>NC_138137.1:41651040-42296040 GCF_964188305.1 Podarcis bocagei | reverse complement strand
AAGACTAAGCTGAGGAGGTGACTCTAGAAAAACACCAGCATTTTCTGTTGGACCCAGACAATAGTGTGAGAAAGATATCCTTTCAAAGTTGAAGATCTGTCCTACAATGAGTTGGTGGGCAACTGAACAGTGTTCAGTACCTATCCAGCAGGACTTTGAGGATAGCTTTGAGTGCTATATAAATTTGATGCAATACATAAAATAATTCTACTTTCACAGCTTCAAGAGACATCCCTGTCCCAAAATGTACCTGGTACTGGTAACTCCATTCCTATCCCACAACAAAACTTTCTATTTCCTCCCCTAAGAGAACTCCAGACATATACATAGAAATTAGTTCTAACATGTCCTTTCTCACCTTTCTTTCACGTGCTTTAAGGCAGTAAACAGCAACTTGAGGAAGCAGAATTCTGGGCTTCCCCTCAACTGTAGAGAGATGTGGCACTAACAAATGTGCAAGGGGTAGCAAGACTAAGGAACAAGGACTGCATATAGCTCACAAAGGACTTGGTGGGGGAGACTTGAGGGAGGAAGTGAGGGAGGTGGATGTAGATGCTGTAATAAGACTTACATGTATCATGTAACCCACTGGGTGTTATATCTGCTGTGGTGAGAGGAATGGGTTGGACTAGATGACCCTGGGGTCCCTTCCAATTCTCCAATTCTATGATTCTACAAGCATTACTGGTGAGCAATCTGTGTCAGCAGTTGCTTAAAGGTAGCACCTGACTCCATTGCTGGCAGGGCCATGCATTCACTCCTCTTTATAATGCTCGTTTTGACATTTCTTGCACATCAAGTGGAAACTTTTCTATCCCAAGATCTGCTTTCAGCTCATCCAACTCATAAATAACGGCATCCTTCCATTCCCCAAAGATCCACGTGGCCGTAAGGGGAACCAAGAGAAGGTGCAAAGGGGAGGCGGAAATTCCTAGTAAGCTTTGTAACAAGAAACTTTTCTTTGGACGTTGAATATCTTAAAAAGTTTTACGTTCACATGCCTCAAAGCTGCTTCTTTTAAGTTAAGAAAAGGAGAAGTACTAAAAGTATGCACAGAAATGGTTACAATGTTTATTAATTAAAATGTTTACTAATTAAAGTGAGCAGTTTCTGCATGAAAAAGTTAAAAAAATTTTTTTAATGTCAATGTGTCTAGAAGACTGTGGTGTGCAGTGATCTTAACATTATTGTTAAAATGTTAAGATGCTGGTGATTTGCAGGTAGTACATTCACCTATTAAAAATCTGCAAAGAACTAGGTAAACAAACAAACACAAATAATTTTGTTCAAAACCCACAAAAGTTACCTGGGTCTTTGTATTAGCATTAGGTTTCCTATGGAAGTCTGGAGATAGAAGCCAAATAGCTAAAGGTTTACACACTACTCTGAAGTCTGCCCAGTCACGATGAGGCCTTACTTTGACGTAAGTCACGGAGATTTCATTTTTGTTTGCTGCTTTTTGTTGTTGTGAGAAGCAACACAGGAAAGAATACAGTACAAAATTTGTTCAGGCCTCAGGTTCCTATATTCCTGCACTTAATGTCACGAACTATTATGGCAACTTTGGTCTTTATTAATAAGCTCATATGAGAGGATATTTTAAAGACATTCCTTCTAAAGGTACACAAGGAAAGTAGGCAGGATGTATGAAGGGCAACAAGACTGAAATGCAAGACCTGGCTGTAAAAAGGAAGCAATATAAATAATACTCTTTTTAATTCTGAATTAACATGGTTTAATGAACTAATTTGCAGTTTAGGAAATATTATTTAAAGCAATGGGAACCTTGATTTAAATCAATCCACCCTGTGCACAGAAAGTTTAGATTTGAAGTTCTGTAAGTGGTATATAGAAAGTGGAGTAATCAAACTGAAGCTGTGCTGCAGCAATCTGTTCATTCAGGATTCAATGCTCCAAAAGGGAAAAAAAATATGGGAGCCCTCCAGTGGCCAAAGTATCATCCATGTTTGTACATAGTTCTAGTTTATGAACACACAGACATTTCCAGCCATTTAAAAAGACAATTCATATGGAGTACAGATGACTCTCTCTGTTGTCCCACACATATGTTTCAAAAGTTATTCTTGAGCTTTAGTAAGAAAAATGTATGTGAGTTTATAGAATAGATGGAAGAGTATAAATTTTAAACTAAGCCTCCAGGAATTATAATAACTGTCCTCCTGAATGATGTGCTTTTCTGCCAAAGTTTAGTTTGGTCTTATGAAATGCAATGCAGTGAATACAACACAGGGCAAAATATATTCTGCTATGAAGGTTTATATTTACCTACAAACTGCCACCATCCTAGAAGTTGCAAATGAACTATCATTAGAATTTAATTTGATTCATTCCCTCAAATCTGAAAATCAGCAATCCTGATTTTTTTTTTGCCCAATCTCTAATGTTTATTGAACACTTATTAATTTCTGCAGCTTGAATCTCACTTTTTATTCATTTACTCCTAAGCGAGTTTCCTTTATGCCAATTCAGGGAGACGTGGCAGAACGTGTTTTGCATATGCTACAGGGAAAAAAGTTTATTAAACATCATCTGTTCCGTTGTCCTAAACAACCCAATGCTGCTTCTATTTATTTATAGCTCCATCAACGCCAAAAAGCTCTTCGTTACTTGCACAGTAATGATTGCTACTTAATTCTTCAGCTGTTCCAAGTTTTCTTCCCATTCCACCCTCTCTAAAAACACCAGAAAAACCTGCTCTTGTTAAATATCAACATTCAAAACAATCCAATGCATTTCCAACTGTTACACAAATGGAATAATCCAGACTCCAAAAGTCTAAGCCCTCACCTGACAGTGAGTCTGTGGGGATTAGGTTCAAAGCTTTAGATGAAATATTGCAGGGTATGCTTACTTTTTAAAAGTATCACTCATCTTGAAGAAACTGGGCCTGAACTGTCTATCTGGATAAATACCTCAAAATAGCAAGGAAAGCAAAAATGTTACATCACTTTAGCTTCCATGAGAAACAGCTGATGCCAAAGTCGTATGAGACACATTTATAAGGCTTGTAAATAGCCAGCTGACTAGTCACCTGTGGCAAGTAAGAACCCCACTGAGGCAAGTGGACAGTCGAGGGTAAAGCAGTCTTTAAGGCCACATATAATATGCTTAAGAGTGGGCTAGTTAAATTGTATATGCTAGTAAATGTTGCAGACTTATTTGCAAGGCAGCATTAAACATTCAATTGGGGAAAATAGCTACATGTGTATTTTACAGTAAACTTTCAAATTTGCTTTCAACTGCGCAGCTACCACTGAGAGGCTCCCTCAATATTCACAAGTTAGCTCCAGTAAAGCATAACAGGTTAATTAGTTTTTAAAAGGTCTTTCAAGTCATGGTTCACACATAAAGCAATCAAAAGTACTCATTCAAGCTCTATTCAACAGGAAATGAAGCAGAAAGTCTAGCAGACATCTACCAGAGACAAATGGCAGATTCTTCATGTGCACACGTTATCTGCTGACCTTCATTATGAAGACAGAGGATCAATTTAGACCCCCAAATTAGCATTCACCTATCATTTCCTAACTTGACCCTGGATTAGAAAAAATGTGTTCACCTACTTTTGCATATTGAGACACACTTGAAAAAAAGATCTAGATACACAGTGTTACTAATTTAATATGCCCTTTTCAGTGTACATAAATAGCAGCTATCATTTAAGACAGGTGTTTTGCTTTCCAGAGCAATTATAATTTTCCTCAAATCAGTGAACTACTACTGCTTTTTGAGAATATTTTGGTCACACAGGTGTACACTTCATCATTTGCCTGCCCTAGTCCTGCAACACTTGTGCCTGATTTTCCACTGTTTGCGATATCGTTTGCTATAAGGAACCTCCCTTGCATAAACTTGGCCCTTTTGCACATAGGAGTTCCCATTTATGAACATACAAGCAGCCCTGCTGGGTCACACCAAAGGCCTATCTAGCACAGCATCCTGTTTCACACAGTGGAAACACAGATGCCTATAAAATGCCCACAAGCACAGCAACAATCTCCTGCTATAGCAATTTATCCATTGGCCAGTGTAAAAAATGCATGCTTGACTCTTACGGTTAAGAACCAGAAAGGTGTTTATTCTAGGCTGCCCTAGCACATTATGCTGGAAACTCTTCTATATCTGGAAAGCTTATGTAAGTTTACTGTTTGTTATGCTTTTGGTTGAATATTTTGTACTTATATTTTTCTCTCATTTGCAAGCTGCCCCACAAACTATTATTGAAGGGCAGTAGAGAAATTTAATAAAATAAAAGATGCTTAGAATAAACTGCATTCCCATTGCTGGGCTCTTGTTAGGTCTCCACCCAGCTTGGAATAGGATCATTGTAGTACTGTCCATGCTTATCAGAGGAAATGAAAAGGTATTACCGTATTTTTTGCTCTATAAGACTCACCTTTTCCCTCCTAAAAAGTAAGGGGAAATGTGTGTGCGTCTTATGGAGCAAATGCAGGCTGCGCAGCTATTACAGAAGCCAGAACAGCAAGAGGGATTGCTGCTTTCACCGCGCAGCGATCCCTCTTGCTGTTTTGGCTTCTGAGATTCAGAATATTTTTTTTCTTGTTTTCCTCCTCCCAAAACTAGGTGTGTCTTGTGGTCTGTTGCGTCTTATAGAGCGAAAAATACGGTATTTTTGGTATCGTTTCCTTCCCCTCCCACCAAGTCTTGCCTTGCTGTGCGAAATAGTGCCAAGGGGAGTTGCCACTCAAGAAGATACTTTCCCCTCTCCTTTCTCCTGAAACATTCCTGAATAATACATGAAGGGGAATTGCATTTCATGGCACATATGCCTCCCCTAACCCTAACTCCTTCCAAGATCCTGTAAACTGTTTGAGAAGGTTAAGTCTCTTCCCATCCCCTTCCACCATCCTCCAGGTAACATCCAACTGCCTGCATCTAAGCTGACTGCATGAATGTCTATCAAAAGTAAGAGCAACTAAATTCTGTATAAATAATGTATGCATATTAAATATATAGGCAAGTGGAATCAAACGTTCTGCTTGCACATTTTGAAGCATTTCTGCCTGAAAAGAGGGGGTGGCTCTCTCATCTGTAGCTTGTTTTCACCTCGAAAGAACACTCAGTCTAAGAGGACATTCTGGAGCAGTAGGAAACACAGCAAAGAGCAATGCTATATATTGAAATTAGCATGGGGAAGAAATGATCTCCTTGTGCATGAGCAAAAGAGCTTATTTTTCCACTGGTGAATCTTTGGATTCAAGCCAAAATTAACCCTAGCCAGGTCCCCTATGGTAATAGTTAAAAAGTATCTACCCGGCAAAGCCACAGAAATCATTTATCCTTGGGTTGACAAAGTCACATTATTCCAGTTTAGAATCATACAATCAGACTCATAGAATTGCAGAGTCCCAAGATATCTAGTCCAATCCCCTAGAGTGCAGGAATCTCAACTAGAGCATCCATGCTAAATGACCACCTGTCCTCTGCTTAAATGCCTCCAATGTGGTTTTATTAAATAGTTTTATATAGCACTTTTAACTGCACAAAGTGCTTTTCGATTATTACAAATCCTCACAAAATCCCAATTACAGAAAAGAAAACTGGGAGCATGCATAAAAACATAAAGTCCTGCTGGATCAGAACAAATGGGTATCTAGTCTAGCATCCTGCTCTTACTCTGGCCAAGCAAGTCCTTCAGAACAAGGACCTGATTGCAACAAGATACGGACCCTACTTAATGACCTTACTAAATGGCTGCCTTATCACATACACTATTAGTGAAATCATTAAGTTTTAATACCCTGATACAGTACAGTATCAGGTACAGTACTGATGTACAGGTACATACAGCAGTATAGTAGTTGTATGATACCATACATTAATAATTTCCAGTCAAACATAATTTGTTAATACAGTGGTACCTCGGCTTACATATATTAATGCACATAATGTAAAACTGCTCTGAGCAGGTCTTCCCTTTGGACTTGGCAGGCATCCCCAAACTTGGCCCTCCAGCTGTTTTGGGACTACGGTTCCCATCATCCCTGACCACTGGTCCTGTTAGCTAGGGATGATGGGAGCTGTAGTCCCAAATCATCTGGAGGGCCGAGTTTGGTGGTGCCCGCTATATAGCAACAAGCAACATGCAAGTAGCCAAGTCCAAAGGGAAGACCTGCTCAGAGCAGTTTTACATTATGTGCATTAATATATTTTTAACAATGCTTATCCAGGTGCCTGGTGAGATTCTTTTACTTTTTTAATACAATACAGCTCTGGGACATTGGGTGGATGGGAGGGCAGCAGATTAGTTAAGAATTGTAAGACTGCATTGAAGAATGCTGGAGGCCATAAAAAGTCACTTTATAGAAAGGTCTAACTGGCTGTTATCTGTCAAGTGAGTTCCAGGCAATGTTCCATGTTTTCACTCACTTGCCAAGACTCCTGGTGAGCATGATTAGCCCAAGCATTCCTCCCAACCTTGGAGCTGCAGAGGTGGGTGAAATCATCTCAATAAATGCACAGCGATAGCTGCCCTCCCCCTCATCTCCATGTTTTGGAGGAAGGGTTGGAGTTGTTTAGCCACAACACTGTGGCAGTGACCTGAGAAACTCTACCAAGCAGGGACACAGCAAAGACCTCCCATAATTTGCTGTTCCTTGATTGCTCTGCATTTGAAGCTCCCAGAGTGGCCCAACAACTGCACCAGGAAGAGGAGGGGAGGCCAATCAAGGCCGGCAAAAAACCCCGAACTTCTACTTCCATGCCATCCATGAAATGGCCTTGAATCCAGTGCTGATCCAAGCATGTTTGCTGCTTAAAAAAGAAAAGGGGGTGGACGGACGGGAGAAACAATGCCAGGCACCAGAAGAAACATTTGTGTTTTTTATTTATTTAAAAAGACAAACCATGTTTTCTTCCTATTTGAAAAACAGGACAGGGGAACAAGAAGATGTTTTGTGAGTTGCACGAAGGCCAGCCAATTATCACCAAAGCCAGCTCCTGCTAGAAACTGGTTGCCCCCCATCTTCAACCTCCAGAAGGAGGCAGCTAAGGAGCCAGGAAAGGCTTAAAGCTGTGTTCGTATTTATGCACCCTTAGACACTTTGTGACACTAGTACTACTGCTTATTTGTGGGATTTTAACACTCTCAATCCAGTGGTTCAATGTGGTCGTAAATAACTCATCACAGTAAAAGTCATAAAACCAATATAAACAGTGTAAAAAGGTGGAGGCAGGTAGTCTACATTCCACCATCACTGGCCAACAAAAGCAGAAACCTAACAAGCTCTCTTAGTCTTAAACATACAAAACATGGGTTCAAATATATTTCTATGGGAAGGCATGTTTTTATACTACACTGTTTAAAAAGATCCTTTGACGTTCAAATGAGCAAAATTAAAGAAATACAGTAATACCTCTGGTTACGAACCATTTTGCCCCAGGATGCGAATAGAAATCGCACGTCAGAGGCGTGCACGCAGCGCGAGTCCCCATTAGTGAAAGCGCGCCTCAGGTTAAGAATGGTTTCGAGTTGAGAATGGACCTCCGGAACAAATTAAGTTCGTAACTAGAGGTACCACTGTAAGGCACAACAGGATAATGTGTGGAGTACACATGGATATATAGCCATATCCAAAGAGCAATGATGTAAGTGCACTCAACACTCTTCTGATGAAGCAGTAGCCATGGGATGTTTGAGTAGGTAACAAACAGTTTTGTTGAAATCTGCCTGATTGCCTCTGTTAGACACCTGGACAAAAGAGAAAGCGAATATACTCAAGTTTGCAAAAGAAACAAAAGAGGGAGTATTGGAAAAGTCAAGGCATTCATGCAGGAAGTAGCTTTTGACTGTTTTAAGCCACAAGCTGGCTTAAAAGACACACACAACAAAACTGGCACAAAGTTTGAGAGATGAAAACAGATACTCAAAATCCTTCCAAATCATTCTTATACATTGCATACCAGCTCTAGATATGCAATTTCAGCAGTTATAAAGCAAAGCTACCCTGGTGCTAAAACATCATTCCAACCCCAAACCAAGCCTTAAGTAAATAGAATTACAATTGTCAATGAATTTGAAACCAACTATGCATTAAAACCAGTTGAATATTATATTGTAATGTCTATTCCAAGGCATGTATTTTAGGTTGTCTTAACACTCCTAGGCCAGACCTGTACTGCTATTAAACACCTTCACAGGTAGTAGATAGGGCAATTTTTAAAAAAACAAATGAACAGTAGAGCAACTTCCAGCGGAAACGCACTGTGAAATATGAGGTACCGAACAACAAAAAGTCAGAAAGTCAGTTCCAGGGCATGGTGGAATTAGCTGGATGCTATTACTATACATTAAGTATTCACATTACCCAGGGGTGGAGGAAGGGATTGGGGGGGGGGGTGCGGATCTCCCTGGGTGTCACCACTGAGGGGGATGACAAAATGCTGGGCAGCACTTGCTGTGGGGCCTGCAGGGAGTGACGTGGTGGCTTGGGCGCATGCAGGCTCCACGCTGCCCAAATGGTCTGCCCGCTGCCTCCCCACCCCCAGCTATAGGGTGGCTGAGTGGGAGGAGGCTGGCAGACTCCGGAGGCCCCGTGGTGCCCCCACACCTATGGGCCCCAGGTGCCCAAGCAGCTTCCTCCTCCGCTGACATTACCTCATGATACTGTGAAACAGGTAGTCAAATAAACCCCTATATTTGTTTTCTTGCAACCCTGTTCCAGCAGAAATAAGACTGAAGTGGCAGACTATGTTCTTGCAAACAGCAACAATCTAGCCAGGCTCAGAAATAAGGATTAAGTGGTCAATTAAGCAATGTAAAATGCTACTGAACATACCATAAAGCAAGAATGTACCTGTGCACTGACTGATATTTAGCTGCCTATATTTAATTGCACTGTGGCATTATTCAAATAGCTAAGGCTTGAATGTGAGCTCTTTGCTTCCCAATGTTGTGGTCAGCATCCGTTTGTTTCAAGAGACAATGTAGTGTGCCTCTGGGGATGAGGTCAAACCACTGCATTAGCAGCACCGAAGTGACCTCCCCGGAGTTCAAGCCTGGGCAGTGTGTATGGACGTCATGGTCTGCCCTGACGAGATCCCCCTCTCAGTCTCACTGATTTGGACCAAAGGAAAATGGATGGTGCAAATCGCCCCCAATTCAGCCTGCTATCAGAAATGATGCAACTTTCATAGGAATGCATTCTGGGGGTGTGACTGCTAGGGCAAAACATCACTTGCCCTACTTGGCTACCTGTGGAACATTAGCAATACTATACTGTTGTTATGCATGGAAAATTTTTCACTCCGTGTAATGTAGTTGGACAGTCAACGCACAGACATTTTAGAATCATTTAAGAATAAGAACTGCATATTTTTTTCATTAAAAAAACTACCCCCCTTATTTGGCAGCATTCACAAAAGTTTGCATATGTAAAGCTAATGAAACCCAAAATTAACATGCCTAACTGTCTTGACAGGTATCAAACCTTTCCCCATGGGAACAAATTACCCAGCAAAATACTAGCCTTGCAATGTTTATAATTGTTTACATTTTAAGTTTCAGCTTATGTTTTAATACATATTTTCCAAGAGAAAAATCTATTTTATATTTATGTTTCCAAATCACAACACCTATTCAAAGTCACTATCGTCAGAAACACCTTCAATCCAAACTGCTGGATTAGGAAACTTTTATTCATTGGTACAATTCTGACACATCTATCAATCAGTGAAAGGTAGCTGAAGACATCAAAGGAGCATCTTCTTCCTTGGAATGTCATGTGGTTGAAACTATACTGCACTGCCTGCAGAATATTACCTGTCACCCAGATGATGGCAAGCACCTTGTCTTCTAAATACAGTGGTACCTCGGTTTAAGAACAGTCCTGCTTACGAATGATTTGGTTTATGAACTCCACAAAACCGGAAGTATGTCCCGGTTTGAGAACTTTACCTTGGTCTAAGAACGGTGGTAGGGCACTGGCGGTGGGAGGCCTCATTAAGGAAAGCGCGCCTCGTTTTAAGAATGGTTTTGATTTAAGAATGGACTTCCGGAACGGATTAAGTTCATAAACCAAGGTACCACTATAGTATAGCTATTGAAGAATAGTTTAACTGATCTTCAGTTGGCAGGTTGGTCCAAGTCTAAGGTGTGTTACAGTAACCACCATACACGTATATGGTAAAAATTAAGAGTTGTGCCCCTAAATGCATGTTTGGGTTAAATATGGTTCCTGAGTTTGAAAAGGTTGAGGACTATATTCTGAGTGCTATAGCCAACTGTAGGGAAGCAGCCATCATGTGAAATGGAAGCAAATTAGCCACAACTTGGAATAATACAGCAAATGGAATCTCCGTTCCATACACAAGTTACCAGAGCCAGACAGAAAGACAACACACTCCTCCCTATATTTGTATGAAAATTGTGCTACCAATGATGGATGGGCATTAGTGCCACAGAAATGCTAAATAGCAAAATTGTTCCTGTTGTACTAAATATTGTCTGCTCACAATCCTTGGGGAAGACACTATCCAATAATGTCATTTCCAGCTGTGTTACCTCGTTCACATGAAAAGTACTCATTAGCAATCCTAGGAGCAAAGGAGGAATCTTTTTTTAAAGCCTTCATACTATTCTGTTAGGACACATTTGCTTGAGTATACTGGATCTGATATTATTGGACAGTCTATAATGCACTTTGACAGTCAACCCCTTGCCCCTCCCTTGTGTGAACAATTGTACATGAATGCTATGAGATGCATTAGCTTAAATAAAATGAGACGGAGCACTGCATACCTATGCATATTCGTGAAAGAAAATACACAGGATTCTGTTCTCAAAGCTTCTTTATATATGGGAGACCATGAGCTTGTTTGCATGGTCCATTCTGTGTAGAACTTATCTAGCAGGACCTAGTGTTAGTCATCTTTGCTGTACACAAAAAAGTGTTCTGTTTTCTATGGCATGTTTAACGTAGCACATTAAACACACTTATGTAGGCATGAGAATAAATGTCACTGTTTACAGTCAGATCTCAGATTCTGTATGACAATTCCTAGGCAACAACTATTCCCTTAAGCAAAATTGCATATAATCAGGATATTTAATTTAAAGGGTTTAAAAAAGAGTAATTGACCATTATTTTTTGTAAATGAAACTAATAACCATATCACTGTTTCCTACATATGCTTAGAATCCAATCTGTTTTACACAGAACCATCAGGTTTGAACTGCTGAGCCTATGGAGAATCATCCATAGCGATCATCCTTCTGAAATTTTCCCCAATTGATGTTTCTATAGTGCAGTGAGAACATAGATCAAAATAGCTAAACACATCAACTAGCTCAATACATAGTGTTTAAAACTAGCTGTGAACAGAGTGTGGCAGAAGACCAGTAGCTGGCGTGTTTGACTTGTATTTTCAAACTGCTAGAGAACAGTTACCCCATCCCCCATAAGCCACTACAATAGTGTTATGATAAATGTGGGATTACTACAAGTTGACCCTGTGGGCTTTGTTCTTCCTCTCCTGGGCACACCAAGTGAAAAGATTTAAATACACATCTGATTTCACAAGCATTCAGGCTCAAAGAATGTGGTGAAAGTGAAGTCATACACAGGGCATTTGCAAGCTCTCCTGTGTCAAAGGTTGTTAGTTTTTCAGCTGCCAAGTAAAGTTTGATATGGGTCTGTCAAGTCTCTGTACGCTACATATTTTGGCAAAATCTTGATTTGGCAACCAAAACTTGCTGTATTTTTCTCTGTAACAAAATTAAGATGCCACCAGATTGTGCAAGTACTAGCAATTAGCCTTCAAACTAGTTTTAGATGATTAATAAAATGTGAAATATTATTTAGTAAACAGACCTTTCTGAATTTGGGCTTTCAAAAAATTAATATATTATTGGAAGTCCAAGAAACAAAAGTTTGTTTCAGGATCAAATGGGTAAATGTTTAAAATTCTAATACCCAATTAGAAATGGTCTTTCATATGCAATGGCAGCCAAAGATTTTATGTGATACTGCAGCAAGAGGGGGAAAAAACCTTCCATAAAATGTTAAATGCATGATATCTCACTCCTTGTAGGTTACTATTTTTAAAAATAAACTTTCTACTGCATTATGCTGGCAATGTGTCAGACCAGGCAGATTTTAAGTATATTCGGTGTGACTTCAAAGAAGTGAATATTTCAGACTGAAGTTATAAAGATGAATGAAATTACAGCACACAAATGAAAACTAAACTGTGTGGTTACATTGTTGGAGAAACTGAAATGATAAATTGAAAAAAATAAAATAAAGATGGTAGGAAATATTAGCTGCAGCTGGAATATTGATTGCTAATTAATAGAAAACCCAACAGTTACCATCAATCAATATGTGGGAACAAGCAACTTGGCCCAGAAGATTAGTGTATAAAACATACAAGAAATCCCCCCCCGGCCAAAATAGTAGCAGCACATTTTGAAAGATCTTTAGAGAGTCAGAGCTATGCATCTTTAAATTTACTGAATGTCCAACACAGAAATATCAGAAAGGCCATATTGGAAATATGTTATATATGCATGATAAATATTAAATAGCAGCAAAACAAAAAGTTATTAAACAAAAGATTATGACTTCTGGTGAGGATTTTATTTTTTGCAATTAGTCCCTTCTATTTTTGTTACGACTGTAAAAGTCTCTTTGGCAGTACTGTATGTTAAATATTATGATGAAATCTGAAATATAAAAATTGCAGTAGCTGTCAAAAAACTGCAGTGGTCTCATGCCAGAATAAAATGTCCAATTGCTTCTGTTGATGAGTTCTGTGCAATATGCAAAATTACATCTTTCAAGTGCTTAAAATTGTTTTTCATAAGAAATTAGTTTTGATCCAGTCGAGTGGCATCACTCAGCTCAGTCCTGTTATTACTAAGTTTACAAAAATCCCAGAGATTCTTGCTTTTAATGATATAACTACTAATGCTTTAGAGTCTAAAAAGAGGAAGTGGATACATCTTAGTAGGTCACGCTAGAAATAATGATCTCGAACTATGCACAGAAACCAAAGCTGACTCTCAAGAATGATTGAAGCAAACCCCTGAAGTGCTGAACTGGAGATACATTTTTTGCTGTCCAAATAAGTCTAGAAATGAAAGAAAATATAGAATTTGTTCAGTTCACACAACAGACTGTAGTTCAATCCAGAGTTCCAAGAGGATGCCCTGCAACCAGAGGTTTTCATATTCACTTCAGAGGGGATGTGCGCATGGAGGGGTGCTCAAAGTGAATGTAAAATAAAAGGAGGATTCCACTAATGCAGGAACTTCACATATTAATCACAGCTCTCAGATCAGGGAGTTGCTGTACTGCAATTGGAATTGTTCCCAAATGCTGCAATTGATCATTCCTGACAGTCTAAAGACAAAACAAAACAAAAACCCTCTTTTGTGGAGGATATTGGGTTGGCACTTTACAAATGCAGATCTTAACTATTCATATTGGCATAGATGCAAACATGTGTAATAACTAATTGTTTTAACATAAGCTGTTTTTAAAGGGTCTTCAGTGGCCTCTCATTTGTAATTCCTCTCCTCCCTTTCATTACCTTGGTAATTAATAAGTCAGAGTGTTTCAAATTCTCAACTAGTTAATCTAAGGCCACTAAAGGTCATGGGCACTAGTTGTGCTAGAAATGCCAGATTTTTCAAAAAAGGTGTTTTAAGTAGACCAACAATTACAAGCAATTTGTTCTGATAAAGTAGTTTTTTGAGAGATCTTAGTCTTTACAGACAGTGCAGAGTTTATTATGTGCTCAATGACTTAATATTCATCCTTTTCTGACAGAACAGTACGAGTTTTATTGAGCAAACATTCCTGAAGCCACCCAATTCCAGCTGCTACCTTTTGTATAGCTTCCTATTAATGACTTTCAGGAATCTGACTCCACCATCCATCAGTCTAAATGGATACATTTGGAATAAATAATTCTAACCTTGATGCTTGCCTGTTTCAAATATGTTCTGGTCATCTAGCAAGGAGTACCGGATTCAAAATTTTATTCCCATAGCATCCTTAGAGTACATCTGATGACTAGGTTAGGTCACCTACTTAATAGATGATTATGATTGATTGGATTACCCATATGGTCTCAGGGCGGGTCGCAACAATTTAAAATACAACATTAAAAACAGTTTAAAACAAATTACAATCACAATAATATGATAGATTCTAAATACACACACACAAACATACAGTGTCAAAAAGAAACTTAATTCAGCATATGACAATATAGATCCAATTCAAGGTGCTTGTACTATTACACCCAGCTCAACAGCTTAGGATACAAGTAGTTGAAAGAGCATCTTCCCAGTGCCAGCCAAGCCATGGTTTGTGATCTGCAGGGAAGGCCCTGCCTGTGAAATTTTGTTCACAAGAGACAGGAATTCCTCAGTTGGGCGCACCCTGTTCTGTAGAGATCAGATTGTCCCTTGCACAATGGCACCTTAAGACTAATTTGTTCTAGTAGGTCTCTGGAGCAAAATGGGAGCAACACCATTTGTATAAGGAAACATTATTATTAATGTTAGGTTTTGCACTGTGCTTCTACTTTTCTTGAATGCTGGACTATTATAGTTAGCCACACTGGGCTCCTGGGAAAAGGTGGGGTGCATGAATTGAATAATAGACACAAAATAATTTACACTAAAATATTCTTCTGCCCATAGGCGCCGACTCCATGGGGCTTGAGGGGGCCCGAGCCCCCTCAAAAATTCGTTTGGGGGGGCTCAGCCCCCCCAATAATCTCGGGCGGCGGTGGGCGCGTCCGCGGCTTTTATAGGGCGCCCGGCGCGCACCAGCTCGATAACGGGCACCGGCGCGGCGGGGGGCGCCGGGCCGGGGGAGGAGGGCGGCCGGCCTGTCTCCTTGGCAACCCCATTGAGCAGCGCCGGCTCCCCCGGGAGGGCCATCCCCCCGCGCCGCCGATCGCCAACACTGCGGACGCTGTGGCTGCCCGAGCCCGAGCCCGAGCCTGAGCCCGACCCGGAGCCTGAGCCCGAGCCCGACCCGGAGCCTGAGCCCGAGCCCAAGCCCGTCAGTCAGTCAGTCAGTCAGTCAGGAAGGAAGGAGAAATGGGGAGGGAGACGAGGGAGGAAAATTGCGCGCAGGGTGAAGAAAGGAGAAGGGCGAACGAGACGAGCTTCCAACCCAAAAAAGGGCTGGAAGACTGGGAGGATGCAGGATCGGGAAAGAAAGCGACGCCTTCCCCGCCCGCGACGTCGCCCGCTTGTCATTGGCAGCGCAGCGGGCACCCAGAGGGGCTGGGCACCGGCGCAGGGCCGCTCCGCAGCCGCGGAGGACAGCTGCGCGGCTAGCAAGGTGTGCCGCGTAGAGTGCGGCCCTTGTGTGGCCCGGTGGCCAGGCAAGCTCGGGCGGGGACCCCCATGCAAATCTAAGACGGGAGAAGAGGGCAGAGCAAAGGGGGTCCCTTCCCCAACCTCCGGCTCTGAGACTTCCCTGCGCCCCAGAAAAGCGAAAGGATTTTCTCTTCTTCTTTTTTTATAAATATTTTATTAAGGTTTCAAATACAAAGTTAGAAACATACACTGAAGAAAAAAGTAAAAGAACAAGAAAAAGAAAAAAAGAGAAAGAAGAAAAGAAAACCAACCATTCAACACATTTTTTATATAACTAACTGGACTTCCTCGCATCTCCCTTACCCTGCATTCTTTATAATAAAGATATCAGCAAATTATTACCTTGTTTCGTACCTTATTTTGTACTTTTCAAATACTATACCTCTAAATTTAACATACTTTTCATCAGTTACTTATATCTTAAATTAAACATAGTATTACCTTAGATTTTGACCTTTTCTTACTTAAAATATAATTTCCTGTTTCCCAAATCTAATTGCTGAAGCTATAGTTTCCGAATCGTGTAAATTTTTAACATTCATACAACTTATATTGTTTTTGTAAATAGTCCTTAAATTTTTTCCAGTCCTCTTCCGTTGTTTCTTCTCCCAAATCTCGGATTCTGCCAGTCATTTCAGCCAGTTCCATGTAGTCCATCAATTGCGTCTGCCACTCTTCCAGTGTGGGCAAATCTTGTGTCTTCCAATATTTTGCGATAAGTATTCTTGCTGCTGTAGTTGCATACATAAAGTTCTATCCTTCTTTAACACTTTCTGGCCAACAATGCCCAAGAGGAAGGCCTCTGGTTTCTTGGGAAAGGTATACTTAAATACCTTTTTTAACTCATTATAGATCATTTCCCAGAAGGCCTTCACTTTTGGACAAGTCCACCAGAGGTGAAAGAATGTCCCTTCAGCCTCCTTACATTTCCAACATTTATTATCAGACAGGTGATATATTTTTGCAAGCTTGACTGGGGTCATATACCACCTATAAATCATTTTCATAATATTTTCCTTCAAGGCATTACATGCCGTGAATTTCATTCCGGTGGTCCATAACCTTTCCCAGTCCTCAAACATGATGTTATACCCAATATCCTGAGCCCATTTTATCATGGCTGATTTGACTGTCTCATCCTGAGTGATTTTCTCTTCAACCTGCCCTCCATCCTCTTGCAGAAAACTCTTTGCCTGCCCTGCCCGTATCTCGTTTTTGCTTTTTAATTCCACACACGCACCCTTCGGACTTTGTGGCAATCGGGCGCGCGGGTGCGTTTCCTAAGAGAGTGAGGACCCCCGCCTCCTCCCCACCTGCTCCCTCGCCAGCCAGCCAGCCGCGCGCCCTAGCCGGAGAGCCCCGGCCGTCCCCGTCGCGCAATCGGCTGGATCTCCCTTCAGCAGGCCGTGCTCACAACTCGGCCCAGGGACCCCCCAGCAGCGGATCTCCGGCCCAGCTGAAGAATCCGGCAACAAGCCCCCTCCTCCCCAATCGCTCCGCCGAAATACGCTCCAAAACCCCCCAGATAGGCCGCCGGCCGCCAAGTCTAGTGGCGCCCTGAGCGAGGGTCTCTCCCCAACACCGCCACCTCGAACTGCGTTCTCCCGGCTACCCGAGCGAACCAGCGGCAGGACCCCGGTATGGGCCCCCCCAATATTTTTTATAAGTCGGCGCCCCTGCTTCTGCCCCAAAATGGTTCAGAGGCTGACCATCAGTAATTCACAATTCCACTTTCCACAGAGCATTTTAATTGCTTTTTGGGGAGAGCGATTAGGGGCCCCAAGCTTTCAGCTTGAAACCAGGAAGGGGAGGGAACTGTCCTCTCAGTTGTGCAGTGCTCAAAAGCACAGTTCATCTACAGGGAACACTAGGGTTGCCATATTTCAAAAAAGTAAAAACCAGGACACACTGAAATTTGTTGGCACCGCCTTTCAAAAATCCCTCGTCTTTGAAATCCTGGTAACGTCCAGAAAAATCTGGACGAATGGCAGCCCTAGGGAAGAGTCCTAGGGCTGGAGGTCAAGTTGGAGAATCCTGTGCCAAAATCACAAGCCCAAGACACTGCCAAATGCCACTGCAGAAAAATGCAAAACCATGGCCACCTCAGCCCCATGTTTGGAGCTAGCAAGTGGATGGAGACTATACCAGCAGCTGCACTAGGCTTCTGTAACTGCAGGGACACCCAATCTATTTATCCAGTTGTGAAAGCTTATCATGGAATATATAGGCTTTCAAGAGGTGCAAACAGGCCTGGGAGGAAAATCCTAACAGTGATCTCTTTACACCACTTCACATACCTGATACGCTGTGGTGGCACCATATATTTATAGTTTCTAGTTACATTATTATTTGTTATATATGTACATCCTTCCATCATATAGCCAGATTTGGCTATGTGGTGAATTTCTGATGGAAAGTGAGCTTCTCCCATTGCTCTTACTCTGAATTGGGATGAGGGGAAAATAAGAGGGGATGCGATTCCACTGCACAGCCAACAGGGCAAGGTATCCTGTCTAGTGAGCTACAGTATTTTATTTCATTGCCTGCCAGGGCTCAGTGCAATACTTTCACCCTAGTTTGATTCTCATTATGTAAAACTCCATGTGGATAGCTGAGACAGAAAGGAGATGAGCAACTGAAAGCATATCACACTGGAAGTACAGTGGTACCTCGGGTTACATACGCTTCAGGTTACAGACTCCGCTAACCCAGAAATAGTACCTCGGGTTAAGAACTTTGCTTCAGGATGAGAACAGAAATCGTGCTCCAGTGCCTCGGCGGCAGCAGGAGACCCCATTAGTTAAAGTGGTGCTTCAGGTTAAGAACAGTTTCAGGTTAAGAACGGACCTCTGGAACGAATTAAGTACTTAACCCGAGGTACCATTGTAATGCAGTGCGCTTCTCTGTAAACATTCAATCCCCCCTAACTAGTAGGGAGTAGATCATGAGGGGAAATGTCAATCTGGGGCTTGCTTGGCAACACGGATCTCTTCTCTTTTCTCTCCAACTACCACCTTACAAATATATTTCACACCTTTCCACAAAGGAGCAATGAAATGTACCGTAACTTGGAGAGAGGGGTATTTTGCTAGATACAAAACTGTTTAGCAATGCCACCATTTTGTTTTACAGCAATATTTTAATGTAACAGTATTAAGAGTCACCAACATGGCACCTGTGGCAATCGCTGCACCCACCCGCGAAAGGCCTCAGTAAATAATAATACATAAGAAATGGTTAGTTCTTCTTCCTGCTCAGTTTGCGTTTGCACTTGGCTCAGCTTCTTGTACAATGAACATGTCCCACCAAACATGTCCACATTTCACTGGATGATAGGACTGGACAGCTACCAATCCTTCCATTCCAAACTGAAGTGTTATATCCATTGCAGCTATTTTGTAATTGGCGCCAATAGCACTTTCTCAAAATTCAAAATGTGCCAGCTGGCTCAGAAAGGCTGATGAACCCTGGGATTGACTATATTTCCGATAGTCTATGATACTTAACATCCTATTTTCATGCAAGATAGAATGTATGTAGGATATTTAAATAACTTCCCCACCTGTTGCAACTGGTCATAGACCTTGAAGTTATAGAAACAGGAAGTTATGAGTAGTGGTTTTATAATACAGCAGCCCAGCCATACTCCAAACACTGGAATATGTTTTAAGGAGTTATCTATTCACTCCTCCACTCCATTTCAGTGGATGTAAACAGTCATCCCATGTGACACTGCTTTTCCATTCGAAAAGAGAAGATTCTGTATAGCAGAACAATCTTCTACTAAACCCAAAGACAACAGAGCAGCACACACTGCACAATATTTCTGTTGGTCTGCTGGATCCAGCTGCCACTCAGACATGGTCCACTTGCAGCCAGCCAACAAGCAGCTAGCAAGAGAGAAAGACAGCTAGGCCCTTGCACTGGCAAGATGACCGACTGTATTTTACAGTGTTTTTATTAAACACCTGAGATATTATTATTTTTTTGAATTTTTAAACTGAATTGTAAGTATGAATAAATCTTTGGCCATTTTCAAAGAGCAGAAATAAAGTGACTCAGCATAACTGAAATTTCTGCAAGAAAAGTTTCTCCCCATAGAAAGCATTTGTTTTTTTAAATGTTCACTTTACTCCTGATCATTCTTCATTTTGCGTAGTCTTAAGCCCAGGCAACCAGACCAGAAGCACCTTTCCTTAGTTACCATCCTTAGCTAAGCATGAGCCCAATAAGCAGTAGCTGTTCTGCAGAGAGCATAGTCCAAATAGGCCTGTGTCAAACCTCTTCATAGAATGGTTAGTACTAGTGCAAAGTGTATAAAAATCCCCATTCATTTTTTGCTGATTAGTGTGTGTGTTCAGCAGTGCTGTCTGAGAGGTTGCATTCCTCCGTGGTAATTCTTACATATACAAACTTCCTTGGAAATATCCTAAACAACAGTTTGAAAGCAAACAATGAACAACAAAAAAAGAAAGGGTAGAGAGGAAACACAATGAGATTATTCAACCCATCCACTTCCTCCTGTGACAGTAACAATAATAACAATAATTTTATTATTTATATGCCACCCATCTGACTAGGTTGCCCCAGCTACTCTGGGCAGTTGATATACCAGTTATATACCCCTTTCCTCCCCAAGGAAGAACAGGTATCACACATTTCTGTCCCGTTCACTTGCCAAAAACACCAGTACTAGATTTGATCTGCCACAATGGGCAAACTCAATCAATATAGGGATTAAAACGGTGAACTCCCTGCTTCTCAAATACAGAAGCAAATTATGGGGAGGGGGTTGTCAAAAGAGGTAAGAGCATAGCTGTCAACCTTCCCTTTTTTGCGGGAAATTCCCTTATTCCAGCGCCGTTTCCCACTGCTTCCCCGGATTGTTAGATATCCCGTAGACTGTCCCCGGGACAGGTGAGGCTGCTGATCCCTTATTTTCAAATCTGAAAGTTGACAGCTATGGGTAAGAGGTACCAGTCTGATGGACAAAGATACATTAATACCGTAGCTGCTTTTTGGCTAAACAAACTCTCAAAGCAACTTACAAAAGATACAGTAAATAATAATGATGATGATGATGATGATGATGATGATGATGATGATACAGTACATGCATTACTCCCTGTTTGCTCCCTGTTAAGAAGTGGGAGAGGCCTAGTTCCTCCTGCCCAGCAAAGGAACATGGTAGATCTCAGGGGAGCAGTTTCTTTGGCAACCTTAGCTTAAAACTAGTGACGTAACAGACCCATAACAGACCCCACCTGTTTTTGCATAACCTGATGCAGATGAGTTATTACCGGACAAGCTGCAGCTGTACCCACCACGCTGCAGACAAAGTTTCCACTTCTTGGTTGTCTTTTACAGTTATCCTTCCCCAAGTCCTAAAGAAGGCAAGTGCTCTACACAAATGTCCCAAAAATATCCTGTGACACAAAACCAAGGTGTTTTGGCTTCCTCCATAGGATCTATGCACTAGAAGTATTTTAAAGAGCAAGTCCCTTCATACATGTTTGATGTTTTTATTATGCTTTTAGATATGCTGTAAGCCACCCAGAGTGGCTGGGGAAACCCAGCCAGATGAGGTGTAAATATAACAACAACATCTGATTCAGCTGCCACACTTAACTTTTCAATTGCATCACTTGGAGTGAATATGGATAACTAATAACGGAATAGGAGGAGAGAGAGCATAGGAGGAGTGAATATGGATAACTAATAACGGAATACGAGGAGAGAGAGCATAAAGCCATCTTCATACTCCTAGTCCTTCTTACAATCCTAACAGAGAGTGATACAACCAGAACACAAATTGAACTATCACAATATACAAATGCACTATTGAAAGAGACATGCAATTAAGCAGCCTGGAAAAATATTCCCAGAAAATACGCACTTTGTAATTATCATATATTTTTAAATCCTGTAAAATTAACTTAATTACGATAAGGTCATTTGAATTATCACTATAAAAGTTCTGAGTTCTGTCTCACAGAGATTATTTCACCATCTTAAAAAGAATGGCAATGCCAGAGTTGTGGAACAAAGAACTTTCAGGAAAAATTGTTTTGTATACAGGTCTTCACAGTAAGTATGGCCAGGACTTTTTTCCAGCTCTGGCACCTTTCAGGTAGGAGCCATTGCCATTCTAAGAGAAGTTCATAGCGAGCTCCAGCACCTCTTTTTCTAGAAAACAGCACTGTATATGGCTGCTAAATACTGAATAATTCTACCCAAGTAACCTTAAAAAAATAACAACCTCAGAAGTCATCTTCACCAATCATATGATGGCAGCAAAGTAGAGGGTGCTTTAGCTTACTGGCACAACCAGCTTTTCCTTATTCGGAGCCTTCCAATAGCTTACCATAGATGAGTTTGTGTGCCTTAACAGATTGCATAGAATTAGAATATTGACCTGTGCATTTGCACCTGCCTGATCCAGTGACAGCTGGATGTTTGAAGATGCCAGAGAACAATGGCCCCATTATCAATATGTTACTTGGTATGTTATCATGTTTTATCTTGGTGTACACCAAATTTCAAAAGTTTCTGACAATGAAGTAGGGTACTAATTTGTACAATAATCAATTTTAAAAATCATGATTGTGTCACATGGCACTGTGGTCGGCACACTAGACAACCAAAACAGCAGAGACTGATCATTTCCTCTTGCTAGGACTCAACTTCCTGTGCATCACTTCACCACTCGTACTATTTTGCAAAAAGGGTGCTGTGTTTTACCGATGCTGTCCAGAATGATATTGTCTTAAACATGTTTCTTCCTATTAAGTTCTCAGAATGGTTATTTTGAGACTGAAACCTTATCTTCACAGAACATCACTGAAGTCATTGACAAGAGTTTTGCCTAGTCGAGCACTTTAAGACTAAAGACCTAAATTTGTATCTTGCCCTTTCCCCAACATACTTCCAATAAGCTCTAGACTGGCATACATAGGGTTGGATGTGGATACCCATGGGTGTAGTGGTATTCTTTAAGCTACTCTATCAGACACAAAGTACAAATAACCAACTTTAATCAAAAACCTTAATTACAAAACACAGTGTTTCATCACGATCTAAAACTTTAGGATAGTATTTCCATGGAAACTGTTGACTAGCTTACTATGCTAGAGATTTTCAAGTTACCACAGGTATCATGTTTTTCGCAACATTTATGAAAAAAGAAGCACAAGAAAATAACAAAAATGGATGTCAAGCGGCACTAACATCTGCCAACAAGCAATTATTTGCTTAATGCATTTATTAAGAGTATTTTTACAGCTGGCTATATATAAACTTGGCTATCTACTAAATTGCAGCATTGTTTACTAGTCATGAGCGTACATCAATGTTGAACGTATGACGCTGTGTAACATTTAAATATTTGCATTCTGCAGAGCGCTAATGCATTACAGTAGTGCAATTTTCTTTTTAAAAACAATCATTACCCAGAGGAGTCACCTGTTGGCGATACAGTTCAAACCCTAGGGGAATAGTAATTTATGATTCAGAGGATAACTATAGCAACTTTTATGTCGTGAGCAGGGGTGGGGAACCTGCAGCTCAAGTGCATGGGGGGGGGGGGGGAGACGAAGCTGACGGAAGGATGTGGCAAGGGAAGAGTCATCCCCAAAGCAAAAGTTTAGACTTTTGGCCAGAGTGAGCCATCCTTCTCTTATTCAACAGTTGATTATTACTACAGTATATCAAAACACAAGCACATTATGCACATTTACTTGGGATTCAGTTAGTTATGGTTTCTCCCTTTTAGGTCCTAATTGTTTGAGACCAGAGTATCTGAAGGATGCATTGCCCATATGAGCTCACCCATACATTAAGCTCCACGGTTGGGGCTCTGTTCCATTGGCAGCGCTGCAGATGGTGATGCTGGAGACAGCCTACCAGAGCTCTGAAACAGGCTGCCTTGGCAGGATTGCTTGTCACCCACCCTTTCTGTTTTTAGGTACAGGGCAAGACATCACGGTTTCAGTGAGCATTTATGACTGCCATTTGGCATATTTATTGCTGCTGAAATCATAGTTGCTCTGTTGGGTGGCTTACGGGTTTGTTTGTTTGTTTTAATAAATCAGCAGAGTGCTATGGGCTAGGCTATTAATATATTCTTGTTATCTCATTTCTGTTACTAGCTGCAGAAAGGTCAGATAAAAAAAACTTTGGCAAATAAGGGATTTGCACTACACACGGCAATAAAGTGCATTTGCCCTAGTCATCTTACTTTCATATAAGGAACCAAGGTTGTGATAATTTGCCCAAGGCCAGTGAGAAAATGCAGCATAAAATATTTTAACACATACAACTAGGTAAAGGTAAAGGGACCCCTGACCATTAGGTCCGGTCGTGACCGACTCTAGGGATGCGGCACTCATCTCGCTTTACTGGCCGAGGGAGCTGGCGTACAGCTTCCGGGTCATGCGGCCAGCATGACTAAGCCGCTTCTGGCGAACCAGAGCAGTGCACAGAAACGCCATTTACCTTCCCGCCGGAGTGGTACCTATTTATCTACTTGCACTTCATGCTTTCGAACTGCTAGGTTGGCAGGAGCTGGGACCGAGCAACGCGAGCTCACCCCGTCGCGGGGATTCGAACCGCCGACCTTCTGATCGGCAAGTCCTAGGCTCTGTGGTTTAACCCACAGCACCACCCGCGTCTCACTGAACACATACAACTAGGACCCCCCAAATAGCACCCATGGACACCAAGACACCCTTGGACGTCTGCTTGATGCCCACCAAGGCCCCTATCCCTCCCAATTTATAAGGTGTGTTTTTTTCCATTTGGGGCTTGGCTGTTTTGGGAGAGCTCCCTGCTTTCCTACGTGTTTTGTTTGTTCTGGAGCACATGTAGATCTTTACCTGTTTGGGAGGCAGGGTGGTTCTGAGCATTGCCAGCTTTTCTTCAGGGTATTTAGATTTTCAAATATCTCCTGGCTATGCTTGCTAAAGCTGATGAGAGTTCAACAACATCTGGAGGTTAGCAGCCCTGCCCTAAATAATATTTAGCATTTTGTTGCTGAGCTACCCTTGGGTTCGCACTGTCCCCAACACTACAGTCACAAGTCCAGAAGCTTTTGCTTCTGGTTTAAATTGTTCATATGCTGTCATGTTATCCATACCTGGAGAAGCTGTGGTTAATTAACTATGGTTAGGTGAAACAAAGACAGTTGACGTGTGTCAATTAGCTATAGTTAAGAGTTACCACACTCTATGCTTCGGATAGTGCATTACACAGCAATATGGAAGTTTTTGCTTTCCCTCTCATAGACACCCTAGAGGAGAGGGGAGAAGAGAGCATGAAAGCCTGAGGTTTGTTCTCATAATGCTAAATCATGGTTCAGGGTTATCTCGGAATGCAGCCAAGTTGTATGTGACCAAACAAAAGCCTATAATGACAGGTTAACTGCTGACACTCTCTGAACACTCTGGAAAAAATACCAGTATCATTGTAGGGGTTCATATAGTGTAGCAACTAGAAGCGTGCAGCAGAAAGTCCAAATCTCACCATAGCCATTAGCTTACTAGGTAGCACTAGAACACAAGAGCAGGTCTGCTGGATGAGATCAGAGGCCTACCTAGTCTAGTATCCCATTTTCCATAGTGGCAAATAATATGGCTATGGGAAGCCTACAAGCAACACAGCAGGACAATGGCCTTCTCCTGTCACTCGTACTCAGCTGGAGGTAGTACATGGCCATGACAAGTAGCCACTGGTAGCCTTATCATACACAGTAGGGAATTCCATTATTTAACTACAGTGGAACCTCGACTTACATATGGCTCTACTTACATATGATTCCAGTTACGACCTTCAGTAGGTGCTTCGACTTATGAACTTTCCTCTAGATATGAACAGAGGCCTTGCTGGCAGCCCGGAGTTCGCCTGGCCAGCTGCGGAGCAGTGCTGGGGCTTCTGCTGCCTGGGAGAGGGCCCCCATCCCACCCCTGAAGCTGTGGAAGAGGTGCTGCCTGCAAGAGGCACAGCAGGGTTCACTGCAGCCCCAAACCACACCGAGGAACTAACCTGAGGAAGTTCAGAGACGAACCTGGCCTGGCAAGAAAAAAAAGTGACCCTGGCCGAAGTGAATCAGCTCTTTACTGACCCTTGCCACACCCCCAGCTTGTAGCCAGGTAAACCTACCCACCCTCAGTGCACGTAAGAAAAAAAAAGTTAGTTTTTTTCATCTACAATGCTGTCTTATTTATTTTATAGTACAGTACATTGATTATTTGGCATGCAGGTGGCGCTGTGGGTTAAACCACAGAGCCTAGGGCTTGCCAATCAGAAGGTCGGCGGTTCGAATCCCTGTGACGGGGTGAGCTCCCGTTGCTCGGTCCCTGCTCCTGCCAACCTAGCAGTTCGAAATCACATCAAAGTGCAAGTAGATAAACAGGTACCACTCCGGCGGGAAGGTAAACGGCATTTCCGTGCACTGCTCTGGTTCGCCAGAAGCAGCTTAGTCATGCTGCCCACATGACCGTACGCCGTACTCCCTCGGCCAATAAAGCGAGATGACCACTGCAACCCCAGAGTCGGTCACGACTGGACCTAATGGTCAGGGGTCCCTTTACCTTTACCTACATTGATTATTGCCTTCATTTTATGGATCTATGGTCTCGTTAGACAGTAAAATCCGTGTTAAATTGCTGTTTTAGGGGGTCTTTTTCATCATCTAGAACGGATCAATTCACTTTTCCATTACTTTCTATGGAAAAGTGCGCCTCTACTTATGTATGTTTCTAGTTATGACCGGACCTCCGGAACAGATTACGGTCGTAAGTAGAGGTTCCACTGTATGTGTTGTGTGAACTGGTACATCCTTTTCATTTAAACTGAATCTCCCACCATTCAGCTTCACTGGACGATTCTAGATTCTAATATTACGAGGCATTGAGAAAAACTTATCTTCTCCTCACCAGGTATATCTTTATACACTTCCATGTCTCACTCCTTAATGTTTTCCCCCGAAACATAACATCTGAGCTGTTACTCTCAGCCCCAACCCAACTTGTAAAATGGAGATAGTATCTTACACAGGTGTTATAGATGAGAGAATGGAAATTAAGTACTTTGAACAATCCAGAAGGACCATATTACATACCTGGTGTTGTGGGAAAGTATTTAGGAATGTTACAAATAAGAGGTATATATATTCAGACAGCCAGTCATGGCCATGAAGAACTCTGTGGCAAACCACAATTGAACTAGCCATTGTTACATTATATGCTCCTAGATTTGGTTGGGGAGGTAGGTTCATCTGGAAATTGATTGCTCTTTGCCTCACCTTTAAGGCCAAGGCAGCCAGAACCTGAGTAGACATCAGGCAGTTCTTAGGACAGCCCAGTCCTACTGACACAGTAAAGAACTTTATTCAAACATGTATTAAATCCACCTTGAGGACCCAAGACATAGAAAGCTGAGAAATAAATACCTGAAATAAGCAAGTACTGTACTATAATCAGTCCAAAGTAAGTTGTACCATTTAAATGTAACAACCAGTAGCCATTTTAGATTAATGAAGTGATTTGCATAGATCTCTTTATTTGCAAACTTCAAGAACACAACAGAGAGCAGAAGCAAAACTATACAATGTAATACTGACAGACCACTAAATAGTTCCACTAAATAGACCACTAAAAAGGACACTTTTATATGAAATTAATAGATTTATTTGTATTAGCTCAGATGACGTTTCTGTATTTGCCTAGACTAGACATGACAGCTCCTGAGGGAAAAAAAAGCTGTTCCGTTTGAGAAGATTTTCTGACTCAAGTTCAGATTTCTAGCGCCAAATATTCATGTTTAAGTCCACACATCTTGGAATTCAAATACTGAAACTGTCAAATGAGAGGGCAGTGCAGTGATTACATTTAGAGATTAAAAATGGCACATACCTCAGATATACCTACATTGGCGCACAAAGATAATACACCTTTATACTGTTAAGGGGGGAGGGGGAAAAGAAAAGGTAGTTGGATCAATGTATAGTTTAATAAGAGCCAAAGACAGTGGAATAAAAAAATAAGTCCTTTAAAAAAATTATACCATTTTTAAAAGGTGTACACTACTCCATTAAGACAGCAGCGGTACTTAATTTGGTGTTACAGCTAAGTAAAAATCACATTGCTGGAAATCAGTTTATCATAGTCTGTCCTCCTTAAGACTGGAGACAGGAAAAATATTACACAGGATTAGCAGGAAGACATGGTACCTATCTTTGAAAGGCATGAAATCAACATCATCTTCATGGAAGAGAATTGATATAGAAATAATTTCAATTGTCCATTTGTGGGAAAGGTTTAAGGGTTAACTTTCCCTGGCAATTCTGATCGGTAAACATTTGCAAGTCAAACAGGAACCTACTGCTGAGAAATCTCTATTATCCGGCATCTATTATCTCGCCTACCCAGTGATGGTTAATGTAGAGCAGTTCAAGTTATTCTTTATGTGTTAAAAGATTATAGTATAATCAGAACCACTCAATAATAAATCAAAGGCTTTCCTCCAGAACCTGAAAACACTGGGGTGACGATTTTAACCGAAATAATGAAAAATGAAAAGATACCTGGAATAGCATTATATCCCACGCACCTTTTGTTTTCTACGAGTCATGCATGCTGCAGACGAAATGGTTTGTGCTAAACAGCCTCAAATCTATTTTTCTAATATTAAGCACAAAGGAACAACACTGACAGCAAGCATGGTAAATAAATATCTCCCTTGAGAACAAGAGCAGCAGTCAGGAGCGCTGACATGCATGCTAGAGAAACCTCACACACCATTTTTTCCCTACCTGCACAAGTTGCCATTTGCTGCAGCCGTCAAAATCCCTCTTCCCCCTCTTCCCTGGTTGATTTCAAAAGGAAGGTTTTCAGGCAGTCTCTCAAGGCATCTACTAATATGCTTTACAAGTATAATATTCCAATTAAGCGTATCTTTAAGAGAAAATCCATTTTCTTCCTTGCTCAGGTAAACATGTTTACAGCTCCTGCCCGGAGACTGGGTGGTTCAGACTCCCATGTCACACACATGTCGTCAGCAACAAGAAAAGCCCCCTTTCTCTATCATTAACATTTTAAATAAGGTAAGGAGAGAGGAGCACTTTGCAAACTTACCTTTAATACTGCCTCAACATTAAACAGACCACACAAATGCGTGCTCTAAAACAGGAAATTAGCATTACAATATCCCGTATATATCCTGATACTTGCTATAAATAAACCCACCCTATACAGAGCAGGGAGCTACTAGTTCAGAACCACCCGATCAACTAGTTAGTCGATTAGAAGGCCAATGTTTATGTGCGTGTTTCACGTTAAGTATCAGAACTCGTAGCGCCCTCTCACCCGGGGAAACCATAATTCCTTCTCGGAGATATTAAAAAAAAAAAAAAAAATCCTGTCCAAAACGTCATGATCTCGGACCAACCACTAGAACCCTTCCAATCCATAACCGTATACAGGAAATGCCAAACGAAAGCTTTAAAAAAAACTGCCAGGAAAGGTTACAAAACCTCCCGTTTTACATCCTAAGAAGTCATCAGTTTTCCCGTATTATTATTTTTTAATAGAAGAAAAATCCAACAACATAAGTTTTGAGTATTTATTCCCCCCTTTTCAACGCAGGTTTCAACTCATTTCAAAGTAATACGTATGCATAAAAAGGGGGGGGGGGAGAGACAGCCCTTAAATCTGAAAAGTAAGCGTCATTCCTTATATAGGCTGTAGCAGTTGTTCTTAGCCAGCGAAGAAAGGCGGGGAGGGGGCGCAGCGGACAAACCGTTACCACCCATTATTATGATTATGATACAAACAGGTACCTCGAAATCCAAGAAGAGGGCGAGAAAGAGAAACTTGGCTGATTCACGTCCCCTCCCCAACCCACACAGAAAGAAAGCCTTCCTTTTGCTCTGTCTTTCTCTCCCCCCCTTCACCCCAATCACGTTGATAAAGGAGGGGAGAAGGGGGGGGAACACCCACCCAACCTCACAGAAACACTTCCAACACTTCTGCCAAGATCTGGAGGTTGGCGGGGGTGTGGGAGGAGAAACAATATGTTCAATGGCTACGGAGATAAATCAACATGCACTGCAGGCACTAAAAGAGGCGGAGGCGAAAGTAGCGGGGGGGGGGAGAGAGAGAGAAGAGGGGGGAGCAATACATAGAAGGCAGGGGAGGAGGGGCAGAGAAAAGGAGGGGGTCCCTTTCCAGGGCAATCTCAGGGGTGCGCATGTGGTGCGTTTCTCTTGTAAAAAAAAAGAGAGAAAATCAATACACACTGCAGCAAGCAACAGTGCTTCCCCTCGTCGCCCGCTTTCCCCCCGCTTCTTCCCCAGCCGGGGCCAAAACACGCCACACGCCAGAGAACGAAGTCCCCATTACAGTCATCCTGCCCTCGACGTTTTTGTTGCGTGTCTGGCAAGCAGGTAGTTCGGGAGTTACACGCAGTTCCCTCTGGATCTCTCTCCTCCCCCCACCTCCAAAGCATGAGCCTTAGCGCACCATCTACCCCCCACCATCCCAAAACAACAACAACAAACTATGGGGGGATCGCGAAGACTGGAGGTGGGAGGCTGAGAAGAAAAAGCGCCGCGCTTCCCTCGGGGACTTTCCCCAGCGCGAGGGGAGGAGAGAGAGGAGGGGAAGTGACCCCCCTCCCTCCGCAATAGCAAAGTCCCCCCCCCGAAACAAAAAGTTTGGGGAGCGGGGTCGGAGGGGGCGCCCCTTCTCCTCAGAGGCCGGCGAGACCCGCCTCAGCTCAGGTAATAAGTTTCCAAGTTGAGGTGAGGGGGGGCCCGTTATAAGGTCGAAGGCGCGGCCTTCCTCTCTCTCTCCCCCCCCCCCCCAAAGAGAAGGGACCGGAGTGACTAGGAAAATAAGAAAGAAAGCCCCCCCCGGCTCCGCTTCGCCCTCTCGCTCCTGAGGGAAAGAAGCCGGGGACGGGCGGCGGCCGGGCAAAATGAAGGGTGGGACACGGGGGAAGAGAAAGAGGAGGCAGCGGGCGGCGTGTAACGGTCCCCGGGCAGGGCTGATCCTCGCCGGCGAAGGAGGCTCGAGTGGAGGAGGCACCGCTAGGCGGAGAAGGAGGCAGCCCGGCGGCGGGGAGGGAGAGCGCGAGGCGGGGAGGGAGGCAGGCAGGCAGGTAGCGGATCTAACGGTGCAGGGCGAGCCGGGCTCCCGGCGAGGAGCGCCCGGGAAATTACTTTCTACTTCTCGGATCTGCTTCTGTCTGTCTTCTTTCTTCTTCTTCCTCACCCCCCCCCCGTTTTACTCCGCCCGACCCCCGGCCCGGTCCCCCCTGAGCGTCCCCGGCGCGGCGCGGGCCGTTGCCCGGCGGAGCTGACTGACCGTTATTGCGCCTCGGGTTCGCCTGCTTCCTGCGCTTACACCTGGGGCCATCCGCCATGATCCTCTCGCTTGTGTCTAAATGCTCCAGTCACCTCCTCCCCCCTCCCTTCCCCCCTCCCCCTCGCCGCTCTCCCCCCCCCCAACCCCCGCCCGGACCTGGTTTACGACACTGGGTGGTTGGGTGTATGTGTGTGTCTGTGTATGTGTGTGCGCGCGTGTGTGTATGTGTCCTTTTTTTTTTTTTTACTTTTTTACATCACCTTCCTACACCTAGTGCTCGGCCGCCGGAACCTTGTTGCCAGGGGAGACGGCCGCTTTACGGCAGCACGTTTGAACCGGCAGGAGGGAAAAGTTTCTTCTTCGCCCCGCTTGGGCGCGACGCAGGTACCCGTGTGTGGCGCACGGGGTGCGGAGGGGGCGCCAGGAGGAGGGCCGGGGACTGGGATCGCGAGAGGGCGGAGGAGGATTTGGGGTGAGAGAGAGGGAAAGTGCCTCTGGATGTGGGGTGTCTAAGGGGAGGGCCCAGAGGACAACACGGATAGAGAGCGAGAGCGGTGCCCTCCGGCGCAATGGAGCCGGGCGAGCGCGCGTGAGCCCCTAGTGCTGGAGCCGGGCGAGGAGGCGCCGCTAGCCGAGCTGTTATTATTATTATTATTATCCTCCTCATTATCACGGATTGCAATTTGTTGTCGCTTTATATCAGTACACGACACAAGCACACGCGCATCCGTATCAGCCCAAAGCGAGCTAAAGGGAAGCAACGAAAAGGCTTGCAGAGAGATAGAGAGTTGAAGTGTGGATTTGTTGTTTACACCTTTCATTCCTACGGGGTTTTTTTTTTTTGTGCGCGTGAAGTTTTCGTGTGTGTGTGATAAGTTGTTGTGTCCTGGCTTTACCGGTAGAGCTTGGTAAAGCATCTTAAGTTCAGGAGTGTGGGATCACCGCAGCTCGTTCATGTGTACACTTGCTGGTGGGTTGCTGAATTGTGGGGACACGCACGGTCGGCTTTACTGTCGACACACGCCTTCCCAGGGCTTCTGTTTGAACTGTTAGCTCACTTAATGTAGATTATTTACGTATTTATTTAGAGTTTTAGACAATTCATCATGCCCGCCCCTTCTGGGGGAAAAAGTGACAACAAGGCGATTTACAACAAAGTGAGAAGTAAGATGAAAAGAATACAGAAGGTTATAAAATAATGCAATCTTTAAAATTCACAACTCATAAAAATGCACAGAATGGCCATTTATTAAGAGCTGCAGTAGCAGCCGATTGATTGATTGATTGATTGCATTTGTAAAGCCCACCTTTTTTCTCCAGAGTTCATCCTTTCATTTAATTACCACAACAACCTTATAAGGTGGGTTAGGCTGAGGGGGTGTGACTGGCCGAGGTCACCCAGTGACCTTCATGGCTGAGTGGGAATTGGAATCCTGGTCTCCTAGGTCCTAGTCTGACACCCTCTCATCTGATCAGGTCTCTCTTCCAAATACCTGCAGAAAAAATGTTTCTTTGCCAGCTGCCTGAACTGGGGCCAGATGCAGTTCAGTAGAAGAGAGGAACTTGTGCATGCAAGGAGCCACCACTGAAAAGGCTCTACCCCCAAAAAAGAATGCTAGTGGAAGTGAGGAGAAACCGGAGCTGCTTTGGTGAAAAGGAAGGAGAAAGCAGACACATGGGAACATCACGGGTTCTGAATGGCCACCCAGACTTGAGATTTGGTACAATTACAGTAGTTGACAATGAACAGGAAAATAACCATGAATTGCAATAGTGCTCAGTTGACCTGTCAGATGATTGCCTCCTAACATTACTGGTCAAGTATCTTCAAATACTGGGTGGACATCTCCAAATGTCCTATGGCCATTTATTTGGGAGCAAGTCCTATTGATGTACGCGGGTGGCACTGTGGGTAAAACCTCAGTGCCTAGGGCTTGGTCGGCGGTTCGAATCCCCGCGGCGGGGTGAGCTCCTGTCTTTCGGTACCAGCTCCTGCCCACCTAGCAGTTCGAAAGCACCCCTAAGTGCAAGTAGATAAATAGGTACCGCTTTATAGCGGGAAGGTAAACGGCGTTTCCATGTGCTGTGCTGGTGCTGGCTCGCCAGAGCAGCTTCGTCACGCTGGCCACATGACCCGGAAGTGTCTCCGGACAGCGCTGGCCCCCGGCCTCTTAAGTGAGATGGGCACACAACCCTAGAGTCGGACACGACTGGCCCGTATGGGCAGGGGTACCTTTACCTATTGATGTAAGTGCAGCTTACTTCTGAGTAAGCATGCATAGGCACAGGTTGCAAAATGGCCTTAACCTACGGTTTTGAATAATTTCTTTATATGTTTAAAATATTTATATACCACCCTTAAGCCAGCCTTGCATTACAGAACAGTTAAATGCAAAAAATAAAAAACAATTGCAGTATGTTTAAAAGTGCATTATAGTGATAGTTATGAGGGGCTGTTCTGCATGCCTCCTTTTCACCTCAGTGCAGCCTGTGCCATCTCACACCCAGTCATCAGCGGAATACAGAATCTTGAATATGAGAATAGCATTACTGTTAGGAAATATGCAACATGCACCTGTCTACGCAGTGTACTTTTTGCAATTAATCTTTCATCAGAAATATGTAAATGCTCTTCATACAAACAATGCCAAAAGAGAAAACAAAATACTAGATGCTTGTTCAATGTGCACATTGTCCATGAGGAAGAGACAACTCCAAGCCATGTGTGCATCACACAACCTCACACAAAATGAGAAGAACTTGTTACCAAGGTATCTTTGTCAAAGAGTTTTTTGGTGGGTAGGGGCTGTTATTGGTCCCCCATGACAACTCGCAACCCTTTCAGCTTGGCATAACACTAATGATGTGTAATCTTTAAATTGGCTGCAACCAGCAAAAAAAATTAATCTGATTTGATTTCTACAAAATAGTCTACACACAGCTTCCAGAAAAATGAAAAGCTGCACCATCCCAGGTCCCAGGTTATTAACTGCTCGACAACTGCTGACATCTGCTGAAGGCTTCTGACCCAACAAGCATTCACAATAGGACAACTTTATCACACATGATTTGAAGCCCCTTGGAGTATATTGCTGAACATGAGATGAAGGGACTGGTTGTTGCCTTCATGCCTGATTGCTGCGGGAAACTAAGCATTGGACTTCTGGCCTAGAATAACAAGTGCCTTAAACAGATTGCCGCAATTGAACACATACTTATGAGTTGAAGTGAATTGTCCCATTGAAGTGAAAAAAAGAGAAAAGAAGAAGACTTATTTCTGAGTAAGCCTGCATGGAACTGGGCTACAGGAGAATGAGGTTCAGTTCCTCAGGTGGATTATAACAGAGGAGTTGTACAGCTTAGAAAGCTGTGCATTAGAGCGCCGTTCCTCCTCCAGTTCTACAATACAGTTTCACCTGCTTGTCTAATTGCTACCTCCGCCTCCTCCCTAGATTACTGGCAGGGATTTACTTGTCATGTACTTAAGCCTAGGTGTTACCATAGGATGATTTGCATAATTATTACCTTACGGGACTTTTTAAAAAGGCTAGAAGGTAGATGCCAAGCATCAAGCAGCACCTGAGCACAATAGCATTTCTGTGATTTCCAGCAACTGGTATTCAGAAGGATACTGCCTCCCAGGGCCGGCTCACTCATGAGGCAAGGGGAGGCAAGCGCCTCAGGCGGCAGCAACCACCAAAACAACAGATCCTGATGTAGATCTTTATTCTCCCTCCTTGTTCCTGATGTAGATCTTTCCTCACTTCTTCTTCCCTGGCAGGGGACGCCATTACGTGGTTTGCCTCAGATGTCAAATATGGAGGTTGAGCAGCCCCCGGCAACCATGTCCTCCATGAATTTATCTAATCTTCTTTTAAAGCCAGCCACATTGATGGAGGGATACGGGTGGCGCTGTGGGTTAAACCACAGAGCCTAGGACTTGCCAATCAGAAGGTCGGCGGTTCGAATCCCTGCGACGGGGTGAGCTCCCGTTGCTCGGTCCCTGCTCCTGCCAACCTAGCAGTTTGAAAGCATGTCAAACTGCAAGTAGATAAATAGGTACCGCTCCGGCGGGAAGGTAAACAGCGTTTCCGTGCACTGCTCTGGTTAGCCAGAAGCGGTTTAGTCATGCTGGCCGCATGACCTGGAAGCTGTATGCCGGCTCCCTCGGCCAATAAAGCGAGATGAGCGCTGCAACCCCAGAGTCGGCCACAACTGGACCTAATGGTCTGGTGTCCCTTTACCTTTACATTGATGGAAGGTTTGGGGCAGTCTGTATAAAAATGCGTAAGTGATGATAAACATATAAAAATACATTATATTAAGGGAAACTGCTCTGCAAAAATGTGTATGTTAGGGAAACTACATAGGGAAAACTACATAGAGAAATGTGTATATTTGGATTAATTTGCGCTAAATTGCACATAAATTTTTATGGGATTTTTTTAAAAACAACAACAACAACAAAAAGCTTGCAAACTGAAATGTGGAGAACTGAACTTGATTGGAAAAATGAGAAATTGAGAGAAACCAGAATTGGCAGAATCACCCATCACTACTCAAGGACATGTATTGGAACTTGTGCTTTTTAACTTGTTCAGAAATAGAGTAGCCAAGTTTTCTGATGACACCATATTATTCAGGGTGCTAAAAAGAAAAAAAGGAAGAACAAAAGGATTATGAAGAGCTGCAAAACAATCTCTCCAAACTGGGTGAATGAGCAATAAAATTCCAAATGTGGTTCAATGTACACATGTGTAAAGTGATGCATATTGGAGCAAAAAAGAAATTCACATTATATAGTGATGGGGTCTGATCTGGCAGTGAATGATCCAAGAAAGTTATCTTGGGGTCATGGTGAATAGCTCAGTGAAGACATTGACTAGTGTGCAACAGTTGTGAAAAATGAGGATTTTATTTTGGCAATCATTAGGAAAGGGAATGAAAACAAAACTTATATGATTATTATAATACAAATAATAATACAGTTCTGGTTGCTTTTGCATATTCTTTTAATTTTTAAAATTATCTACAGAATTTGGTTTGTCTGGAGCAAAAGATCAGCTAATCTTACATAGGCAACTCAACACTGACAAGGAGGTACCATATAATCTGGAATCTGGAAAGTGCTTGATAAGACAAATGTAAGCCTTGATAGCAGAAGCACAGAAGTAATCTCATCTGAGATGCAGCACTGGCAAAATATTTTGGAAAGAGCCACTGAAGTTGTAAAAGTACTTGCTACTCCAAACAGCACTGCATCGGAACACAGATATCCTGTTCATGTTCAGCAATAGCAATTCCTTAAAATGGTAAAGTTAATACTGATAGTTGAAGTCACGGCTTTGAAATAATCCATTAACAAGCTATGCATAACCATTATCTAGGCAAATAATCGAAGTGAGATAATTCAGTTCTTTGCAGCGCAAGTAAAACAAAAGATTTTGGCTCTAATCAAGGCAGCAAATTATTCTGCACAGTCGATGGTAGTCACTAATAAATGGCTTTTGTTGCAGGGTGTGTGCCAGAGTGTCACAGAACATTCCACCGACAGGAATATGCTCTGGCAAAGTCAACCTGGGAGCATTACGTGAGGCTTGAAAATTGTGGAGTCATCCTTTGCACTAGCGGCATTTAGACTTTGTCCTAATCTGGCCCTCCAGGTTTTCAGTAAGGAAAAAACGAAAGTACAAGGGTGCAGTTTTCCTCCCTTGCTCCAGGGATCCAGAAGCAAAATGACAAAAATTTACTGCAAGGATGCATCCGGCCAAACCTTTTGTCCAGGTGTTGTCTCTTCTGTCATTTTAAGGAAGACACATTTTTTGTCCCATGCAGTTTACCATATATGGATTGGAAAGCAATTATTTTAAAGCTCATCAGGCACAGACCTGATCAGTAATTAGAAGACCAGTGTAATGCTCATGTAAGAGCAGGGTCTACATGTTTTCACATACACATGTATTGCTCCTACCCCAACTGTGAAACTACCCAAACCACTCACCTGTGAGAGCAGGTGGGAAAGAAAATGTTGTGGTCAATTTTCCTTTCGCCTCCATGTACCTGGAGTTTTTCATTTTGCTTAGCCTGGATAGCTCAGTTGGGTAGAGCGTGGTGCTGATAATGCCAAGCTTGCAGGTTTGATCCCTGTATGGGCCAAATGCATATTCCTGCATTTCAGGGGGTTGGACTAAATGATCCTCAGGGTCCCTTCCAACTCCACGATTCTATGCTGTACTTTTTCCACTGTCCTGGATAGGCAAGAGTCAGAGGTTTCTACATACAAATATACCTCTTTTTTCATTCTTCATCCAACAGGTTCAAAAAGACAGCCTGGGAAATATACTCAAGAAGAGTTGGGAGCCAGGGCCAGTGAGGGGTGGGGCCATTTTTATCACTGAGATTCTCCCCATTAATGATAATTGCATTCTGCCCCATATATCTAAATCTTTTTTTAAAAAAATCTCTTTCCAGGTTCTCACGTAGTTGTCTTTGTAGATATTATGATTGTTTGTCAATAGCCACACTCCTAAATACTTCACTTTTTTCTCTATTTTCCAGCCGGCAATTTCCCTTAATTTCTTTTTAGCTTGGTTATCCATGTTCTTAACTAACATTTTGGTTTTATCTTTGTTTATTTTGAGACCTGCCAATTTTCCAAATTCAGTTATCTCCTTTAATAACTCTAGTGTATCTTCTTGAGGTTGTTCCAAAGTTAAGACAATATCATCTGCAAAAGCTTTTGTTTTGTAACTTTGCTCGCCCGCTGTCATTCCTCTAATTTGATCATTATTCCTAATACTTTGCAATAGAATTTCTAAGGTAAGAATAATAACAGAGAGAGTGGGCACCCTTGTCTTGTTCCTTTCGTCTTATTGCATTTTTCTGACCCGATGTTATTTCTTATAATGTTTGCCCGTTGTTCCTTATATATGGCCTTGATACCTCCCAAAAATGCTATTCTTGTTTAAAACAATCCCAATACTTAAAATGACACACAATGTCTAAAAGATTGGCAAAAGGATCTTTCTAAGTTTATCTGGAGAGGGAAGAAACCTAGGATAAAAAATAAGTTTCTTATTGATATAAAAGACAGAGCAGGTTTTTCACTCCCAGATTTGGAATCATATTTTGAAGCTGCCTGCCTGTGTTGGATAAAAGACTGGATATTGCTAGAAAATACACAATTGCTAGATTTGGAGGGTCATGATGTCAAACACGGCTGGCATGCCTGTATCTGGTATGGTAAAGTGGGAATATGTAAAAGCTTCACCAGTCATGTCATTAGAAAAAACTTAATTAGGGTATGGGAAAAATACAAAAACCTACTAGAAAACAAAACACCAAGGTGGTTCTCACCAATAGAAGCTGAGACAAGGAAAAAATAATAATATGAGTGATAACACGGGTACCTATATTGAATTGTTAGATTTTTCAGAAGAAGAGCCCAAAATGAGGAAAATGGAAGAGATCAAGGAATTTGTATTGGATATCAAATCAATTCAAAATTTAAGGTAGATAAGCAATTGGAGCGTGCTATGGTCCATTGGGTCATGAAGAGTCAGACACAACTAAACAACAACAAGCAATTGGAATTTGCAGAAAAACTATCACAATTTGGGGGGAAGAAACCTAAGATCCAGAGCTAAAAATTTATCTAAAATGTATAGGGTGTTACTTGATTGGGAAATGAAAGAAGAATTTGTAAAATCATCTATGATCAAATGGGCACAGGCTGTGGGTCATAATATTGATTTAAACCTGTGGGAACATTTGTGGAAAACAAATATAAAATTCACCACTAGTTACACACTAAACAAGAACTGTTTAAAAATGATCCACAGGTGGTACTTGCCTCCAAATAAACTCGCTAAAATGTTTAGATCTAAACATGACAAGTTGGAAATGTAAGGAAACAACTGGAATATTTTATCATTCATGGTGGTCTTGCAGATTAATAAAAGAATTCTGGGAGATGATTTAAAATGAACTTAAGAAAATGTTTAAAAGAACATTTCCTAAAAACCCAGAAGCTTTCCTTCCGGGAATAATGACAACAGAAATACCCAAAAAATCACACTACGTTATGGTTGTATGCGACCACATCTGCCTGAACTTTGGTAGCAGAAAAGTGGAGAACAGATGCAGTAACATCACGAGAAGAATGGCACCTTAAAATAATAGATTATATAGAACTTGCCAGCATGACAAACAGATTTAAAAATAAAGACAATAAAAAAAATTAAAGAGGGCTGGGCATTATATTCAGATTTTGTGGGAAAATACTATAACAAGAAAATAAGTGTAACATTGAAAAAATGCTCAGCAGTAGACGTGACAAAATGGGACAGTATGGTAATAAAAATAATTTAGTAGAGTAAGAAAACACAGTTTGAAAAGATATAGGAAACCAGGAAAAGAATTGAACGGGAGTTGAAATCAAGGTTTATAAGAGTCAATTAAATTGGAGGAATAAGTTTCTGTTTTATTTTAAGTTAAGTTTTGCTTTTTTTCTTTCTTACTACCTTGTACATGACTGTAACACAGTGTGCATTGGTGATATGATTAAATAAAAAAGCAAATAAAAAAAATCCTGAGGGCCAGCTAGAGGCATGGAGGGGCGCATCAGGATCTGCAAGATCCAAAGCTGCTGCTTTCCCCATTACACCTGAAAAACAGCCTAAAATTGTATAAGGTTTGATGAAGGGTCACAGCTCATTGATTTGTATTCAGAATGTTCCTGGTTCAATTTCCAGTGTCTCTAATATGGGCTGGTAATGTCTGCTGCCTGAAACTAGAAAGTTACTCCCAGTCAGTATTGAGCTAGGTAGGTCAAAAATCTGACTTGGTATAAGGCAGCATCCCAGGTTCTTCTTGTCAGCCCTGGGACTGGCATAGTTAATTCCCTCCCTTTGCAGCCCATGAGAGAAGAAATGAAAGCTGCTTTTCCTGCTGCAACTGCAGTACTCTGCCAGATGATTTCTCTCTCTCTCTCTCTCTCTCTCTCTCTTACACACACACACACACACACACACACCATAAATAAACCTATAGAATTGCTCAGCCTGCACGATAACGGCTGTCAATACCTGTTTTTTCCTTTAAAGCATAAACTCTATAAGGAAAAGTGTTTACAACTGAGTTGTGAAAATATTTACAAGTTTTCAGATAAAAATAATTTCCAAATACAGCTTTGAATTTGTCAGAATGTGAGATAACCGTCCATTGCTAAATCCGGCCACTTTTCCCCTTTATAACATTACAGGAATTCGCCTTTCTTCTCTGTCCTTGGTCGTACCTCACCTTAATTACTGCAGTTTTCTCTCCAAACTTTTGTTGTCTCACCTTTGTCCACGTACATCCACCCTGCACTTTGCTGCCAAAATTACTCACCTCTCATCACTCTGACCGTGTGACTTCCTTCAACCCCTTCCCTGACTTCCTGTACACACATAGATCTTGCACAAGCTTCTTGCCACCCTCTTTAAAAACCTCGTGGCCTTGCCCCTCCTTATCTCTCTGTACTTATTTCCCAACAGGTTCCTTCCTGTGAGTTTTCCTCATCAGGCTCTACCACCCACCAATGCCTAAAGGTTTCCTGCTCCCTGAAATGACTTCATCCATTTTCCCTTCCTGCCCCTTATGCACAGAACTGCTTGTTGCATGACCACCTTAATCCCTTTTAAATCACACCTCAAAACTCAAGTTCTCTGGGGAAACTGCCACATCTCGCCAATCCTAATTTAACTAAGCCAGAGTATATGTAATTGAAGGAATCACGTCTCTCTCTTGCTTATCCATGCCTCAATCTCTCCCCCCCCCAATTCTCTGTTGCTTCCCTGGGTCTATATTGTAAGCTCCTTGGGGCAGGGCCCTGTCGTTCTTGTTCTTTGTAAAGTGCCATGTACATAGATGGTGCTATAAGTAAATAATTTGCAGTGCTTTTTAATATCCCAAGGCTTGGTGGTGAGTGGGAAAGGACTATGGCATTGGCTTCAACTTGGCCTTTCTCGGAGGGGCTGAGGATGCCACTGTTAGCCGTCAGGTGGCCAGAGAGATCAGGGCCTCTTCCCTAGCTGTGCCTGTGTTTAGAACGTGCAATTAAACGGTGGCATCTTTTCATCTAGTCATTTCCCCCCCTTCCCTATATTTCCACTACCCTTCAACAATCCCCTTGTTATTTTCTTACACCATCTCCACTGTGTTAAAAGCTTCCCATTCATGTTGCTGCCTTTTTTGCCTAGCACGTCTAGCCATTGTGCTCTGTACTCTAATGATATCAATAAACCTATCCATGCAGATCAGCATCAGAGTGTGAATGACATTTACATTTCCCCACGCAACTGGAAACGCACTCATTTAGATGCACCAAATATATTGCCGAACCTATTTGCTGGCTGGAAGCTGGATAAACTCGAGCAGCTTTCGTCACCCAGATGGATGGTTGGATGCTGAGGTTGGGAACCTCAGGGACAGAATCCAGTCCTCAGGTCCTCTCTATCTGGTACTTGGGTCTCTCCCCAGGCCAAACCCCCACCAGCCCTGACCTACATTGCTTCCTTGTGGATAGCTCAATTGATTAGAGCATGGTGCTGATAACGCCAAAGTTGCAGGTTCAATCCCCGTATGGGACAGCTGCATATTCCTGCATTGTGGGGGGTTAGGCTAGATGATCTTTAAGAGTCCCCTCTAACACCATGATTCTATGATTTTTCCTTGGCTGGATTGTGTCCTTGAGCTATACTGATGCCTCTTGCTTGCCTGGATGGAGAGATGTACACGTGGTGCTATAGAAGCCTTGTTTGTGTGCATGTGGTTGGAATGTAGCCTGCTATGAAAAGGTAGGAGTTGCCTCCATTGCTCTGCCCAATTTAGCCTCTGTTCCCATCAGCCACAGGTAAGCAGTACCTCCGAAGCATATCCGCAAGGGACTATGGCCCTTAGGCAGAAACATCTTCCCTACCCTAGCTTTAAGGGTGTGACTGCCTGGTCTATCTGTCAGTCAGATCCTTATTGTAACCCTCCCCAATTTTGCAGTCCTCTTAAATAGCTCTTTTCCTAGGAAAACGTACAGCACTTTTAAAATGACTACCCTTCAGCGCATCGCAGCGTGTTGTAATTACTGCCTTGTTTCAAAAACTCTTGGGTTCATTCTTCACAGTGCCACAGAAACTAATTCCCATAATGCCCCATACTTCAGTGTGAGTAGTCTCTTGTCAAATATGGTAGCAGCAAGTTATGTAATATGCCAAAGATAAATTATTTTATTTCACATTTCACATCAGGTTGCAAACAAACGGGTTTCCTGACGAGTAACAAATGTTTTATTTGTTCTTTGTTTGCTGTGATTGCCATTGCCTTGTTATTAAACACTAAGGCGTCAAGAATATTGCCCCCCCTTCCATATGCTGTATTTTGTTGCCTTCTGCAATGTATGTGCTGTTTCTCGCTTCACTCTTTTACACACAGCAATCCTTGCTATTTGCTTTCTCAAAATATTATGCCATTGCTCATTTGGCTTTCATTTGGAGCAGTTCTCTTAGTTACAGTCTCTATACAGCTGGCTCACTCAGTACTCTAAATCTTAACAAGACTTCTTTAATTATTTCACCAAATAGGGTTTCATTTATTCTTTCTTTCATGTTCATGCTTTTATTGCAAGCACATGTCGGGGATGCCGTTCATCTGTTCTCTTCTCTGAAGCTCTGCCTACCCAGGCTTTAAGATCTGGTCCGTACTATACAACTGTGCTTCAGAGTATGCAGGCACAAGACAGGGCCTTCACTGTTGTGGTGCCCCAAATGCAGAACTGCCACTGGAAATACACTTGGTCCCTGTCTTGTAGCCTTCTGGCATTCATCTTTTTTTCTTACTCTTTTAAATTACATTCATTGGGCATAGCTGAGCCTATAAGTTATGTGTCTGCTTCACAGATGTATTTACTGCTTGATTATTATTATTATTATTATTATTATTATTATTATTATTATTATTATTATTATTATTGGTTTAATTTTACATAGAATAAATTTCACTGGATTAGATGTATACCATTTTGAGAACTTTCAGGGAGAAGGGAGCTGTAGAAATGTGATAAATAAAAATTACGAAGTGCTTCTTAGCAATATATGCTGCCCCCACCCCAACTCACACATATACCTTGTGTCCAGCTAAGACTGACATCCTATGAAAAGTTAGGCATTTCTAAGTTGCCAATGAAAGAAAAATCTTCCTTGCCAGGAGCTACTTCCAGCTGGATTCTTGTAGTGCACTTTGCATGGAGTTGCCCTTGCAGACTATCCAGATGCTACAATTATTAGAGCAGAATGCAGCGGCCAGAACGTCAACTAGTCACATGATTCCAGCTAGCTGGAATCATGTGACACCTATACAGGATTCTAAAATATCAATATTGGCTGCTTGTAGGCTAAATGTTGACGGTGATGTTGACGTACACAACTTAGCACCCAAATATCCAAAGGAGCGCCTTTCTTTGTACCAGCTTGTCAATGACCTTAGATTTTGGGGAGGGCCTTCTCATTGTTCCACCTCTGGGAGTGGTGCATTATGTGATGATGTAGGATAAGGCCTTCTCCGTACCCCACAGTAGTCAAATGAGTTTATTTGATTCTGTTTTCCAAATCGTGTCCTCTTGCATTTCTCAACCGTAATTTTATACATTCTGTGCTCTATTCCTGGCCAGTCCTTCAACATTTTGGCACACTGAGTAACAATTAAAATGCCACCCCTGTTTCCTCCCTGGCACATGACTGGCATTGCTGTCACCCACCCGTGTCAAGCTCGACAAGGGTCGTATCCTCTGGGGCACACACCACCTGCTTCTGCTATGCTGCTTCCCAAGCGTTTGTCAGGCAGCCAGCCCTGTGCTGGGGAGCTTCCAGGGTTGCCTCTCCGCACTTGTGACTGTGGCTCAAGTCATGCCTGAGGACAGTGCCGGCCATCGCCAAATAGCTGTGAGGCAGATAATGAATTGCACTGTGGAAAGAGAATGTGCCCAGTCAACTTGAAAGGTGTGTGTGTTTGGGTGTGTATGACAGTGTATGTTTAGCAGGGGGCGGGGGGGAGGAAGTGTCCCTACTATAGGCAATTGCCTCGTGTCACCTGTGGAAAAACTGGCTGTACTATGACCTTCCTTAGCTAATTTATTTCCTACAAAATCGGAGCAGCTCCTTTGCTATCAATTAGGAGTGTGTAGCAGCCAGAAGGTTTGGTTCAGATCAGATCCCATTTGGGGGCTTCAGAGAACAGTCTGATTTAGTGTAAAGTGTTTTGGATGGTGCCCAGTCCAGTTTGGTTCCAAATCACAATCCTGAAAAATGAAGCTTTTTACTTGTCCTTCTGCCCCAACAGCTTTCTACTATTAATGTTGTGATTGCACTAATTAAACACCTAGGGATTATTACTGGAATGCCCAGTAGTATTATTGTTAGGATGTAGGTAGGATTGAAGCTATTCCTGTGCTACCCAGAGTTTTCCTTGGGCAGATAATGCTTGTATTAGGGTTTTGTTTCCCTAGTCACAGGTGGTTAAAAAAAAGCTGAGGGGGGATGACAATTTTCAGGAATGGAAGGGGTGGCTTGTTATTTTTAAGCTGACGTGACAGAGATCTTGTCAGTTACTATTTCAATTTTCCATCGCCGCACTGAAAATTGCATTGTGTCATCATCATATAGATTATTCCGAGGGGAATTATAGAGAGTCGGAGTGGGCACCATGATGGGAAATTAAAATGGCATTTCTGACAGGAATGAAGAAAAAGGAAGTGAGGACATCCCTTCGGCCTCTGACTTGACCCCCTTCCAAATTCAGAAAGTTCACATTGGTAAACCTGTGGTGCAGTCTTAGTTTCTGTTATAGCTTGCATTTGTCCAAGGAGGAAACCTGAATTCTGTGTTTGTGTGTGAGAGTGTGCAGAGTTCATGTGAAAAGAATTGTCCCTCATAAAGAAAAAAAAAATCCAAAATGTGTTTGGCGTTTATAACTACAGTACAAGAGAGAGAGAGAGTTGAGAACTCTTCCCTCTTTTGTTTTCTTCTGCTAGTTTAGGACCTTTTATCTGACAATTATAAAAATGACCATACCAGAAGACATGGTTCTTATTCACTACCTGTCTCCAAGTACAAAATCTATAAAAGAGAACCTAAGAGGAGGAATGTCTCAATGGGAAGAATTTTACTCTCCCAGTAAAAATCTGCTTGCCACATTAGGTTTTAGTTAAAAACCTAATGTAACTTGCAGAATCCGCTGCTGAAAGGTCTCAGTATCTTTTCTGAAATAGATTTCTCCCTAAGAAGTGGTATGATGGTAGTCCCACCAAATCTTGCAACCTTGTGGAAGTTGCTGCTTGTTGAGCATAACAGAAACCTAAGGGAAGGATGGAGACCCTTCACAAAAACGGAAACCAAAACAAGGAAGTTGGTGCTAATCAGTGACTGCTGAGAGGCAGGATGCCCAGAGCTAGTGGGCCAGGAAACCTCCGTCCAGAAAAAATACTTTCAGTGGCGGGTCATGAACTCTTTGTAGACTTGATTGCATGAGCAAGATGGTATTTTGTGACCGAACAATTTGCAAAGGTCCTGTTTGTACAGAGAGAACATTTTTAGATGTTCAGTTGCTCCTTAATATATTTATATCCTGCCTCAAAGCTTTTTCACTGTAGCTTTATTTATTTTAAACGTTTATATCTCACTTTAACAAGAAATGTCAATGTAGTTAACGGCAGCACATAGCCATAAAAACATCAAAAACGTCATAAAAAGTCAAGAATAAAATTACACAAAAGCAGCAGCCTGCAAACCCCAGTATTGGCAGTAGTTTTTAAAAAAATCCCAGAGTAGTCAGCCAGCACAAAAACTTCCCCTCCAAAGTCATGTGCTCACTCAGTGGTGAAATGCAAATAGTGATGGGGCTAGCTGGGCCTTCCTGTGAACATTATTCGAGGGTGTTGACATCATCAGTGAAAACGCCATGCTCTTTTCGCTCAGTTGTTCATTGGAGCAGTACAAGTTCTTCCACTTAAAGCAGTGAAAGCAAGTGTAGTATAAAAACTCTGTTCTTTTAATTCCCTTAGGGGAGGAAAATGTAGAAGGGATTTGTGAAATCCTACATGCGAACAGTGAACTCAGTCCTCAGCGTGGTTCCTTACGTAGCCCAAACAGTTGAGGAGATGGGTACGCCAAAGTTTACAGAAGTAGAAAACTTACTTTTTTGGCCGGGGACGACTACCCCTCAGTGAGGGATGGGGTTGACTCCTACAGTCACTGTGTATCAAGTTGAGTGTATCAAGTCACGGGAATCAAGTTGAGGTAGTTCGTCTCGAGGGATGCAAAGCACTAGGGACCAGTTGCCAGCAGATGTTGAATGGATGAAACCAGGATGCAACAAACAAATATATGCTGCTGCTTAGATAACAATAAAACACAACTTGCTTGATCCAGGATAAGGGTCTTTACACCTGGAAATATGCCTCATTAAATTCCACAGGGTTTACTTCTGAGTTGTTGTTGTTTGTTTGTTTTTTAAAAAAACCTTTAAAGCCCTATAAGGCCTAGGACCCTTGTACCTACGGGACTGCCTCTCCTGGTATGCCCCACGGTCCGCAAATAATAACATCTTGGAGGTCCTGGGCCTCAAGGAGATTAGACTGGCCTTGACCAGAATGCTCTGTCACAAGAGACCAGGGCCCTGTGGGATCTGACATCTTTCTGCAGGGCCTGCAAGACGGAGCTGTTCCGCGGCCAGGCCTTTGACCGGAGTCCAGTCTGACTCCCCCTCTCTCCTTATAAGAACTTGCATGAAAGTGGCTCCCCAACTTTTTTCACAGGCTCATATAAGATCAGTATAAACAGTTAGGCCTGGTGAGCATTTAAGGTCCCCATCCCTAATTTGTGGGTTGCCATTTGATTAGATTTCACTTTGATTCTGATATTTTAATTGATTGCTTGATTTTATGGTAATATGTTATATATTTGATGTTAGCCACTCTGAGCCTGGTTTTGGCCGGGGAGGGTGGGATATAAATAAAATTTAGTAGTAGTAGTAGTAGTAGTAGTAGTAGTAGTAGTAGTAGACATGGCTGGGATTCTGCTGTAAGTTGCACTGAGGTCCCATTTAATCAGTGGGATAAATGAGACATGACTGAAGTGTCATTGATTTCAATGGAAACTAAGAGGGTTTAAAAAAAAGCTTGGGAGAATTAAAAATGGTTTCTATTGGTGCAAGGAACAGAGCAATGTAGGTGCTAATCGAACCTCCTTAGGGAAGGCATTCCAAAGGCAGGGAATGATGAACTTGAAGGTTCTCTCTGTTGCCACTTCCTGTCTGTCTCAGCTCATGTTGGGGCCAAACGGAGGAGAGCCGATTATCTCAGCACACAGGAAAAAGAGTTTCATTAGAGGTTATGCGGCTTCCTGGCCTACTGCAGTATGTGAACACATCTCCTTTAACCCATTCTGCTGTGCTCTGCGGTCAACTGTATCTAAGCACTGCTTTTCACATTACTTTTGAAGGTCAACTCTTGGGAGTTGTGTGCGTCTCTAAAGTTCTGTGGGAAAAGAAGGATCAGACTAAAATAATGCATCTAATCTCTGAGAGAAGCAGCATGTAGGTCAAAACTCCAGAATCCAGAGGCAATGCTTTATGTAGATGCAAATAATATGGTCTTAATGTTGCATGGATCTTCTGACACTGAACAGTCTTCTAAAGTAATGGGCAAGTAGCCCTAAACCTTATTAAAATCTAAAAGGACTTATGTCCATTTAATATTTGCAGCATTTCAGGCCATGACATTACTCTAGCGCGGGTTTTTACTGATTCAGAGCTGCAGTACAATGCAGTGAACGGAATGGAGTTGTGACTAACTTCCTGGATTCTGCCCTAGATCCCTCTTCTTTTTCTTGTTTAAACTATCCCAAGTGTCTAATTCTGACTTGCTCTTCTAGATCCCCACCATGTCTTGGAACAATTTGTCTTTGTGCTAAGGCCTGCAACAGAACAATTCATTAAAGCTTTATTTTCTGTGGGGAAAATGTTGGCAGTAGTTACTCATCCACCTGTCTGCCTTAATAAAACGCTAATACATAAACTGAAATATGTTTCTTTTGGAGCTAACTTTTAGATGAGCGAGCACAATGCCTGGCTGAAGAGCCAAGGCCCTGATCTAAAGCCAACTGAAACCAATTATTATTCCCATTAGTTTCAGTGATCTATGGTTTGGGCCTCAAGTACATCTGCGCTCTCCTTTTAAACACACACAAAGGGTAAACCAGTATGTGGTATTGCTATAGTCAAATGGAGAAACAGTTCAAGGCAAGGAAACGCTCAACTACATGGATTTTATTATAACAAATGAATGGGTGGCATATGGAAATATACAGTTTCAGATATTTGCAAAGAACACAGAATGTAGGCATATGTTCCTTAGGTTTCATTGCAAAGAAAAATGGTGTCTGACGTTTTCTGTGTGGACACACACACAGAAGTAGAGTGCCAAATATCTCTGACATGTGGTTGGCCTGAGATTTTCTCTGTGCAATTGATCCGCCACACTTCTCGTGGTATACCAATAAAATTCCCCCCAGTTCAAAATCTTAGTGTGGTGGAGGGGCTGAGGTGAACTAGCCAATTTGGGCTCACAGAATTGTGATCAGTTCCATTTGGCTTGGCTGACTTCTTTCTAACTGGGACATAAAACCGGAATCAAGCCATTTTTATTTTACTAGTAAAATTTGCTGTTGCTTTCAAAAAGGCTTTTGATAAAAGCCCCTCACCAAGGACTCCTGCATAAATTTAGAAGGCACGGGTGCTTTTGTGAATCAGTAAATGCCTAGGAAACTGGAGGCAGAGAGTAGGGATAAATCGACAGTTTTCCCAATGGAGGGATGTAGAGAGTGGAAGATTAAGGGCAGGCACAAGGAAATAATTCTTTACACAGCGCATAGTTAAACTATGGAATTCTGTCCCAGAAGTGGCAGTGATAGCCTTCCCCTCTATGAATTTGTCTAATGCTCTTTTTAAATAAAAAGAAAAAGCTTAGGCCCAAAGGGGAGAGTGGCAATGTTTAATAGAGGCCTCTCAAAGGAGAGACTCCGTCACCTTTTGGAAAATAGTGAACTGGTTTCAGGGCAAACCGGTCAACTTTAGACCAAGGCCTAGAACTCCAACATCTTGCGGAAAAATACACCTCAAGAAAAGGAGGAGCTCTCTACATAGCTTTCATAGACTTTAAATCTGCCTTCGATTTAATATCACAAGACAGGCTTTGGGAAAAACTAAATGCCTCAAACATAGACAGACGTCTATTGCGTCTCAGCTGCAGTTTATACAAAAACATTCGGGTCCAGGTTAGGTGTGACCAACAGAGCCATTTATCCAAGGAAATCCTACCATGGTGTTAAACAAGGCTGCGTCCTTGCGCCTACTTTATTCAACTTCTAGATTAACTCCTTAGTAGAAAACATGGAGAAAGAAAATGCCCAACCCCCGAAATTGGCTGGTACACCTCTCCCGGTTCTCTTACATGCGGATCACGCAATTCTAATTTCCTTCTCCTGTGTAGGCCTAAGAAAACTTCTAAGATCTCTCACAGTCTATTGTAATGCCGAACAATTAACAATTAACTATAGCAAATCCAAAGTTATGGTGTTCTCTAAAAAAATAATGAGACACAAATGGAGAATTGACAGTCGACCTATTGAACAGGTATCGTCTTTTAAATACCTGGGTATAACCTTCCAGGAAAAGGGCTTGTGGCATTACCAGGTTAAAAATACTATTGCAAATGCCCAAAGATCTACCAAAGCTATTATAATATTTTTCTATGGAAAAGGGGGCCAATATATTCCGGCAGCCTCCCAGGTCTTTGCTGCAAAAATATTAACACAACTGACATATGGCTCTCAGATCTGCAGCTTCTCAAACCTCGCTCCCTTAGAATCATTCCAAACTAAGTTGGAATGCCTGGAATCACTGCCTGCTAGGGATCCCTTCTTGTGTGTCTAACATAGCTGTCCGCCCTGAGGTCAGGCAAATCCCTGTTAGTGCTCAGATATGGATTCTGAAGATCCATTATTGGTTAAAACTTATCTTTTCCCCTGTTGGGTTGGCACCCTTAAACCTACTGGATTCCTACCAATCCAAATGGAAAGCTACACTGCATGAAAAGCTAAGATGCTTGGGGTTTTCCCCACAGGCCCTGATAGCTGTAGGTTATGAGAAAGCTAGAGCAATAATCCGCCCACGAATTTGGGATGTGGAACTGCAATGCCGCATGAGCGAGATAAATAAACACCCAGCAATGAAAGATAATGCAAAAATCTCCAAATGAATCTGAACTCCAATGTCTAAAATCCCTGGTAGAGGACAAGGATCCAAATTCTGTGCGATTGCCATAAAACCTAGGGAACAAGCTGTGCTATCATAATGATTAAGGCCTTAAATGATAATTTTAGGTTATCTGTTAGTGACTAAGTTTTATTTTTTTATTTTTTGTTGCTGTATCTGTATTGTCCCTGTTATACCTAATTGCAAATTCAAATGTATCCCTATCATGTTTTATGACTTCCTTGATATTGTATGTGGGCTGGAACTGGTCTGTGACGGAAATAATAAATTCTTATTCTTATTCTTCTCTTTTTAAAGCCATCCAAGTTGGTGGCTATCAGTGGCTGCTGGCCACAATGGCTATTTTCTCCATCCATTGCTGGAGGCAGCAAGCCTTCAAATATCCGTTGCTGGGAATCACAAGAGGGGAGAGTGCTGCTTACTTGGGTCCTATTTATGGGCTGCCCACAAGTACACCGGGGAAAACAGGATGCTGGACAACGATAGGCCTTTGTCCTGATCTTGCAAGACTCTTTAAGTTTACAGGTCTCCTACCAACTCTCAGCACCTTTAACAAACCACAGTTCCCAGGATTCTTTGGGGGGAAACCATGACCATTTAAAGTGCTGTGATACTGTATTGTGCAGGTGGGGCCCTAATCACCTGGGTGATTCCACCAATCCGGGCTCACGCAGTGCAAAGGAAGATACAACCTTGTGACTGTTGCCTATGAAAAGTGAAAATAGGAACAGCCTATTGCGAAATGTCCAAGCAGCTTGGCCAGAAATGTTGAAAAGGGAGATGATTTTTGACACTTATGAAAAGGATTGTGAAAAGCTGTGCCGAGTTTTCTTTTCAGCCTTATGTAAGAATATAATAAGCAGGTTTGCAGTGACTTTCCAAAATACAATAGGCACCTAAGCTTTCCAAATATATAACCAGCCAGTGAACGCTGTAAAATATTTGTATAGCTGATTAGCACTAAGTAGAAGAGACACCTACTTTAAAGTATTGCCGTGTAAGCGAACAAAGGAGATTGGGGGCGGACAGAGAGAGAGAGTCCTTTTGTATTTCTGCTCCTGCTCTCCAACCCTTGATAGTAAACTTCCAAGGCATTAAAGGTAGACTAAACAAGAGGCAGTAACAATAGGTTTGCTTCTCCTGGTTTTTAACATGTGAATGCTTAAATTGCAAATCCCTGAACACCATTCTAATTAATAAACAAACTCAATGTGGAATCTATCTTCTTTCATCTGAATCAATAAACAGAGAAGTCATGAGAAAGGGACCTTTTCCCTTCAGGGAGCCTTTTCTTGTTAATGTTGACTCAGATTGTTAGTGCTTACACTTGTCCTTGTCCTTGTGTCATTCTACTTCCTTTTTAACCACCCAACTTCATCTCCATCTTTGCAAAGTGGTTCTTCATGCATGACTCTCATATTTATTTATACCAGTAATGAATATTAGTTGCCAAAGTAAGCTTTCTAAATTGAAGTAACATTTAATTGCTACACCAGACATTGAAAGATGGATGTCAAATGTCACCTTAATTCACGTCAAAGCATTTGTTGCAATGTGTATTTGAAAGATACGCTTTGAAGAGACAGCCAAATCTCATCATTTCTGAAAATGTGAGTACAGTACTACCTGCTGTCATGAGCAACGACCAAACTTGGCCATAGATGAGTTTGGCCTTTGGTTCTCAAACAGCAACCCCTTATGCTATGTAGCAAAGCATGAGGGGTGGGGGATTTCAAAAGATGTTTACAATTTAAAAATAAAATAATGTATTTTCTCATTTTCACCCTGCTTTTTACAAAAAAAAAAAAAAATCACCAGGCTGCTTATAAGTGCCATATTTTTCCGTCTATAAGATGCCCCCTATTTTTGAGGACTCCAATTTAAGAAAATGGGGGGAGATCTATCCATGTATAAGACGCCCCCAAATTTTGGACATTATTTTTTAGGAAAAATCCTAGTCTTATACATGGAAAAATACGGTAATTGCCACAAGAAACCTAACGTCAAGAATAAAATAGAAGCAATAAAAAAGCAATAAAACAGTTCAGCTTTAAAGACAACAGACACAGAAATCAATTCTTAAAAGGCTTCTGGGGTAGAAGAATAAACATTTTCAAAACACCCTTAAAAGCAGACCATGAGGAGGCTTGGCAGGTTTTCCCTGGAAGGGAATTCTACAATCCTGGTTATGTTTAAAAAAGTGGGGCTTAATTTTGATGCTTACCCAATGAGTCTAGAGTTTAAAAAGAAACCAGAGGCTGAGATGATGAACTTACAACCTGGGTAGGTTTTAGGCAACAGGTTAACATAGAATCATAGAATTGTAGAGGTGGAAGGGACAATGAGGGCCATCAAGTCCCATTCCTTGTAATCCAGGAATCAACTAAATCATGTGGTGTGCAAGTATGAGATACAGAGAGAGTAGACAGATAAACACACACTCAAGAGCACTGCACATCTCAACTAGGCCGTTTAAATCCCTGCACATTGCTAAAAATTTTAAGCAATCAGCAGGCTGTATGTTTGAGTATTTTTGAAATGAATCTCATGTCTTCTATTTCCTATGCTAATTTTGATTCAACTTGTCTACTAAAACCAAGTATATTCAGTTTCCCCCCAGTTGACAAGGGGGAGAGCCATATAAACATCAAGGCAAAACAATTCCAGTTTTAAATGAGATTTGAGTTCATAATACCATGGACAGTAGCTCAGGCACTAATAGAAACCTGTGGTTTGTTTAAAATAAAAAAGGTAGCTTGACATTTTTGCTTTTAATGAGAGGTCATGCAGATTCTTTTTTCACCTATTTGTGTGTTCCCTAAAACCATTTCCAGTGACAGCATGAATCTAGAAACTCTGGAATTTTGCAGAGGGCCAGAATTCTTTTTGCTAAGGCAGTACGATTCCCTTCACACAGTTGCATTTTGTAAAAACCAGCCAGGTCAAACCTGCAAACGTTTCTTCATTGAAACGAACCGCCTGACATGCCTGCGTTTGCATGGGTGCAAGCAATCCGGGGATCTGCTCTGAATGTTGTAGACAGAGGTGCAGCCTGTATTAAAACACCGATGAGTTAGCTCACCGTTACTTCTTCTGCATCTCATCTACGTAGCTATTTGTCCTTAGATTATGTAGAATAATGTGGAGGGAAAGACTGAGGATTGCACAGCTCTTCCATATTTGCCTTCCAGAACCTCTCCCCCTAAATGAAAAAGCGAGACACTATGGTTGGATATTGTGTTTACATATAGCAGAACTCATCAATATCCACAAAATTGCCATCTGGCGCCGTGTTCAGATTAAGGTATCCATTGATATACTGAGGAGAGAATCCACTAGAGGACTGAAGGAAAGCCACAACATACAATGTTCTTCTACAGCGTCCATGCTGTGCTTTTATGCTCCTCAGGAAGGCAGATTCAACATGTCCAAAGAAGGGTTTGCAGGGACAAGGTAATGGAAAGGCTAAAAAGAAACATGGTTGAAAGTGTGAATGAAGGTTCATAAACTAGGAAAGCAGCACATGCATGCTGCACATAGGGAGCAGAGATCAAATGTGGAAATGAGCTAAAGGGTGCAGAATATATTGCCTTTTTTGGCTCTTGAAAGCTTAGGACTCCGAAGGTCTTCTATATTCCATGTGTGCCTGCCCAAACCTGATGATATCACCAGATACATTCCTTCAAGTCGTTCCGCTTTGTGAAGTCAGATGGGCAATAACTAGAGGGAGAGGCACAGTGTATGTGGAACACCTTCCCCAGGGGAGGTGTGGCTGATGCCAAACCTGATGTCTTCTCAGCACCAGGCAAAGAGCTTTTTATTTGACTGGGCTTTCCATGACGCACCCTGACGCATACTTAAAATGGTGCTTTTTCTGATTCTATGGAATTTATTTCTCTGCTATGTTTCTGTTATTCAACTGGTTTCTCTTATAGTTGACAGTGTTTTTATTGCTTTCATGCCAAGCTCTTATGCTGAGAGTTCTGTAAACTGAAGAGTGGCATGTAAATGTTTAAAATGAATTTAATAAATACTTATTATCGGTGTCCTTACTCTTAAGAAGGGCTGTTTTGCAGCTTACTGGAAAGTCCTGAGCAGTAAAGGCACAAATGAGTCACACATCTCTTGCTTGTGCTTCCAGGTTAATACGGGAAGAAATCATGCATCGTATTTGCAGGCCGATTCACTGGAGAGTGATCCCGGGCGCCATTTCAGTTTTCATTGAATGACAGGTAAAAGGCTTATTAAAGATTAAAGACCTGCTGTTAGATCTATTCAAATAAAAATGGGCAGAGCACTCGTACTGGATCAGGGAAGCTGCTGGGGCAGATAAAGTACTAAATCCAAAGCCCTTCTAGACTCAGAACTGGAGGGAGCAGTCCCCAACCCCCCATTTCCTTGGTTTTGGACATAATATTCCCCTTCCACTTTGGTCATAGCAGGATGGAACATCAACATGCCAGCGCTAGTACTACTTCTGCCCCCAAATGTGTGGTTGTGTCAGGATCCTGATCTGTACTACCCTGGCATGGCATCCACTTTTTTCATTGGCAGGGGTAACCTAGAGATGTGTCCTCCCCCCCCCCCCCCCGTGCTGGCTGGGAAAGGGCTTCCAAGGGCAGATTTCCCTCTTTGAGGCTAGATTTTTTTCTGCATCTGCCGAGGAAGGTCCATGATATCCTACAGCCTCTGAGACAAGAGGCTTGTGCCCTAATTTGCAAAAGGAAGAGACTGCCAGTGCGAGGGATCAAATGCTGTAGCTGGTGCCATTGTGCCTTATGAGCGACAGTGTAAGTTTCAATGAAACACAAGGAGAAGGAAATAAAATAGAATAGAATACAATTTAAGAGAATGGTGGCAGGGGTGTTTTAAAATACCTCCGCAAGAATGGTTGCAAACAGTTTGTGCCTTTGATAGGAATATCTGGCATGAGGACTACATAACCCAGCGGCGGTTGCCAGTGTGGTGCCTCCTGAACATTGTTACCCCAACTCCCATCTTCCCTGACCATTGGCCAAGTTGGCTGGGGCTGATGGGAGTCGGAGTCCAGTAGGTTGCAGAACCAGTGAAATGGCTAGAAACAGAGGCACTTCCAAAGAATGGAAGGCAGAACATCGGAAGGTGCCTTACACTGAGTGCCTCTCCAGCATTTCAGACGGGCTTCTCCCATCCCTACCTGGAGATACTGGCGATTGAACTTAGGAATTTCTGCATGCATTTGAGGAGGGGACATGAAGGGTTTCGGACAGGGGACATCGCCAGTCCTACCCAAAGAGGCTGGATATTGAACCTGGGACTCTCTGCATATATATCAGGAGTTCTTCTCCTACACTTTGGTCCTTTTCCTCTCCTCCAGAGGAGACTGGCAACAGCAGCAGGGATGTGCTGAGGAGGGCAGTGGGAAGCCCTCTTCACCAGCCTCCCTGGTTAGTGCTGTTCCTACTGGTCTGGACGACACAGCAGAAATCTGTATGTGCTTACGCAGAGAGAGAGAAGCAAACGTTGGTACTTTCCGTGGTAAATTCCTTCTCTGTGTAACTAGAAATATACAGCAAATTAATTGTCACAAAGAGCATCAGAGAATATTCAAAATCACACCACATAGTCTATCAGCACCCAAATAGCTATCATTAGAGTGTCTTTTCAGGGCATTGATCTGCATGTGATAGAATGTTATATGAAAGCAAAAAACGGGAACACACAGAGCACATTGTAAAAAAGCAAGCTTTGCTGAAGTAAGGAAGGAGGGGGAAGGAAATGTTATGTAATTCAGGCCTCAAGCTACAAACCATAGCAAAAATCAGGCAAGGAACTGAATTGCGTGCATAATAATACTCTAGCAGCGTACCGACCGGAGAAATTATGATCATTCGTGAAGGAAATGTAGAGCACTGCATCAAGGCATTATATGTGAATACAAAGGATCCATCACTTTTAAAAGCTTATTCCTTTAGGCATGGTGTGCTTCTTATTTAAATGCTGCTGTATAAAGCATTTCTATATATGTGCTTCAAAACTCTATTAGATAAAACCCACCCATCCAGCTGCTGATGGTCTAGCTTTCCAGTAGGTGCACCTAAGGGCTTCCTGGAAAAGTCCCCTTCTCCCCCCGCCCCACCCCAATGGAACACATCTTTTCCTCACTATTAAATGCGCTGTTGTTTTGTTTTTAAAAAACGTTGCTCAATTTCATCTCATTTCAGATAACTACATTCAGATTTTTTGACTTGGGAAGCTATTCTTAGTGATAGCTAGTTCACACTCTGGAAGGTATCTGACATCTATAGCATTTAGTGGCAGAAATTAAATCCTGGGAAGTCTGAAACAGGGGTGTATTCTTGCAAACACGCAGTGGACACACAGCAGAGAACTGTAGCCAAACTGAACTCCCCAACACATGTGCACCTCATGTCCCTATGTGTTTACCAAAACATACCATATTCACACAATAGGATGCTCACAGCTGCAACTACCCCTGTGTACAGGGCAAACGTGCCTGCAATATAAAACGTGAATTTAAGAGGCAGCATCTATGATTCTGTGATCTGCATTACAGATATAAACTGCTTCAGGAACGCATTAGGATGCTCACAGCTTTATCTCTCAGCATACAAGGCTGTTTTAAGGATGAAAGAGACAGCTATAGACGTTTACTGAAGCTTTATCCTCAGTCCATGCATTTAATTGATAGTTGTATTTTTACTGTTGCAATTATTAGCAGGGCTGTAAAAATCTGGGCACCCAGTTACAACTGGCACCCCAAAATGAGTCCTGCTGACTGAGCTGCTGAAGAGGGCAGGACGTGAGTTGTTCTACCTTCTGTGTGCCCCCCAGTATGTGGGACCTGGTCACTTTTTCTTTTACTTCCTTAACTCCTCCTCAAAATCAGCTGCCATTCACTGGAGGGAGGGCCATGGTCCTAGGTAGGCTTTAACCTCTGGAAGAAAGGAAAGGAGGGGATGGAGACCAGAACTGGATTTGTCCTCTTGCTGGTGACCTCACTTCTATTCCTCCATTCTCTCTTCCAAATTCTATTATTATTATTATTATTATTGTTGTTGTTGTTGTTGTTGTTGTTGTTGTTATTATTATTATTATTATTATTATTATTATTATTATTATTATTATATCAGTTCCTAGGTTTTGCAGTTGCTGTTGTTTCACTCCAACTCCTATCAGCCCCAGTGAGCCTTGTAAATGGGCAGGGACAATGGGCGTTGAAGTGCAGCAACATCTGGAGGGCCACGAATTCCCTGTCCCTGTTTCAGAGATTTCGGCCAAATATTTTTAGTCACTCAAGAAACATCCTAACCCTCCTAGCAGTCAGTCAGATCGTGTAATGGGAAACTTTGTATAATAAATGCTTTGTGACCTGGCTTATTTTCCCAAGTTCACCGTGATCCCAATGCTAATGCTCCTCTGAGCTCGTTCTAAGGACATTGTACTGTAAATATTTTGAATCGCGATGCATTAATTTGATGCTGGCTGTGAGATCTTGAGACTAGCAGGACAGGAATGAATGCTCTTGCTGAAGGAGGGCAGGAATGGCAACTGTTTTGCAGACAGAAATCTCACTGGGTGATTTATCAATTCGTCTTCGCTCAGTCAGGCCGTAATCCTTACACTGTGCTTGCCTTTCCCAGTATAGTTGAAGTGGCATGGGATGCTGGTTTACAGCAGCCTCTCCCCGAGGGAAGGAAAAACCTGAGCATTTTGCAGATGTTCCAAGGGACTATTTGCAAAGTCCCTTCTACCTCTTTCCCTTGCCCCAAGCCCTGCTCCTAGAAGGCAGCGTTCCCCAGCCTGCTGGGGGATAGAGTGGGACTAGTATCCCCAGCAACCTGAACAGGAAAAATTATGCGCTATGTGCAATTTCTGCTGAGCTGGCCCTTGGGGTCCTTCCATGAGAATCATGCAGAGCATCATTTTCCCACCTGAGGTACTAGGATTTGTTAGTCCAGTTCAGGAAAAACGATCATCTGCTACAGTGGAACACTTGAGATACCACCACAACCTCCTCTGCCTTCCTTCTGGCACATGGCAAACCTCTGGGATGCCTTGGGGAAGGAGGAGGTTGAAGCCAGAGTGACTTGCAGGGTTGGGGTGAGCACACCCTGATCCTGTTCATAAGTATGGGATTGCTCATAACATCCCTAGTTTTTGTGTGTGTTGGGGGTGTATGTGTTGAAAATTGCATCCCCAACTTGTAATCTGCACGGTCCATATTACCATTCCAGGATTCTGCCCCTTCACTCCACTGTGTGTGTAGACCAGGCCTGTATGGGAATGTAAGCATCTTGCTAGATTAGATCAAAGGCCTTTCTAGTTCAGCATCTAGTATAAAATCATGCATGGCGTGCAGATGGGTTTCTTCATCTCTCATAATGCTAGAACTCAGGGCCCTCTTCCCATGAAGGTGAATGTTGGAAGATTCAGGACAGACAAAGGAAAGTATTTCACCCATAATTCTCTTTCTACAAGAGACATTGGTGGCCATCAATGTGGACAGCTTTAGAAGACAAAGAGACAAATTCATGGAGGATATGCAGGGTGGAGCTAATGGGACTTGTAGTCCAACGTCTGGAGCGCATAATGTTGGCTTTCCCTGCAGCGCACAAATATTATGGAAATTCATGTCCTTTTGTGGGGGGCGGGGAATGTGTGTGGGGGGGGTTGGTAATGTGTAAGCAGCCCCCCTACCTGAGGCCCTGTCTTTCTGCGTGCTGATGAAATCAAACACTCAGGAGATTGTCTTGGAACATTTATCATTGTGCAAAGAAAGACCACGAACCATCTCACTTTACAAATTTCTTTTCAACAAGTGACGTTTTCCAACACAAATGGAGAGGAAGGCATCTGAGAAGAACGAATGCTGTTCCTAGCAAAGTTGAATCAAGCCCAGAAGAAAACAAACATTTCTGCTCCAATATCAGGACTTAGTTTGTGTGTATTTTTAAAAGGATTTAGGATTCGGTCTGCTTCTCACTGAAGGTATTGGAAAAATGCCCAATTACTCTTAATGGAGATGGATTACATCCTTGGACCCTGATCCAACTGCACACATGCCACCAGTGCCAGCTTAGGGCATTTTTCTGCATGAGGCGGAGCCAAAATGGTGCCACCCTGCTATGATAATAAAGTCTTGCTGCACCATTCAGACACTTAATTCATGCCTTCATTCATCTCCCCTTCACGGTGCTGTCTAAAGCTGGTCACTTCACCCTCCTGTATAGCAGTGCCAACCCTGGCTCCTCAACTTTTAAGAGCCCATGGGCACATTCAAAAGCCTATAGAAAAAACCGTTGAGGGCATTTCACAGAAGTAAAACCAGCAATGCTTAGACACCCACCCCCCAACAGGCAAAACACATGCACACACCCCAACAACTAAGCGCAAAGATAAGAATAGGAGGCTAACCCACTTATGAAAAAAGGAAACCCCCCCACCCAGGCAAACTCTGCCTTTCAAAACATTAAAAACGGGGACGGGGGCTTTGGATGCCATGGTGTCCATGGGCACCACATTGGGGATCGCAGGCATACACAGTCCCCATGGCTGGATTGGACCTGGCAGTTGTGTATACAGCACCTGTCTTAATCCAGTTAGGTATACATGCATAGAAGCAAGAAAGAAGCACTCCCTTGCTGGTGCGAGGAAGTATCTTCTAAGGTTGTTCCACTATTTTCAGAATAAATGCAGAAGAATGGGTGACCTCACAGAGTAAATATTCTTTAGTATAAGTTAAGAATGCTGAAGTCCTGGCTGAGCAGCTGGCAGTGACCTCCATCAGCAAGTTCCCCCTTTTTTGGCAGCAGTTCCTTCCTTCTGCTGCAGAAGAGCTTAAATGTTTCCTTGGATTCCTCAGTGACATGCAGGCAAATCCAGCAGCGGAGAACAGCTGCAAAACAGGCAGCAAATTCAGAAGAAGCTGAAAATTGATTTAAGGGGGAGCATTAAGGACAAAGCAAGAGCTTATCATGACTCCCCCCCCCCCAATTCTTTGTTAACACATTGCTTTCTCGAAAGATAAAGCATAAAGCTGTTTTCTTCCTTCGGACTGACCAAAAATGCAGTTAATTTTAGGACTTCGTGGGGTTTTCATCGCTGATTCTGGACATAACAGAATGGGCAGATAAGTACAATTGGTAAAGAAGTGGATCATTATAATGCTTGCTGCTTTGTATCTCAACTGAAAATAAAGACCGGTTTTCCTATTTGGAGTATCTTGCAAGGTGTTCTGAAGGTGTTCTCCACTTCTTCTTGAGGACAATGGACACTTTTACACAACCATTTTAATCATTTAGTATTTTTTCATAGTACTTACAGGTGTGTTTGGTGCTTTTGACAAATGGTGCAATATGTACGTTCCTGTCCACAGTAGCTTGCAAAAAGAGGCGGAACAGGGATGTGGGGATAGGACAGGTGGGAGGGAAGGAACAGAGCAAATAATTATAGTTCCAAATTTAAATTTGAAATGGAAGCACTATAGTAAGTTGCAGGATATATTATTGAGTTATATGTTAAACGATAAGAAATCTCTGAGGAGTGGACGAAGAGAGAGAAGATTTAGGTGGAAAAGGGAAGCAAAAAAATGCACATTTTTTCCTACACTTCTTAAGAGAGGAAGAATGACAAATGTGTCCAGGAAGACCATTCCAGACGTAGGGAAAAGGAAGAGATAACGGACAGCAAATCAAAGGAGAATGGTCAGGAGGAGCCAAACTGTTGAACGCCTCAAAAACTAAAACTAAAACTAAAAGCAGAATATGAAGGGGCAGTTAAGAGGTCAAAAGAGAAAAGTAATATGATCATAATGAATTCCAGAGGGATTCGGCTGTGTTAAGCTGTTGGTAGCAAATAAATAAATAAAAGCCCCACAACACTGTCTTTTATATTGTGGCATAAGCTTTTGTGGACTGAAGAATTTGTGCCATGAAATGCACAGGAAATCAGCAAGTCTGTCAGAGCCTAATGTGTGACATAAGTTTTTCTTGCAAGGCTAATTTAGCACCTAAGGCAAGACAAATAGTTTCAAAGTGCTTTGTAGTGCTCTAGTCTTGACTGGAAACAAATTTGTTGATTAAATTTTAGTCCAGCGTGAAATTGCAGCACCACTGTTTGCAATACATTTCCTCTGCTCCCATGCCCCCCCCATGTATGTATAATATACCTGCCAACAGAGATGTCCATGAAAGCTTATTCCAAAATAAATATGACCCAGCATAGTCCTGTGGGTGTTTGCTCAAAAGTAAGTCCCACTGAGTTAAGAGTCCATAGGATTGTTACCTTCATGTGTAAGGTAGAGCGTTAGTTTGATCAGAACCATTGGTGAGCTGGACCAAAGTGGCAGAAGTCTGGGATGAGAACAAAGGTTTAAGGCAAGCCATCAGCATGCCTCAAACATGGCAATAAGATAAAAAATGATTAAAGACTGAGCCAATATCTTTGGACTAGAAGCAAAAAGAAAAAGGTAAATAGTAGGATTTCTGAAAGCTACGACAACCTTGTCCTGGAAAAGGTAAGAAGAAAGGAGGACGCTGAGTTTGAGAAATACATTATCTATGTTTCCCAGACACCAGGTTGTCCAGTTCCTGCATCTGCAAGTTGCTGCAAATTTGTTAAAGTGATAACGCTGAATACGGACACACCTCCTGCCTCAACTGACACAGTTACACAGAGCTGTATGTTATCTGCTGTCCATTAAGTACCTTAGATTGCCCCACCCACTGTTGCCGTTGGTGTATTTTGAGCAATAAGGAAAGTCTACAACACCACTTTGTTTTTGGTTTTAGCAATGCAGTTTACAAAGCAGGAGTGGGAAGCTATGGCCCTCCAGATCTTGTTGGAATCCGATTCCTATCATGCCCAAGCCATTGGCCCCACTGCCTGGTGCTGATGGCAATTGCAGTTCAACACCTGGAGAGCCAAAGGTTTCTCCCCACCACTGTCAACCTGCTATAAAGTTTTCAGTTCTTGGCTGCATGGACCAATGGCCCTGGCAGTATTAGCATTATATACAGTCAGTCCATGGGTCCATCTTCTGATCTTCTGGGTTGCCTCTTCTGACCAGCAGCAGCTCTTCAAACATAGACAGGGATCCTTCCAGCCTCTACTACCTTAGAAGGAGATGTGAGGAACTAAACCTGGAACTTGGTGCACGTAAAGCATGTCCTCTAGTGCTGAGCTGCAGGTCCTTCCCCAGTAAAACAATCCCGGCCTCTCTGCTCTTCACGTCCTGACTTTGCAAGGCTGGTTTCGTGTTTACAGAGCTATATGGACAAGACAAGGGAAAGAACATGATGCTTATACACATCTCTCTTCGCAGGCTGCCTTTTATCTGCATTTGCCTACCTTAAATATCAACATTGTGACTTTGGAATTTTGTTATGAAGTTAAAAGCTTAAACGAAAAACTTGCTTCCCAGAGCAGCCAGAAATATTTGAACACTTAAAGGCTTTCTGTCTGTGATTCAGAGATTTATTTATAAGACTGCTGATTTTGGGACATCAAACGTATACATTCAAACTGCAGGCATGAGTCACATTTGTAGGAGGTAATTACTACCAGAAAGTACATTCTAACTTTTGTCGGTTCCTCTTTAAAATGTCCACTTAAGAGTGCCATGTTCTAAAAATAGCATTCTTTGTTATGTGCTCAGTAAAATCCAGCCTTGCTGTATGGTGTGGTAATCTATGGAGGTTTAGCCTTGTGGTTAAGGGCATGTGTAGGCTTTACGGGAGGGCAAGTCCTGGACCATTTCTGGAGCGGTGGCCTGGTTAAAAATCACAAAAGCTAGTGCACTGATGCTTGTCTTTGTGGGCGCAGCTAACATTTGCAAACATGATACTTCTGCAGCACAAACCCTGGAAATGTTTTGCAATGCTCTTTGGCAGTTAGGGAATCCAAAAATTGTACGTGAGAGGGATTTCACAGTTGGAGGACATTCCAGGCATGCATGGTAACTTATCCTATAGCAAGGGAGGGGAACCTGTGGCCCTCCAAATTTATTATTGGACTCCATCTCCCAGGCAGCATGGCCATCTGCCAGGAACGATGGGAGGTGTGGGCCAGCAACATCTGGTGGGACACAAGTTTCCCATCCCTTATGGTGCGTGGCTTTGGGATCACCCTCTATTGAAGGGCTGTGGCCTTCCAGATGCTGTTGGATTCCCATCAGATGTAGCCAGCATTGCCAGTGGTCAGGGATGATTGGGGTTGTGGTCCAGCAACATCTGCTGCAGTTCTTGACACAGTACTTGGAGGATGCATTGGTTCCAGTCCCTGGCTTGGAGCTATTTTTGGCTCTTTTGTCCAGTCCTTTTCCTGCTCCAGAACTTCAGCTGTCTCAAATCCCCACCCTCCCAAGATTTATTCTTCAGCTCCCATGTGTTCAGCTGCCCTTGCAAACGCTGTTCCAAATGCCCAGTAGGACATTGCACTCCCAATGCGCTACTTTGCCCTTATCCTTTCTTAGTTCACTGGTGGCAAACTTGCCCTTTCAGCTGGTTCTGCAGCATGAAGCCTCTTTGTTCAGTTTGTTGAAGCCCTGGCCAAGGCCCTGCCCTCTGTCTGAAGTCTGTCTCACCCAGACTGGAAAGGGGGCGATCTGTCAGCAATGCAGGATCACAGTCTTCCGCTGCCTTGGAGTCTTCTGAGTTACTGATGACTTCATTGGATCTTTGAAGTCTTCTTCTGGCAGATCAGGGCTACCCTTCTCTCCTAACAGCAGGAAAGCTGAGAATCAGCCAGCTCAGGAAAGGTGAGAATTGAGGAAGGTGGCTCTGTGCCGTGTCCAAAAGCACAGGTCCCTGAAACCTGTCATTTCCAGGGGAAAAATGATTGCAGAGAGCTGGTAGGAGAGGCGAACCGGACAGCTAGTTGTGCCAAAAGAAGACACTGGCTGGGAAGGTCCAATGAGTGTGTGCATGTGTTGTGCTCCTGCAGTTATCTGTGTGCATGCCACCTCTGGGTGTCACCCCTCTCTGCAATTTCCCAATTAGCTGAGCAGCAGGAAAGAGAACTACCCTCCAAAAACACAACACATGATGTGTAATAATGCTGATGCAAACTCCTCTTCCTTTAGAGGAGTTTGTATCAGCATTACTACACATGTGTTGTGTTTTGGGCATCTGTGGTCTGCATGTGTGCAAGGGGGAATGTGGGGTGGCGATGCCCATTTTTGCTTAGGCCACACTTGTATGCACACCTCTGAGGGTTGGCTAAAAGGGAATGCAACCCTCTGGCCAAAAAAAGAGGTTGTGCTATAGTTGTGCTATTGTTGCAAGAATTTCATTTACAGCACAAACCTAGGCATCTCTACTCAGTAGAGTAGGCCTTACTCACTGATAAGTGGATATTGGATTGCAGCCTTGGTTTAGTACATATCATTGCTGCCTTACTAGCCAGGAGAATTCTTCCATTTGCTTCTGCGGTTGTTTGTTACAGTTATTTTGCATTTGCAAGAATGATAGCATGGTACAGTTCTGCATAAATGAATACAGGTTATGAATCAGCGTGGAATTGAGCCCAGTGCTGTCCTCTGCCTGTCACAACCTTATAAATTAATCTCCCCATGCAGGGGATTATGCCTATTCCTAAATGCTGCTATCGCCCTTCCCACAGTAATCTCTTTCAGTATGTTCTGAGGGTGGTTGTTCCTATCATTTGGTCCACCCTACAAACAAACAAACAAACAAACAAACAAACTCACACGCTTCATAGCAGGGATTTAATTACTCTCATTCGGGGCATGTAGTGTGCTGTCATACCACAACGCTATGGTTCAAAAACCCAAAACAAATAGATGCAACTGTGATCAACAAGACAGACCAGACACGTTTTGAGTGGTTACTGCACTGTGGTTACAAATGGAATACAGAGACTCTCCATTCAGTTCTGTGGGCTATGGAGCTATTCCAATAAGAAGTCTGATCATGCATCAGAAGATGTGTGTCCACCACATATTTTGAGCCAGTCATTTTTAGGTCACCATCCCTCCTTCAAAGAACAATGGCCCATGTAGACAGTTTTCACAGAGGTCCATCAAGCTAGCTAGTAACCATACCATGTGGTAGTTAGTCCAGGGCCTCCTCGACTGCCTTCCATGCTGCTAATCAGGCTTATCATTGCTTGCAATTTTGCTGGCAGCAAAGCTGCAGCCCCCCCATTGAGAAAGATCAGGAATGGGAAGATCTAATAAAAACCGAGCAAGTCAAACAACAAGCTGGACCTTGAAACTGGTTCCTTTCCAGGTTTGCTATGTAACACGCTGCGGGTTCTCATTTCTGCTCCCCCCCCCTAGAGATCAAAGCCAATATTCCTTCTAGTTGTGTTGCTCCAGTTCCTTCATTTCTCGACTCCCACATTATATCCAGTCAAGTGATCATGCAATATGCATAGCTATATAATTAATGCCAAGAGTTCATCACTGCTTTCACCCAGTTGTTTATAACAATGGGAATGCTGTTTGTTTAGAGATCTAACCTCTTGTCCGTGGAGTGAGAAAACCATTTTCCATTTCCATTTATTATATTTTTATGCTGCTTTTGACTCACATGGATCACAAAGCGGCTCACAAATAATAAATAAGAAAACAGAATGGAACATCACAAATATAACACAAATCACATAGAATAGTTAACAAATCACTAAAGCCACCACATTCTAGAAAACACTATGAATAAAACAACTTTAAAAAATAAGCTAAACAGCACAAACACAAGCAGCATCATATAACCATTTTCCTCTGTCCGAAATGTCTTACTCTATCACCTCCACCGTGGTTCATATATGGTGCCTTTCAACTAAAACTTCTGCTCCTCACATGGTATATTCCCTTGGCTCTTACAGTTTGGACTCTTGATAATGCCTCTTTCCATGTCGTCTTATTGGAATGTGTTTAGGTGAGAGGTGGGGTTACAGTGGCCCTATTGTTGGACACCCCAACTCCCCTCAGCCCCAGCCAGCATGACCAACTGTGAGGCATGATGGGAGTTGTAGTCCAGCAATATCTGGAGAGCCACAGGCTCCCATCACTCATTTAGATCCTGTGCAAGTTTGTTACAGGATCCAAACCTGTCCTATTTCTCACCATACTCTTCTAACCACCACCCACAGCACAGTTTTGTTGTTGTTTCGTCTTACAAACATCACAGCTACAACTGGTTTATGAGAGTTCAACTTTTGTTCTGGTTCTTAAACCCTTATTCTTCAAATCCATTTTTGCACAGCAGGCATGAGGAACGTTTGGGCTTGAGGTGCGAGACATCCTTCTCTCTTCCATTCTCTCCATCATCCGTTCTTTCCCTCTCTGACACACACGTACGTACTTTTTCTCCCCTTCATCCATCATTCATTCATCCTCTGGTTAGTGTGTGTCAGCATCAGTCATGCACATTTCAGGAAGAATAAAGCCTTCATCACACCAGGCCAGCAGTGAAATGAAAGATTTAGAGAGTCAGAGGCTCAGACCACTTCCAGGTTTGGGGACACACAGCCATAATAAGAGTAAGAATCTTCAAAATATTGAGGAACATACTCCCGGGAAGGACAAAGATGGGGAAATCTTACTGTTGCACAACCATGCGTTTTAATTATTGCATTGTTTATACATGTTATGCCTTAGAATTAGCTGTGCTTGTTGTTAAATAAAATAGCTTTGCGTGTTCTCCCATATGGTTTGGATTTGGTTAGGAGGGTTCAAGCCTATTTACAAGCTTAGCACTCTTGGAAGTAAGAAGTGAGGTCCTCTTGTGAGAGAAGGGTTATTGGTTTGCTCTGCTTTTGTTTTTGTTCATTATGTCTTTTGTGTCTTCTTTTTGTGTTTTTATGTTGTGAACCGCCCTGTGATCTTCAGATGAAGGGCAATATACAAATCAAATCAAATAAAACGAGTCAAAACTGTGATGTGTAGACTCATTTTATATTTTAGAATAGCTAATGTTCTTCTAGGCTTCATCAACAGAAGTATAGTTTCCTGATCAAGGGAAGTAATCCTACTGCTCTATTCTGCCTTGGTCAGACTACACCTGGAGTGCTGTGTCCAGTTCTGGGCACCACAATTTAATAAGGGTATTGAGAAACTGGAAGGTGTGCAAAGGAAGGTGACCAAGTTGATCAGGGGTCTGGAAAGCAAGCCTCATGAGGAACAGTTGACAGAAGTGGGGAATGTTTAGCCTGGAAAAGAGGCAAGTGAGAAGAGATATGATAGTCATCCTTAAATATCTAAAAGGCTGTCACATGAAAGGTGGAGCAAGCTTGTTTTGTCGTAGCCCTGAATAACTTGTGCTCAGGATACCTTAAGGACTGCCTTACCTTGTCCTTCCCAAGTCAATAACTCAGATAATCTGGCAGGCACTAGGGGGGGGGGGCTAAACACTGGAGGCTCAACTTCTCATTGACGCGACTCATGCTTCAGGTCCATGGAGGGCCACTAATCATGCTCCTCCATGGAGCAGAAGCACGAGTCACGTCAATGAGATGTCAGGCCTTCAGTGTTGTGGGCCCAACTCCCTCCTACTAAATATCAGACAGGAACCATCCCTGAGTTTCAGGTGCCTGGCTAAAGCAGTATTATTTCAGGAGGTCTTTGCATCGTGATTGCTTCTCCCGTTTTCTTTTCTTTTATTAAAAAAACTATGTCTTTAAATTTCTGCAGTTGACTTTATGTTTTAAATTTTGCATACTGTGTATTTTTATTTGTAAGCCACTTTGAGACTTTGGTGGTGAAAAGTTTTTTTTAAAAAACAAATAAAATTAGATGTGAAATGGGACATATTCAAGAGAGCCACTGTATGCTCTAGCCACACACTTCAGTAAGATCAAATAAATAAATAAATAAATAAATAAATAAATAAATAAATAAATAAATAAATATTGAGAGTTTCTCCTACCTAATAAATCCTGTTGAGGCTACAGCTTGGATAGTTAAAACATCTTTAACAAGACCTAAATCACATTATTTGTAGCTCTAGCACTTACATGATGTGTTTGTTGTCAGAAGTGGCCCTCTTCCTCCTCCCAAGCTTGTTCCTTTTCGAGTGAATCACCTTCGCTGTAGGGGTTCTCCCGGGAATTGGGATGGAAAGGGGATTACCAGGAGAAAGCTCATCATGGTTTGCCTGTAAAAAGAAACCCTTTATTGAAACAACTTTCAGCCCAACCTTACAGTTTCCTTGCCAGGCTTTAGCTCATTGAAGCTCTAAAAAAAAATGCCCAGATATTTAAACATCAGTAATTAGTTTTAATGGAAAATATTTGTTGGCTTTTGTTTTTTTAAAAAACCCCAAATCTCGGAGGGAAAACAAACCAATAACCCAAAGGAATAAATGAAAACTAATGTGGGAAATTCCAGTTGGATCAAAGTAATTGAGTAAACCACAGTTCTGGATGGCTAGACATGAATGTAGGATGCATGAAAGGGATTCTCTCACATCCAGTGTATTATGTGGGGATGTTGGCTGTGGAAGGAGACAATGATAAAGAAGCTTATAAATGCGGACAATTTGTTCAGAACCACTGCTCTATTTAATCATGTCTTGGTGCCAGAACTGGACTGTGCAGCAGGTCTTGCACCACCACCTATCTATGGCCAATGGAGAGCCAGTGTGGTGTAGTGGTTAAGAGCGGTAGTCTCGTAATCTGGGGAACTGGGTTCGCATCTCCGCTCCTCCACATGCAGCTGCTGGGTGACCTTGGGCCAGTCACACTTCTTTGAAGTCTCTCAGCCCCACTCACCTCACAGAGTGTTTGTTGTGGGGGAGGAAGGGAAAGGAGATTGTTAGCCGCTTTGAGACTCCTTAAAGGGAGTGAAAGGCGGGGTATCAAATCCAAACTCTTCTTCTTCTTCTCAGTGGAGACCAGCCTTACCAGCCAATGGTGGCTTGTGCACCAGTAGGCCAAGCCATGGCGGCTAATAGACCCTGACTGCTAGAAGAAACTCTGGATTGGGCTTGCTCATTGGCCTGAGCAGCAAGGGGAGGGGTCAGAACTCAGTGATAGACAGGGGTGGGGGAGAAATTTGATTCAGTTCACATTTAAAGGTGAACCTCTCTAATTCACAATTTCTGAAACAATATGCGAGCTGAAAATCAGCCACCCTTTGAAATTTGCAGTCCTCCAGCCAAGCAGCATGTACAGAAATGCATGTGCTAGGATAAATTGTGCATAAGAATGCATGTGTTAGTGAGAAAATATCCAAGAAGGCGTTATAGACTTCTCTGTGCCACAGGCTCCCCGCCCCCACTCACAAAGCCCTGTTACCTCTTCAGCTTCCAACATCTCCTCCTCCCAGTCTTCTCCCTCTGACCACTCATTGTCATCTCACTACCAATCCCTGGCTCTGAGCTTTCTTCCCCTGGGAGTTCTCCAGCTGGTTCCTCCGATCCTTCCGAGTTCATCCAACCAGTCTCTGACATTTTCTAGAGGTGCTCTAAAATTATATGTAAGGACAATGACATTATTAATACATGGCAATGCATTGGAGGTTGAGAGATGAAGAGGGCAAGGGGCATTTTGGAATGCGAGATCTCCAGATCTTCCACTTTGCAAGAGCAGTTGTACAAATCTGTTTCCTGGTGGCCACTTTTTAAGAAGTAGCCACATCCAATCTTCATTTGAAATGCTGTGTGAAGTCAGCACTGTGTTTGACTGGTTTGGTTTTCTGCAAGAAATGGTGGAAACCATGAGAGGAATACCAACTGCCTGGCCATGATCAAATTGCAGCACCAGGAGGGAAAAAAAATTCCGCACAGCATCATACAAGTGATAAAACACATTTCATAGGAGGCAATGGGTAAAACATATTACTTGAAAAACTCTGGTAGCCTTTGACAATCTGCAGTTTGAATCTGATATCCGAATCGATGCCTGCTCTGTTATGGAGTTATTTGTTTGCCGTTATGGAGACAAGATGTTTTTCTCCGTACAGACATCCCTAAACCAGCTGGCAGAAGTCAAGGAATGAGAATATAAGTCTCAGCTGACAAAGTGCAAAAAGAATGTTCACAAGCATTCTTGGAAATCTTGCTCTTAAATAAATAAATGGAGTAAAATACCACGAGGAAGACAGTGGGATAGGATTAATATTTCATGACCTAGTAAATTTCAGTAGTGAATATTGCACTCGTGCCAAGTTTCTTAGACGCTTTTAGAAACATTTGAAGTTCTGGAGCAGGAAAAGGACTGGACAAACTAGAGCATTTTCTATCGGCTCACCCAGCAGCAAAAATGAGGGTGCTCAGACACGATGCCTTGGGATGGATCAGTCTGTCAATTTTGGTTTCTCTCAGTTTCTCATTTTTCCAGCCGTAAATTCTTTTCACCCCATTCCTGCATCAGTTTGTGAAATTTTCTTGTTAAATCTTCATATTAAAAACTGAATACATTTTCATATGCATTTCTCATACTATCCACACGTTGAATGTGATTTTGCCCAGTGCATGCATTTGCCCAAGAAAATTCCCAAAATATAATGTGATTTTGCACATTATTTTCACTAATATATGCACTTTTGTGCTATCTTTTTGGGTTGGAGAACTGTGTAAGAGGAGGTCTTAGTCTGAAGGATAGCAGTGTTTCAGTTCGCTTATTGATTTGGGCAGGGAGAATTAAGCGGGTTTGCATGAAAATACCGTACTCCCCCTATCTGTAACAGTGCCCCTATCTTTGAGGAGCTTCGGGCTTATTGAATGTGGCATAAAAAGAATGTCAAAGTGTCTCACCTCTCCATATAACTGAATATAGAACTAACAATTCCAAGTTTGGGGCAGGGGTGACGAACCTTTTTGAATCTAAGGGTTTCATCCCCTTTTGAGTGACCTACCAGAGGTTACATACAAGTGGTGGTGTAATTTAATGAATGTAATTTTTTACCTTTGCACAGTGGGCTAGTCTAGACACACACTCCCACACCCCTCTCTATCCTCCACTCAGGCCAGCAAGAGCCATTATTAGACTCCAAAGACACATTCCAGGCAGGCAAAAACACTCAAGGAAGGGTGTGAAGCAAGTGAGGTCAGCATGCTGCCACATTCCTGCTCCACGCATGGCCACTAGGGATGCTTAGGGAATATGATCTTTGTGAATACGATACAAATCAACCATCAATATCTCCTGAGCTAATGCCCTGATCAGAATGTCTATTTCCTTCGGATTTCACACATCTGCACCTTTTACAATGTGGTTTTCATCTCCAAAAATGCATCACCAGGCACTTAGGAATGCATATTTTCAGATAAAGTACACTTAGAAATGTGTACAGTACTTTCATAAATTCAAATATACATTTTGAAAAAATGAACAAGCAGTTAAATGCAGAGACAGGATGGAATGGGTTTATGAATGAATCAAAGGCTACATGGATTGATTGATCCATCCATCCTTAATAACCACCTATCCAGATTGTAAATGTTGCTGGACATTTTTAAAGGGGTGATGAAAGTTCTCAGGAGCATCTTTGTCTTTGAGAATGCTAGGAGGATATAAAGATGCACGAGAAGTCTGGTGAATTAGACACAGTCTCCTTGCTGCACCTTCTGATCTGATGAGAGCAATGCAGGCAATTGTAGCTGGATCACTCTCAGCATTTCACAGGTGACGCCAGACAGCCAAACTGGTACTGCTGGCTCCCAGGTTGGCTGGTGCCTTCTCACAGTCTAGATAACACATCACTTTGGGCCTGACCTAGGCTGGTCACTTAAGCCTCATGAAAAAAAGAGGAAACACATCACCAAAAAGGATGGCGAAAGAAGACATGGATTCACATTACATATGCATAAGCAAGTACACATGCAAATTTAAAAATAATTACTGTAATTTAAACAGGAACACATCTCAGCAAGGTGAGGAAGGTGGTGGCCAGGTGTCCTGTGTGTCTGCTCAACCTGCTGTCCAGGTGCTGACTGAACCCCTGTTCTTCCTTCCTAGAGTTTGCTCACTACCATCTATCTAATTATCTATCTATCTATCTATCATCTATCTATCTATCTATCTATCTATCTATCTATCTATCTATCTATCTATCTACTATCTATCTATCTATCTATCTATCTATCTATCTCTATCTATCTATCATCTATCTATCTATCTATCTATCTATCTATCTAATCTATCGTCTTTAAACCACACTTTCATATGAAATATTGCATGGCGGTATATGCAATACTGTATTAATAACATAAAGAATAAGATATTTACACTGGATATGAGCTGGACCACCATTCAAACTGTGGACAGCTTCAAATAGAGGATTGTCCTCTGTAAAGGAGGCCATCTTCAATCTGACTTCAAACTGTCTTCTGTGTTCCTCCAGTGGTCCACGAACTTCATCCAAGGGGTCCATGGCGTCTGTGGATCTGGCTGTGAAATATTCATGTTAACTCTTAATTGTGCTTTTAGTGGTTATGTCTGCAATTTGAACGGTAAGACCATGAAGTGTGGTCGACAAGAAATAAAACCAGCAAGAAGAATGCAATTAAAAATAATACAGCACCTAGCACAGCACATTACAATTGCTACAGGTTGTACAATGACAATAAAGGTATTATTGTTATTATAAGAGGGAGGAAAATCAACAAGTGGTTGCAGCAATTTTCAAGTGGTCCATGGGGGGCAGGGAGGCTATTTGGGAGCCACTACTCTGGCTTCTAGGGCTACATTGAGTACATTCTGCCTCACACAGCATTACTCATTCTGTTTGCCCTCTAACTGGTTGCTCATCTCACCCTCCTGCCTGCCATCTGCCATGGGAGGCCTCGCTCAAAATTCACTAAGATGTCCGGAGTTAATTTCGCCCAGCGTGTCTAGGGCTGATTGAAGAAATCTGCTATTGGCACAAATACAAAGCTTTTCACTATTTCCATATTTAAGTTGGATCAAGCTTGCTGGGAAGGTTGCTCTTCCAAATTAATATAACACAGCTTTATTGAAAATGTGCCGTTGCCAGAAGTGGCTCGCGATGATGAGATAGGTAAGGCACGCAGGAGGGCAGCAGCCTCCCCATGTTTGAAGTCATGTAACTTTTGGGACCTCAAAACGGCAAAAGTTCCTCCGGCTTTTGTTCCTGACCTCCAGCAGTAACTCTCCCATTTGCTTGAGCGGGGGAAACAGCATTTGAGTCTGTGGGAATTCGAGCCTGTAAAAACATTTTTTCCCCTTTTGAGTACTGTAGATTGCAACTATCCACAAGCTTTGGGGGAAAACAGTAGACTTTACCCTCATGATCCAATCATCCATTACTTGCAAAACCTTCAAAAACCGGGACGAGGAGAGAGAACATAATATAAATATTGCTTCTAGCCTCCTTGTCTGTGTTCTCAGGGTGGTTGTTTTTTTAGTGTCACAAAGACCCTTAATACACATTTAAAACTTTGTCTGTCAAGAGGAACCTTTTTGACGCTGCCCTCATTGTTATTTCAGGGTCTTGCAGTTGAAATATAATGTTTATGGGACTCTGAGATTTGCACTTGTTCGTGTGCTATATATACATTGGGTTTATAAGAGGGAATGACCTAAACCACCTTGTTTTCAGGCAGTGATTCCCAAGGGTGGCAAAACAGTCTTAAAAACCAAGCTGGGGGAAAGGAGGCTTATAAATGTGTTAAATTGCTGGGGGTGAAGGGGTGGGTTGATTCCCTATGTGAATTTCTTCGACATTTCTCATTTTGGAAAATATGTTTAGGATTAGAAATAAATTTAAAAACAAGCAGACACCTCAACCTTCAGTCACAAGTGTGTTCATATTTCATGCGCAGCTTATTCGTTTCAAGGTTTTTCTGTGTAATAACGTGCCTGTAGAACACACAAGTTCTGCAAATCATCAGCTTCAATGTGCAAATTTCTTCAGTCAAAATAGAGGGGGGATGCTTTTAAATGCCAAGGTTTCAACAAGAACTGGACTTATTTAACCTTGTTCTGTTTATTGGCCATAGTAGTAGTGCTGCATCAAAAAAATTCCTTCTGTTTTTAACTACATTCCTCTGCCAAATAATGCTGAAAGAAATTGCATTTGAAAATTAAAGAGAAAACTTTCAGTTAAATCCTCATGGGTGAGATGTGGGATTTACTTTACTTTCATGGTAGCCAATGCCTGTATTCTTCAGCCATCTTGACTTCCTGCATTTCCTGGAAATCCCACAACATCATTGGCTGGGATTTCCTGGGCCCACTGCATTGGCTCTGCTGAGTGGGGCTCTGTTTCCATACAAGTGGGTCATTAGATGAACTTTGTAAATTTTAAGAACTGGTTCCTGAATTTGCTTTTTCTCCTCCCCACTTCCCATTCCCCTTTCCTTGAGATCCACGGATGAAGGGCAGTATACAAATTTAATAAATAGCAATCATCATCATCATTATTTGTTACTGGTGATTTTCTGTAAGCCACTCTGAGAACTCTTTTTGGCTCAAGAGCATGGTAAAAGTGTTATAAGTAAACAGACACGAGCCCCTGTGACAGGCAGGCAATAAAAGGCCTCTGAATTGGTGAGGCCGATCCTGCCATGGCTTTTTCAACCTGCCTTGCCCCACCCTCCAGCCCTAGGAACCTTCATGAGGGAACTGTTAACCAGAGGGAGGACTGTGAGGGGAGAGAGACTCTTGTTTTCCATCAGGGAGTGCTTGGTACGACCTTTGCTGCTCCAGCTCAAGTCCAAGGAACCTTTAGAAGGGAGTTGCTGCCACAGGGAATATGTATACAGTGGTACCTTGGGTTACAGACGCTTCAGGTTACAGATTCCGCTAACCCAGAAATAGTACCTCGGGTTAAGAACTTTGCTTAGGATGAGAACAGAAATTGTGCTCCGGTGGCACGGCGGCAGCAGGAAGCCCCATTAGCTAAAGTGGTACCTCAGGTTAAGAACATTTTCAGGTTAAGAACGGACCTCCAGAACGAATTAAGTTCTTAACCCGAGATACCACTGTATGTGTATTTGAATGAGCCGACTAGAGTGAAAGATTAGGACTCATGGGTTGGTGGAGTGTGTGAATTTAACAGTGCTTCGTTGATCTTTCAGTTGCTGTTTTGTTAAAGTTATTAATACAGCTTTATAGATGAATGCCGTATTGATTTGTTAATCATATAATATGACTTTTGCTTTAATTGTGATATTTCAGCTGATTTTTTTAGTTGCTGCTTGTTAACAGTGTTTCATATATTGCAATTGTTTCCCTGATGGCTTGTTAATTGTTCTATAAGATTTATGCAGTATTTGTGATGTTCTGTTACGTTCTATCACTGTATTTATTTTTGTAAACTGCTTTGGGATTCATTGGAATGAAAAGCGGCATAGAATCAGAGAATCGCCCAGTTGGAAGGGACCACGAGGGTCATCTAGTCCAACCCACCCCCTGCGACGCAGGAATCTTTTTGCCCAACGTGGGGCTCAAACCCACAAGCCTGAGATGACTGAGCTCTCTCCCTCCACAGAAATGCATTAAATCAAAATCAAGGAGACCTTTTCATTCCTACCCAACAGTTCAATTATTCTGTGATCCTCAATTTCATTGATAGCTTTCAACATCTTCATATTCACCTTCACCACGCCACTCAGATTTTTTTAAAAAAAACACAACAACACAAACCCTTTTCTTAAAGTTGCCAGACTTTTCTGTAAAATTCGGATTAGAAAGCAGCCACTCCCAATGTTCCAAATGCTTCATAACTTTTACTGATGTGGCAGAAGTGTTTCCTTCTGTCATGCGGTATCCATGTTCACAACAAAAACGAGCAGGAAGTCTCCTAGGGGCATAGGAGCCAACTCCTAGGGGCCGAGGGGTCTTCACCCCACACATAAAATATTTGAGGGGCCCGCGAGTAAGGAGGTCAAGGTATGAGGTATACAAGATTAAGCACAGAGTGGGGAAAGACAACTTCATCTGCCTCTCTCATAATACCATAATACCAGAATACTTAGGAAACTGGGAAATTCAGGAAAGACCAAAAGAAGTATTTCTTCACACATGGATTTTTATTTTTTTTTACTGCCAGATGTAGGGATGGCTGCCAACCTGTTTTGAAGGGGGATTAGGCAAATGCCTGCTTAACGGACAAGACTATCAGTGGCTAGTAGTCCTAAGGACTGTATTTTACCTCCAGTATCTGTGGAAGTCTGCCTCTGAATGCCGTTTCCTGGGTACCACAAGTAGAAGAGAGCTGTTGCGTTCATGGGTTGCATGAACTTGGGGCTTCCCTCAGGCGCCTGGGCTGGATCTAGACACATCAAAAAAACATTTCAGGAAAACGTGTTGTAAACCTCATAATAGGAAATCATGTTGCTGAAAGACAGGACTCCACAGCACCATCTGTTGTCACAGGTTATAATGCACTTAAAACGCTTTTTCAGGTTGGCCACTGTGAGAACAGAGTGCTAGGCTGAAACGGGCCTTTGATCTGACCCAGTAGGGGTCTCCTTATGGCTGATGATTGGTTTCTGTAATATTTCTCAAAAAATAGGTGTTTCTTTTCCAAACAAGTTCCTTTGTAGCAGAACAGTCTGAGGGGGCAGAGCTTGTTTTCTATACCATAGTCTTACTTTGCTTGGAGGAGCTGCAAAAATGACTTATGTGTTTGTTAAAGGTTTAGTCAGAAGAGGAAAGAGTAACAAGGCACTGGCAGGGCTCGTAGATACTTTCTCCTTCTTTCCTTAAAATGACTTTTCCAGGGAAATCTAGAGCGAAAGAACAACTGTGAGCCATCCCTGATCTCTGGAAATTGATCGGTGTTCTGTTTTTATGAAAAGCGGTGCCACCTTCCACCTGCCTTGTAACCAGAGAGCACCACTCCGGCACTTCTTGTTCCCGTAGATTCCTCTCTCCTCCTGGACGTGCCAGGAATTTGGCTTTCGATGGGAGCCAGCATGGGTTAGATGTGGGAAATGGAAGAACTTTTGCAGCTGCTCCTCCTGAGTCAGGGAACAAAGTTTGAAGTGAGTTGAGTCAGTTAGCTGAATTTCATTTCTGAAGAATGAAAACAGAACAAAAAGAAAAGAGGGGAAAGACGGAGGGGGCGGGGAATCACAAAGCAGATTTCCAGAGGCTGGTTTGTGGACAAAATTGCAGATCACTCGCAGATCAGAAATTGTCATTGAGTCAGATTCTTACAAAGGCCACTTCATTCTGCAGTAAGAGAGAACTAAGCTCCCCCCTGCATTTTTGAGCCTTATTTTGTCACACACAGGGACAAAATTCAAGGGGGCTGTACTGGAATATATGAGATCAGGCCAGAGTCAGTTTCTAAAAATTGCTTGCTTTTAAATCTGAAATAATTTTACAATACTTTCACATACCATTAGCTTAAATTGATTCTATATCTGATGAACCTGTTTCTGTGCGAGTGTGCCCACTGGGGGGCAAAATAATGATTTGTGGATACAGCATATGTCAGGAAAAACTTATTAGGTGTTTAGCAAGGGACTAAATTAAAGCAAAGTCATTTAATTTGCAGCAAGGGCTGTAATTAAGTGTGTGCCTGCTTGGAAGTTTCAAAGGGGGTAGAGGTTTATCCCATGCCACACTGCATCAGGGGTCTGCATCTTTGAACATCTATTGAGGTCTGGGCATCCTGGGAGAGTCCGTCAGCAAAACCTGGCATGCAGATGCAGCCATTGCTGCCTGCTCCCTCTCTCCAGGCAATGAGCATTGTCTCTCCACACAGAAAAACACCGAATCCCTTGGGAAGATCCCTCTCCCTTGTGAGACCTTCCCTGGTACCACAGATTTCAAAGGTGGTATGGTGGGCAGTTGGGACTAAATGGGCCTCTGGCCTGATCTTGCAGGGCTCTTCTGATCTCTTATCTCTTCTAATCTCAGAGTGCTGACAGGCGGAGTTCACAACAACCCTGTGAGGTAGGTTAAGCCGACCCAAGGTTACTCAGTGAGCTTCATGGAAGAAAGGGGGACTTTAACCCAATTCGAGCCCACTTAAAATAAATAAATATTTCACACGCATACCAATTATACAAAGTCATATTCATTCATATAAAATAAACAGAGCAGCAACTTACAAACACCACACTTCAAGCAGATATCCTTATACTTCCCATTTACTTAGATATGAGTCCTTTCTTAGTCTCTCTCCTGCACTACACTGACTCTGAAAGATTGTCAAACAAAATTGTAATGACTTTTTGAGGAAGTGACTTGAGGGTTGCATCCGAAACAGACAACGACAACACAATAATTCTTCCAGGGTACAGGTACTAGGCCAGCAGCTAGATGACAGAGCATAAGAGTGTAACGCCCTCCAGATATTATCTGTATCAGAAGAAAACTATGAGCCCTGGTCTCCTCCCAGTTCCTCATTATGACTCAGCAACTACTCCACTGAGTCATCATAGCTATACTGAACCCCAAGCCAATATCTGAGGAGAAGCAGAACTCTAGGATCCGTTCCAGAATTTCATTATTTTATTACAATATTTATTATTATTAGTCTCTGTCTCTCTTTCGCTCAGGTGTCTTCATAAGTAACGTGGATTTTCTTGATCTGAAACAATAATAATAATAATAATAATAAATTTTATTTATATCCCGCCCTCCCCAGCCGAAGCCGGGCTCAGGGCGGCTAACAACAATAAAACAGTACAAAAGTACAACATAAACAACATTCTAAAATCATTCATTATAAAAATTAATTAATTCAAGCCACTGGCAACCATTGGGCCAGAGCTCTGCGAAGATTGTCGAGGGAGGGAGTCAGGCTGTGCCCTGGCCAAAGGCCTGGTGGAACAGCTCTGTCTTGCAGGCCCTGCGGAAAGATGTCAAGTCCCGCAAGGCCCTGGTCTCTTGTGACAGAGCGTTCCACCAGATCGGAGCCACAGCCGAAAAAGCCCTGGCTCTAGTTGAGGCCAGCCTAACCTCTCTGAGGCCTGGGACCTTCAAGATGTTTTTATTTGAAGACCGTAGGTTTCTCTGTGGGGCATACCAGGAGAGGCGGTCCCGTAGGTACGAGGGTCCTAGGCCATATAGGGCTTTAAAGGTTAAAACCAGCACCTTAAACCTGATCCTGTACTCCACCGGGAGCCAGTGCAGCTGGTATAGCACCGGGTGAATGTGATCTCGCAGCGAAGACCTCGTAAGGAGTCTCGCTGCAGCATTCTGCACCCGCTGGAGTTTCTGGGTCAGTCTCAAGGGCAGCCCCACGTAGAGCGAGTTACAATAATCCAGTCTGGAGGTGACCGTCGCGTGGATCACAGTGGCTAGGTCAGGGCGAGAGAGGTAAGGAGCCAACTGCTTAGCTTGGCGGAGATGGAAAAATGCCGCCTTTGTTATAGCTGCAATCTGCGCCTCCATGGAAAGGGAGGTGTCGAAGATTACACCCAAACTCTTAACGGACGGTGCTGGCACTAATTGCGCCCCCGCAAGAGATGGGAGTTGCCCCCCCAATCCCATATCGCCCCGTCCCAGCCACAGGACCTCTGTCTTCGAAGGATTTAGCTTCAACCGGCTCCCACGTAACCATCCAGCCACAGCTTCCAAACATCTGGTCAGTGTGTCTGGGGCCGAGTCAGGATGGCCATCCATCAACAGATAGAGTTGGGTGTCATCGGCATACTGATGACAACCCAGCCCAAAACTCCGAACAAGCTGGGCGAGGGGGCGCATAAAGATGTTGAAAAGCATCGGGGAGAGTATCGCACCCTGAGGTACTCCACACACCAAGGAGTGGCGCGATGACAATTCCCCCCCAAGCGCCACCCTCTGTCCCCGACCAGAGAGAAACGAGCGCAGCCATTGAAGGACTGTGCCCTGGATCCCCACGTCGGCAAGGCGGTGGTCCAGAAGTTCGTGATCGACCATGTCGAAAGCTGCTGATAGATCTAGAAGAATCAGCAGCCCCGACCCGCCTCGATCCAGCTGTCTACGAAGGTCATCTGTTAGGGCGACCAGAGCCGTCTCGGTCCCATGACCAGCGCGGAAGCCGGACTGGAATGGATCCAGAGCCGATGTTTCATCCAGAAACCCACCAAGCTGTTCAGCAACCGCTCTCTCAATCACCTTACCCAGGAACGGAAGATTCGAAACTGGGCGGTAATTGGATAGATCTAAAGGATCTAATGATGTTTTCTTTAAGAGCGGGCGCACCACTGCCTCCTTCAGTTCCCCTGGGAATGTCCCCGTGCCAAGGGACAAATTGATGATATCCCCCAGGAGGGCCCGCACCTCGTCTGGACACGCTCTAATCAGCCAAGACGGGCACGGGTCGAGAGGACAGGTGGTGGGCTTTCCAGCTCGGAGGAGTCTGTCCACATCGGCTGGGGATATCTGGTCGAAGTGGTCCAATACTGGACCCGAGGACAGTCGAGGGGCCTCCAGTTCCTTTATTGTATCCAAATTGGCAGGGAGGTCATGGCGGAGCGACAAGACCTTCTCCGCAAAAAAGCTCGCAAATGCCTCACAGCCGTGTGTCAATTTGTTATTTAAATTTGGCTGTCCCTCAAGGGACGTTAAAGATCTGATTATACTAAATAATTGCGCTGGGCGAGAGCTAGCGGATGCAATGGAGGCCGAGAAGTATGACTTCTTAGCAGCCTTCACCGCCATCTCGTAGGTTTTCATAAAAGCCCTATAAGATGTTCTTGAGGCTCCGTCACGGGCACCCCGCCATACTCGCTCTAGCCGTCTAAGGTCCCGCTTCATTTTCCGGAGCTCCTCGGTAAACCAGGGAGCCCGGTTTCTGCGGGGTCGCAGAGGGCGCTTAGGTGCGATCTCATCGATGGCTGCCAGGAGCTGGGCATTCCAGTCCTCAACAAGCTCTGTCAATGAGTCGCCAGGGGGAGCAAGGTCCCGCAAGGCTTGGCGGAATCTCTCAGGGTCCATCAGCCTCTGCGGGCGAGCCCAAATTGGCTCGCCACCTAAGCAGGGTGGGGGTGGAAAGTCAATCCTGGCTTTCAGAGCGTAGTGATCAGACCATGGCACCTTAATCGAAGGAGACATGATCACATCTATACCGACGCCAAAGATCAAATCCAGCGTGTGGCCTGCTTGATGTGTGGGGCCCGAAACAAACTGGGAGAGCCCTAGTGTCGCCATGGAAGACACCAGGTCCAGAGCCTGTGAGGAGGGAGTGGCATCAGCATGGATGTTGAAGTCCCCCAATACCAATAGGTTAGGGAACTCCAAGGCCCAGCCGGCCACCGCCTCCAATAGGCCTGACAGGGTGGCTGCTGGTGCGCTAGGTGGCCGGTACACCAGCCAGACAGCCAAGCTCACCTCGGAGCCCCACACTAGGCCAACACATTCAATGCCGGGAATCGATGGCGATGGCAGAGCCCTGAAAGGACAATCTTCCCGGATTAATAATGCCACCCCTCCCCCCCGGCCCACAGTCCGCGACTGGTGGAGGACAGAGAAACCCGGGGGCGCCATCTCTCGTAAGGTAACTGTTGCCCCTTCGCGCACCCAGGTCTCCGTCACACAAGCCAGGTCGACCCCCTGCGAGATAAAGAAATCTCGCAGGGTGGCGGTTTTATTGCCTATAGACCTGGCATTGCACAGCACCAGTGACGGAGGTGAGTAATCCTTGCTCACCCTACCCTCGTCCCTCGGGATGGGGCGCAGATTGGAAAGGGTACGAGCGTATCCATATCTCGATCCCCTTCGCCTGTAACATCTGCCCCCACCGCCATACCTCCCTCGCCCCTCCACGGTAGCAATCCCAGGCCTCATAGTGGCCTCCATTGATGGCAATTAATATTATTCTTTCGCAGCCTAGAACAATAAAACCTTAAAACAATAAAAACAAAAAACAAAAACAACCCAGAAAACAATAAAACAATACAAACAAAACTGCAAAAATTACAAATTCATCAAAATCTAACAAATTCCCCAGCCCACCCAAACATCCATCCCACCCCCATATATAGAATCGAAAGGGAAAAGGAAATATTAAAAAACAAAAACAAAACAAAACATGTTAAAAAGAGCTCTGCACTCCTCCGGGTCCTCCTGGGCAGTAGCAGCATCAATGGCAACAACCATCCTTGTGAGGCCCCACCCTGGGCCAGATAGTAAGTGGCAGGAGCAGTCCTTGTGAGGCCTGTCAGGCCCTCCCTGGGCCAGGTGGTAAGTGGCAAGAAGGAGCAGGGCCCTCAGGCACTCACGCAGGAGAGTCTTCCTGGGCAGCAGAGCAGTCCTTGTGAGGCCCCAGGCCCCGCCCCAAGCCAGATGGTAAGTGGCAAGAGCAGGGCCCTCAGGCACTCACCACAGGGGAGTCTTCCTGGGCAGCAGAGCAGTCCTTGTGAGGCCGCAGGCCCCGCCCCAGGCCAGATGGTAAGTGGCAAGAAGGAGCAGGGCCCTCAGGCACTCACCACAGGGGAGTCTTCCTGGGCAGCAGAGCAGTCCTTATGAGGCCCCAGGCCCCGCCCCAAGCCAGATGGTAAGTGGCAAGAGCAGGGCCCTCAGGCACTCACCACAGGGGAGTCTTCCTGGGCAGCAGAGCAGTCCTTGTGAGGCCCCAGGCCCCGCCCCAAGCCAGATGGTAAGTGGCAAGAGCGGGGCCCTCAGGCACTCACCACAGGGGAGTCTTCCTGGGCAGCAGAGCAGTCCTTGTGAGGCCCCAGGCCCCGCCCCAAGCCAGATGGTAAGTGGCAAGAGCAGGGCCCTCAGGCACTCACCACAGGGGAGTCTTCCTGGGCAGCAGAGCAGTCCTTGTGAGGCCCCAGGCCCCGCCCCAAGCCAGATGGTAAGTGGCAAGAAGGAGCAGGGCCCTCAAGCACTCACCACAGGGGAGTCTTCCTGGGCAGCAGAGCAGTCCTTGTGAGGCCGCAGGCCCCGCCCCAGGCCAGATGGTAAGTGGCAAGAAGGAGCAGGGCCCTCAGGCACTCACCACAAGACTAAGATTCCCAGTTTAGAACACACACAAACAAACAAACAAACAAACAAACAAACAAAAAACCACACACTTTAACTCTTCAACAGTTTTATTCAAGCAAACATGTGAAACACTTTCAAGGCTTTGGGAAACTGGCCCTCACGAATGCATTTCAGAACAATGTATTAACTCTTGACTAGTTGTAATTATACCCTTCCTGTCTGTTTACAACATTAGCAGCATACTATTATCCAGGGCAATAAAGCACATAACTAGCTTACATAGAAATAGCTATAGTAGAACTTTATGCTATACTCTAAGAGTCTCATTGTCTTCCAATAAATGCTGAGATTGAAAGACTCAGCAGTGGAGAACCTATTCTACTCTGCATACAGAAGGTCCCAGGTCATATACACTGGAATCTCCTGGCAGGGCTGGGAAAGACTCTTCTGAAATCAGAGAGAGCCACGGCCAGTCAGTATAGACCAGTGGTGGCCAAACTTGGCCCTCCAGCTGTTTTTGGACTACAACTCCCATCATCCCTAGCTAACAGGACCAGTGGTCAGGGATGATGGGAATTGTAGTGCCAAACAGCTTGAGGGCCAAGTTTGGCTACCACTGGTATAGACAGTACAGAGATAGGTAGAACAATGGTCTGACTCCTTATAAGGCAGCTTCCAATGTCCCTAACTTGTGAGTGACACCAGAATTATACCTGAAGTTCATTGTGGACAAGCATCTACTGGGAATATTCTGAGTATCTGCTTCCCAGGCAGAGCACTGGAGTACATAGTTTCAAGGGGCACCTCTGACCCTTAAGAAGTCACTGGGTCGGACTTGGTGGTACTTAGGTCTCCCTGAAATCACTGTGAAAAGATTGTCTAAGTCATGCTGATTCATTGGGAACCAAGCGTGATTAACATAAACTAGGCCCAATCCTTTGGCAATTACAACTGCCTGATAGCTCAGTCGGTAAAGAATGAGCCCCATGTTGGTTCCTGCATTGCAGGAGGATAACCCTGGTGGTCCCTTCCAACTCTTTTATTCTATGTGTATAGGATTGAGCTGTCAAAGCCTAGCGCAACAACAAATGGGCTTGACTCTGTGTTGGATTGCAATCTATGACTTCAGGCCTACCATCTTTTTAGAGAGCATTTTGCAAGAAGGTGAAATTAACATGTGCAAACTATCGGCCTGCGTTCCCAGGAGACTGCCAATGTCTTATTATCAAGAAATGTTTTTGTATAGTTCCTTCCAGCTAGCTCCAACCTAGACAAAGTACCCCGTCTTGCCATCGCTTGTGCTGAGTAGTGGCAAAACGTTTCTCCCACAGAGTACTGCAGCATTGTCAATAAAAGTGAATGGCGCTCACTCTTCATAATTTAAGAACCTACAAGCAATTTATCTCTTTTAGGCAGCCAGAGAGGGAGGGGGAATCTTTCTCTTACTCGTATTCTTACATAGAAACACGGGAAGCTGCCTTACACGGAGTCCATCTATCTCAGTATTGTCTCTACTGACTGAAGTAACTCTCCAGAGCTTCAGGCAAGGAATCTTCCCTAGTCCTCCCTGAAGATGTTGGGGAATGAACCTGGGTCCTTCTGAATGCAAAGCAGGTGCTCTACCACTGAGTTACTTTCATTCCTTTACCGTTAAAGAACATCTAATGTAATGAATGCTATCCAAGTGCTTTGCTAATATCTGGGTACCTTTGTGCAGATATTAGCAGTCTAAGAAACAACTCCTCTTTTTCCACCTTGCTGGAATTTAGAGAATATGCTTCCTGGCCTTTCATCCTGTGCTACAGGAGCAGGCACAGAGAATCATATAATTATAGATTTGGAAGGGACCCTGAGGATCATTTAGTCCAACCCCCTGCCATGGAGAAATATGCAACTGACCAAACGCGGATCGTACCTGAATCCTTGGTGTTATCAGCACAGTGTTCTAACCAACTGAGCTACCCTGCTCCATCTCACTGCAGCTACTGTGACCTCAAAGTTCCAGCTGCCATGGAACTTTTAGGGGGCCTGGCCCCTTCACTGATTTTTTGGGGGGACCTGCCCCCACTCCCCCTACCTGGCGCCCCTGTGCAGGTGGGGTAGCATGAGGAGGGGAGAGAAAGGGGGTGGGATAGCACAGCATTAGAAACAACCTTTAGTTTTATGTTGGTGTGAAAGGAGAAGTGGGTATTCCCAAGTCAAACTGGGGTGAATAGAGATCCAATCCCAGTCTCTGATGCCCATGAAATATTGCTCTCTGCAGCATATTTTAGAGAGCCAACATCATTTCACCCTGTCATAGAATGAATGGCTATTAATATGCATCGATTGATCACTTAGCAGTAATAGCATCTGCTTCATTACTTGGGGAGGTAAATGTTCCTGTTCGAAACTTTTACTTAGAACTGGCTGTTGAGGGTAAAAACCTGCAAGCAGGTAGCTCAGGCAATAAAAATTTGGATAGCTGCAGAGTCTGCAGTGACTTTCTCTGTGGGATTTGGGAAACCATTTCTCCCCTTTGATATGGAAGAAATATGGAAGCCAATTTGCCTCAATAGCTGAATAATAAAATCTCTTTCGCACAGACATTTCACTACGCTGCAGTTTGTGTGGGGTATGAATACCAGAAGCATGGTGGGTGAGGCCAGTTGCTTGGCTGTTTTCCACCTGGGTGCTGACTTCTTTCCCAGCCCAGTGAGGACCGGATGGGTAAAATCCAACCAACTGGCTCCACCACCATTGTCCTGGCGCTTGAACACACACCGCAGTGTTGTTGGATTTCACAACAGGGAAGAGCTTAGAAACAGGTGTGAACAAGGCTTAACTCATTCCTGCTTTACTTGATGTTCACCTGTGGTTTATTCTGCACCCCAGGGGGGTTCAGAAATGCCTCAGTTTGGTCTAATAGCTTTGGCTGTTTCAGACAAAACTATTCAGACCATCAAGGGGGGGGGATTATGAAATTGCTCACCACGACAGGCAATTTTTTCTCCCCCTAAAGAGAAATAGATCTTGAGCTTTCCCAAAAGAATGGAACAAGGCAGTAATTTTGAAAGTAATACCAGCTCTCCCCACCCCACACAGCCCCACTTCCACCCATGCTCATGCCCTGTACGCTATAGACTTCTTTGCATTAGTTTTTCTTCTTTCAGACACCGTTATGCTTCAACAGTCTTTGTGCACCTTTTTTGCATGAATACCAAAAATACAGTTTCTGAAACAGGATGCTGTCTCGTACAAACCTGGACCACTGTCTGCACTGACTGGGATTTCCAGGTTTTCAGACATGTGTCTTTCCCAACACTACCTGGGGAAGCCAGGGATGGGACATGAGTTTGGGTTTGGGGGTTTTGTTTGTTTGCATGCAGTGCATGTGCTCTTCCACTGAGCCCCGATGACCCATCAGCACTTGAAGCTGATAGGATGCAAAGTGCAAGCCACAGATGTGCAAGTCAGGTGGCTTTTAAGTTTTCGCTTCTAGAGATGAATTCAAACATTGAACAGAGTTTGCATGAAGAGTACAAATCAGGTGTTATTACTAATGTTCTTTCACCATCTCCACTGCACCCTCTCTTTGCTGCCCAGCAGAACTCTTCTGGGTGATATCTTCAGATATCTATTGAGCTAGATATCTAAAGGACTAGCCGCCTGAGAAACAGTTTCTATTCAAATGCAATTTTGGTTTTAAACGCAGTGTAAGGTAGTCTCTATGGGAGTTTATTGTATTAATTATGGGCTATCAGAGTTTTTAGGGGGCTAACCAGGCTGGGATAGCTGGGATAGCAGGCTTGTTGGTTTTTGAATGTCTGGTGTAGATTTTCAATTTCGTTGTTCTGTATGGGACAATGGCAATAAAGATTATCGCATCGTGTCGTAAAGAGCTGTCACATGCAGGATGGAGCAAGCTTGTTTTCTCCTACTCTGGAGGTTAGGACCTGAATCAGTGGATTCAAGTTACAAGAACGGAGATTCCGACTAAACATCAGGAAGAACTTTCTGAGAGTAAGAGCTGTTCAACAGAGGAACAGACTCCCATAAGAAGTGGTGGACTCTCCTTCCTTGAAGGTTTTTAAGCAGAGGTTGGATGGCCCTCTGTCGTGTATTATTGAGTTGAGATTCCTGCATTGCAAGGGGCTGGACTATATGATTCTCGGGCCCCTTCCAAAGCTCTACGATACTGTGATTCTATGATACCAGGCAGCTTCCGGTTCATGGAGGGCTGGCAGACGAGTTCAGAAAATAAACCCAGTTATTTCTGACTTTTCCAGAAACAGCCTGGTTTATTTCAACTCGAGGCAAGTGGGGGCAAGCTCATCCATCTCTAGCCTGAGTTCCACTGCTGTGGTGCTAATGCCTTTTTCTAAAAGGTTCAACAAGAATCTAAAACATTTCTCTGCTTGTGAAATTTAATAAAGAAGGCAATTATATTGTTTGCCATCAGTAGTTGGCCCATTTATGGCCGAACTCAGCAGAAATATATCCAGCTCCCAGTGAGAGCCAAGCACCTTGCGAAGCACATAGGATACTTTTTTTTACTTTAAAAGCTGAGTGTAGCTTTATGGAAATTTCTAATTAGGAAAGAGCCATTTATTGGACACACGCTGAAAAATATACTTACTTCTTTTTTTTTCTTGAAGGGCTGAAGTGCATGTTAAGTTCCCGACTCTGTCCTATACATTTCGTATTTTATCTATAACTTTCAACAAAGGCATATTTCTGTAGTTTTGTTTGAGTGTGTAAATGAACACATTGGGATCAGTTTACCTGTGGGATCACCCCAACCCACTCAACCACTTTGGTTGTGTGAAACCGGTGTTTTCATAGGCGACAGATAATATTCATTCCACACATTGGTGGGGGGGGGGGGTCTGATTTTTTTGGTGTGACAGCACCTAAACTTTGGAACTCCCAGCCTATTGACACCAAGCAGGTGGCCTAACTTTACTCCTTTCACTTGCTTGAAACATTTGTGTTAAGACAAGCTCTCCGGACAAATACCATATTTTTTCACTCTATAGGACGCACTTTTCCCCCTCCAGAAATTAAGGGGAAATGTGTGTGCGTCCTATAAAGCGAATGCAGGCTGCACGGCTAAGCCCAAAGCCAGAACAGGGAGACGGAGCACTGCCCCTCTTGCTGCCTTTGCGCTGCTCCCTGACCTGGTCTTTGAGGCTGGTGGTGGGAGAAAGCAGTGCTTCCCCCCACCGCCAGCCCCACAAGCTCAGGGGGCAGCGGATCTTTGAGGCTGGCTTCCCCCCACTGCCAGCCCCAAAGAGCAGGTCAAAAGGAACCTAAAGCCTCCGGAGCTCAGAGGGAACTACTGCCGAGCTCCAGAGGCTTCGGGTTGCCTTCACTGAAGTCTGGAGAGCGAGAGGAATCAGTGCGCACCGACCCCTCTTGCTCTCCAGGCTTCCAAGGTAGCCACCTGAAGCCTCCCGCTGCGCTCTGGAGGCTTTGGGTGAATGCACCTTGAACGCACCTTGTTTTAGAGGGTCAGAACAAGAAATATTTTTTTTCCTGTTCTCCCCCTCCTATGGTCCGGTGCGTCCTATGGTCCGGTGCGTCCTATGGTCCGGTGCGTCCTATAGAGCGAAAAATACGGTAGATGTTGATGTGTTTTAATCTCTTTTTAGTTCGCTGTTATTTTTATTACCTTTTAAATGCTTCTAATTACTTTTTTTTTAGTGATAATTTTAATATTTCTTATGAGCCATTTAGAAGTTTTAATGCAATATGGATAAATGTTGCAAGTCTATTTTGCCGAGGCTATTCTAGAATACCACCAAGAGCACGTCTTTCAACAATGTGACATCTGACAACTTCTTCTTCTAGTCAACTTTTTCTTGGCATTTTTCAGGGACAACAGCTGGCGTCTTAGTCCTCCTACCTCCTGCAAAGGGATCTGTGGCTGTAATTTCAAAAGCTTCGAAATGTGGAGGTTGGATGGCACCGTCATGACCTTTACCTTCAAAGCAGAAGACTATCCATTCTGTTTATTTTTCCTGATCCCAGAGATTTCCCTGTTCCATATGCTTATCCCTTAATAGGCCATTCATGTATAGAACTGGTCCTTACCGCATTTGTTCTTGGCCTTGATATTTTCGGCATTTGCCTTTTCTAATCCCTCACAAATCTTCTATCCTCTAATCAGTAGTCAAATGGGCATCAACAAAGTTGTACAGTAAATACATCCTTAGGCAATCATAAGCCGTTGGTTATGTAGGATGCAAAAAGAAGACGTTGGCTTGTCCCCCCCCCCTTTCCCCCCTGTTTTTCCTTTAATGTCTACAAATTCCTTTGAAAAGTCCTGGGCCTGCAGGAATCACAGCAGATTGCACTGTTCCAAAGCAGCCTTGATAATCAGAAGTCTTTCCAATTCTTAGAGCAGTTTAGAGTTGTTGGAAGAATTAGCAAAATGTGAAAGAATCTCCGGCCTTAGAATATGTTGAATAAATACCTGCCAGGACTGTTTGAACTATAGTAGACCTGCACAATTTGTGATCTGCAAAGCCTACTGAAGGATACGGTAAGTTGATACCTTCCTCATTCGCCTGTATCTTTTCTCAAAAAGTGGGGGAAAGCCGAGGGCTCAGTGGTTATGCTTTGCTTGTCCCCAAGTTCAGTCTTTGGCAGCTATTAATGAAGTGGATGGGACGCGGGTGGCGCTGTGGGTTAAACCACAGAGCATAGGACTTGCCGATCAGAAGGTCGGCGGTTCAAATCCCCGCGATGGGGTGAGCTCCCGTTGCTCGGTCCCAGCTCCTGCCAACATAGCAATTCGAAAGCACGTCAAAGTGCAAGTAGATAAAGTGAGGAAAGTCTTCTGGGCTGAGACCCTGGACAGCCACAGTCATACCTGCCCCAGAAAAAACAGGACATCCCATTTTGGTTGCTGTGCTCTCACCCCCAAAAGTACTTTTTTGGGAGAGTGAGGCGTGGGTCACATGACTCACCCAGGAGTACATCCCGGAAGAAGCGTGTTACAGTTTTGGGTTTCCAAAAGTTGGACAGCATGCACTGCCAGCCTGTGTAGACCAGCATAGGTGAGATAGACTGGAATCAAGACCCTGACTGCACAGGACCATAGGCAGGGAGCTGTTACCCATGAGGTTTCAAGCAGTTACCATGTGTTTCATAGTCATGTGCTTGGCCCCAACCCTGAATGCGATGGAGACACTTCATACCTTTGCAGACCAGTGACTCCATAGCAATACCAAGAGCACACATGCAAGCTTGGAGCAAAAAGGCTTATTTGTTGAAGGCAAAACCTAGATCCATTGAATTCAATGGAAACTTTGCTGTTGATCTTAATAAGATATAGATTGCATTTGAAGCTGTTTTTATAGTTGTATTTCCCAACTTATATAGCTTATAGCATCTGCTCAATACTGGTTCATTTAAAGTGTTTTTAAGAGCTGTGTCCAGTGTTAATCATGCTCAGAACAGATCCATTGGAATTAATGGGCATGATTAACCAGCTGGAAGCTTGAGTTCTTCTGGGGCTGTCCTTACAATACTGCAAATAAATACCTAAGCCAGCACAACATGCCTGTCAGGCAGAGACTTATATGATACCTGGTGGTAAGAGTCAGCATGGCACAGTGGTTAGAGTGTTTGACTAGGACCTTGGAGACCAGAGTTCAAATCCCCCCTCAGCCATGAAGTTCGCCTTGGACCAGTCACCCATCTATCAGTCTAACCTACCCTACAGGGTTGTTGTGAGAGTAAAACAGAGAGCGGGGCAAACCACGTATGTCACATTGAGCTCCTTGGAGGAAAGGTGGGATAGAAATGTAATAATAAAAAACTTATGTCCGTTAATTTCAGTGGGTCTACCCTGAGTAGAACTTAGCTAGATACAAGCCATAGTCTGTACTTATACTTTGCTTATTACTCATGTAACTTATTGTCATTATTAATCATTATTATCAGGACTAATTGTGGGCCTAATAAGGGGTAATTATCCCCAACTTTAAAGAGTGAAGAGTCAAAGTTAACTTAACTAGGAGAATATAAAACTAAATAATGAGACAAAATCTTTTACTACAAGAATTCAAAGCAAAGGATTTTATTCTTTTTTTAATGTCTACCTAGTTATAGTTCAAGGGACGCGGGTGGCGCTGTGGTCTAAACCAGTGTTTCCCAAACGTTTTTGGGCAACGGCACACCTGCTTACCGGAAAAAAATCTCGCGGCACACCACCATTAAAGCCCCGCCCCGTGACGTCAGCGCGCAGCGTCACGCCGGGAGGGACGCACAAAAGTGAACGTTTTTTCCCTCCCCCTTGCCGGGGTGGGAGGAGGCAGCAGAGCGAGGGCAGCTAAGGCGGCGGCGGCAGCTGAGGCGGCGGCGGCTGCGATAGCGGGCGGAGGAGGAGCCGTCGCCGGGAGTTGCTGCTGCTGCTGTTGCTGCTGCTGCCCGGACATGCCGGCCTCCTCCTCCTCCGCTGTCTTGCGCTCCTCCCTTTTGCGCGCGCTGCCCCGCCGCTCGGCACGACCACCGCGGAGCCGCCCCGGCTCGACGCGGATCCTCGCCGCCGCCGCCTCTCGCCGCCGCCTCTCGCCCGCCTCCCTCCCACGGCACACCAGCCGGTGTCTCACGGCACACTAGTGTGCCGCGGAACACCGGTTGGGAAACACTGGTCTAAACCACTGAGCCTTGCGCTTGCCGATCAGAAGGTTGGCGGTTCGCAACAGAGTGAGCTCCTGTTGCTCGGTCCCAGCTCCTGCCAACCTAGCAGTTCGAAAGCACGTCAAAGTGCAAGTAGATAAATAGGTACCGCTCCGGCGGGAAGGTAAACGGCATTTCTGTGTGCTGCTCTGGTTTGCCAGAAGCGGCTTAGTCATGCTGGCCACATGACTGAGAAGCTGTCTGCGGACAAACACCAGCTCCCTTGGCCAGTAAAGCGAGATGAGCGTCGCAACCCCAGAGTCGTCAGGGATACCTTTACCTTTACCTTTATTTATAGTTCTTTTTTGGGGGAGGGGGGACCTCTGCTATTATCCTCTGCAAACAAGAAAAGTGGCAAAGTATTAAGATTGCATTGCTATTAGTCAGCAGTTTTTAGAAGTTCTGGAGCTGTATGACATAAATATACATTTCCTCCTTACAGGTTTTCATTTTTGTCTGGAAATTGATGTGCCATCTTCAGAGTTCTACAATTTCACTTCTCCTTGTTATCCTCATTGTGAAATCATCCTGTCTGAATATGTAACTATTTTGGTTAGGAAAAGAAGACCTCTGAAACAAAAATGTCATTTCTATACACTGACTTCAAAGAGCTGTGTTAATTAAGAAGGTGGGAATGGTAAGATTTTAAAGGCTGATGGGAAGGTGACTGGGCAAGGAACACTCTCTCACACAGGATAGTGTGGAACGATGGTAAAATATTTCATTTCTGACCTTCCCCAGCAAAACCAGAGGTAGTTTCCTGTGTTGAGAAACATTTCTGCCTGATACCCCAGAAAGCCACTGCTGGTCAGAGGAGACAGTACTGAGCTCAATGGAGCAGTGGTCTGACTTGGTAAATAGAGCATTAAAATTAATACTACAAATAATAAGTATATAGAGCCCTACTCCGCCTTTTTCCAATTTGGATATAGATGAGTTTATACTCTTGGCAGTACTGATCCATAGTTTTCAACTCAGCTTACCAATGGCTCTTATTTAGTGATCCAAATCAAAGTTGATAAAACCCTCACATATATTTCTTTTGAACAGCAGATTTTCTTCAAAGACAGTATTTTAAAGAGATAAGCAGCTACTACATTCCTTTGTCTCTTACAAAGGGGGCTCTTAAAAATACTTCCATACATTTCGTGTCCTTGGGATTCTCCAGATGAATACCTGGATTAACCTGATGATTTTATTATTTTTTAAAAAACTAAAGTGGAATGCTTTGATTACAGATGTTCATGTTGTGGTTTAAAAGGAAATGATTCCTAAAAAAAGGAAAGCATTGTATCAGTCTTTGGTTTGCTTTTGATTATGGCATATTTTTGTGACTTCTAGGTAATTTTATTTCTATTGCCTACAATTTCTATTGCCTACAATCATGAAGTTTATAATTTACCATTATCCTTGAAGATGTTCTTGAAATGAGATGTTTCATCTCAGTGGTCATACTTGAGCTGCATTTTCCAAACAAATAAATTAGCAGGCCTGTGGTATTGTTTTCAGGGTTTACAGGCCATTTGCATAGAAAGCTTTGTTTCTGGAAGAACCGCTTAAAACTTAATATTCCTGCGAGCTACAGAAATATTGTTTGGGGGTTGATGCTTGGTGGAATGTATTTTGCATTATGGTAGGAAAGAAGCCTAAATAGGTTTCAGCCTCTAGCAAAATATTAATGACACCATTGCATAGAATGACTGCAGTGTAAAATTAATCCCATTCTTACTATAAGTGACATTGTTTAAAAATCATAGGGAAGTATTTTCTAGGAGAAGAGAAGGGAAACTGTCAGGTAAAAAAGGTAAAGGTAAAGGACCCCTGACAGCAGTGGCGAAGCTGCATGCTCTGCTACCGGGGGAGGAGAGCAGGTGGGGGCGTGAAGGGTCCCTGCGGGGGCGTGGTGCCCGGCGCACATGGGGGTGTACAGCGCGTATCTGGTGGGGGGGCCGCCACGATGGCACCCTACCAGAATAATGGTGCCAGGGACTGTCCGCTCCCTCCGCACTCCTGTTCCTGACAGATAACTCCAGTCGCGAACAACTCTGGGGTTGCAGCGCTCATCCCGCTTTACTGGCCAAGGGAGCCAATGTTTGTCCGCAGACAGTTTTTCCAGGTCATGTGGCCAACATGACCTCTGGCAAACCAGAGCAGCGCACGTAAATGCCGTTTACCTTCCCGCCGGAGCGGTACCTATTTATCTACTTGCACTTTGACGTGCTTTCGAACTGCTAGGTTGGCAGGAGCTGGGACCGAGCAATGGGAGCTCACCCCGTCATAGGGATTCGAACCGTCGACCTTCCGATTGGCAAGCCCAAGAGGCTCAGTAGTTTACACCACAGCACCACCCAAATAATTTGCAGAAAAGGCAGAAGATCCAAAAGAATGAGGTCCTACCAATGGCATTCAATTTCTCTTTAATCCAAAATGACTCTGATTTTAACCCATACTTTCAAATGGCTTTAACTTTTTGGGGGGGAGAGGACCTTTCACGTGAACGATAACCATGATGATGAGTCAACCAGGAACAATTCTGGGCCTTTTATATATGTTGGTCTCAGTTCTGCATCTGAACTCTTCACTGAAACGTGAGCTTCATGGGAAAGCTCAAGTCAGCCATGAGGCCTTAAGTATTTCTATGCAAATTACCTGAAAACCTTGAAAAACGTGGCCTGAAAAGCCAGCCTGGGAATATCCAAGGGGAAAATATGAAAAATGAAAGAACAAGCTAAAGAACCGAATGTTACTGATTAACTTTAACTTACCAACTCTCGTGATGGATGCTGAATGTGGAGAGCCACCACAGTGATCATATAACCGTTGATCTGGCTATACATTGAGGAGAACTGCACAATTATTTACTTCCTAGGATTTCTGACTGGATGTAGTTGTGGGGTAGAAATTCAACTGACAACATGGGAACCCTACAAATGACCGCCGGGGTGGGTTGGGGAGCATCTAATGAGGTGGAATGTTGAAGGTTTTAGGATAGAAGAAAGGAAGTACTTTTTACACACACCATTTTGTTAAAATATGGAGTTTATTACTGTGATATGTGGTGATGGCCACCAGCTCTGATGGCCTTAAGAGGGATTAGATAAATTTGTGGAGGATAAGGCTCTCAGCTGTTACCAGTTGCAATGACCAATGCCCAACTACCTGCTGTAGTAAATTGGAAACATATTATGATACAGCCATCAGAACATGAGAATAAGCTGTAGCTTTGACCCAAATTACGTGTTACAGGGAAACACATAGGGGCCAATGATCCACATTCTCCTCCATATCTCCCTGGTAATGTATCATTGAAAAAATGTCCCATGTGATGTCACTTTATTAGCATTTTCCTGGCAGGAAGTGAAGAAACATAAGTGTACATTATTCTCCCTAGCTTTTTATAATATCTGCTCTTGTCGTTGGTTTACTGCCAACCAATTCTGTTCCAGCGATTTATTGTTTCACTTGTTTTCTGATTTCAACATGTTTGTTGCTTTAAAAATCCCGCGAGCTGCCCCTGACAGCCCTTGACTGAAGGACAGGATGGAAAGAGTTTAATTAATTAATTACATTATGCCACAATGTGCCAGGGAGACGCAGAGAGAAACACAGGTTGGTGGTGGCCATACATGTCCCCAGAACGTGGAGTGTTGACAACAGTGCCAAGTAAAGACTCAGTTGCAAACCCAAATTTTCTACTACATCATATAGAGCAGGGGCCCTTTTTCATATTTGGGGGCACATTTGCAAACCAGAGAAGCTGTCTTGGCCACCACACATTCCCAGCAACCAAGCACACATTACAACCTTTTCTATTGGCTATGGCAGAATCTTTCTTTCAGCAGAATCTTTCAACTTCAGCAAGGGGAGAGTGTGTTTTGGGTGCTGGAGGAGATCTCTTAGTGTCTCTGAAGGTTTCTAATAATAATTCTGGCTGGGTTTCCCCACTCTAGTAGAGCAGAAGGCTCCTGGTTGGCATCTCCAGGTAACCCCGTCTGAAATCCTGCAGAACCACTGCCATTCAATGTCACCAGCAATAATAACGATATGTATAATGATAACGATAATGGTGATAATTTTGCATCTCTGCAGCACGGAGCACCTCATAGAAGTTATAATAAAGAAAGAGGAATGTTTCCACCTTTGTTTAGTGCCAAGCACTCTCCAGCTCCTAGCCAGCATGCCCAATGGTCAGGGATGACATGACACTAAGGAGGTTAGAGTGTTGTATTAGGGTCTGGAGACCAGAGTTCAAATCCTCACTTAGCCATGAAGCTCACTGGGTGACCTTGGGCTGGTTTCTCTCTCTCTCCCCCCCCCCCAATCTCACTGGATTTTTGTTGAGTATAAATGATAAGGGGGAGAACCCATGTACCTTAAGCTCCTGGGATAAAAGGGCAGAGCATAAAACCAACAAATAAATTGTAGTTCAGCAGCAGTTGATATATGAGGTTCTCTCTGTGACGTATTTTATCAGCCGTGACCCCCGCTAATTGATTTATGGCCCTCAATTAGCTCTTCCTTGCCCGGCACGCTTCTTCTGCCGCATGCTCTGCTCCGAGCTCTCCGTCACGGCCAAGCAGAGTTTTGCACAGCGGTGAAAACTGTCACGTTGCTTGAATTCAGACAAACTCACACTGAGTCCAGGTTTGTCTATATACAGCATTTATTCCAACATTTCTCAGGATTTTCCAGGGCTATTAGCAGCCATACCAAGACCACGTCTTTTCCCCACAAAGTTCAAAGTGGGACTGGCAAACTTTGCCCAAGCTCCGCCCGAGCTTCTAAAAATGACGTCAGAATGGTGTAGCATCATGGGAAAAGCTTAACTCGTTAGGTTCCAGCTTCCACACCCCCCCTTGCTGCACCTTCTGACAAGACCCTTTTGAGTTCAACACCTTCCCCTTTGCCTTGTGCTCTTTTCCAGCATCTTTCCCAGGCACCCGTTGAACCCCTTCAACACTCCCAGAATCACACTGTGTGAACCAGGCCCATGCGCTTGTCGCCTGGTACCTGTCCGGCGGAATTCCCTTCGTTGAGCGACCGGACCTTCTGGGCACAAACTCAGATGTTACCTCTGACTCACTGCCACCAGGACCTGTGTCCTCATCCTCACGGGATTCCCCCTCTGACTTAAAACGTTTTCGGACCTTCTCCATTACACTTACCGGAGAACTGGGCTCGCTTTTGGGTGTTCTCTTAACCTGTGGAGAAACTACAGATACCTCCTCCTGTTCCTGACTTTGGTCAGTTACCTGATCGTCATCATCAGACTCAGTTTCTTCTTCCTCCCCCTCAGAATCTTCCTGTTCTGAATCAGAAAGACATTCTGAAAGAACATCACGCTTGGTAGCAGGTTTTGACTTTTCATCCTGCTCATAGAACTCAGCGTGTTTGCTGATCAGTAACTTACTCTGATCACCTGATGGAAATGCAAATCTCCACGCATTTGCTGTTGGCTCATACCCACAGAAGATCATTTTCCGGAACTTGGATCCATCTGGCCCCTGCAACGCTGCAGGTACTGACACAGAAGCAAGCGATCCAAACCTGCGCAAAAAATGAATCTGGGGTTTCCTGCCATGCAACAGCCCAAACGGTGTGTCCCCTACCATGGAATTGTAGGTGCGGTTCCAGGTGAAGCTCACATACTTGATTGCCTCCAACCAAAACCTTGGAGGTAACCCAGAATCTTTCAGCAACACCTGAGCAGTTTTAACCAGAGCCTGACTCATCTGCTCTGCCTTCCCCCCCTGATTGGGTGCAGTCACTGTGTGACGTATTCCTTTCTTGCGAAAGTACTTCTGCAAAGCAGAACCTGTAAACTCAGCTCCCCTGTCACTTGTGACAGCTTGCACTTTGGTGGAAAACTTTTGCTCCACCTCCTCAATCCAACGTTTGATCAGCTGTGCTGCATCATCCTTGGATTTAAGACCATGTGTCCAGGAATTCTGGGTAAAATCATCCTGTATTGAGAGCAGATATCTTGACCCTCCCAGACTTGGTTCTTTCACAGGACCCCACAAATCTACATGAATTTGTTCAAAAGGCCTAGTGGTTATCCTCTCAATCTTTGGATAACTGCATCCTTTTATCTTTGCCAGCTTGCAAGTTTCACAACTTACATCATGTCCACATTCTGAAATCTTACACCCTTTAGAAACTTCCGGCAGCACCTGTAGTTCTTCTACTGAACTATGAGCCGTCCTAGCATGCCAAATATGTGCACATTGCACATGAGCGGGAATCTCAGTACACAGGGCTTGTGCTTTCTCAACCTTCCCCTCACCCTCCAGAGACGTTTTAAGAATGAAAAGATCATTCTGCCCCTTTTTAACCTTGGCAAGCATCCTCCCTCCTTTGGAGATTGTGCACACATCATCCTGAAAAGAAAACGTAAATCCCTTTTTCAGTAAATAAGGCACAGATAACAGACAGTGGTGCATCCCAGGAACGGTACAACACTCCAGCGTTTCCTGCAAAACACGAAAATGCAGATTTACAACGTTAGTCAGATTTCCTTTCTGTCCATTTGCAAACAGTACAGATTTCCCGGCAGGTATTGCCGTGCACTTCCACCTCTCAACAGCAGGTGTCTCTGGAATCAAATTGCGGTTAGCAGCAGAGTCAATAACAAAGCGAAACTGGGAATTTTCCACACAGCCGTCTTCGAACAAAGCCATGCTCGCTGCTATCTGATACGTCTCCTCACGTTGTTTTCCACGTCCTCCTCTTGCGTTCCCAGGCTGGCCTTGTCTCCCAGGCTGGTTCCCATGGAAACCCTGCTGATTTCCATGGTAGGTGTCCTTGAAGGCTTCCTGCCCAGCTGCTCTCGCTTTCTGTGGGCAGTCTCTTTTCAAATGCCCGTGAGAACCACACACGTAACACCGACGAGCTGCAAAAGCCTGAACAAAGCTCTCATCTTGCTTCGCCCCCCCCCCCTTCTCCCGGTGGAGCTTGCTGCGCCAGACTTGCTCTCCCTGAGCCGTCTCTCCTGTTCGTCAGCCAAGCGTCCTGTGACGTAGGCCAAAGTCAGATCTTGCGGATTCATAGATTCCAAAGTTAGACATAAATTGTCATAACTTTTGTCCAGAGAGCTTAGCAAAATATAAACCTTCAATTCATCAGTAAAGTTCACCTGCAACAGCCGCAGTTCATTAAACACAGAGAGCATCTCTGTAACATGTTGTCTTATGTCCCCACCTGGACGTAGCTTCATTTCAAACAACCGCCTGGTGGTATGGATTTTAGCACCAGCCGTGGTCCTGTGGTGCACTCTTTCAAGAGCAGCATAAGCTTCATGCGCAGTTTCCAAACCCTCCACATGGGGCAACTGTGAACCCTCCAAACTGAGCACTATAGCTCCCAGGGCTTTCTGATTTTTTCTCCGCGAAGCATGCGCATCTGCAATTACTGCTGCTGCAGCTCCGGCGGCTGGCTGAGGCAGTGGAGGCCCTAGGACCGCGTCCCACAGACCCTTGGCTACCAGCCAGGCCTTCAGCTTTCTGCTCCATTCTCCCCAATTTTGGCCGTTTAATTTTTCGAAGGGTACGGAGAATGATTCATGGCCGTCCGCCATCTCTTTCCGTTCTCCCAAAGGGGCCCCAAGCTGTACTTACAAACGCACCAGCTCCTCCGGCTCCTTAGCTCCGTGGAGAAACGATACCTCAGCTGTTCTCTGCAACTTGGCTCCACAGCAACGCAGGCACTTCTCTGCGTCTTGCAGCTGCCGCTTGCTTGCTTGCCGACACAGCAGATCAAAGCCTCTGCTCGACACCGCAGAGTTTTTACAGCTCCCGCGACAGTTTTACAAGCGGTAATTTATGGGTCCATAACCTGTGACGTATTTTATCAGCCGTGACCCCCGCTAATTGATTTATGGCCCTCAATTAGCTCTTCCTTGCCCGGCACGCTTCTTCTGCCGCATGCTCTGCTCCGAGCTCTCCGTCACGGCCAAGCAGAGTTTTGCACAGCGGTGAAAACTGTCACGTTGCTTGAATTCAGACAAACTCACACTGAGTCCAGGTTTGTCTATATACAGCATTTATTCCAACATTTCTCAGGATTTTCCAGGGCTATTAGCAGCCATACCAAGACCACGTCTTTTCCCCACAAAGTTCAAAGTGGGACTGGCAAACTTTGCCCAAGCTCCGCCCGAGCTTCTAAAAATGACGTCAGAATGGTGTAGCATCATGGGAAAAGCTTAACTCGTTAGGTTCCAGCTTCCACACTCTCTCTCTCTCTCTCTCTCTCTCTCTCTGTGTGTGTGTGTGTGTGTGTTTCCGTTTCCCTTGGTGCCTCCTTCTTTTCCCTGTCTCTCCACCTTCACGCGCCCTGTCCTTTTGAAGATGCTACATTTGGTGCTCAGCAACCAAATGCTCCATGGTGGGATTTTTGTCCTTTGTACTCTGATGCGTACTCTGGAAAGAGTTACATCTATTGATCTGCCCAGTTTTGCCTCTGGCCCCACCCACCACTGACACACGACCCCCAGAAGGCAGAAGACTGCTCTATGGAGTAGGAGATAACACACACCTGGAACAGATTCATGTCAGAGGCTGGTTTAATTGATGCAGTCCTTCGTAAAAAACAGTCGGGAACAGAGATTAGCCTTCTAATCCCATTCTGAATTCTGACTCTGGCTCTCTTCTTTCAGAGTCCTGAAATTCCAGGATCTTGGACCATTTATTGTAGATGTCTGCTGGCTTCTGCCCGAGAATGAAAACAATTTGTTCTGACGGAGGATAATCCCTTCGGAGGGTGGACCACCAGCTGGCCGTGTCGAGGGCCAAGGTGCATCGTTCCTAGAAGCAGGATGTGGTCATGTGCCAAAGTCAGCAGAAACAAACAAATAGCCATGTCATACCCTCTATCCAAAGTCTAGTCTTCCCACCATGCCCAAACAGAAATAAAAACAGGATGCGGGAGCCACATCTAAATCAAGCGTTTAGTGCAAACATTTGCACACCTTGGAATGATCTTTGAGTTTTTTAAGGGAAGAACACACTGGGAAACATCTCATGGACATCTGGGGACATTTTGTGGCATCTGTTTTGCAAGCCGGGAAGAATAAATCCTACACTTAAAAGTATTGGGAGCGTTTGTGCCATACGGCTGATGACAGTGAATTTCTCTCTCACTCACTCTCTTTGATATGGTGAATCCACAGTCAAATATCTAGCAGGGTTTGTCTCAGTCATCTTTAAGATGAACTCCCCACAGTAAGACAATATTCTCTTTCAGTGGAGGTCAGCAGGGCATGGCTTCTTGATCGCCGTACTCCTTCAGCCATTTACAAAAAAAAGAGGCCAAATAAACAACAATAATAAGGACTTTCTGCATCCAGCCTGCTTTACTCTGGTGCAGGCAAGTTAATACAGTCTGAAGGTAATTTTTAGACACCTTTGGCAGGTGTCGGCTTTGAGGAAGTTGATAGCACACTCTCAAGATCAGACGTAAGATAGCTGGAAGGAATTGTGTGATTACTGGTGCTTCCAGACCGCTGCAATTTTTTTTGTGGGATTCAGTCACCTCACAACAAAATCAGGTTGTGCAACGATAGCTGACTGGGAGGTCTTGCACAACAAACCCACTTCCCCCAAAGATTAGACGTTTTTCAATAAAGAAAGTGACAGGAAAATGCAGTGGAAAGTGTAGGATGATGTTTGCTTTGAAGTAATGTTTAAATTCCCCACAAACAAAATATAATACATGCTCATTTAATAGTCGATGTTGTCTAATCTCCCTGAAAACAAATTGGAGTGAATGGTCAAGAATCAGGTCTTGGGCAACTATGTCAATTTTGGTTTCTCTCAGTTTTTCATTTTTAAATCTTAAATTCAGTTCTCCATATTTTACACATCAGTTTTAGCATTTATTTTTTTAAAAAGTCCTCATGAAAATTTATTTATTGCATTTGTACCCCACCTTTTCCTCAAGATGTTCAAGGTGTCGTACATCGTTCTCCTTCTCATTTTATCCTCAGAATAAGCCTGTTTACACCAACCCTCTCCCTCCAAAGATAGCCGACAGCAATGGATCATTTGGGGAAGAACATTTTTGAAACTTCAAGGTTGCTTGCAAACTTAACACCATTGCAACACATTCTTTTGTGCTTTCCAAGTAGTTGATTAGCTAAAATCAAAGTGGGGGAACCATTGTTTTGCAGCAACTAAAACTGCTTGTTTGATGTATATCTACTGTCTTCAGAAAGGGCTGTGCACAGTGACTCCCCATCCACACGCATTGCAGCATCTTTTAAAGCCTCTTAGCAGCACGGAAGAATTCACCCCTCCCAGTTGGGAGTGTTTACCTTGAAGCTGACTGAATTCACCTTTAGCCGATCCCAGCAGATGGTTTTGCATTAAACATCTTGCTTGCTTGAGAAACTTCCCTCCCTTGCGTACTGATCCAGCAACACACCACACCTTTTCTGCAATGTGCACAACTCCAGATAAGAATTGTGAGTGGCGATTCATGAATTGCGTAAGTTCAGAGTTCAGCTTGGCCCAGCTCCCTGAGTCAGGCCAGATTTGGGGTTATTAAAGAAAACATGCCAAACCACAGCATTACCTTATTCCCACCTGCAATCATAAATATATCCCATGTTTCTTTAAAGTTTTGAGTTCACCAAAAGGTTTAGGCGGCTCAGTGAACATTTTCACTGGAGAAGTCCCATTAAAACAAATGGAATTGCAGTAAATGTCAGCTAGTCAATGGAATCATTCCTTTGTAAAATTTGGCCAGAGTTCAAAGTCAAATTCTAGTCAACTGGGTTCACGCAGTTCAGAGGTGCAATAAAGCTCAACTTGCAGTGTAGAAGTAGGACCACCCTGAATTCATTTCTGTCCAAAAGGCAGAAGAGCTCCCAAAATCTGTGTGGCTGCCCTGTGTGTGGTTAATGTGTGAACTGCAGTTTGCGGTCTTCTCCGTGAAGAACCTTCTGGACTGACTCCACCCACCCAACCTGAACCATTGCATCTGGGGAGGAAGGAGGAAAAAGGGCTTCTTTTCCCAGCTGAATGTTGCTTGAGCAACAAGGCCAATGTGAGTGTTGTTGGTTTCTCTCACTTGTGTTTGTGGCCCTGCCTTCTGGTTTGCTCTCTAATCTGGGTTGGTCTTCAGTTCTGACTCCCACTTCCAGTCTCCCAACTCACTCCAGACTAGTCTTTGGAATGAACCAGGCCTTTTTTCAGTTGGAACATTCCAGAATACATTCCGGCACCTGTCAGGTGGGCGTCATTGCCATTATAAGACAACAAGGGTGGCATTCATGGTGAGATTTGGCACCTTTTTTAATGTAGAAAAATAGCACTGGAATGAACTGATTCAGTTCAGCTAATTCACCAAATTGATTAAAAAATCTCTGAATTATACCTGAAAGTAGTTCTTATAATTTCTGGGTGAACCAAATCTTTTGTGATGGAACTTTGGGAAATTTTAAATTGAATTCCGTTTTAATTTTAATTCAATAATTTATATTTATATTTATACTTATATTTATACAATAATTAATACTTCTGTGATTGTGGCCTTTGCATCTGCCATTTTCACCTTAAGGTTACAGATCATGATTGTTGAGTAAAATAGATTAAAAAATTGTTCACATTACACTGAAGCTTTGATGCTTCCTTAGTATTCTTAAATATATTTTATACTTTAGCAGAGCAGCTTGTAAACTTAGGAAGGTGGGTGTGTTTGTGTGAAATACCATGTAAATGAGTTGTGAATTGAGCTGGAATGGAATTAGTTCCAATTTGGAAGGGATGAACTGGAATGGATTGCTTTTTAAAATGTACTTTCCCAGCACTGCTCCATAGCCTGCCCTCATCATGCTTTTCTTTGGAAGACTTTGTGTTTGGGGTTATGTGAAGGGCTGGCCTGCAGGTTAAGACCTGTTATGCCTCAGTCCCATGTAACAGCTATCACTTGATGCTGCAGCGATCACTTGGCAAGACTGTGTGTAGGAGCCGTCTCAAAGCAGTCCATAGAGATCTTGTGATCAGTTCACACATCAAAAACGAGGTGATATGCAAGGCAAGCCATTGGCATAGAGCTGCTTGTCCTATGGATTCTGCAGTTTTTAACACACTGGCCAAACAGTTTCATTTTGTGGTTTATGGATGTGAGGCAAATGGTTTTGCCAGATCTGGGCAGCAAGTTGCTATACAGGAAAAGCTGCCTTAAATAGCCAGCTCACTGCAATTGCTTTTAAGGCGGCTGCCATATGGCTATGTTTGTTTGTTTGCTTTGGAAGATTAGGCTTAGTAATTTCTTTCAGTAATTTTCTTTATATAAGTGAATTGTTTGTGATCTTATACATCTGCTGAAAATATTTGGCATGTGGTGTCCCTTCCTACTCGACTTCCAACGAAAATAGAAATGGGAGCAGAAATTGCCAATGTTTGCTTATTCATCCCATGTCCAGAACAGGAATCAATCCAATGACTATGATCAGTATTTACTGTTGTTGTTGCTGCTGCTGCTTTCAGTCCACAATTGATATACAATTGTTTACACACACACACACACACACACACACACACACACACACACACACCTTTTGCACTGTGTTTCCTTTAAGTTGAAATGAATTGGATAGAATAACATAATGACAACATAATTTATGTGCTTAAGTGCATTACGTAAGTTACATCATTTCACCACAGTGGACAGCAAGCAGAATAATGTGAGTTTGGGCAGAAGATGAATTGCAGCGGAATGGAAACCACGCTGCACACAATGGAGTGGAAATGATGCCTTCCTACATCCCTACACTCAGGTAGAGCGGACACTTACGCATTGTCAAAGAAACAGGTCATAGATTTGCATAAAACTCACATGTGCCAATTTATAGGTATAGTTGCATACTTCGATATAATTACTGCAATTTAAATAGACATATATTTCATCTCAGCATGGTGGGGAACACTGTGGTCTTGCAGACAAATGTGTGAACAGCTGTTCAAACTGTTAACCAGGTTCTGTTGATGGGCAACTTCAAAGCCCCTGCTCTCTCTTCTTACGGGTTTGCCATCTTTAAACCAGAACTGGACATTTCAAAAATAATAAATTGTTCTTATTATTATTTCAAAAAGAAGGCTGCTTTACATACTTGCACTCGGGTGCTGCTTGTGGGCTTCCCATAGGCATCTGGCTGGCCACTGTGAGAACAGGAGGCTGGACGAGATGGGCTGGATGTTCTTCTGTAGAACATGTGGCTGTCCTACACTCAAGATACAACTGATTCAAACACCTGAGCTTTAGTAAACCCCATTCTAAATCTGGACATTCTTCCAAATCATGCATGTACATATGGCTGGAGGAAAAACATTTGAATTACAAAATATTGCAAAGAGATGGATAGACATTATTTGAAATGGCACGAGATATAATGTACCCATTATAATGTACGCAATGGAGTAAATGGATAAATATCTCACTTCCTGCATATTTGTCTTGGTTTGTATGCACAATATTTATTGAAGGTAGTTGGGGCGAGAGGGCAAGTTTTACTCACAATAGAAACACTGACGTTAGGTCCACTAATTTCAATGGGTCTGTTCTGAGTAAATCTTATTTGAAGACTGCCAGTGATTGGAGAAACCCAACAATCACAGCTTTTCCTTCAACCCTGCTCAAATGGATGCAACCTGCAAGAAGGAAACTATTAACTAGCATAGCAGGGGACCTTGGCTGAAAGAGACTGACCACTGAGTAAGCAATTACAGAAGGATCTTGGCCATCAGAAGGGCATTGCTGGTTGCAAAGTACTATATAAAGTGGTGTGGGCCACCAAACTTTTAAAATTCTTCTTCGAGAGGATGGTGGAAAAGGTATGGCCCTGTAGTTCGGAAGGACCCCTGTTTGTAAGCAACCTTGGTCATCAGAGAAATGCAAGAACCATTCTAGCTGGGTGACACACTGTTATGTGCAGGTGGACAAAGATAGAAGTTATTATTTCCTTTACATTATTTATTGGGGTTGAGTAGTAGTAGTAGTAGTTGTTGTTTATTAACCACCACCTGTGTGGGACCCAGGTGGCCAGGGCCTCCCCTGCTGTCCCACAGTGTCTGGTGCTGGGGAAATGCGCCAATCCTTTTCCTGGTGCGCCATCTGTTCTCCTCACCTCGCCATCCCTGCATGCAAGACATCTGCTTTGTAACCTGATACAGCTCAATAGAAACGACATTGCTTCTGTTTCATCTTTTCCTTGAGTGCTAACCTAACAAAGGAAAGGCCACATATTTTTTTTTATTTTCTGTTGCTTTTTTAAGACGGGAGAATTAAACCTTAAGGTTCATAAAACAGGAGCCCGGGGTAACAAAGAAATCTCCGGGCTTCTCTTTCAGTTTTACAATTCAAGCTTAAAGTCATCCTCAGTGTGGACTTTGTGGGTCGTGAAAAGATTTTTGATGGGAGTCTCTGCGTCATGACAATAGCGATGCACTTGTTAGGATTTCACCAGCACAAATCAGGTTATTTATGCTCTGCCTATGTATGCGCTAGATATGCATGTCTACTCAGAGGTAAACCTCAGAGAGTTCATCTGTTTATTTATAAAACTGCTTATAGACCACCTTACGAGGGCACAGCTCACCCGAGGGGGCTTGCATCTCGTAAAAACACACTGATGTTCAGAAAGCTGCCAATTTAAAAGCAGCAGTTTAACAAGCATTTTTAAAAACATAGGCTGGTTTTAAATAAATAAGCAGCAAAAAAGAAATGCAGCCCATTCAGGAACAGGCCTCTTGCCTCTACAGTGGTACCTTGGGTTAATAACTTAGTTCATTCCGGAGGTCCGTTCTTAACCTGAAGCACCACTTTAGCTAATGGGGCCTCTTTCTGGGTTAGCGAAGTCTGTAACCTGAAGCGTCTGTAACCTGAAGTGTCTGTAACCAGAGGTACCACTGTATTTCCAACATTTATATCCTGCAGCTTCAACATAAACTTACATTTCCAGGGCAGCTAAGAAAGGAGTAAGAAACAAAAGAAGCACAATTTTTTTAAAAGTAGAAAATAGTGTGTATAACAGGTGTGGGGGAACCTTTGGCCCTCCAGTTGTTGCTGAATTACAAGTGCTGTCAGCCCCAGCAAGCATAGGCATCCTTGAACATTGTTCAGCAAAATATGGAGGGCCAAAAATTCCCCATACCTAATGCATGGGACTGTAGCCCTTTTTACAGTTCATCTTTGCTTAGGACCAATTTACCTAAGCGGCTGCTTCAGCCTGAATATTCCTGTCCAGCAACTGCACAGCTTTTCAGATAGGGCACTACTGAGAGTACCACTTGTCCCAGAGGTTCACGTTGTTGCTGGTGGCAGTGGTGGTGATGGTGGTGGTTTGAATTCATATCCAACCCTTCTACAAGAAACTGGACTTTTAGTGTTGTAGCTCCGGCCCTCTGGAATCAATTACCAGCTGAAATTAGACATGGAGCCCATGCAGATTGGTGTTTTATTGCAGCAGTATGAAGAAACATGTTCTAGACACGATAACTGGGCGTCAGTGGTAGATTCCTTCTACTTCGGTTTGTTGTGCTATGCTTCCCCAGTGCTGTCTACAGGGGCTATAGAGCAACAAAATTGGGACAAAAATGAACCAGAACATTTGTGCTATAGAAAGTTAAGGGGTTTCAGTGGCATGTTACAAGATACACACTGACGGGAAACGAAGCAGCGATTTGCAGCTGCAAACAGTATTGAAATTGTAAACCTGTAAGAATGTATTGTTGTAGAGAAAGTTTTAATCGTTTTTAGAATTTACATCATTTGCTTTTTAATTTTATCCTGCTGTACACCGTTTTGATGGCCTCAGGCTGCGATGTGGTTTATACATTGTGAATCATCCCCATTATCCTGGGGTCTCTGCAAGAGCCGATAAAAAGTTTGCTGTATTAATGGGCCGTATACAAAAAGCACCGTTATTCTTTTCTGATCGGCAGCTGCTAAAATAAATTCAGTTTGAGGCTGTCTGCGGTCAAAGTGACATAATTTGTGATATAATTAAATACACACAACTGTGTTTAAATAACATTAAGGGTCCAGCTCAAAGCAAACCCAAGGCCGGAAATCAAAAGTAATATTGAACTTCCACTTTCAGGTCCAGCTGATGTGAATAAAAAGTGTGTTGTGGGTGGTGTGTTGGCTACAGCTCTACAACTGCTAGATTTAAGTAGGCCTGCCAGTCCCGTTCCCCCCTTTGCGGGATTCCTGCGATTTCAGCAGGTAGATGATATTCAACAGGTGAAGCATTCTGCTACACACATCCCAGGAGAATCCTAATAATAAGCTCTTTTAGTTTTATCCTTTGCAATACGTTCATGAGTATATAGTACACAGCGGTGGGGAGCAAAATTGGCAAGTAATGCAGCATTTCTCAGTTGTCTAAGTAGAGTTCTCTCGTTCAGGATTCTGGCCAGCTAGGATACACCATTCCATCTCTTGCTCCAGTCTCCAACCCACCATCACCATCCTTAAAAAGTCAGTATTCTGGACTGAGGGAGTATGCTCAGTCCTTGCTGGGTTATTCTGGGTTTTTGTTTCTAAATATATTTTTGTACTTCTGTAAGCTTTCTGCAAACCCCTCCCCCCAAAAAAGCTGCTGATGTCCCCCCCTCCCCTTCAGCTTGCATAGTGTCATTTTCACTATAAAAGTATCTACATGCAGAAAATTAGCTTGGTATTAGTGTATAGGATCCTCGGTCATAGATTTAATCACCAAACTAAAGAAATTTGGGGTAAACGGTTAAAACCAAGTAAATCAACTTTTTTGCTCCTAGCAGAGGCACAATTTTAATTTCTTCTAACTAGGAAGAAGGAAATTTGTCAGGTAAACCTTTGCTTTCCATTGTTGCACCTAATATATGTTGGGGAAAGCTTCATCTGCTGAATTTCTGCTTTTCATGTAGTTGTAAAAGGTACAGTAGCCTTTTAACGAAGCAGTCAATCCTGTCTCCTAGACTTAATACTGTATCTAATACCTGCCCTGCGCAGAGTCCTACTGAATCTTTAAATTCCCCAGTACAGTGGTACCTCGGGTTACAGACGCTTCGGGTTACAGACTCCGCTAACCCAGAAATAGTACCTCAGGTTAAGAACCTTGCTTCAGGATGTGAACAGAAATTGCGTGGCGGCAGCACAGCTTCAGGTTAAGAACAGTTTCAGGTTAAGAAAGGACCTCCAGAATGAATTAAGTTCTTAACCCGAGGTACCACTGTACACTAGGAGACAAGGCAGCATCAGCCTGTCCTTTTCATTAATCTCCAGTTATTATTGTTAACATGCTGCTTCTTATTTCAGTGATCTGAACTAAAAAATATGACAAATAACAAAATCAATACAATAAAAAAAATCCACATTTTAGAGCAGCGCAGAACAATTAGATGAAATCTCTTCTTGAACAAGAGCAGGGAAACCATTTCCAGACTGAGGGCCGCATTCCATCACAAGCGAGTTCCCAGGGGCCGCATGACAACAGTGGGTGGGGCAGTGGATGTGACTCCCAGAGGCTGCAGTCCAGCCACAAAAGCCAGAGGTTTCTATGCTTACATCCAAGCAAGCAAGAGGCCCTGTTAAGAGTTCAAGGTCACATTCTAGTGAGGCAAAAGTTGTGGAGAGAGGCGTAGAGCAGGGCCGGTGAGGAGGTGGGGCCCGGGAAGGGTCCAGAGGGCTGAATGAAGAGCTCTGAAGTTCTCCGAGAGCCAGCGTGGTGTAGTGGTTAAGAGTGCTAGACTCATAATCTGGTGAACCGGGCTCGCTTCCCCGCTCTTCCACATGCAGCTGCTGGGTGACCTTGGGCTACTCACACTTCTCTGAAGTCTCTCAGCCCCACTCACCTCACAGAGTGTTTGTTGCAGGGAGGAAGGGAAAGGAGAATGTTAGCCGCTTTGAGACTCCTTCTGGTAGTGATAAAGCGGGGTATCAAATCCAAACTCCTCTTCTTCTACATTTGGCCCTTGAATCTGAGTTTCCCCACCCTTGCTCTTGAACATCAGTACATACCAAAGCAAATAGCATATGGGAACCCTCCTAAGTACTAGCAGAGCATAGAAATACGGGGGACACCCAGCCCAACCACCAACTACCCCAACTGTGTGTATAGCATCTCCTATATTTCTCTGATGAAAATAGGGACATCCTGTTCCATGACAACAACAACAACAACATTATTATTATTATTATTATTTATACCCTGCCCATCTGACTGGGTCACCCAAGCCACTCTGGGCAGCTTCCAACATATATAAAAACACAATAAAACATTAAACATTAAAAAAACTTCCCTATACAGGGCTGCCTTCAGAAGTGTTCTAAGGGCTGTACAGTTACTTATCTCCTTGTCTCGGGGGTCGCATAACCATACCCTGCTACGTTTCTCTGATGAAGATAGGGACGTCCCAAGGAAAAGCGGGACATTCTGGGATCAAATCAGAAACCGGGATGGCTTCTGTAAATCCAGGACTGTCCCTGGAAAATAAGGACAATATTCTCACTTTTGCTGGTGCCTCCCCAGCTTAATCTCACCAACACTGAACCCCCGGAATGCCCTACTTAAGTTCCTCACTTTCTTCTACCAGGTGTGGGGAAACGTTTCTCAGGCCAGGGGAGACATTCCCTTCTGAGCAACCTTCCAAGGGCCACGTGCCAAGGGTTGAGGGTTCAGAGACAAAAGTGGGAGGTGAAAGAAATGCAAATGTTGCCTTTGCACTGTAGGTTAGTCCAGTCACGCGCTCCAACGCCCCTCTCATCCTCCATCCAGGCAAGGAAGAGGCGTTTTTGGAGTTCAGGGGCACATTCCAGCCAGGCAAAAACTCAAGGAGGGTGTGAAGCTGGCCTGGTGGCCTGGGGAGATTTCTGTGGGTGGGACGGAGAGGCATGGGGGGCTGCATTCACCCCCTGGGTCAGAGGATCCTCTCCTCTGCCTCCCCCAGTAGCCAGATAGCATCCTTGGGGTTCAGGCAGAGAAGGTGGGCAGGGGACCAGACCAGGGAAGGAAAGGCTGAACCGTGACTTTCTTGCCACTCCCTGTATCACCCTCCTTTTGGTTGAAGGTGAACCTGTGTCTTCTGGGGCCTGAGAAGGATGCTGGGCCAGGTGGCTAAAGTGGGAGAGGCCATAGAACGGGCTGTACCACTTCCAGTTTCAAGGGAGTGGAGCCACAGCTGAACGGTTCCCCACCTTAAAATGAGCACCACTCAAATAGGGCTGGGCTCAAGCTTTGCTCTCTGGTGTGCTAGTTTTGCACTTACATAACATTTCAGAAATTTTTTATTGCTGCACAGCAAGCTCTGGAAGAGTACTGTATACCAGATCCTTCCGATCCCTTGGAGATCATTACATAACAACCCAGTATTTTATTAGCGTATAATGGCTTCATGGTAAGCCAGCCCACGCCATCTCAAATTCCAGCTCCTTTTGACTCAGATCCTTTTCTAGTGAATCCCCAGAGTTGGGGATACTCTGTGTGGCAATACCTCTAATTCCCAGGCCAGATGTTGATTCTGAAGCAGAAGCAAATACAGGCAAATGAGATGCTCATGCATAGCCCAACTCCCAATGTGGGACTGGCATGCACAATAGTTAGGGTGGGGGGCACTTGTGATCTGGTCCCCTCTCCCCCACAGAGGAGGTAAGATTGCCAGGAACAAGCGGGAGATGTTGGCATTCAAGTCAAATTCTTTGAATACGTCGCCTGGACTGTTGCCTTCTTTTTCCAGAGTTAGCTGTACTGCTAGGGATTGGGGGCAGGGCAGAGAAAAATGTTTGATTTGCATTTTTATAGGAACCTCCCTAATTTGCACTTTATGGACCAATAAATGAGCAAACTCCGCTATCCTTCAGAATTCACGCTTCTCTGAATTTTGCGATGCCTGGTCTCCGGCCACAAGAAGTGCCCGGAAATTAGTGGAAACACAGTGTGCAAAACGACATTCCATTAGGAAAATGGCTTGCAAAATTGCATATGTTTGGCAACATTTGGCATTCCTAAAATCACAGAATTGTAGAGTTGGAAGGGACCCTGAGGACCATCTAGGCCAACCCCCCTGCAATGCCAGGATATGCAGCTGTCCCATATGGGGATCAAACCTGTGACCTTGCTGTTGTCAGCACCTTGCTCTAACCAACTGAGCTACCTTGTATACAAATCTCCATGCAAACTTTTAGAATTAAAAATCACACACTGATTATGAAACAGGGCGAGCTGAACTTAAGGTTGGAACAACGTGAAAGGGAGAGAATCTGAAATCCACAGCTTTGTCCATTCTCACAAGCTACCTTTTGCCAGCCTGACTATGCAGCACAGCTACTTATCAGAATCCCACCTGGACCAGCACTTCCTTCCCCACTTTGATGGACAGATCTAGAGGGCAAAACAGACACAAAACACCCCCTCCCTGTTTTTATATTTTGGCAAAAAAAAAAAAGACAAAGAAGCTAAGAGAGGGAGAGAAAGATGTTGATCCTTATTCTCTTTCCTCTTTGCCCTCCTCCCTCCCCGTTGAAATGTGTGGAGAGAGACCAGGCGTCTTCGCTGCTCTCTGCTCACCTGCAATCTCTGTTTGCGTTGTTCTGTGGCAACGTTGGTCCCCTGGTTTTCAGCAGCAGCAGCATAAAAGCACTAGGAGAGCATAAACAGGAAACTTGTGTTTAGGTGGGAGTTCCCAGGAATTTTGTTCTGCTGACCACAAAGGCCATGGGAGAAAGGAAGTAGGAAAAACACTGTAAATACCTGGGTGACTAATAACTTTGTGCTGCTCAGCTGCCCTTTTTGGGACATGCATCTTTCTGTTCTTTCCATGCAGGAGGAGAGGGGAGGGCACCGTCCAAGGACGAGGCACGGAGACTTCCCAGGTTTCTTGTCTTGGTGGTACTTACATTCTCCCTCTCTGCAGTGCTTTGTGACTCTCCTACCAGATCAAAGTCATTTTGCAGTGCCATCCCATCTACTCAAAGGCAAACAAGTCACACTGAGATGAGTGCGACACACTCCCAGTGTGTGTCTAGGATTGCAGCCTCAATCTTGCATAACGCTAGCCTTATAAACCGTGGTGATCCTGGGAGTTTCTGCACCAACAAATGTTTAATGTAGGGTCCTTTGTAAGGAATGCTGAACTGGCCCAGCGGGAGCTGACCTAGGATATTGCCAGAGCAATGTAGTGGAAAACCTCAGCCCACTTTAAACATTTGCTAACCCATGCTGCTGATTAAGGAAAACTCTTATAGCTGCTGCATGTGAGAGAATGTGATGTTTTAAAAACCCCTGACCTGCTGTGTGCAGGTAACCAGTGCATGCTGTCACCTGCAGTGCATGTGTTGGAAGCTGTAGCCTGAGCGCATGGGCTGTGCACGTGACGGTGCAGTGAATGCAGCAGGGACCTATGGGGCGTCTTTCTCCGAGGACACGTCGCTGGCACAAGGACTGTGCCTGGGGTAAAGCAGCACTGCTTAAATCACAGAGAACAGAAATGCACTGAATTCAAGGTAACTCACACTGCATCTTAAGAGCCTTTCAGCCACCAACAGGCAAAAACCTCCTCCTTTATGAAGCTGCTACGGTGGAATCGCTTACAAAAGATCAGGATGCTTCTGTATTGCCTGCTACAGCAGGAATGGGGGACATTTTTTCAGGGCTGCAATTCCTCATAGATAACCTTCTGGGATTGGCATTCCAGAGGTGGGCGGAGCCAGAGGGGAAAGTGGGCGGAGCAATGGATGTAGGCTACATTTCGGCCACACAAAAGCTGCAGGGTTCTGTGCTGACATCGCTCTTCATCCTGCAAGCAAGGGCCATTATGACAATTCGAGACTTTCCAGCTGAGCCAGAGTCCCCAAGGGGGCTGTGGGTGAGGGATGTTGTCTGGGGAGAGTCGCATGGGCCAAGTAGAGAGGCCTGGAGGTCCATTCAGCCCCCCAGGGCCAGCTACCCCCTCCTTCCTGAGCTACAGCATCTGCAGGGTCATTGCCATCTGTGCAAAATGACCATCCCTTTCATCCAGCAGAGGCTCTTGGCTGAGCCATGCCGATGGGGAAGGGGGGGGGGGAGAGAACAGGATGTGTGGCGGAGTGGTGCTTAAGCTCTGTAAAGAGAGTTGCCAGCACTCGAGGCTACTTTGAAAGCAAGTTTATAGACCTTAAAAACCTAATTGCATCATTGGAGGTGGGGAGCTTTCAAACTAGAATATATTTAGATCCTGGATGAAATCCTTGCTCCCCTAGTAATGGTCTCTTGCCATCCATTTGTTTCCCAAAAGGCACTTTGCCTTGGGAGCAACTGGCTGGCTGGCACATGAGACAGGATTCTGGACTAATGGGCCCTTGGCCTGCTTCAACAGGCCTCTCCTTGTCCTCCTAGAACAAGGAGGGCAGGGGGAAATATTCCAACTGCACACACAAGTACTACCTGGAATTCAAGCTACAGTCTTTCCCAGTCAGCATCCCTTTGCAATGCAATCCCTAAAGTGCCCCAAGTTTAAAAAGCACCTTGGCAGCTTGATACAAACTCTGCCAACAAGCAAACTTGCATATGCCCCCGAGAGACTCTTTCTCTCTTATTGGCAGATCTTTCACTGAGTCATCCTATTGCGCTTTACTATTAGGGATGCTTTCAGAGCAGTTTAAGGATTCAAGGTAGGTGGCTGACGATTGCAAAACCCGACACACACAGAGAGAGCATTTTAAGATGACCTAAGGCTGCATAAGAGAAGCATCAGCCCCTCTCACATTCACGGCCCAAACAGATTTCTTTCATCCTGCTGATCAAACAGTGTCCACAGGTTTTTGGAGCGTTTACCAAAAACCTGCATAATCTTTGAACGACAAGGAGAGTAGAGTAGGCACATGCTATGGGCAGCGGTGCCGTTGTAACCGTACCGTCAAATCTCTGGGGAAAACTTTCTCTCACCTCACTGGTACTCTGTGTGCTGTTAGACAATAAGAAGACCCTTTGGTAATTTGTTGCCTACAAGCTGTGCTCTGTCTCCCTCGCCCAAGGATGTTACACTGATTCTGAAGCAGAGCATGTTGAACAAAAGGGCGAAAACACCCCGTTGCACTCGCATTGTCTAAGAGGATTTGGATGAAAGTAGCCAAATCTTCACTCCCCTTGTTTTATACTGAAGCAGCAGCTGGAGGTGGGAGTCATGTATCTCTTTGTACGAGGTTTGCCCATTAGATCCCCAAAGGGATTTCCATTGTTACCCAGAGGGGCCCTCTGAAAGGAGAGCTTTTCTTCCTTTCTTCCCCAGCTACGAGCACAGCTTGGAAGATGTTTTGTCTTTTAAACTGACTGGCAGCAGCTTTCGCTGATCTGCATCTTGCATGTGGCAGAGATGGGGAAGGAATGGATTTCGAAGTGGGGCCATCTGTACAGAGCAAAACTGGCAAATCGGGGGTGGTTCGCGGGTCTCGGTGGTTTCCCTGCAAACACCGAGGACTGTCTGGCTAAACTGAAGACATCTGGCCAACTTAATTTAGAATGCAGGGTCTAATTTCACTGGAAGGCTCAGGCCCATTTGCCACCGAGATAAACTCCAGATTGGCAACACTGGGGCAGAAACTGTTACAGGCCTACATTTCAGTAATGAAGAAATTCACCTCCCTTGGGGGAGCAGATTAGTGCTGGAGTCACAGTACAGATCACCTTCAAGGCAGGAAGGGAAAAAAGCCAGTGGGGTCCAACCATTTTAGCTACAGAGTGCAGGGGAAATGCTGTCTTCCAGCTAAACAGGAAAGAGGGTATATAGGGGGGTGGGAATCCTATGGACTGGTGCTCATAACAGCTTTGACAATGGGTACTTGGTATTGGCAAATGAGTCATCTGTCTGGTTCAGTGTGGGTACAATTAGAAAACTTGCATATTGTATACTGTATATCCACACATTTGCACGAAGATTTGGCTGGGGCATGCTCTTTGGAGCATGTGGTGCCAATATTCTTCAGACCTTATTGGGTTCTGGTCTGTTTCCAAGCGTGATTCAGAAGTGCTGGTGGTCACCTGCAAAGCCCTAAGCAGTTTTGGAATAGGATATTGAAAGGGTTGTCTTCTCCTGTAAATTCCTGCCCATCTACTTACTTCATCTATGGAGGTGCTGGTTTGCACCCAGCTACTGTCAGAAGTCTGCTGGATGAGAAGACTAGACAGGGCCTTTGTGATGGCGGCACCCAGATTGTAGAACTTTGTATCTTGGGACACTCATGTGGCCCCTCTTTATCAGTCTTGAGGCATACTGTGAGGAAAATTTTGTTTTGCTGCATTGGGGTGAGATTATTACTCCGTCCTGTTATTTTATGTGCTGTTTTTATGCTTTTGCTACTGGTTTGGTTGCTTTTAGTTTGGTTGCTTTTTGTTGTGTGGTTGATTTCCCCGTCATTGTAGTAAGCTGGATTTGGGGACTGAAAGGGGTGTGTCTGTTTGTGCCTGAATATTTATATAAATAAAAACACAAATTGGTTATATGCTATATATGTAGATGGAAATATCTGTGTTGTGGAGATTTTGGGTCGTGTGCCTGATACAGATCCCTGCTCATGGCAATGAAAGCAGTTAACAGATCTGCCATGAGCACCAGGTATTTGCTAGGAATACAGTTGTACCTTGGAAGTTAAATGGAATCCATTCTGGAAGTCCGTTTGACTTCCAAAAGTTCGGAAACCAAAGCACGGCTTCTGATTGGCTGTAGGAAGCTCTGCAGGAAGCTCCTGCAGCCAATTGGAAGCTGCAGAAGCCCCGTCGGACATTTGACTTCCAAAAATAGTTTGCAAACTGGAACAGTCATTTCCAGGTTTGCGGCTTTCAGGAGCCAAAACGTTCAGGAACTAAGCTGTTCCAAAACCAAGGTATGACTGTACATACACCAAGCAGACCCCGAGATGGCCGTATGAAATTGACTAGATCAGATCAGCAGCTTTTGGTCCAGCAAATTTCCCACTTAGGAGGCACTCCTACGAGGAAGGGTTCCAGAGCACTGCTATGAAGTAGACATAGCCTTGTACTGCTTTTTAAAAGGAACACGTGTTTAGATGTGCAAATCTGGGGAAGTCGCCATCCTTTAAAATTCATTTGGAGATGTTCCAAAGCTGTTTGGGGCTTGAAGAAGGGCACATGATGCGCATGACATTGAAACTGAATGGTACACCACTTCTTGCACTATTGCTGTAAAACACTCTGACAGGGTAGGATACATGCCACAAATGCAATTCCACAATGGCTATTAATTGCTATTATCTGTACAGTGGTACCTTGGGTTACAAACACCTTGGGTTACAGACACTTCAGGTTACAGACTCTGCTAACCCGGAAGTAGTACCTTGGGTTAAGAACTTTACCTCAGGATGAGAACAGAAATTGCATGCCAGCGGCAGCAGGAGGCCCCATTAGCTAAAGTGGTACCTCAGGTTAAGAACGTTTTCAGGTTAAGAACGGACCTCTGGAACGAATTAAGTACGTAACCAGAGGTATCACTGTACATAGCTTTGGCCTGGTGCCTGATCTGGAGGCCCATGATGATGCAGCAGCCTTGCTGGGTCAGTGCTTAAGACACGAGACAGCCTGGGAACCTGAGGAACGATGCTTGAAGTTCCATCACGGATGAAAAGCAGAACGTACACATAATGAAATAAAATAATAGCAGCTGGGTCATTTGATTGCTCTCAGATTTCATTCCTGATATGCCTTGTCCTTTTTACTATGTGCTCTGAACTTTAGCCAAATAAAATAAATATTTAATCAACTGTTTATCCCAGTTAATTTGAACCTTCTGTTCTTAATCTGTAAACACTAATAACAGACCAACTGGGTTAAACCCAATTCCAAAGCCTTTCAGTAAGATGCGAATGGCAAATCGACTATTAATGTTCTCTGCATACTGCAGGGGAAAAACTATTTAGCAGCGGCGCGGCTCTGGAAAATGCCTTTGAGCTTAAACCTGAGCAGGTTTGTAAAGCTATTGCGCTGAACAGAACTTACTTCTGAGTAAACATGCACTGATTGGCTCAGGCTGCATGTACAACCTATATGGGTCAACTGAAAGCATAAGCAAAAATCTCCACTTGGAAAGATAGGCGACTTGACTGAGGCGTATTCATACCATATGTTTAAAGCACAGTGATGCCACTTCAAGCAGTCATGGCTTCCCCCAAAGGATTATGGGAGCTGTAGTTTGTTAAGAGCACTGAGAGTTCTTAGGAGACCTTCTCTGCTCACAGAGCTACAATTCTGTGCCAACGTGGTGTCATGCTTAGAGTTTCAAACCAGGACCTGGGAGACCAGGGTTCGAATTTTCCCACTTTGCCATGAAGTTCACTAGATGACCTTGGTTCAGTCACTGCCTCCCAGCCCAACCTATCTCACAGGGTTCTTGTGGGGATTAAATGAGGAGGGGAGAACCTTGAGAAAAAAGGTGGGTTATAAATGAAGTAAAAATAACTCTGGGATGGTGTGACCACATCTAGAGGAGATTGCAGACCCCTCAGGAGAACCACCCACTAGCAACATCTCAGTCACCTCTGGATTAAGCTTCAGTTGATTGACCTTCATTCAGTCTGCTATTGTGACTGGACATGGGGGCAGCAAACCCACAGTATCACCTGAAGAAGAAGAAGAAGAAGAAGAAGAAGAAGAAGAAGAAGAAGAAGAAGAAGAAGAAGAGGAGGAGGAGGAGGAGGAGGAGGAGGAGGAGGAGGAGGAGGAGAAGCTGCTGATGGCAGCACACTCTAAAACTCTGTACGATCCCTTTCAGCAGATTCATGCAGGTATTAAATAACACAGGGGCTAAACTTACCCTCTTTGAGTGGAGTCTGGGGCTGTTTGTCTAAGTAGGAGTTGAACCATGGCAATGTCAGTTGCCCCAGAAGTAAACCCTGGTAAACAGTACCGGAAGCCACTGAGAGATAAAGGAGAATCAACAGGTTCACACTCTTCCTGACTTTCTCCCAACCCAGAGCATCCTACAGGGCAACCAAAGCAGTATCTGTGGCCGAACCCCAATTAAAATAGATCTAGAAGATCGGTCCCCAACAAGAGCACCTAGACCTGTCTGGCAAGTTGCTTGTTGCCATGCCTCCCTATCAGCCCAGGATATTTTATTTTTCCAATGAGCCTGTAGTCAAAGGAGGAGTGTGCTGCCTTTTGGGGGCGGGAGAAGTCAAAAGTCATACATTCAGGCTGCCCCCTGAGAAGGCAGCCTCCTTCTCTCCGGGCTCCACAGCCTCTGTTTGCTCCCTGCCTCTTTCCCCCTTATTCACTTGCTCATTCATTCATCATCCATCCATCCTCCCTCTAACTCTCACACATATCAATTCATTCACACACACACACACACACACACACACACACACACACAGGCACACTACAAACAAATCTCAGTATACATCAAATATAAAGATGCATTTGAACTTCCTGGCCTGCCTATTTACATGACACCCATTATGAATGGCTTTCCAGGGCCATCACAGTTGTGTGTGTGACACAGCTAACTGTCCCCAGCTGTACAATTTCTAGCTCAGAATTCAATTTATGAGCGTGTTTGATGTTAAAACGTACCCATGAGCTTGTAGTTTATATACATTTCTGACAACTATTGTTAGGCTGTGCTATTGGTATGGCGAGGAGAATGCATTACTATATACTTTGAGCCTGTCTGTGGTGGGAGGGGGCAGGGGGAGGGGAGCAGTCCCAAGTAGGAGGCTCCATCCAATTATCTCGCTTAACAAAAGCGCTGCTGCAGACATTGAGCTGTGGAGCAGCTGAAGCAGGCCTGACAGGGGAAAGGCTTGCATATGGAAGTGGGTGGATTCCTCAGCTGCACAAACAATCCCAGGAAGACTTTATTGGGGTTACTTTATCCTTAGAGGACAACTTTAAACTTCCATCACAGTTCAAGGGATGTTCAGGATGAGTTCAATTTCGTTGTTACTTTTGTACCCATTCCTCCTTCCTAGAACCTAAATGCTCTCTCATCTAGGTAGCAATGTGCTTTAGAGCCTGGGCTGAATCAAGATTTATTTGTTTAGCTCAGTAGTTCCCAAACTTTTTCGGCCGCCTCCCCCTTGTTCCCCATAAACTCATCCACGGTGTCTCCTACTCTATGAAAAGCATTGTTCAGAATAGCAATTTGCGTGAACCACTAAGGAAAATAGCAACACGCTCAAATTCAAAACAGTAATAATAAGAGCCCATCTACCTCAATATGCTGCCCTCTCTCTCAGAGGCCAGTTGACGGAAGCCTGCAAGCTGGATGTGCCAGTGATGCTGCCACCAAGCTCAGGGAGAAGGCTGAGCCTAGGCTTCTCCCAAGCCCTGATGGCTCTCCATGGCCTCTCCAGGGCTGCCACTGCTGGCCTCTTCCCTTGGGCAGCTCATAGCAGCTACTGGAGAGCAGGCGAGGAGGAGGAGGAGGAGAGGCCACGAAAGCCCAACCCTGTGTGATCCACCAGCTCCAAGGGTGGGGGCAGGGCCGGCCTGGCTGGAAAGAAAGCAGGAGCGCAAGGGGACTTGATATTTTTCTAAAATTTATTCATTGGTGTGTGTTTTTCTTTTTGTAAATCTTCTTGTAAATCTACTGAAGAAGGGAGGTGGAAGGCATGTGTGCTGTGCCCCATTGGTGTTGTGGTGCCAACACTCGCCCTTCTTCTGATAAGAATTGTTCTGCGGGGGTGGGGGACAAAAAATGAAGGGCCATCTTTGGGGGGGGGGGAGTGAGAAATGTCCCTATTTTCACCTGAGGAATGGAGGGTAATCACCTGTGTTGTCTTTTAGGTGTCTGTTGAAGACTTTCCTCTTTCATCCATCCTTCTAAGTGGAGATCCCTGCCCCCAACCCATTATCTGCACTGGGTTTCAAATTATTTTTATATATGTAATTGTTTTATATATGCTTTTATTGTATTGTGGAATTGCTTTGAGATGCATCACAGGAAGCTTTGCATAACTAAAACTAAATAATAATAATAATAATAATAATAATAATAATAATAATAATAATAATAATAATAATAATAATAATAATAGATAAGTTAGGAAATGTGCAAAAATATAAGCACCAGAAGGTAAGGAATTAAATGCAACAATGTACAACACATTTTCACCCCTGTAGTGGTTGGGAGTTACTCGTGCGTAATCCTGCCCCGTTTGAGCATCGGATTGCCTGGTTAAACCCTCCGGACTACGCAGCCCATCTCAGCGTGGCTGCCCTTAGTCACTCGTAGAATCTGTCTGTGGGCGTTTCTTAAAGCGCTGCCAACATAAGAGCTGTTTGACGCCCAAGCGTCTCCACCTCTCACTGCGCGGGAGTCTCCTGCGCAGGGTGGGCGTGGGCAGCGGGGTGCTTGGGCTCTCCTCGCTAACTTCCAACGAAGAGTCCTGGAGCCCCTGCACCTCCCTGTCCCGTTGCTCTCCTGGATCCCTGGTGTTACACTCATTCTCTTCCCCTTCTTCCCGGCTGAGTCTCCCCCTAGCGCTGGGACCTTCTCCTGCAGAATCAGAGACCCTCTCCTTCTCCCGTGCCTCTGATGGTAGTTCCCTGACATCCCCCTTTTTTGCTGCTTTCCTGTTTGTTTTTAGACTGCTGTTTTATTGTTGTTGTTTATTAATTAAGGCCATTGGATTGTTTTCTCATCATCTTGTTAGCCACCATAGAGGTTTTTATGCAGAAAGGTGGAGTAACAAAGGGTTGGGTGTATCTTTAGAGCTGCCGTGTCACTGTTGAACTGCTGTATAACCACTTTCGTTTGGCGAAGACGTTCATCTGCCTTAAATAATATTGAGAATGCCAGCTGTACCAACCCAGCTCCCCAGAAAACACTCCACCCAGGGAGACCAAAAGAGAGAGAGTGGAAAAATTGCACATTGGGCAGAATGGTGAAATGAATCACTCACACCAAGATTTCTCAGACATTTTAGCTGACATAGCCCAAGAATTGTAAAAGGGAAAACATTCGTCTTCAGTGACACAAACACTCTGGGATACTATTAATCTTTCCTGTAGCTCTTTCCAGCCAATGCTTTGCTCTACAATCCATACTCCATACTTGTTTTCACAACAACTCTGTGAGGTAGCTGAGACTGATGCCAGAGATACTTTACTTCCAGGTCCAGGTTGTGACTATTATGACTGACATGCAGGGATTTGAAGCTGGGTCTCCAAAGTTCAGAGTTGATATCTGTAACACCATACCAGCTCTTCAGCATCATGACACCACTACTGGCTTCCATTTGGCTTTGGTCGAACTCATCAGGATTAGTGTTCTATCTGTGGCAAGAGTCACCACCTGCACATTTGGTGACCCTCTTGGCTGGTCTTTGAAATAAGAGAGCCCATCATTTGAACAATGAGCCTCAAGCTAAACTGGCTCCCCCACCGCCCTGTCATTTTGTGCCTGCTAAGCCTGAGCCCCAGTAGTATATATTCCAACAATGTTAGCAATAAGAGAGAACTTCTGGGAGTACATGCTAGGCACATTGACACTCCATGACCTCAACCTAGAAGATAGTGCTGACAACTCTTAGCTTCACTGAATGAAGGCCTTCTCAGTAACCCATCCTCAGAGCTCTCTCCCTCCCTCCCTCCCTCCCTCCCTCCCTCCCTCCCTCTCTCTCTCTCACTCACTCACTCTCTCTGTTTATCAGAGCAACTGCTGAAGGTGGAAGTTGTCAAATTGCAGGGGGTTGGTCCTTTCCAACTCTACAATTCTATGATTTTAAGAATTTAAAATTTCTGTTTTGTTAATCACTGATATATACATACATGTATGTATACATATATGAAGAAGAAGAGTTTGGATTTCATATCCCGCTTTATCACTACCCTAAGGAGTCTCAAAGCGGCCAACATTCTCCTTTCCCTTCCTCTCCCACAACAAACACTCTGTGAGGTGAGTGGGGCTGAGAGACTTCAAAGAAGTGTGACTGGCCCAAGGTCACCCAGCAGCTGCATGTGGAGGAGCGGAGACGCGAACCTGGTTCACCAAATTACGAGACTACCGCTCTTAACCAATACACCACACTGGCTCACCATGAATATGAATATACAACATTCTGACAGTAATAGCTGTTCAACACTGGAACGGTTCCCCTTGGAAGGTGATGGACCCTCCTTCCTTGGAGGTTTTTAAGCAGAGGTTGGATGGCCATCTGCCATGGATGCTTTAGCTGAGATTCCTGCATTGCAGGCGGTTGGACTAGGTGTTCCTTGGGGTCCCTTCCAACTCTACATTTCTATGTTTCGATATGTATATGCATGCCACTATCTCCTTGCCACATCCCGGTGTAACAAAAGAAACAAGAGTGTGACTATGTACAGAGGACACTGGCGTGGTCCTTGCTTGATCACTTGCCCACTCGCCTTCCGTTATAGAGATGGCAGCTTGGATAGAGGATCCCAGGGTGGGGAAAGGAAGGGAATCCGGCAAACCTCAGTGATCCACTCTGCCCCCACCCACCAATTGCTTATCAAGGAACGTTATTCAGTTCCCGGTAGAGGAAGGGGAAAGCCAAGAATGATCACATGAAGAGAGATGGCGCGGGCCTTTGTGCCCTGCTGTAATTGTATTACACTGCATATAATACATACATGAGAGCAAGGTGGACCCATAATGGCAGACCAGTGAGGATTTTAATGCAGTGATTCCAAAAGGTACAGATGGACGTCCCAATTAAAAACTGTCAAGATGGTTATATGGCTGCCCTTTTTAAACAACCAAACAACTGGATCATAGCAACCCCTGAAGGTGCTGCTTTGATCATCACCTGTCAACATTTCCACTATTACTATTTTTTTGTTTATTAAAGGTTTAAAAGTTGGCTGCAGAAATTCCCTATATACTTAGAGCTTTGTGCGAAGCCCTTCCAGCTTCCAGCTGAAAGACCCAGGGCAGTGAAATTAATCACTAAGCTTTGCTGAATAATTTTGGAATGCTTCTGGCGGAGGCTGAAAGTACAAAGCGTATGGATAGGTGTATGTGCGTGACTTTTGTTCAGTGAAAACTATGAGCTTTCCTCATGCAAGCCAACCCCCTTTTAGTATAATGGCAGAAAACAATGGATTCCTTTTTTAAAAAAGGAAAAAGTACTGACGCTGGCCAGTAGTGATGTATGGAAGTGAGAGCTGGACCATAAAGAAGGCTGATCGCCGAAGAATTGATGCTTTTCAATTATGGTGCTGGAAGAGACTCTTGAGAGTCCCATGGACTGCAAGAAGATCAAACCTATCCATTCTTAAGGAAATCAGCCCTGAGTGCTCACTGGAAGGACAGATCCTGAAGCTGAGGCTCCAATACTTTGGCCACCTCATGAGAAGAGAAGACTCCCTGGAAAAGACCCTGATGTTGGGAAAGATGGAGGGCACAAGGAAAAGGGGACGACAGAGGACGAGATGGTTGGACAGTGTTCTTGAAGCTACCAGCATGAGTTTGACCAAACTGCGGGAGGCAGTGGAAGACAGGAGTGCCTGGCGTGCTCTGGTCCATGGGGTCACGAAGAGTCGGACACGACTAAACGACTAAACAACAGCAACAACACTGACGCTGGCACATAGCAGGGTTTACTGCTCTGAACTACCAATAAATAGTGTACGTTGATGGCTTCTGCTCTTTTGCCAGCGAGGAAAAAAGCACTCTCAACATGCACAGAGGCTCTTATTGCTGTTTTGCTCCTTACAGATATGAGCCCAGCAGTTCTAGAACTGAGCTACAGCTCAGACTGGAGACTGGCAAAGGGTTGAAGCTTTGTGTGGTTGTCATTTTATGGAGGGAGAAGACCAGTAGGCCACCATACAACCTTACAGTCAAATGCTTAGTTTCTCTCTCTTCATATGACATTACTCTTCACTCTTCTCTCCTAATGGTGGCTATATTTCTATTTGTCTGTAGGAATTCTGCCTGCAGGAAAGTCTAACATTGAAGCAGGAAAGGAGAGTTACCATGTAGCTCAGGGGTGGTGAACCATTTTTAGTCTGAGGGCTGTCCTTTTCTTCTGGCCAAGGGCCACAAAGGCAAAAGCAGGCAGAGCAATGAATGCCAAATTTGCCTTTTGACAGTCAGCTAGTGTCTACACACACACACACACACACACACACACACAGAGAGAGAGAGAGAGAGAGAGAGAGAGAGAGAGAGAGAGAGAGCGCCTTCCAAAGTCAATATATTAAATCTGCTTTTAATGGATGGGGAACCTGTGGTCCTCCTGGTGTTATTTAACCATAACTCCCATCATCCCTGACTGTTGGCCACAATGGCCAGGACTGACTGGAATTAAGAGCCCAGCAACATCCAGATAGCCTAAGTTTCCCATCCCTCTCTGGTGTTTGCTACTTGAGCTTGGAGGGAGAATTTGGATGGGAGGCTTAACTTTTGCCCCTCGATGCTCAAAGGGCTAGCTGCCAACATAGCCAAGATGGGCCAGATTACTCCAGCATATTAAGCTTTATCGTACGTGGAAAGCTTTCCGAGGCTATTATGAGCAAAAGAGCATCTGATTTAACAGAACAACTTTCATGTTCAACTGATACCTCAGGGCAAGTTGTCTCCCCTTTTCCTTTAATGAAACATACCCGATCCAGGGAGCCCAGACTTCTTGTTCCTGCGACCGGTGTGATCAGTACCATATGTGAAGTCGGGAAGAACCGGAGCCCACGATCTTTCCAGTCCAGTTGGGAGGAGGAGGCGGGCAGGATGCGTTTGATCAAGGGTCTGGCGCTGGCTCAGTTGGCTGAGAGCATCTCTCGCTTTGCAGGCCTACGTTCCAGCAGGCCTGCCTGTTCTCACACTTTTGAGAAAGGGGATAAGCTGGGAACTAAGTCCTAACATTCATTCCTGCTTGGCAGATAAGCATATATAGCTTAAGCATAAGATTTATTTTTTAAAAAAAACATTTTTGCTCTTTTGCAAACAGTAACTTGTAGACACGCAGACTGAAGGATGCACTAAAAAATAACAGGAAAAGTAGTAGTACCAGTGAGTGTGCACATGCATCTCAACTTTGGGGTCTCATCATTGGGCAGAGGGTCATTCTGTGCAAAGAATCATAGAACCGTAGAGCAGGAAGGGACCCCAACGGTCACTTAGTCCAACCCCCTACAATGCAGGGATCTCAACTAACGCATCCATGACAAATGGCCATGCGTTCCTCAAATGATTTTGGCAATGAGCAGTGTAGATGTAAGGAGGTTCATATGAGGTGCATATGTAAGGAGGTTCATATGAACAGTTCTGAAGGAGCGTCTCCACCCCCATCATTCAACTCGGACACTGAGGTCCAACTCCGAGGGCCTTCTGGCGATTCCCTCACTGCGAGAAGTGAGGTTACAGGAAACCAGGCAGAGGGCCTTCTCAGCAGTGGCACCCATCCTGTGGAACGCTCTCTTGTCAGATGTCAAGGAAATAAACAGCTATCTGACATTTAGAAGACATCTGAAGGCAGTTTAGGGAAGCTTTTAATGACTGATGTTTTAATGTATTTTTAATCTTTGGTTGGAAGCCACCCAGAGTGGCTGGGGAAACCCAGCCAGATGGGCGGGGTATCAATAATATATTATTATTATTATTATTATTATTATTATTATTATTATTATTATTATTATTATTATTATTGTTGTTGTTGTTGTTGTTGTTGTTGTTGTTGTTGTTATCATCATCATCATCATCATTATCATTATTTATTATTATTAATTGGTCTTTGGACCTAAAAGTGGCATATAAATAACACAGTCCCTGTCACTGTAAAGCAGGAGTGGGGAATCTCCTGCCCACAGGCCAAATTTGGCCCAGCATGGGTCGCAGTTTGGTCTGCAAGGCCATTTCTCGCAAGCCATGCCTATGTGACCTACAACTGATACCATATATGACACCAGGTGTGCAGCAGGTAAAAACATGGCTGGGTTGGATCCATGACTGAGTTGCTCCTGGGGTGCTCAATCATGCAGCCCATCGTTGGATGGGCAGTGAGTTCACCCCTGCTGGATCGTCTGTCGTGAAGATTTGGGGACTTCTCTTCTCTTAGATAGCAGGAAGACTCCAAATCTGTACAAATTAGGCTTTTATTTCCTAACATAATAGCACAAGAGCACACCGGGGCTTCCAAAATTACCTGTCTCCCCTCTGCAGCTCTGTGTGATCGGATGCCACACTGCAGGACTGCCTAAACGTTAAAGGCTGCTTTCCAGGCCTTACAGAGACCTCCGTGTGGAAAGGGCGGGGGTGGGTGGTTTCAGAACCACCAGTGCATTGACTTAAGTCATTGCCTTTAAAACAGGCACTGTTGATGTCATTGGAACGCATTTCCAAACGAGCGGCTTGGGATTGCAACCGAGCAGCCCGTAGCATAGGCTGCCATAGTACAAATGGTGACGAATGCAGTCCCAGCCAGCGCCGAGCAGGAAGAGATTAACTACCCCAGGGCTGTTCTGCTTGCTAAGCCAGCTTCTCGCTACCGTAAAAAGGAAGCACGTTCGTACTGATGTGAGGAACGCCAGACTGCCCTTTCTAGCTCCCTCGCTTTCTAGGCACTGCCAGTGTTGTGCCTGGGACTGTTATCTAAGCATCGAAATGCCTGGGCCATGGGCAGCAGCTGCTTCTGTGCTTGTTCTTTTGGGGCGAACCTTTTGATGTTGGTTTCTCATGCTTGGCAATTTTTTGAAGTTTAAGTCCATCCCTCAGTGAATTTCTCCTAATATTCACATTTCATAGAAATGTAGAGTCATAGAATTGTAGCGTTGGAAGTGACCCCGTCTAATCTAGCCCCCTGCGATGCAAGAACCTCAACTGATGTCTTTTTGCCTTCTTTTACTTCTTCAAAGCAGCGCATAGTTAAACTATGGAACTCACTGCCACAGGGGGTAGTGATAGCCACGAACCTAGATGGCTTTAAAAGAGGATTAGACAACAGAGGGCTATTGAAAGCTGCTAGCCATATGGAAGCAAGAAGAAATACCGACGAAAGAAGAATGGCAGACAAAATTAATGGACTACGCAGAATTGGATAAGATGACAGGAAGAATTCGAAACCTGCGGGACCAGAGATTTACAGAAGATTGGAAGAAATATCCGAACTATTTGAAGAGCAACTGTACTCCACAAATTACACTAGTAGGTCTACAAGAGGTTTTGTAATGAGAAATATATGAAATATTGCAAAGAAGAGAGATATTAGTTATGAGATTTAAATGTAAATGTGAAAGTAAGAAATGTAAATTAAGTGAAAAGATTGGAAAATTTTCAGATGTGATTGATGGAAGTCAAAAAAATTGTATAAGTTATAAAAGTATGTTCAATAATTGTTGAAAATGATATGTTAAAACACACACACACACACACACACACACACACACACACACACACATATATATATATATGAAAGCTGCTAGCCACGGCGGGAGCTATGCTCTGCCTCCATGGTGAAGGGCAGCAGTGCTTCTGAATACGAGTCTTTGGAAACCGCAGGAGGGGAAAGTTCTCCTGTGCTGAAATCCTGGCTTCTGGTTGGACACTGTGAGAACAAGATGCTGGGCTAGATGGGCTGTTGGTCTGATCCAGCAGGCTTTCCTTAGGTTCTTAGCTTGCTTGCTTTCATCCTCTTTCGCAGGTTATCTTCCTTTTGGGCAGAGCAAGCCAAATCCACAGCTAGGAGCAGCAAAGTGATGGGTCCACTGCCACACCTGAATCCTTGCTGTTGCGCCAGTCAATGATGGAGGGAGCAGTTAGTCAAACATTTCTTTACTTCCAGGCTGGCATGGCTGAAGAGTCTGTGTGAAACCTGAAAGCAGGACTGAGCCCAAGAGCACTCTCCCTTCTGATGGTTTCCAGCAGCTGGGATTCAGAAGTATCACTGTCTTGGACCTCTGAGGCAGAGCATAACCTAAATGGTTAGTAGCCACTGATAGATTTATACTCCAAGTTGGTGGCCATCAATGCCTCCTCTGGGAACATGTTCCATAGTTATGCGTTCTTTCTTTTAGCTAGGTGACATTCCTTGAGCAGGGGGTTCCAGAGGTGTAGGAACTGCCACCAAAAATGTTCTTGATTGGTGAAAGTGTATCTCCGATTGTGGTGTTACTCACAACACAGCTGCTCAAATGATTTTGGCAATGAGCAGCGTAGATGCAAGGAGGTTCATATCAACCCAGCTTAAGTCGAATTCCAACCACAGCCTGATGTTACAAAGCATGGATGGTTTAATCATGTCAAAGGACTAATCCTTTTACAACTTGTGTAAGGCACACTTGGGAATGATGCAAGTGCATTCATAGAAATCTGCTTGTTTCAGTGATACCCACTGGGCAGTAGTTAGGAACAGATGAGCATGCTTTTCATTTTTAATTGTGAAAAAGCTAAATTAGATGCTCTCACTTCACAGCGCCAAGTTCCTGCGCATAGCACATTTTTACAGTCTGGTTATAAAGCCTAGACAAACAACGTTTTATAGGAAATGTTGACACAACCTTTACTGAAGCGGTGCTAGCTGACACTTCTCTATTTCCAATTTGGGGAATTCTACTGGGAAAATATAAACGCCAAGGCAGCAGTGGGAGCCAAGAATAATAACAAACCTTTAATCGTCCTGTACACCCCACAAAGATCTATTTCCAAAAGCAACCAGTTCACATGAGCCGAAGTTACTCATGTTCCCATGAGGGGCACTGAAAATTTGCTACTTAGACGTTGCTTTCGATCATCACGGCTTCCTCCAAATTTCTGCTTAATTCCTACTGACTAAGTACCTGTGTGGCTCAAATGGAGGTTCTAGACCATTTATGTACCTCTGCCTTTAGACTACAATGGAGAAAGAGTGATCTGGAGTTTTCCATTGGAAGGTGATGAAGCTCTAATTATGGAGAGTGTGGCCTTTGGCATACTTATCCTAACCCATTTTGGGCCATGGGGGTATTTACAAACTGTGGACACCATTGTTGCCGCACCCACTCAAGCACACCCCACACAGAGGCGTAGGAAGGGGTGTGTGGTGGGGATGGACCGCCCTGAGTGTCATCGCTGAGGGGGGTGACATTTGCCGCCCTGCCCACCCGCGACTCCCAAGCCTACCCTGAGCCATCGGGGGAAGTACACTGGCAAAGGCTGCTTTGTTTTGGCAGCTCAGGGGAGGCTTGGGAGTCGTGGGCGCGCAGTGCGCCATTGCCCCCCACTCCTGGGCTGCTGGAGGAGGCAAGCGAGCAAACTAGTGGAGGGGGGAGGGAAGGAGAGAAGCAAAAGCTCTCTCAACTCAGGACCCAAACTCTGGAATGCACAGGAGGAGAGGTAGGGTGTAAGAACAAAGGGTGGGGGGGAGTTTTAAGTATTTATGCTCACAATGTTAAGTAAATAAACCAGAAAATAACACCTGCAACTGTAAGTACGGTATCTTATTTTTCCTTCTTTTAATAATTTCAATGGGGGGGGGCTGACAAAAAAAATTCCACACCGGGTACCACCTGACCTTGCTACGCCTCTGACCCCACAACCTTTTTGGGGGGGGGGGCTATAACCAAAAGCTATTTTTCAAATCTTAATTTCATCAGAGGGAGGGGCAGATGAAGGGAACATTGTGGGTGTCAGGGAAGGCCTCTGTGGGCATATAGAATCAGAGATTTATAGAGTTGGAAGGGACAACGAGGGTCACCTAGTCCAGCCCCCTTCAATGAAGGAACCATTTGCCCAAAGTGGGGCTCAAACCCACGACCTTGAGATTAAGCGTCTCATGTTCTACTGACTGAGCTGTGTATGAAGGGTGCATAAGAAGTCTAATAAGTAAATAAATATAAATATCCATGGGTGGCTGCCATGTAGATGCCCCCTAACCCGTGAACCTTCCCTTCTCTTTATACTAACTTTCACATCACCAATTTCCTATTTTTTTCCAGGCTGAAGCAAGAAACTTTAGATTACCTTAGGTGCATGTGTGTTTGTACACACACACACACACACACACACACACACACACACCATACACACTCTTCTCTAGATATATTTATACAACGGATTTAAACTGGCTTAACATTTACACCTCCACCCTAGTGAACGTCCAAGAACTATAGTTTTAAAAGGGGCGGAGATTGAGGGATCTGTATCAGAAAACACTCATCCTTCATCAAACTAAAGTGGTCAGGACTCTTTGAGGGATGCCAAGACAATTATACTGATAAAAGTTTAATAAAACTTTAATACCATGTTTTTCTGCGTATAAGCCCCCCCCCCCATGTATAAGACAACCCCTATTTTTTTGAACCCAAAATGATTAAGAAATCAATATTTTTGGAGTTGCCAAAGTTGTTGGTTGCCCCATTGAAAAACGTGGATAAGGCAACCCCCATGTATAAAACGAACCCCCCATTTTTTACTCAAAAAATTAAGGGGAAAAAACATTTCATTATACATGGAAAAAATGAGGTGAGTTTCAGTTGCAGATGTTACTTCCGTCAGGTTTTTGTCCTTCGAAGTCAAACCACAGGTCCAGTGTAACTTTTGTCTTCCTTTTGCAGCTATCGTATTTGAAGACTCTCCCTTGTTTGTGTCACATTCTGCAAACTCTTGCTGTATCTTTTTCACTCTTCCAGTTTCTAACATGACAGATACATTTTCACTTAGCAGATGTCCCCCTCCCTAGCAGTAGAAATCACAGCAGTGAATTATTCCATACACCAGATGTTGCTAGACTATTGCAGCCATCACCCTTGATCATTGACCATACTGACTGGACTCAATGACAGTGTCTGAAGGGTCACAGGTTAGTTGCCCTCTCCCATACATCTTTGCAAGTAAAGATGCCAAAAACTGGGCCTTCCTCTGGATGCTGGACCATGGAACCAGGGCATATTAAGCTTCAGGGGAAGTTAAGCAGGTCTAGGTCTGGTCTGTGCCTGGATGGGAGACCACCTGTGAAGGATCACCATGGGAGAAAGGCTTAACTGCTCTTGAATGATGCCAGCTCAAATGAACTTTCTGCAGCACAGCAGGAGTAAGTGGGTGGGATGGCTATGATGTTAATTGTGTGAATGCAATTAATGTCCCCTTTTTTGTTATGTATTTGGCAGGGGCCATGGGGGGTTGGGAGGGATGGTTTAACTCTTACTCTCTCTGTCATTGTCCTCACAAACGTCACTTCCATTTGCATTTCAAGGACTTCCTCAGCTTAACGGTGGTTAATCTGGGAGCCCAGCAGAGCCCTGACACTCATTCATCCAACCTTTATTTGAGCATGCAAACCTCAACACTGTGTTGAGCATGCTAAAGAGCAGGATATTAGAGATGATAACAGTAAGCAAAATAAATAAATAAAGAGAACATGAAGTGAAGGGGAGGGAGGAAAGTTGGGAAGGGAAAGGAGGAACAAAGGACTGTACAGTGGTACCTCCGGTTGTGCTCTGGTCGGATCCTGAGGTGTGCGTATCCGGAGGTGTCGCTTCTGCGCATGCCCGTGGTAAGTAGAGGTACCAGTGTACTGTTCTCCTGCAATAATGTGAATCCCCGAATAAACTATAGAGCAAAGAGAGAGAGAGAGGGAGAAATGGAAGTTTCCATTGACCCCTTTGAAAATCGCAACTTTGGCCATTTTAATAATAAATTATGTAATAATAAATTATTCTTATTATAACATCTAAAGGCAGCCCTGTTTAGGGAAGTTTTAACTATTTAATGCTGTATTGTTTTTAACACTCGACTGGGAGCCGCCCAGAGTGGCTGGGGAAACTCAGTCAGATGGGAGGGGTATAAATAATAATAATTATTATATTATTATTTTTGTGTGAAGTGGAGCAGCTGAGGGGCTTGGATCTGGCCCCTCTCAAGAGAGTAGAGCGGCTTAGATTCATGGCTAGCTCCACTCCTGCCTGCCCCCATAATGCCCTGCTTGGTGGGGTGGCATACAGGCTTTCACCAGCAGGTTCCAACTACAGCTGTTTTCATGTCTGCCCTGGGCAGTGTCTCTGTGGTGGTGGCCCCCACTCTGCATTGGTGGAGACCAGTAGGTGGCCAACCCTGCTGCATCCAGCAACACAGATTGGGAGTTTAGATTTGCTGTTAGTATCACATCTGAAAATGCCCCAAGGTTTTAGTTGGCTGTCTAGTCTAATGTTAAGGCCATAAAGTTCACTTCTTACATTTCCTTCTTCAGCAGCAAACAACTGAAAATGCATTAGCAGTGAAGGAAATTGTAATGTATGAAGAGGTCCTAATGTTCCATTAATTTTGGTTAGATGCCAATTAAGAGAAAAACAGGCCTTCCCTGCTCAGACCTACAACGAATCTTTTAAGTAATTGTATTAAGACCAACGTGTTTTGAATTATTATTTTTTCTAGTTAGGTTCTTTTGGCCTTGCTGCCATCGTTTTCAGGTTGGGCTGAAAAGCATTCACAAGACATTGTAACTTCGGCCAAAAAAGAAGGAAGGGGGAAAAAGTGGTGTGTTTTGAGGTTAATGCTAAACTTCTGCAAGACATTATTTTAAGGTTTCAAAGAAAGATAGTGAGTTTCAGCATGTACCTGTCAGTGCTAAATGATTGTTCATTTCCTGTGAATTGGCAATAAAGTAATAAAATACATCTGGGAAAGCCAGGGCATGCTGCTTATTTATTTTTTTTAACTATCCATGAGCTGTATCCTTGACCAGCTGTGACACATTACCATGTGAACTCTTGGAATAACTTTTAAGAAAAATTCAATCACAGAAGATCTCAGCAACTGAGCTGGAGGTCTGATGGAGGCAAGCAACTTGTCATAGCCAGTGTGTTGTGCTGGAAAGAATAGCGGACTTGGGGTCCTGGGTTCAAATTCCCCTCACCTTGTCAATGTCTCTCAGATTAGCCTGCCTCAAAAGTCCATTGTGGGAATAAAATGGACCAAATCCGTGCAGACGATCATGGTCTCCTTAGATGGAATGGTGGTGTATAAATGTGGAAGATATCTGTGGAGACAAATAGGACAGTGAGAATTTTAACACTATAGATAAGCATTTAACGAGTCTGAACAATTAATGCATAGAACAATCCAATTGTTTAATGCTTTTACTATATCTGCAGTTAAACTTTACAACACCTTTCATGAAGGAAACACAATTATAAAAAGAAGGGGGTTACAGCTATTACCTGCTTTAACAATATCAAACAAGAAATATTTCACCTGGACTGAAACCTTTCTGCCACTTGCTTCAGCTGACATCATGAGGATCAATGACCATTACCTGACACTACAAATAAGCCTTCATATCTCAAAACACTGAAAAGCCAGCAGTTGAATGAGGAACCAGAAGGTTTCTTTAACAATGCTTAATAAAAAGTATTGCTTCTTGTTGCCTTTTTTCTATAGTTTTTAAATAATGTGTCAGTTTCACCATTAGGACAATTTCCTGAACTTTCCCCATTTATTGATATACATCACAGAAAGCCACGACTGATCATCCACCTTAAACATACTGATCTCCCTGCTAGCACGAGGGAGAATGAAACCATGACCCCTGGCTTAGTGTTATGTTCAAACTGGGAATCATGGTTTATTTCATACCAGTCAAACGATGATCTGTAGCCAAGGTTTGTTTCTGGCTTACAGATCATGGGGTTTTTTAAGCTTAAGGATTATGGTTTTGTTTTTTTCCCCACGGAGGACTGGGGAACTAAGTCAGACCCTGACCATTCCCAGCCACACCCCAGCAACACTTTTCAGACAAGGCTCCAGGAATCTTTGAACCACTGCTCCAGAGGGAAACATATCTGGCCCCTGGGAAATCATTGTTTGACACCCCCCCACACACAAAGGCCCATGGCAACCAGCCCCATCCCACACCGTGGTTCACCATGATGTGGAAACATGGCTAATACCACAAATATAGAGGTGACTGATAGCTTAAAAGGAGAGCTTCCAGTACAGTCCCTGCACTCCCTGACTGCCGCCCCATTTCATCGAAATCTGTTGCTTTATACCCGATGTGGGATCAGACAGCAAAACAGATTTCCCCTGCCTGGTCTTTCACCAAAGTGGCAGGCAGACCTCCAGGTGTGTGAGGAGAGTGATAACTCCTGCAACTGTTGCTGTTTTACAATTGTTCACAGTTGAAAAGTTGGTGGGCTGCGGAGACAGGAAGGGAAAAGGTCACAAGAGGACAGTGCCCCTTGCCAGCATCAGGTTTCAGACGAAGGGATCATAAGGGGGGAAATCAAGAACATTTGGACTTAATTATAGCTCTAATCTGGCAAATCAGGAACAGTTGTTTGCCAGAGATATTGAACGATGTAGGGACGTTTCTCCGGCTCATTGAAATATCACTTTGTAGAGTTTTCTGCTACTTAGAAGAAGATAGGAAGACATTGATACCACTCTGTTATTATGAGGCTCTCTGGAGTATGCAACACAGCTTCTCTCAAGCAATAGCTGTTGTGTAAAAATGGGGAGCGGTGCCCTGTGACAAGGTGTGGCTTGATACAAATCCCACACATAGGCACATCTGAGTTTCATGGAATATCTTTCCAATCCATGTGTGTGTGTAGGCATGTTTTGTTAGGATGTAGAGTACCTGAGCTACCCATGTTTCTTGTGGAAACAGGACATTGTATATATCCAATTAACTTGCATTTTGAATGCTCCTTGAGTTGCTCAAACGAATGAGGTTCTTCTGCTAGAAAACTCATGTCCAATTTAGAATCTTCTTTTGGCCAGGGTGGACAAAAGTGGTTGTAGTAAACCTCAGCAGTGTTGCCAAATGAGAACATGTGCTTTCTGATGCTCTTTGCCAATAGATCAAAAGATACAGCAGATCTAAGCCATGCACAAGATGAAAGAAAAGGAGGTCAGCGGCTGGAGGATGCTCAGTTCACCAAACCAGGAGTGGGGTGGGGGAGAGGAAGAGGTGAGCAGAGGCATTTTGGGACAGTGAATAGGAAAAGTGGGGGAGGGGAGACATTGGGCAGGAGAAGGACACAGTGAACAAAGAAGTACAATATAAATGATAGGAAAGACAATGTAAATTAGAATTTTACAATTGTCAACTAGATAAAAAACCCCAAAATGTACCTCAAAGAACTCTGTCTGAAACAGCATGCACAAATCCAAATTCATTTACAGACAAAGCTGCCAGTGTGGTGTAGTGGTTAAGAGTGGTAGACTCGTAATCTGGGGAACCGGGTTCGCTTCCCCGCTCCTCCACATGCAGCTGCTGGGTGACCTTGGGCCAGTCACACTTCTCTGAAGTCTCTCAGCCTCACTCACCTCACAGAGTGTTTGTTGTGGGGGAGGAAGGGAAAGGAGAATGTTAGCCGCTTTGAGACTCCTTAAAGGGAGTGAAAGGCGGGATATCAAATCCAAACTCTTCTTCTTCTTATCTAGAGGAAGTGTAAAATATTGCTGGGTGAATCTAGTGGTACCCTTTATTGTCTATATCAGGTATGGCAACAGGATATCGGAAAGGGAAATCATTCCTAAGCAAGATTTAAAGAGAATTCTTTTTCAATTGAATCATAGGTGGTGTCTGATTCCTCACATTCTGAGTAAGATAACTCATACGAGCAGTCCAAATTGCTGGAGGGTGTGTGGAGGGTTAGGTACATTTTACCATAACTGAGGGACTTGCCCAGTGAGTGATGAGTTTTGGAAGAACCTTTTTCCCGTGCTCCAATTGATTATGAAGCATTTGTTGGCACCACGGAGACAAAAATATACCATACTTTATAAGAGTGTGTCGGTTTCCTTTTTTTGTCTTTATTGTGGCCCATATGGTGGTAGCCTGAAATTGGAAATTAATAACAGCTAATTTGATGGAAGAATTGTATTCTCAGATTCGGCTGGTGGCTCAATTTGTCAATTGAGAGAAATGAAGAGAAAAAAACGTTTTGTGTGAAACTGTTTTATTAAATATGTTTCAGTCAAAGAACATGATTGGCTTCTTCCATCAACTTTATTGAGTGATATTATAGGCTGAGTTAATTTTTCTTCTTCTCTAGTTGATTACTTCCATGATGGTTCCCTGATTGCTTCACTTAGTGCTTGTTTCTGTGTTATAGATAATATATTTTAGGAGGTTTTTTTTGTTATCTACTTGTTTTGCTTTTATGTTTGCAGTAACCAAAAATATGGGCGTATCTGCTCTAAGTTTTTATTGTTTCTTTACTTGTTTTTCTTTTATACGGAAAGTCATAACAAACTGTTCTTAAAAACCAAAAACAGGAAAGGAAAAGACAGGAATGAGAAAAGAGAAAGGAAATGCACACAACAACTCTGTTTAAAAAGTTAGCAGAGAAATTGACTGCTGCGAGGATCGCAAAGAGGAGAAACACCATGAGACACCTGTTGCAGCAAAACTGGACACCTTCATCTGCCCCACTTATTATTATTATTATTATTATTATTATTATTATTATTATTATTATTATATTTATACCATGCCCATCTGGCTGGCTTTCCCCAGCCACTCTGGGCAGCTTCCAGCAAAAACATAATAAGATGTCAAAAATTAAACAATAAAACATGTATCTCCTGTGGTTCTTCAGCCACAGCAGCTGCCGTAACTCTCCAACGGTTTGACTTTACCCCTGAAGGCAAACTCTTCCGTTGTCTCCCAAGACAGACGGATGCCCACACCACCTTAAGCACGTTCACACAAAAGGTTAATTTCTACTTTCTTCTGTTATCAGTAGCAGGGTAGACTATTTTCCTAACCAGCTTCAAATACTTCATGGTTTTATTCTGTGCCTACTGCGTAAAATGGGCAACGTTTCCTTTTCCCAGATTCAGGGCAAATGTCGGGAGATGTATGCATCAAGGATTCTTAAGCCTGAAGATGATTAGCAGAAAACTAATCAAAATTAGTTTTCTATGGTCTTAGCCGCATTTTTGGGCCATGGGTGTATTTACAAATGGTGGAAACCATTGTCTTAATTTCAGCAGAGGGAGAGGCAGAGGAAGGGGACCCTGTGAGTGCCAGGGAAGGCCTCTGTGGACATATAGAATCACAGAATTGTACGGTTGGAAGGACCCACAAGGGTCATCTGGTCCACCCCCTGCAATCCAGGAATCTTTTGCCCAAAGTGGGGCTTGAACCCACAAACCTGAGAATAAGAGTCTTATGATGTACCAACTGAGCTATCCCAGGCGCAGGTATGTTTCATTCACATATTATACTTCACGGTCTTAAAAAATGGGTGTGAATCTGCCCCTCGCAGAATTTGTCAAGCATTACTATGGTACTAAAAAGAAACAGCTCAATGACTGGCCTTGTTTCTTTCTAAAATACTGTTACCAAGGGAAGCCATTACATTTATTTACTCCTCAAAAACCCTTAATACTGTAGCTAACTCAGAGGCAGTACAAAGGCTATGTTTCTCTTTTTAGTGTGTGTGCTTGTGTGTTTTACTAAGGAGTCAATATAGAAACTTCCCTTGATCAAAGATATTTTTTAAACATGTGGGAACAATTCTTGCAACTGTTTTTTGTTTTGTTTTGGTGGATTTCTTTTTCTTTACCACTGTTTTGATCCTAAGTATTTGTGGTAGCTCAATGCTTCTTTAAAAAAAGAATGCTATAGCTAAATAGAAATACAACAAAACACTGTCAGCCAGTCATCTGTCTCTTTCCAGAGCCACTCTTAGAATGCTGGTGGACATCAAAGAGACCGCTCTGATCCTCCAGAACTTGTTGGGCTCCAACTTGCGTCAGCCACCCATCGTGGCCAACGGTCATTTGCGTTGGGAGCTGAGAGTTCAGCAAAATCTGGATGGCTGCAGGTTCTCCCTTGCATCTTGTAATGTAGTAGTTCATTTTGATCCCAGATGTGTTTCATGGGAAATAATTCCTATTGAGAGATAGGTGGCGTCCGTAGTCCCCAAATAAGGGTGTGCTCACATTTGCATCTTAAAATGCGGCAAGGTCATCCCCTCCCCCAGTGCATTTTACTTTGCATTTGTTCACTTCAGAAAATGGGGGGGGGGTGTCTTCACCTGATGCACATGACCCTGACCCTGCAAAACACCCCTGCTCAGAACTCTTATTCATGAAGCTGTCATCTGTACATGGTGCAATGGCTGTCTCAAATGCTTACATTACTGCTTACTCCACATCCAGTTTTCTAGTTGGATTGAAGCTGGTTGGGGAGGCAGGGAACCCTCTTCAAATATCAGTGTTGGTCAAGAAACTGCAGGATGGATGTGGCTAATTGGAGCACACTGATGAAGAGTATGTGGCAATGTCAACATACCTTAAGAATGCACAAGTCTGCAGTTGTGATCTTTTTAAATATTAAAAAATAGAAAAACTGAGTAAGTATTCAGATTTAGACAGCATATGTTGAAGATTACTATTTTTTATCCTAGAAATAGTCCTAGGATATGCATTTTATCATTTTCTGCTGTTAGCCACCCAGAGAACAACGCTATTGAACAGCTTTGTATAAATATATTAAATGAATACATCTGAGTAAGCTTTTTACATTGCTGGGCAATTGAAGTTAGTCATTCCAGTCCTATTTCCTTCAGGATTTCACCCCTGTACAACACAGCAAACCTGACTGGCACGTAATTTTATACATGCACTTCCTTAAAGCATGGGTATCTCATGGCTTGAGGAGATGAGATGTATTGGATCAGAGTAGTGAAAACTTTTGTATAGACATGCCCAAAAAGTTTCAGAAAAGAGTGTATTGTTTCTTACATTGAATCTGCTCTTTGGGGATCCACAATGCTTTGCAGTTTGTGGAAGAGACAGAGCAGAGAGAACAAGGAGCATCCATCTCTCTCTCTCTCTCTCTCTCTCTCTCTATCTCTCTCTCTCTCTCTCTCTCTCTCTCTCTCTCCCCCCCTCCCCCGCCCACGGCTCAATGCAATGATAGAGACCCTGATCTGCCTTGCCAAACTCCAGAGTTAGCAGCCGTCTGCACAGATGGCTGAGGTCACTAATGAGATAATCGTTCAAACACAGTGCATTTTCAACCACATATTTGGGTTAGGTTTCATAAAGCTTGCTTTGGTCAAGTCAGAAAATACTGAGGGCAAATGAACTACAGCAATACTGTATTCCTTGCTGGAAAGTATCCAGCAAGAGCTGATATGTTTGTTTATTTCACAGGCTCAGATAACACCCAGTAAACAAAGTACCTAGGTGGTGAACATAACACATCCATAAAACAGTATGAACAACTTGGAATAAATTATGTTCATAAATGACATCATTTATTAATTTTAAGACATTTTAACACCAACGCTTCAGCTGAAAAGGAGTAGCTTACAGATCCAAAAAGAAAAAGAAAAAGCAAGGTTGTTCTTGTCTTCAGGTTCCAATCATCTAAAAGACATGACATAAAAAGAAAAAGTGATGAGAAGGGGGAGTCAAATTCAGGCTGTAGTTCTTAAAGTTACAGTTCTCAAAACAACCAGCTGGAATGGCAGCAGTTCAGATCGCCTTATGCAATGGCTGCCACCAGGTGACGGATGTGAGGGAGCCAAAGGCAGCTGGACTAATGGAGTGGCCTTGCTTCCCTTCTCTCTCTGTGTTCCAGTCTGATGGAATGGTTGCCCCAGTGTTCCCAGAACATGCCTTCTTGTTGTCTGTGACATGTTCTGGGAACAGATTTTCAAAGGGCAACTTTCCTCCAAAAAGCTTTACTTTTGAGTAATAGTCTATCCAACACACAACTCAGGTCCTGGGAATAGGAAATGCAGCAGGAGGAGATGGGCAGATGCTTTCAATTTCTTTCATTCACAATAATGATCTCCGACAAATTCTCAAAATATTCGTATGTGACCTCATGATTCAACTGCAGCCCAGACAGCTTGAGAGATTGTAAGAAGGGCTCTGTTTTTCAGAAGAATGCTGACTACTTATCCCCACCACCACTACCAATAAAGAGCCATTGAAAAGTCATAAGATGCAAGAACAGAACAGAAACACACAAAACAGCTAATCCCATTGGAATAATGCACTTATTATATAGTGTTGCCTTTCTGCTTTTTTGGAACGCTCTTCAAACTGACTAGGCTGCTTCTCACTTCGGCATCTAAAACATTTGCAGCGAACAGTTTGCCATCTGTTAACTAGGAATAACCATGACCCACAAAATATTCCAGGCCAGTTTTGCTTGTGTGTCATTTATTGTTCAGGTTAGTGCTGTCCTAGCTTATCTGCAGATGCATCTGACTACAGTGCTATACTAAACTGTGTTGTGAATACATAGGGCATTTTCACAGTAATGTTAAAGTGTTTTGGTTCTTTTTGAATTTTTTCAGACTGTAGATAACTAAAACATCAAGCCTAGACACAGTTTTTAAATTGCCCACTTTTGCTTTCTGCTCTATGTTCACAACACTGTCATGTGGGCACACAAACAGCATGATCAAAGGCAGCATGGGTACAGGCCTAAGTGTGCGCTCGGGAGCTGGCTCTGGTGAAACAATTTCCCATCTATTCCAGATTTGTTCCACTTGTCGATCTAGCTCAGTATTGTATATTCTGATGGGCAGAGCCTCTTCAGAGTCTCAGGCAGAGGAACATCACCTGCTCTCTGATCCCTTTCACCACGGTGTGTCCTCTACAACTGAGCTATGGTCAAGGTGACTAACTAGCATCCGTTGTAAACTGTATTCGAAGTTTAAATTTGGGCTTGGCTAAGATGGATTTCTGTGCCATGGCACAAAACAGAACATGCAAAAACTTCAGGGAAGTTTTTAATGTGTGACATTTTAATGTATTTTTAATCTTTGTTGGAAGCCGCCCAGAGTGGCTGGGGAGACCCAGCCAGATGGGTGGGGTACAAATAATAAATTATTATTATCTGAACATGTGCAAAATTAATTTCTCCATCTATATCTAGATCTACGAAGAGGCTCATGGAGTCTAGCATCCTGCAGTATCTCTTCCTTGCTGTAGCTCCCCAGTACACAGTGATGCACAGCCTTGTTCCCCGCAGCCATCCAGACTATGGGATGCGGGCTAGATTAAAATGGTAAGTAGCCACTGGCGCATTTATAGCTGCAGAGTCGGGTGAAAAACCAGAGTATAAATTTTATAATGCTTAATTCCCACTTAATTCTGTGGGACTTGCTCCCAGGCAACTCTGCACAGAACTGCAGCCTCACAACAGGTGTGGCTTCGTGTGTGAGGCATTAGAAGAGGAAAAAAGAAGACACGCCCAAAATATTTGTTTGTTTGTATGTTTATTTACTACAATGACCCAGCAGGCGAGCTGAAGGAATCCCTTTTCCCGCCGAACGCTGCCTTCCACCTTCCTCCCGCTGCCGCCTTGCCCGGAGAGCCAAAGGCGAGGCGGGAGGAAAAAGGAGCGCCCTCCCCGCGAAGTCCTAACAGAAACGACGCTCTCACGAGCCTGCACGCCAAAAGCCTCAGAACCGGCTGACCTCCGTGACGTCGTCCGGCGCGTGACGCAGCCGCGCAAAGGAAGAGGAGGAGGAGGGGTGAGAAGGGAGGGCTCATAAGTAATCCCCCCGCGTTCTTCGCCTTTCAAAGCCGCATCTACCACAATAAGCAGCCTTCGGCCGGGCGCGCACGCGCGGGAGGCTGACTCAGGACTCTTAACGGTTTTCTCCTCTCCCCCCTCCACCCCCTGTTCAGCCGGACCTCAAAAGCGCGCATTGGTATCTTCTGACGCAGGACCGTGTGCGCCGCCTCGGCTCCTTCCCCCGTGTGGAGTTTCGTTGCCCTCTAGGGGAGGAGGGAGAGGATGTGGGAGAAAGAGAGCGTGGGGTTTCTTGGGCGGGCAGTCTCGCGCTCCTCCCCTTTTGGGAAGCTCTTTTCGGCCGCCTCAGAAATTTGCAGTGACGTGGGAAGCCTGTGGCCTTCCAGATGTTTGGTGGGACTGCAACTCCCGACAGCTGCGGCCAGCATAGGAGCAATGCGGGTTGTCGTACGACAAAATCCAGAGGGGTCAGAGGCAGTGCTCAATGCCAGGCTATTTTGAGACCTAGGAAAGGCAAACTACTTGCAAACCCTATCCCGCCCCCCCGCAAAACAGTTGCTAACTTCAATTTTCAAAAGCAGATGTAGAAAAACCCCCAACGAAAAACACAGAACTGCTAAATCTGTTTTAAGTTGCAAGAATAAGTAATGCAGCAATCTTGGGCTATCTTTCCCAAATACAAAAGGAAACGTTTCAGCACACAAATCTGACCTTGTGAATCGTGATGTTAAATTTTTAAGTCTCTTAAATGTTTCCCTTTGCAGGCACATCAAAATCTCATTTTGCATGCCTTTTCCTTGACAATTTTTTTTGTGTCACCAATTCCTTCAGTGCTGGTGCTTTGGCACATTCAGTTGACATAGTTGCCAACCCAACTGGTCTCTTGAAACATTGTGGAGCGTGAAGCAAAATAAAAAATTTTAAAAAACCATTCCAGTAGCACCTTAGAGACCAACTAAGTTTGTTATTGGTATGAGCTTTCGTGTGCATGCACACTTCTTCAGATACCTGTATCAGATGCACACTTCTTCAGATACCAATTTCTGAAGAAGTGTGCATGCACACGAAAGCTCATACCAATAACAAACTTAGTTGGTCTCTAAGGTGCTACTGGAAGGATTTTTAATTATTTTTTATTTTGTTTCAACTACAGCAGACCAACACGACTACCTACGTGTAACTAGAATTGTGGAGCATATGTGGATTTTTATAAGTTTGAACTTTGAGAAACGGTGTTCACCTCTTGTGGCTGACAATGGCTTAGACTTCAGAAGCCTTTTGGCTATTGCTGTTAAGTTCACAGCACAGATCTTCAACATCAATTCCTTTGTTTCCATTGTGCATCAACGATTTTTCCAAATTCTTCATAGAATTGTAGCATTTGAAGGGGTCCCAAGGGTCATTTAGTCCAGCCCCCTGCAATGCAGGAATCTCAGTTAAAGCATCCATGACAGATGACCATTCAACCTCTGCTTAAAAGCCTTCAAAAGCCTCCACCATCTCCCAAGGGATACTGTTCCACTTGCAGGCCTTAGGTACATCATCACACCTGCAGCCCACAAGGTAATTTTTGGTCAATTGCAATTGGATTGCAGCTGAATTTAAATCAGCTTCCTTAGTTTGTAGCAGGTTGCTTCACAGATTGACTTCAAAAAGGATGTACCATGTAACAAGGGATACCACAAACTGTGCCCTTCAAAGGTCAGTACTGTGCCCCTCTAAGGTCTGAAACCCTGTTGAGTGCCTAGTTCATGGGTAGGCAAACTAAGTACCGGGGGCCGGATCCAGCCCAATTGCCTTCTAAATCCGGCCTGCGGACAGTCCAGGAATCAGCATGTTTTAGTATGTGCCCTTTTATTTAAAATGTATCTCTGGGTTATTTGTGGGGCCTGCCTAGTGTTTTTACATGAATAGAATGTGTGCTTTTATTTAAAATGCATCTCTGGGTTATTTGTGGGGCATGGGAATTTGTTCATATTTTTTTTCTTCAAAATATAGTTGTCTCCCTCCCAAGATCTGAGGGACAGTGGACTGGCCCCCTGCTGAAAAACTTTGCTGACCCATGGCTTAGTTGGTCACAGGCTCCCACCCCCACCTTGGGTTATTCCTCTCTCCCTGTGTGTGCATCAGCAGGGCAGGTAGAAATTCAACAGTTTAGGCTCGTAGTCAAAAATATGAAGGTTAAGAGACTTTAAAGTTACATGTGTTTGCCTGGGGGAGGGGGGAGGAGTTGTTTACTGCAAGTTGACATATAGGTGACCTGCCCACCTGCTAAAGATGTCTTACCTGATTTAAGCTGGGGGCGGGGAATCATTGAAGGGGAATGCTGTATTCTGAACAGACTACTCCCACAGCATCTCCCCTTATGGCTGTTAGCTTAATACATTTGTGTACTGTCTTTCATTCATAGTTTCCAACAAAATCATAATCAAATCATAAAACAGATAGGCAACAGCAGGCACAACTATCCCCAGGATAGAGATGCTATGATGTGAACGGTGGGTGACAGAATTTCAGGCTTTCATGCAGGTGTGAAAGACATTGGAACCCTACTTGGAAAAAGTCCTCTCTCCAGTTCTCTAAAATTTTATCTAGTATTTGCTCTTTTAAGTCATTAAGTCATTAATCAAACAAGTGAACACATTCTACATCAGGAAAAGTTTCTCCTACCTTCCTTAGTTTTTGTAATATTGGGAGGATGTTGTTGTTTAGTTGTTTAGTCGTGTCCGACTCTTCGTGACCCATGCTAAGTCAAGTGTTACCATACTGCATATTAAACCATTGGCCTACGAAAAGACTTGGACATATTCATATACAGTCGTACCTCGGGTTACAGATGCTTCAGATTACAGATGCTTCAGGTTACAGACTCTGCTAACCCAGAAATAGTACCTTAGGCTAAGAACTTTGCTTCAGGATGAGAACAGAAATCGTGCGGTGGCAGTGGGAGGCCCCATTAGCTAAAGTGGTACCTCAGCTTAAGAACAGTTTCAGGTTAAGAATGGACCTCCAGAACGAATTAAGTTCTTAACCCAAGGTACCACTATACAGTTTATCCAACATTTTTGTTTTGTAATGTATGTTTTGTTGACACCTGATGTATTTATTTGTGGCATTCCACCATTTCTTTACTTTCCCTACATTTTGTAGCTTTTCAATGATAGTGAACGTATTTCAGAAGCACTTGTAAGATCCATTTCTTTAGTAGTACAGTGGTGCCCCGCAAGACGAATGCCTCGCAAGACGAAAAACTCGCTAGGCGAAAGGGTTTTTCGGTTTTGCATTGCTTCGCTAGACGAATTTCCCTATGGGCTTGCTTCGCAAGACGAAAAACATCGCAAGATGAAAAAACTCGCGGAACGAATTATTTTCGTCTTGCGAGGCACCACTGTATGTCTTTCTCACCCAATTTGTTTATTCCTAATTCTATATGATTTCACTGTGTATGAAAGAACTTGGAAAAATTTACTTAATTTTTCATTTTACTTACCAGATCCATTTTCTTTTTGTCTTGTAGTATTGTGACAGCCAGTCTTATACATGTTTACTTGGAACTAAGTCCTGCTGATTCAGTGGGGCTCACACATAAGTGAATGTTTATAAATTTGCAGACATAGTTTTATTGAATTAGAAATGCTGCATTCTGGAGTGTAGTCAATGGCAACGTTTCTTTGTTGGCCTCTCAATATCTTGAAGTTCTTCAGTTATTTACTATGCTGTGTTCAAAAAGATATAACATGCGACAGGCTAAATAATAAATTTTGAAGTGAGGCAGTTAGCACTGGATTACAGAAGTCTCTTCCTGTCCAAAATCGCTTCCGGACAACCTTTTTATTGAGCATACTTTGTGAACTGTTCATGGGAGGTTAGATGGCATTGCCTCGGGCAAGTGGCATTCCACACTTTCCAGGACATTTTTATATCACTTTTCCTATAGCAAAACCTGATATTTTGGAGAAAGGAGGGTTGTTGTGCAAGTCTTTCAACTGCACTTAGATTGTGCAACTTGGATTTTCCAGTATGTGATTGAATCCCACCTAAATATAGTGAAAGTCTGAAAGTGCCCCAAATCTCTTGATACTGGATTAAATATATCACCAGCTTGATATACCTTGGTTATTTTACCATATGAAACCATATGATAGGAAAACATATATGTATTATTTACCATCTTCTATAGTTGCTTTTTGGACCTCTAATACAGTGCATGCATCTGTGGATCTTGTAGTTATTTTATGGAGAGGGACCTGATTGCACCTGATTTGCAAGTGAAATCTGGGATTTATTCCTGGTTATCTCCACTTCAAAGGCTCTTGGGCCACAGGTGATGGGGAACACTTTTCTGAGACCCTGGAGAGCTGCTGTCAGTCTGAAGTTAATCCTTGGTTAGATGGTATAAGGCAGATTTCTGTGTTTCTGTAAATTATAAAAATAATTATTTTGTGCATGGAATTAGAATGGCTCACAAACAAACATAGAAAATTAATCTGTCTTTATGACCAAGAGCTGTGTGACAACCATAAGTCAGAATGAGGTGTTCCATGTGCCTGAGTCTAAAGACTGGCAGCGAGGAAGCAAAATAAAAGAGAGATGTTGTACTATGGTAGCATTATGATTCTTATGTGCTAGGTACTGACATAGGCTGTGACTGTGAGTCCAGTGAATTTCATTATCTTTCAATGTGATAGTCCTGTCTTCTTTTGAAGTACTATTAGACTACTGAAACCACAGACTAAATAGGCAAATCGAAATAATTTGACACAAGTAAGTGGTTCCTTTCTTTGAGCCCAGCGGGAAGCAGAATGGTTATTTTCCCACCATATTTATCCTTGCAATGCTGAACCTGTTGTAAATTGGGCTGAGGAAATGAGGCAGTACTATTTATTCTGGTCTTAGAGGGCCATTAGCTAAATTTCTGCCGAATACAGAAAAATTATGAGGGCAGTGGTGATGCTTTGGTTACAAGGTCATTTATGGTGAAATGAAATTTGTCACTGAACTCATCTTTTGTTTTAGCTTGTTCCAAAATGATGATTCAATAAGTGCAACTTGTTGCAGCAAATATTGAAAGTAATCAAATATAAGTAGAATAAAAATAAAATCATGTAAACAAAGGTGGGAGCAGCTCTGTAAAATACTGTTATGCACATCCCAGCTTATTTAGGTACAGTGCTCCACAATTCAGTTTCCTTTGGAGACATATAGCATCATTTGTTTTATTTACAAATAAGTAAGGCAGACATTTACCTTCCTGCTGGAGCAGTACCTATTTATCTACTTGCACTTTTTGGTGTGCTTTTAAACTGCTAGGTTGGCAGGAGCTGGGACCGAGCAATGGGAGCTCAACTGCTGACCTTCTGATCGGCAATCCCAAGAGGCTCAGTGGTTTAGACCACAGTGCCACCTGCGTCCTGTTTCCATGTGCTGCTCCAGTTTTGGTGTTCCGTTGTGCCAAAAGCGGCTTCGTCATGCTGGCCACAAGACCCAGAAAAACTGTCTGTGGACAAACACTGGCTCCCTTGGCCTATAAAGCGGGATGAGCGCCGCAACCCCAGAGTTGTCTGCGACTGGACTTAACTGTCAGGGATCCTTTGCCTTTACCTTTTAAGGCAGTCATATTGGAGGTAAGGACTCCTATTGCAGGGAGTACAATTGCTAATCCTGCATGAAGTTCCCCAGGAATTAACTACTTCAGGCTTCCTCAACTTTGGCCCTCCAGACGTTTTGAGACTACAATTCCTATCATCCCTGACCACTGGTCCTACTAGCTAGGGATCATAGGAGTTGTAGGCCAAAAACATCTGGAGGGCCGAGATTGAGGAAGCTTGTACTACATCCTCAGTTTTGGTCAACTCCAGCTGAAAACATACAACTACTGTATATCCAAATTAAGATTTGCTACAAACTGTTTCTCGGTCCTTCCCATTAGTTTAGGGGTGTTTCCTTCAAAAAAACTTCAAAAGGTTAGGTACTAGGTAGCCAAAATTTAATCTGTACTGTAGGTTGCATTAGTCCACAAACAATGCATAAAGGGTTATACCATAGAATAGTTAGGTTGTTTACAATTCAGTGCCAAGATTTGCGGTGCTCGAATATATGGTTATGATGGTACTAACAATGTGCCATAAAACTGTAAAGTTCCAGTGATGTGCAGTACAAATTTAAGTCTGAGTGGATACCATTGTAATGTATTATGATATTTGATGAATGATTGTAGCAGAGACCTCAGTGACTTTTTTCCACTTCTAACATTCTTATGAATAGTAGATTTTTACTCATAGGGTAATAATGGTTTAGACTGTTAGGCTTTTTGTTGCTATCGAACAATGCGCTCATACACTGTTTCGAATTCTGAACTTTATCCTTATAAATAACCCCTGGATAAGTGTTTTATACTGTATATAACAAATTTCAAGGTTTGTAGCAACTGAGATATAGTTGAGGCTTGTTTTCTCTGCTTTAGCAAAGCATTAAGTAATTTCCATTCCAAGAAGTGGAACAGTTTTATAGTAATCCTTTTAATATATGCACTCTGAAAAACATATCTGTGATCCTCCAATGCTGTAGCACTGAAGAATGAAATCACCTTCTTCTTTTTCTACTTCTTGTTTTCTTTTTCTTATTTGTCCCCTTATTTGTCTTATTTGTCTTTTTCTACTTCTTGTTTTCTTTTTCTTATTTGTTCTTCTTTCTTGTTTTCTTTTTCTTATTTTAAAAAATTAAAATTGGAGAAAGCAGAAGTTCACCAATAGGGGAAAATATTTTCACTTGCTTAGTTCATAACTACAAAAGTACATGAATATTATAAGTGGTTAGTGGTAGAAGACTTTTGCAGAAATATATACTTTTTATACATTTCTTTGTATTTGCACCAGGGAAATCTTCTGGCCCTCATGGAATAGCAAGAGTTAAGTACAATGGTCTTGAATGAAATAATTCTAGAACTTTCTGGACAGTCGCTCATGTCATGTGTTGTCAGGAATACTTAAGATGATATGATTCAGTGTCTTTCCACCATGCACAATCCGCTGCATTAAATAGTTGAAGCTAGCACATTTCAGTGCATGATCTCAGTTTATCCCTCTTGTTCCAGTCACATGCTCATGAATAGCACCTGATCATACTAGGATATCAGCTTCCTGTGAAAACCATGATACATGAGCAATATATTTGGACTAGGAAAACTGAATGTGCAAGAAAAGCAATCTGAATGAATCAAAAAGTTGTATTTAAATGATATAGAAATGCATGTCAAAAATGTGCAAATTCGTTTTCTGGAAATGTGTATTCCCATGAGGCTGCTACTGGCCATAATTTGTCTTCCTTTTTCACAGCTCTTTTCCGTGTTTCATATACCCGAGTGTTAGGTTTGGTGTGATTACATTGCAAACATGTTAGGCGTGAGTACAGGCATGAAGTAGTTGTCTTCAATATTTTGAATAGATGGAAGAATTGCTTAAAAACTGGTATTTACTAGTGATCCCACAACATTTCAATAGTATTGTTTTTGGTTTTCTTGGACCATTAACGTATTTTTAAAAATATATTTTCAAAAGCTCTCTTACAACATTGCCTTGTATTGGATATTATGACATTTTCTTTCTTCTTTAGTGTATAATAGAAAGAAAATCTCATAACAGCTTGCTAGATTGCCATCGTTCCCAGGAGCTGAATTGCGTAATGGGTGTAATGAAGAGCATCAACAATATAACATTCCCACCCCTGAATTGACACTTGACAGTTTTGTAACCTGATTCGGCTGCACTCTCTAAGCATTCAGATTTCCTTGTAGTTGTCTGCAGAGCTGAAGCTTTCTATAATGTATTACTGGATCTTGGAAGATTCTTTGAAATAAATAAGAATGAAAGCACCATTAAAGTTCAAAAAGATCAGGATAAAAACAATAACCCTCTATTACATTCACAGTACAGTGGTACCTTGGGTTACATACGCTTCAGGTTACATACGCTTCAAGTTACAGACTCCGCTAACCCAGAAATAGTACCTCGGGTTAAGAACTTTGCTTCAGGATGAGAACAGAAATCGTGTGGCGGCAGCGGGAGGCCCCATTAGCTAAAGTGGTGCTTCAGGTTAAGAACAGTTTCAGGTTAAGAACGGACCTCAGGAACGAATTAAGTACTTAACCCGAGGTACCACTGTACTTGATTTTTTTGAAAGTGAATTTCCCATGCGCTGAAATTTTAAAATCAATATATTAATGTATGTGCTGGTTTTGCACTGGATGCTTGCCATCCAAAGCTGGTAGCCACTGGTAGGGCGTACCTAGAAGTTGGTTACTTTAACCTTTTGTTCTCAAATGAAGCTGCCCTTGATTTCTTAATTTTACAACATATTTACAGAACAATGCCTCGGCTACTGGACAGGAAGCTGACTCAGAAATGTCCTGTGTCGTCTGTGTTTGGCCTAGGGTGCCATGTATCCTACTTTACAGAGGACAGTTCTTTCTTTTAAGGAGTCTTCCAGCTGAAGGGCTGCCCTGTGCAAGTCTACTTAATGATAAAGAACTACATTCCTGGACTCCACATGTACACGTGAAATCATGTAAACTGGGGAGGCACTGTTGAGAGTGAGGGAAACAGCTCTCTCTTGGCAGATCCCATCCATCCCACCTGCCTTCCCCATGCATGTGCACACCCTGCCTGTTTCTGGTGACATTTTTTACAGAGGAGGTGCCAGATCAGCCCTCCAAGGAGCATGCTGCAGCTGTTCCTGCAATCACTGTAGCACCAGTGGGCAATGCATTCCTTGGAGGCAGGATCTGCTGCCCTGGTGGATCTTGAGGACCGAAGCAGTCATCTCACCTTGACTCATGGTTGAGCTGGCCTTGCCAGCTGAAAAGGAGCAAGAGGCCCAACTGTTTGTTGCTGGCACACAGAACACACTTATGACGGATTCTTTTACAGAGTTAGGTGTGTCTAAGTCCACTGATTTTAGCTGGCATATACATACCTCAAACTCTGCATAGGATCAAGATGTTAGTTTATTTTTCCATTTTTTTTCATACCACTTGCCCTTTTTCTTTCCTCCCCTTTTTGGGGGTAATTTAATCCTGAGGGCCAGACGTCCAAGCACAAACAAGAAAATGAACTCCAGCAATAAAACCACTACTTTGTTAAGAGACATATTGATGATGATATTTTTTTTTTAAAAAAAAAAAAGCTGCAGAAATGCAGCTGACCGCAATGCTATTTCACATAGGATTTGAAATGACACATTTATTTTGCACTCTTAATTATAAAGCCCAAGACAGTACGCTGGGTAATATGAAAAAGTGCTGTTCTGAAAACAAAAGTCCATCGTATTATTTATGTGTTTATAATTCATTGTTTATTTTATTTAGGATGTAAATATAGCCTTCTCTCCAGTTGTCTGGTTAGCTCTGTCCTTTGGTAGAATGGTTCAGTGTTAAGGGATGCTTTGGGGGACACTAAAGGGTTACTATTCACATTTCCTGTGTAATTCCTTCTGATCTTGCTGAGCTGTAATTATTTTCTTGAGGTTAAACATTCCCAGGCTCCTATAACCTTCTAGTCTGTTTGCACTGGCCAACTTTGTCCCAGGTGATCATGTGGGCGAACCTCCTGCTTTTAAGGAAAAGAAAATCTCTTTCCTGTGTAAGATACTTTAACTGTGCCGTCCTTTGCTTTACAATCCCAGAAGAAATCCCTTTAAAAACAATAATATGGTAAGGAAATTAGTCTTTTCAAGTCAGGTTTAAGAATCAAATATTCGACCGGTCCTCCGTGTGGGTTTAAAATTTGCTCAATCCTAGATAAATGGCTTTCAGTTTCACATTAAAGATGAACTTTTGCTAAACACATTTAGAAAAGAGGCTATGGTTCAAAAGGCACATTCTTGACGGCCTCACTTTTGCCAACATATCTGGCAAACCATCTAAGATTAGCGGTAGATATTATAGCAATCATGGGAATTGCTGCTAAAAACTGCAGCCTTTTGTTGAACTCCCCTCCTTGCTCTGTAACATGTAATTAATGTGTAATTAAGGAAATGCATAATGTGATTTCATCATGTCATATGTTTCGCCAGCCTCATTCCACAGGTGTGCGTGGGAAGAACAGACAATGTGATACACAGTGGTACCTCGGGTAAAGTACTTAATTCGTTCCGGAGGTCCGTTCTTAACCTGAAACTGTTCTTAACCTGAAGCATCACTTTAGCTAATGGAGCCTCCTGCAGCCGCCACACCAGCGGAGCACAATTTCTGTTCTCATCCTGAAGCAAAGTTCTTAACCCGAGGTGCTGTTTCTGGGTTAGCAGAGTCTGTAACCTGAAGTGTATGTAACCCGAGGTACCACTGTACTGCTTCTTTACCTTAACAACACGTTTTAGGAGGAGAAGGGGGAACCAACAACCTCACCACTTCCTAGTTCTAGAATTCAAAGTAAGGGGCTCCCTAGATTGCAAAACTGTTAGTGGAATTGAATGGAGTTTTCTTTTCCAGATTTGCATAGGTTACAAAAACAGTATAAAAAGTTACCATCAGCGCCTCTGATTTGTATTTCCATATTCCTGTTCATCTGGAGCATCTTTTCAAAACTAGGTGGCCTCCAGATGTTTTGGACTATAACCCCCAACATCCCTGATCATTGGCCATGTTGGTTGGAAGCTGTAGCCCAAACTATCTAGAGGGCACCTGGTTGGGGAAGGCAGAGCAATAGGCTTTGATCTTCAAACTGAAGTTACTGCTTATGGGGTTGACAATCTATGGAAATAAAAAACAAGGCCTGTCGGTTTTCCCATTAGACTTGATGTAGCTCCTGTTTTATGTAGCACTTATTGGGTGCATAAGGTGCAACATACAGATTGCCTTAGTAATACTGCAATAGCACTGAAATAGTTCTTTTAGAAAGGTGTTTCTTGTGGGATCAGTGCTTCTCATTCATTGCAGCCTCCACACAATGCCAGCATCAGAATGCCAGCTTGCTCCCCGCCGCCCCGCCACCACCCAATTTAATCCTGATTTGCCCTTTCTGGGCGAAACCTGTTGCCGACAACTTGTTTGAGATATTCAAGCCAACCTGTTTGCAAATTGAGCCTCTGTCTGAAAGCACCTATGGTGAGCTCTGTAGGATGCTGTTCCGGTAAAACAGATGGCAGTCAAAAGTTACGAGATAATAGCTTACCTAAGCCATTATGTCAGTTTATGGCTTGGGTGAAATTTGAATTGGGAGGCCAGCTGCATTAAAAATGATGAACTGTTGTACATCTTGGTGGCACATGGGAACAAACTTTGACAAATGGGGTCGGGCAGGTCTGTTCATGAGAATAACCCCTTTGTGATTAAAGAAAAACCCCGTTAAGTGTATGTGTCTGCTATGGTTGAGTTATATGCTTCAACTTTCATTCAAATTCTGGCCAGGGGAGAATTAAATATATTTGATTATTCCTATCCACAAGACATTCAAATGTATTGGTATAGGACAGCTTCCCAAATGAGCTCTTGTGTTAGAGGGCCATAAGCAGGCCTGCAACCTTTGGTCACCTACTCACCTGGAATCTCCTCTCGAACTCAGTGATGAACAATTCTTCCTGTAGTTGGGGGGTTAGCTTGTTTTTTGTACGTTCTTCTCTGGTGGTCTTACTAATGAGATTCCTGCTCTTTACAGTCCGGGGACAATAATCCCTTATTTCTTTTACCTACAGACAGTGGCTGCTTTTGATGAGAAGAAAGTTTCATCTTGCACAGGACTTAGCCATCTCTAATGCCACCCTAGGTTTTAGGTGCAGGAAAATAAATACACTTTAGGGAAAAAAATGGGTCCAAACTATTAAAACCCAGACATAGGCAACATTTTGTAGAATTAATTACCTCTGGACCCAGCAATCCTAAGTGCAGCATTTTTCTGTATGCCACATCTTTATTTACAGCCTTCACCCATTTGCCAAATTAATACACAAAGAGCACCATCCAAGCCATATAAAAACACTGTGAATAATTAAAATTGGAGAGAGAAACGCTGCATTGAACCTAAAGGAAAGAAGGCACATGCTGAAGTTTTACTGCTAAATTGAAGCCCTATAAGCCGCCTGGATGGGCAATCACTCTGTCAGATACTCTGAGCTCATTGAAGGAAAAGTAGGGTATAAGCATGATAATTTTTGGTTAGTAAACTCTCCTTTAAAAAATAATGCAAGTAGTAATAACACAACAGTGTTGTCTGTCCATATGCTGAGCACCAAGCTCAGTCTTTTAAGCTTCTGTGTCAACTGTTTGTGTGCTTGTCATGAATTTATCAGGGATTTTATTTAATGTAGTGGTGAGGTACTTGTGCCCCCCCCCCCGATGTGGCTGGACTGCCAACTCCCATTGACTATACTGACTGGGGTTAGTGGGAGTTGCAGTCTGGCCACCAGGTGTTCTTAGTTCTCTGGTTCTTCTTTGAACCTCAGTCTTGGCATTGGTATAGTGTTGTTGTTTTTCTGTGGTGCAGTTTCTGTCTCTTTGCCAGATCTGAAAGGCCTTCCTTTTTTTGTCAATAATGCGTTCAGTCTTACTATCATTCTCATCAAACAAGTCCTGGTGTTTCTTGGTTTGGTATCCAATGGTTTGTTCACAGGTTGAAATAATATATATTTTTAGCTTGGTTCGGTGTTCCTTGATGTTATCAGGGAACTCCAAAAGCAGATGGTCCGTAAGAGTCATTTGGAAGCAATTCTGCTTAATAGGATCTTGAAGGGCTTGAGCGTTCATTTTGCACCTTGGTTTCCTTCCTTGAAGCCCATGTTGAGATATAATCTTGAGAGCCATCATGGAACGTATTACTGTATTTTTCACTCTATAGGACACACTTTTTCCCTTCCAAAAATTAAGGGGATATGTGTGTGCGTCCTATGGAGCGAATGCAGCCTCCTTGGCTTCAGTGATAGCAACGCGAAGCCTCCAAAGTGCAGAGGGAGTGCTCCCTCCACGCTCCAGAGGCTACACGTTGCTTTCGCTGAAGCCTGGAGAGCGAGAGGGGTCGGTGCGCACCGATCCCTCTCGCTCTCCAGGCTTCAGGGATAGTCGCCTGAAGCCTTTGGAGTGCAGCACGAGGTCCCGCTGCACTCCAAAGGCTCCGGGTTCCTTTTGCTGAAGCTGGGAGAGCAAGCCTCCCAGCAGAGAGGGAGAGCTGTGCAGCGCCCCTTCAGCGAAGCGGGAGGAGAAATGGAAGGGGCTCCGTTTTTCCTGCCGCTTCGCTGAAGGGGTGCTGAGCAGAGAGGGGGAGATTTTTTTTTTCTTGTTCTCCCCCTCTAAAACAAGGTGCGTCCTATGGTCGGGTGCGTCCTATAGAGCGAAAAATACGGTAATTGGTGATCTGTCCAGCTGTCGTTGACACTCGTCATAGCTCTGGTAAGGAGCACATCATGGTGATCTTCAGGCTAGTGTCCTTAAGACATATGGTTTATTTTACACATATTTACAACCTGAGTTTTGATGGAGTGAATGCAGAACATTACACCCCAATAGTGTCTCTTGCTCTTCTCATAGCTTCAGCAAGCTTGGGTCCAAAGCAGCAGCCAGTCATGCCCACCCCTTGCCCCCACCCCGTTCTCTCAGTGCAGCCTCTCCCAGCCAGAGTGCATGGAGTTCTCACACCTCTTTTCTCCTTCCTAAAAACCCTTGCTCAAAACCTCAGTTCAAAAGGACACCTTTTTCCCTGGAGTGACATCATGTCCTCTGTTACGCTGGCAACCTCCCCATCCATGCCCGCATTGTCTTTTGCCTGGCTGATGGCTCCCATTATCAAACGATCCAAGCCGTCTTCAAGAACCCACTCCCCAGCAAGCTACCACCAGGCTGGCCTCATGAGGAAGCTAGTTGGTGTTATTTCCAGCCCTTGCTAAATTCATGAAATTTATGAGTTTGCTCAAATTCTGACCCTTCACTGAATGTAACAATATGCTTGTCATGAGTTATTAGGAAGTTTATGTAATGTAGTGGTGGGGAATCCATGCCCCCCCCCGGTGAGGAAACAGGATAGGAGGTACTATAGGCCTTGGGGTACAAGGAAGTATGACATGGGGGGAGCTGTTTGAGATGGGCCGTGCCTCTCTCAGTTCTGCTCTCAAGCATCCAAGTAGGAATGCTTTCGTGTCTAGCACCCTATTCCAAATTCTCATCCTAGTTACCCTCAGATTTCAATAGGGTTTACTCTTTCTTTCAGCCATGCAATGACAAGTGAGCTGGGTCACTAACATTCCTGTAATGACAGAAGGATGGAGAGAAATATGCCACCATGCAATACTAAAACATGGATTTACGTAGATGGGTTAAGATTGATTGTTGAAAGGGATCTCAGAAATAAAACCATATACTCTTCAGCTGGGATGTTGGAGGACAGACGTTGCAAGGCTTAACTGAAAGAAAATTGGAGCGAGTCTTCGAAATGTCTTAGAATTGTCAGTAAAATGCTGCTGCTTAACATTAAATACCCAGCACTTGGTTTTGTTGTTGGGGAGCAGGAAGATCAAAGGCATGGCATGCTGATCATCTCTAATTTTGTTTCTGTGTGACAATTTCTTGCATTAATACCTTTTCTGTAATCCATATTCATTTTCTTTGTGCAATCTTTATATGTAGGCTGTAGGCATTAATGATTTGTCAAACCTGGTTCAGTATATGTCCAGGCAGTCAATTAAATTTTTTTTTATTACAGCCTGTGCATTACTTTTGATCAATGGTTATAGAAACATCACAAATGCCACTACAATGGCCTGTAGGAAATCAATCACTTCTAGTAGCATATCCATGTAGTGATAATCTATAAATGTGAAACAAAAGCCCACTGGCCCTTGAACTTATTTGGGTAGCATAGACCAGTTACTGTCTCTCCAGCACAATCTTAACCAAGTCTGCTCAGTAGTAAGTCTTATTGAATGAGGCTTACACCCAGGTAAACTGAGGTTACTATTGCAGCTTCAGGATTGTATATGAAGAGAAATAGGGCTGCCAGGAAAACATGTTCAGTCTCCATAATTCCTTGGAAGAAAAGCAGGATAAAAATGACACAAAGGCATAAATTTTGTTTTCACAACTTTATCTTTTTTAAAAAACAACAACAAAACACTGGGAAACTTGGAACCATTTTGGAAATGTTGATTGCTGGATACTGCAGCATATAATAATTTATTTTTCATTGGATGCATTTCTAAAAAATCCTTTTTAAAACCATATTTCCACTGGTATTAATGCAGGCTTCTGGAGACAGACGTTCAACTTCAATTAACCATCTGAATGTATTTCATAGCATCAACTCTCACTCAGTGGGAACCCCTGCTGCCTTTCTATCATTAACATAAATGCAGGTGCAAATAGCATTTATGTATGTTGATAGGAAGCAGTTGGAGGCATTTCACTGTGGGACACAACACTTTCATATTGCATGCATCTGTTCAAATAATGTATCTATGCTCAGTGACATGAGTGCAAGGATAGAAACATCTGCCCCTGAGACCATTTGCCATACAGCAGATGCTTAGATCTTTATTTATGCAGATGGCTTGTGTGATGAGCTGGGTGATGATAAAAGCAGGAAAGTTTGACAATGACTTCCTGTATGTTGAGCATACCAAAAGGAAAAAGGGGGAAAAGGTGTCACAAGGATTTAATTTTATTCCCCGCTACGTAACTCAAGTAGGAATGACAACCAATATAGATTTAACAGTTCTTTTAGTGGAACAGATCTATTGTGTTTGGCTCGGCACAGGGAACTACAAACAGTTATAAGACAGTTTTGGTGCGGAATGTCAACTATAGTTTAAGAAGATATTGAAAGGATTCCTGTGAATGACAGTGTTTAACAAGTGTGATTGGCGTTGCCGTGATTATTTGATTATTCACGAAAACAAACAAAGGAATGCTTTATACCATGTTGGACTATGGCTGCATTCAGACGTCAGGTTTATTGCATTAATTATACTGATTTTAACACTATTGCTTCTGCCCTGATTTCTAACATTTCTTTTATACTGCAGTACCTGTTGTGTTATGGAGCTGTGGCATTTTTAGCAATATCCCACCATTCCGTGCTAAATTTTAAATGTATGCTGGGATACCACCGCAAATTTAATCACATGAGCGGAGGTGCGTGATCATGAAAACTGCAGGAATATTACAGTGTAAAACTCCTGCAATTTTCAGAGTTAATGGGCTTGCAAATTGATTTTTTCCCTGGGAAACAGTTAACACAGAGATGAGTGCTAAACTTCTACTTGATTCCACTAGATTTCTCAAAGTGACTTTTACACTGTGTGAAAGTTGATATAAAATGTGAACATTAAGAGGAAAGGAGACACTGGAAAGATGGAGTAAAGTGACGTCTGAATGCCTGTTTGCCCATCTAGCCCTGTATTTTCTGCTCTGACTGCAAATGGTTGTCCAGGTTCTCTGGGATTGAACTCAGGATCATAAATGAGCCCAACATTACATCTGTTGCACCATATGATGCCTATTCAGGCATTCACTTTCTTCGAATAAGGCAACCACGTGAAGGAGAGCAGGGTGGCGGTGGCAGCAACCCCTGTCTCTCCCAGTATGCCCCATTTCCTGTCCTTACAGCCCTTTATGAGCTGAGTAGCATTCTTCTGAAACCACCTCTACTTGGGGAGGTTCTCTGGACGATCTAGAATCCTGATTTTTCCAAGGTTCTAAAGCACACAAGGAGCCTCCGTGAGTATGATCAGAAGATCAAAGAACCACGTGGTTACACTGCATGCTTGTCATACTCAGAAGAGACCCATTTAAATCAATGGACATGGCTAAGACAACAGTCACACCATACATTTAAAGCACTACGATAGCACTTTAAACAGCCGTGGCTTCCCCCAAAGAATTCTGGGAGCTGTCATTGTTAAGGGTGCTGAAAGTTGGTAGAAAAGCCCTGTTTCCCCCACAGAGTCGTTTAACAATCAACCCCTCATCACAGGGAACTCTGGGAATTGTGGTTTTGTGAAGGCAATAGGGACCCCCCACAGCTCCCAGGGTTGTCATAATTTAAACCAGGACTCCAAAAATATGTGTATTGATTGACTTGCCTAAGATCCAGGACAAAACACCACATTTAGGTAATTCCCGCTGGACGTCAATTCCACCTTTGAAATCTTGGTAATGCCTGGGAAAATCCGGATGTATGGCAGCTCTCGTTTAAATGTGTAGTGTGGCTGTGCCCTGACTTAGGTCCATTAATTTCATTCTGTCTATTCTAACAGCTGGATGCAACCCTTCGTGTTGAACTGGGGATACTTGACTTGAATCATCATTATCCGTGAAGATATTTTTGCCTATAATTTGTAAGCAAAGCAAGATGCATACTCCATGACTGATTCATGAGATGTCTCCACTTGACCTTTTTATTTCTGTTCCTGCTTTTTGTATCCCTGCCTTAATAATGCTTCCCTCCCCACCCGAGACCTGGTCAGAATAATTTTCTGCAGCAGCCCAGAGGAAATAGGGCATTAATTACAATTTTATATTTTGTATTATCCGCTCTCTTAATAGAGTTCAAGTTAATGCAATCATATTCATTCAGAAAGGGCATTTACCTTACAAAGGACAACCTATTGTGAAAACAGCAAGAAACACCTCCCTGTACAGAGCAGCGCAGTTTGAACCCATATTGTTTTACAGTTCACTTCATGAAAGGGGGAGAGCAAATACTTAAGTGTTCTTGGTATTATCAGAATGCAGTCTATCCATTTTTAAAGACCAAGAGGAACATCAACCCCCTGCTTATAATTCCTTCTGCAAAAGAAATTTAAATTGCTGGTGTGGACAGGTGTAACAGGGTCTTCTCAGTGATGGCTCCACCTCTGTTGGATACACGCCTAAAGCGTTCTGCCTAAACACGAGGATCCAGACACTCCAAGAAAGCCTCTTTTTGGGACGCTTTTTTTATTTTGTTCTGCTTTCTTGAGCCGGTATATTCCAATTTTATCTTAGCCTACATGCATTATGATGAAAAGTAGGGTTATGATGGTAGTATATTCTATTTACTGATGATTGTCAGCTACTTTTGGGTTTAGGAAAAATAGGGTAGAATTTATTAAACTGAAAGTAAAACTAAAAGTTCAATGTGACTTGGTCCCAGGTCTAAATGATGTAATTTGCCATGAATGGTAACCAAGTTCTAGCATCCTGGATGTATGTGCTTCAGAAAAGAAAATGATCCGAATTTGAAGCGATCTCAGCTTGGATAAGCATTGTTTCAAACAGCATTTTGATAAATTATTATTTATCTCTTTCTCATAAATCTCCAGACGTGTCACTTTTGAAAATGACTTATGTCGAGTGCTCAAATGAAAGAAAATGAGAGAAACTGCAGGATGGAAATGGCTTTAAAGATGTAAAGTAGGAATCCTATTTTGAAAAGTTTTAGAGAGGATTGAGGGAAAATGTAAAGATTCTCACTTGGTGTTTGTCCGCAGACAGCTTCTGGGTCATGTGGCCAGCATGACTAAGCATGACTAAGCCGCTTCTGGCGAACCAGAGCAGCACACGGAAATGCCATTTACCTTCCCGCCGGAGTGGTACCTATTTATCTACTTGCACTTTGACGTGCTTTCGAACTGCTAGGTTAGCAGGAGCAGGGACCAAGCAACGGGAGCTCACCCCGTCATGGGGATTCGAACCGCCGACCTTCTGATTGGCAAGCCCTAGGCTCTGTGGTTTAGACCACAGCACCACCTGCATCCTCTTGGTACGAATCTTTACTGTATGGGTTTTGATTCTCAAATAGGAGAAGTATCTGAAGAAGTGTGCATGCACACGAAAGGTTATACCCAGAACAAACTTAGTTGGTCTCTAAGGTGCTACTGGACAATTTTTTAATTTATTTCATCAGCGATAGAATATCAGTTATCTAGTTGTGAATATTAAATGCAGAATCACATTGGCTACTGGGTGTCATGGGATTTGGGGAACATCAATATAATTCAGCACTAACATTCGTCAAGCTCAGCTGGGGTTGATCAATTATCTACTCCAGCTTCTAAAACATTAATGTTCAACATAAAATTGACTCTACTTCTGTGCCTCCAGCCTCTCAGTTCCTTTGTTAGCCTTTCCCAATTCCTTCCTAATTTACTTTTGTCCTCCTGCTCTTCATATTTAGATAGTAAGCTTTCTGGAGCAGAGACCTTCTTGTTCAGCTTCCATTTCATGATGTATGTTAATGCTGCTTTATGGAAAATCATAATAATATGTAGTATTAATGTTGAGAGTTTATATTATAGATCCTCAATTGAGGATGCAGTCCCATACCTATTGAACACAATGGGACTTGGCTTCTGAATAGACACACCTAGGATTGCACTGTGAATCACGGTTCAGCCTAGTGAATGAATTGGTTAGAATTAGCCTGGTTTAATATTTTAGCTAGATACGTTTTAGTGTTGAGTCTGTCCATATCTTTCATTGTTCCAGAGGTCCTCCATCATGCTTTTCCTCATCCCACTTGCTTTAGAAAAGAGAGCAAGATGGCCTCTAATGTATCTGTTTTCTTTATCTTCCATATTTATTATTACATTGCAGTAATATATCAAAGAAAGGACAAAATCAAAGCATAAATCGTATCTCTGCTGAAAAATGAGTCTCACTGCCTCGATGATTAAGTTTGTTCAGGGTTGTTAAAACTGGAAAGAGATCGCTAACATTCTGTTTTTCTTGGGTTTCATTTCTTCTTGTGAAAGTCAGGCCAAACAAGTACTTAGTTTAATTTTTCTTTTGATTTCTTCTAATTTACTGCTTTTCTGGCACAGTGCTGCAATATATTGATTGCCAACACAGCAGATTTATTTTTTCATTTCCCCCTGGAAAGTTAATATTTTATGGAAGTGTTTCTATTGGCCTTGGGCTTGATTTATTTTTTTCCAAAAACTAATTTTGGATATATATTTTACCTAACTATATCATCTTGAGCAAAATCAGCGCTGCTGTGTCTCTATTGCAGTGCTAACCATCTGATCTGCCCTTTTTACCGAGGATGTTTTAAATGGTCATTTTAAATTGTATCAATCTGCATATAATTTAATGGTAAAGATAGCATGCTGTATCTTTTTCATCACTTTTTGGAAGGTAGGTGGTCAGAAGTGTTCATTTATGCACACCATTATGTCCATATATACATTGCATTTAAATTTAATTTGCATTGCGTATCCTTTCTTTTTACATAAGCAGGATTATTCTGAATATTAGTGTCCAGTACTGGATTGAAATGGGACCAATGACCTGGTTATACCACAACAACTAGATACAACAAGGACACTTAAAGTAGTATCCAGCTAACTTGCTCCATCAGCCCAAGAATTTAAACTTGTTCAACTGAACTTCCCCCTTCTCCTTCTCTGAAGGGTTGGAGTTAGGATAGATTCGGGGCACACAGATTTAGAAGTATATTTTACAACATGAGCCCTAAGGATTTAAGATAAGAAAGAATGGTGTGCCAGTTGTCTCTGGGAATCAGCAACAGTCCTCCTGGTGGGATATTTAAAGGGCAGTCAAACCAACAATTCATGTTTTGCCAGATAGGCACATGAAAGGTGCTGAAGCTCACAGAGTTTTCCTGTAAGTTTGCTAGAGAGGACTCTTTGAGAGAGGACTCTTTGAGAGACAGAGGGAGGGCATAGACACCCACACCCACACACCCCTACCTGGGCATATCCTCCTTTTCATCACGGCAGCAATGTGAGAACATTTGCTATGTCTCAGCTGCAATGCTCAGACACCATTCCAAACTAGACTAAAGCATATCTTTGTAACTGAATTAGCATTTTAAGCCCGACTGAACAAAGCTGCTGTATTTGTTACTCTTCAACAAGTATTCCGAGTGAGTAAATGTTATTTTTACCTTTTATAAGTCTGTGTGATTGTTGTTTTAAGGGGGAGAAAGGGGGGAAATACCAGGAGAATCCAGTCTGCCTTAAAGCATCCTGGATTACTTAAATGAAAAGGCTAAAACTAGCCTATCGAAACTTCCTTTTAAGCTGCAATGGGATGCGCTCTGCTGAACTTACAAACCTAAGGAAGGAAGGATAATATCTAATAAATATATCAGACCCTGATGTTGGGAAAGATGGAGGGCACAAGGAGAAGGGGACGACAGAGAATGAGATGGTTGGATGGTGTTCTTGAAGCTACCAGCATGAGTTTGATCAAACTGCGGGAGGCAGTGGAGGACAGAAGTGCCTGGCGTGCTCTGGTCCATGGGGTCACGAAGAGTCGGACACGACTAAACGACTAAACAACAACAACAAAGCATCTATTCACATCCCTATACTATTCTCCTGTTTTTCTCCAGTCTGGTGTCCAGCATTATCAAGAAGCAGGGCTTTTTTTTCAGCCAGAACTCACTGGAACTTAGTTCTGGCACCTCACAGGTGGGTTCCGGCACCTTTCATGTGGGCGCCATTGTCATTCTAAGAGGGTGAATTCTGGCACCTCTTTTTCTAGAAAAATAGCAGTGTTAAGAAGTATACAGGCTCTATACATGCAGATTTCGGGGTGGGTGCCAGGGGTCAGTATGGCTGGGCCCTTGCCAAGATCGCAACCAGGCTCTGCGTTCCTGGAGCCCTCCAGCCCCTTTCCCCCTTCTTGATACTGTCTGTTCACCTGGCCTTTCTGAGCAAACAAGCAGTGGTAGGAGCCAGGAGAAGGCCTAGCAACTTCCCATCTCCCTCCAGAGAGCTGTGTTTGAAGCCAAAGGGAGAGCAAGGGTGAAAAAATGAGCAGAGCCTCAGTGGTGATGGAAGTGGTGAGATCATATAGGAGGAGGACCTCTGAGGGACCCTCCTCCATCTGCCACCAGCACTTCCAGGTTTTTCCAAGCTCTATATAACTTCCTTTCATTAAACGAAACAAAATGGCATTGGGTTTTACTGACACTGTGGAACTGAGTTGCACTTGTCTCCAGGGAGTAGGCTGTGCCTGGATAAGGGAGGGCAGCTGAATAGCTATAGGCAAAACACCTTAAGCTGATCTGAATCAACACACCCCATGGTCCTGGCACAGTAGCCGCATGCCCAGTGAGGAGTAGGAGTCTATCGAGATCTCTCCGTGGGCACAGGATAAGGATTTGTCATACTGTTATTATTTAAAAATTTGGACCCTGCTTTTCTCTAACTGCAGCGTTTTTAAATGTTGCAACGATCGCCAGTATTTGCCTTTTTTCTCTCTCCAACTCTGTCTCCCCATTAATTCTTTTACAGCTTTGCTGTTTACATCAGTTTTCCCGCACGGAAAACGGTTCTTTCTCTTCCCGCCGTAAATAATCTGACTCTGGAAGAGTTCCACCACCCTCTCTTGCTTGCAGAGTCTCCTCCTCCTCTTGCTGAAGAGCTGTACTTTCTTATGGCAAATTTAACAGCCTCGCTGGCAACGAGCACTCCACTTAATTTACGTCTTGAAATCCAGGCCTCTGCTGGTTAGCTCCACCAAAGCTGCCTGTCACATCTCATTAGATACAGATTTTATCTTCCATTCACTTGGCTTTTTGGCAGATAGTGTCACGATGGGGATGAGCAGGAATTTGGGAGAATGGCCTATATTGCCCCTAACTTAGTCCAATGCCTCAGATGCAGACCCAGCTTATGAAAGCTTAGTAATATCATTTATTGTACGTACTTCCTTCAAAATTCCACCTACATCTGTAGTTACTTTGGAAGGAAAACAGTCCACGTTTAGAGAACTGCATATCATCTGCTCTCAGGCTTCCCAATAGGCATCTGCTTGGCCTCCGTGAGCAAAGGATGCTGGACTAGATGAGCCACTGGCCTGATCCAGCAGGGCTGTTCTTATTCTAAAACTCTTCTATAGCACAGACTCGTGCTGATCACGTCTCACGTGATGCGGTTAAATGTACAAGGCTTGCATGCTGACTTCCCTTCACCATTCCTGGAGTGTGAAAATGCCTGCTCTGAAAAATGGCACGAGGCTAAAATTCCATCCTTTTGAAGCAAATGGAATGTGATCACTTGAGAAGAGTAGCAAAGGCTGTCTCTTCTCATTTTAATACCATTTTACAGCTGATTTATTCTGTTATGATTTCTTCCCCTGCAGGCAATAGGGGTGTGTGTGTGTGTGTGTGTGTGTGTGTGTGGAGAGAGGTCACAATTAGGAGCATTGGAATCTGCTTTATATTGAGTCAGACCATTATGGGGCTATCTGTTTAGCCCATTTTAGTGTTGGTTAAGTTCTAAAATTTCCCTGGAGCTTTTAACTGTGTATTGACAAATGTACTTTTTTCTGACTGACGGTCGAATAAAAGGTTGATGATGATGAGTCAGACCATCGATCCATCTACCTCACTGTTGTCCACACTGGCTGGCAACAGCTCTCTATACTTCCATATAGGAGACAAGCCCAGCCTTAACTAGAGATGCCAAAGATTTAATTTGGGACTGTCTCCATGCAAGCAGATGCTCGACCACTGAGCTATGGCTCTTCTCCAGGAAGCTAGATACCCACACATGCATGGGAAACCTTATACCTTAAGCATTAAAATTTAAGGAGAGTTTGACGGCTTTCTACAAATTCATGGTGTGACCATGCTATGTATGATTCTGGTTACTGTGTCTCCAAAACCAAACCCAAACAAAAAAACAGCAGAGCTGGGAAAAATGCAGAAAAAGGGCAACCAAAATGATTAGGAGCAAAAGCAACTCCCACTAGGAGGAAAGGTTGCAATTTTAAGGGCTTTTTTAGTGTAGAAAAATAAGACCAGGGGAGATGACGGAGGTAAATAAAAGTGGGTAGAGAGAACTATTTCTCCCTCTCATAATTCTAATATGTAGAGCCACCCAATGAATCTGAACAGTGGGAGATTTAGGACAAACATAACAAAGCAAATACCTCACATAAACTCACATAAGCAAATTCCATAATTTGCTTTCACCAGGAATGGCTTCCACTAGATGGCTTTAAAATCAGATTGGACAAATTCATGGAGGGTAAAGGCTATCAGTTGGTACTAGTCAAGCTGGGTATGCCACCTCCTGGACCATCGGCAGCTTGCCTCTGAATACCAGTCTCTGAGGGGATGGGACAGCAGGAGATTTGTTGCACTCGTGTCTTGCTTGCGGTCTTCCTGGTTTTCCACTGCAGGGGACAGGATGCTGGGCTAGGTGGGCCTTTGGTCTGATCCAGCAGGCCGCCTGCTTATGATCTTAAGGTCAACAGCAGAGATTTGCCTGCATATCTAAATAGCACACCAGGACACTGGTGCAAGTTTAGAAGCATCATGGAGAGGTGTACAAGGGGAAAGGTTATTACAGCCATGCTGTTCTGTTAGAGAAAAGTGGCCATTTCTCTAGGTACTTTATTGTAGGTGGCCAGTTGGGGGATATGTTTTATCCTCTTCATCCTGCCCAGCAGCCTTGCACTGAAGCTGCTCCTGGCACAATGCAAGACTTCTTGCATTGTGGGATTTCTTATTGTGTCGGTCAAGAGTCTTACTCCAACCTCTCTGCCAATCTTGCATTTGAGGCTCACCATCCACACCTAGCCAAAATCACTCTGCACCGTGGATCTTGGGTACAGACCGCTTCCACGCGAGTCATGGGAATGTGTCCCACGAGGTGCCAGTCTACCCAGGAATTCATCCGACATGACTTTTCTAAGCCACACTTTTGAAGTTTGGTGTGATCAAGAGATAGGAGCACAAAACTGGCTTCTTAAAAATATTGCAGTGGAAGGCCTTTGCTGCACTTGTTGCATTGCATCAGACAATGACTTGTCATAATACTGTTCAAAGAAAGCAAGAATTCTCCAATATTGGCATAAGTAACAAATCATTGTGGTGCAGAAGTATAATACATAATCTTGGGTGAATATTTTTGACCTCAAGTCAAGTGCTGTGTCTGCAGCTTCCATGGCAGGCTAGTTCTTTCCCAATTCAGGGGTGTTTCTTTTTTTCCTTTTTTTCCAGACTGAAGTAAATTGGGCTTGCCATAATGTGCTATTCAAACAAATCCTTTTTGTGCTTCTTAGCCAATCAGGCAACAGTTGGTGCCTGAATCCCATCCAACTACTTTTTGCTAACTGCCAGAATGTTACTTGTCGTAAGTGCAAAGCGGACATGGTTGCCAGTAAATCTGCCTTCATGCCCTTAAGTCATCTGGTCACCTGCTATATGTTCTGCCAAGCTAATCAGTGCTTGAGAGAAGATACTTTTGAATACAGACAGACTCCAGAAGTCTGTTGCTGTTAGGCATATTAAAGAAGATAAATGGCACATCTGCAAAACTCTGAGGCAGATAAACTGTAGTCTGTTTTCCCTATGCCGGTATGTATAATGAGGCAAGAATGGAAAAAAAGAATTTCAAGGTAACTTTGGAGAATTTTTTTTTTTTGCTTATATGCCTATCATGATAATGCAAATGATTTCTCTTGCCTCTCTTCTGAGGGTGTTGAACCCAAGTTGTGTGATATGAATAATACTCCTTCCATTTCATGATCATTTTATATTTTACCTGGTCCAGCACCTAGCCTTGATGAATGGTTGAATCTTTTTTCCTATTCCCAAATAGATTAATTGGAGTAATTGAAAACCACTGCATATGGTACAGGCAGGATCCTAAGAATTGTTGTGGTGACATAAGGGGCTTGCTTTAGCCCCATGGAATATTTAAGCTTTCTGATTTAGAACAGCAGATTTCCAGCTGTTAATTGAGATTAATAGAATGTAATATTTTGCACATGCATTTAAGAGTAAGTCCAGTTAAACCCAATGAGACATTTCTGGGTAAACATACATGAAATTGTGCTGTGAATGTTCCTTTGTCACATACAATGGATTGCACAGTTCTTTGGATCCTGGCCTCTAACTAGAAGATACCAATCGTAAAGGAACATCCCAGTTCCCTTAATGTTCAAGCCAAATGAATGCAAAAAAAAAAAAAAAAAAAAGCATTTAAAGTTAGAGTATTCCCACCTTCCAGCTACTATTTCTTGTTCATTTCGGGTAATATAATGCTACAACAATGAAATATATAATTTATTATCTGGGAATTTGGATGGAGTTTGGACTTTTAACCAAAGATCAATTGATGCTGCCATTTTTGCCTCTAACAGCAGCCAGCCAGACCCCTCTGGGAAACCATCCCCATTGATTCAACCCAAGATCTAGTGATCAAATTTATAATACCACTGAATCCGTAGATTCCATTTTTAACTGTTGTGATTAATAGTTATTGATCAACTGACCTTCCCTGAATTTGCCTTCCATATATCTAATGGCCATTGTAACATTCTGTGGCATTACAGTTCGTAAGTTAATTATAACTGTGGTTGTGCAGAGCCTCATAACCTAGTTTGGAGAGATCCTTTCTCAGCCTGATGATACAATCCACAATAACTACCGTATTTTTCGCCCTATAGGACGCACTTTTCCCCCTCCAAAAATGAAGGGGAAATGTGTGTGCGTCCTATGGGGTGAATGCAGGCTTTTGCTGAAGCCTGGAGAGTGAGAGGGGTTGGTGCGCACCGACCCCTCTCGCTCTCCAGGCTTCAGGAGAACCCCACCGCCAGCCCCACAAGCTCAGGGGACAGCGGGGAGGCGCAGCGCGCCTTTCCCGCTGTCCCCCGACTTGGTTAGAAGGCTGGCGGGGGGGATAAGCCTGCTCCTCCCCGTCGCCAGCCCCGCAAACTCGGGGGACAGCGGGAGGTGCAACGCGCCTTTCCCGCTGTCCCCCGACTTGGTTAGAAGGCTGGCGGGGGGGCTTCCCCCTCCTCCAGCCCCACAAGCTCCCAGAGCGATGCCAAAGCTGCACGCAGCTTTGGCATCGCTCTGGGTCCTGTTCTGGGGGCTAGCGTCGGGGGAAGCCCGAGCTCCCCCCGCCCCAGCCCCACGCCTGGGGAAAAAAAATAATTTCCCCCCTTTATCCCCCCCCCCCAATCTAGGTGCGTCCTATGGGCCGGTGCGTCCTATAGGGCAAAAAATACGGTAGATGCCATTTGCCAATCTGTCTGTCTCACAATTCAGTGCTTGCAGCAGATTGATGTGGTTTTGTCATGAGATGGTTTTTAAATGTTTCTGTTTTGGTTTTAATATTTTCCATAAGGCTACTTGCCTGGGGAACATGGGGCGGGGGGAAATAAGTAAAATTGAAACTAGTTAGGGGTGAGACAGTTTTTGGCAGTCTTGACAACTGTTGCCAAGGCGATCAGATGATTGGGAAAGTGACAGGGCGGTTAGGCTGGAAAGTGGGGAGAGAGGGGGAAGAGAAGGAACGGTGAGCTAGTGAGGAAGACAAAAGCTGGCAAAGTACATCTAGTGAGGAGAGATGTTGATCAAGTTCTGGGAGCAACGCAGAACAAAACAGCAGGCGACAGGACAGCTGTGCGGTGCGGGGGGACCCGGCAGCCGACAGCACCAAGGAGCACCACAAGTTTGTTATTTCACAGGAATACCTGGCCAACATAAAGGACTTGACTGGGGTGTGTGTGTAAAGCTGCAGTGTTGGTTCAGTTTACCAGAAAGCTTTGCCTGGTGTCTTACAGATAACTTGCCCCCTCCTAGTGGTGCTGCATAAAAATTGCTGGCACATTTGCAAAGCTAAGCAGGGTCCGGTATGGTTTCAGTTGGATGGGGAACCATGTGTTGAGATTCTTGCATTGCAGGGGGTTGGGCTAGATGACCCTCGGGATCCCTTCCAACTCCACAATTCTATGATTCTGTGATCTATGAATGGAACTGATACAGAGAAATGGAAAGCATTTGTTGTTGAAACTCTTTCATGCAAGCCTTTGTTAGCTCTAACTGAAGAGTAGAGAATGCCTTTAGAATATGTCTCTATTTTACCACTTCATTCCAGCCATGGACTTTGCTTCCTGTTTTCATTCTACAAAGGCAGGATAGTGTAAATTCCTTGGCTTATGCTCCTCTGGCTTCTTATGAAAACTAGTTCTTAAGTGCATCAAATTGTTTGCATCACTGGTACCCTTATGTGGCTTGCCATTGACACTGTAATTACATCTAGGTTTCCATTTGTATGAATAGACATGCATTATGGTGCACACTTTTCTCCTCTGTGTTTTCCTTTTAGAGCATATTAGGCACAGATATGTGCCCCTGGATGCCCCAGTGAAATGAAAGGGATTTTCATTGTGCTCAGTGGGTTGTGCTTAGTGTATGAAAATAGAATTGTCTACGCAGAACTTGTTTTATTGGAGGACATGCACACAGGCTGGTTTCCTTTGTGCTTAGCTCCTACCAATCACTTGCCCTCTGGAATGAATGTGAATGACATCAGTGTAATTATGCCCATGCACACACAGAGTTTTCATTCTTGACTGTTGTATGGTATAGTGGTTAGAGTGCCTCTCAGCCTAACCCACCTCATAGGGTTGTGCAGGTTAAAGGAGGAGGGGGAAGAACCACTTAGAGTCCTTAGAGAAAAGGGTATATAAAGGTAAAGGTAAAGGGACCCTTGACCATTAGGTCCAGTCGTGACCGACTCTGGGGTTGCGACCCTCATCTCGCTTTATTGGCCCAGGGAGCCGGCGTACAGCTTCCGGGTCATGTGGCCAGGATGACTAAGCCGCTTCTGGTGAACCAGAGCAGCGCACGGAAACGCCGTTTACCTTCCCACTGGAGCGGTACCTATTTATCTACTTGCACTTTGACATGCTTTTGAACTGCTAGGTTGGCAGGAGCAGGGACCGAGCAACGGGAGCTCACCCGGTTGCAGGGATTCGAACCGCCAATCTTCTGATCGGCAAGTCCTAGGCTCTGCAGTTTAACTCACAGCGCCACCCACATGCAATCAAATCAATCAATCAATCAATCAATCAGTCTTTTCTTTAAAAATAGTGGAAGACAGGCAGGCAGGGGGGGCAAGCCAGTGGTTGGCTGGGGCAGGTGGTCTGGATTGATTGGTGGCCCTTGCAATGAGTTACCTAGACTGAAAGAGAAATGCAGTTTTTTGTGGGGGGATAGATATTGCATCAGGCAGTGGCCTGGGGTTGATTTCCCATTGTGAACTGATTCTCAAGACTTGGGAGGATTTTTGGTTGTGCATCTGCTGTTCATGCAGAAAGCCTTAAGTTAAATCCCAGCATCTCCAGGTAGGACTGGGACAGACCCTTGACTGAATCTCTGGAAAGCTGCTGCCAGCCAGTGTAGACAACATGGCGCTAGATGGACCAATGGTCTGACTTGGTAGAAGATAGCTTCTTACATTCTCATGGGAATTGGGGATCCCTATACAAAGAAACAGCCACTGTGATCCCACCACGAGGTACTTTTTAGAAATGAAAAAGCTGCATCTTTAATTTGCAGCATCTCTGATTAAAATGTCCCCTCGTTGATTAAAATGGACTCCCATCAATTTAATCAACTTTATCTCTAGTCAGTTAATCAGCATTTTAAAGCATGCATTAGCCCTGCTAATAATGTTGGCAACATCTCTGAGTCATTTTGTACAAATAACTAGTCCTGAAAAATATTTCTTATGTTTTAGCACTATACAAATATTCACAGCAGGCTGCATGGTGTGTGTGTGTGTGTGTGTGTGTGTGTGTGTGTGTGTGTGTGTAAGTAATCATAAAATGTTTTTGGAGTTTATTTGATTAAGCTCCATAAGCGCTAAGAGCATTTCCTGCAGACTTAAAAAACAACAACCCTGAGCTCAAAGTAATGTAGTCAGAAGAACCAATTACTCTCATCTTTGTTCCTTCTGCAGCATTTAGATGTCCTGCATTTTTCGAGCATTGTTCATGTCAAGTGTTTCATAGAATGCTAGAAATGTGGAGTTGGGACTCTGAGGGTCATCTAGTCCAACCCCCTGCAATGCAGGAATTTCAATAAAGCGGATGGCCACCCAACCTCTCCAAAAAAGAACAGTCCACCACTTTCCAAGGGAGTCCCTTCCAGTGTTGGGCAACCATCCTTTGAAATTTGCATTTTTCTAATTTTACAATGCAGTTCTCTAATCAGGTTATGTATGCAAAAATGCATATATTAAAGTGTGCATAAAATGCATATATTGGTGAGAATAATGTACAGAAATGGATTATATTAGGGAAAATGGATTCCACAAATATGCATATTAGACAAAATAACAAAGGTGTAAATTAGGAGAAATTCTTCCTAAAATGCTGATGAATTTTGAAAAAAATAATGATTCACAAGTGGAGAACTGAATTTAAGATTATAAAATTAGAATTTGAGAGAAACAAAAATGGACAGATTTCCTTGTCTCTATTCACCAGTGGGAATGGTTTTGTCTTACTAAGGGTGGTCCAGTCCAATATCGCACAGTAAACTCCGCCTTCTCACACATTTTAACTCACAAAACTCTTGTTAGCATCAAATTTTTGGGACAGTCCATTTCAAAAGGTTGTAAGGGTTGATTGGCCAGTTCCTCAGTCACTACCCACTCAAATGGTCCGTCTACCCATTCTGTGGCCACGTATCTCACTTTCTCCACATCTCTCAGTTCGCCTCTTGGAAACAGAAGCTACACTAAAGCGGGCACCAGCCAATGTCTCATAATGAAAGGTTATTAATATTAAATGTTTCTGTTCCTGAGAGCTTTATTCTAAACATAAAGGGACATTGAATTATTTTTCTTTCAGTGTTGGTACTGGTGGCAAAAGATATTGCTACTGCTTTACAGAATGGTGGATGCATAAGCAGCACTTCATAACAAACTTTCCTCATGCTTTCAGTAAAGATTTTTCCCCCTGTCCACAGAATGCTCCATCAATTCCTTTTAACTAGACTTCCAGGATTTGACAGCTGAAATGTTGAATGGGTACATCACAAAAACCTAGCCTTAGTCTCCTGTGTATAATTAGTAAACCTCTCCAGTGAGGATGGTCTTCTGAGCTGGCTGTGAAATATTAATTGATCATTTTGTGTGGGGGAGACAAGGGATTATAGAAGTTAAACCACAAATTATTTGGAAAAAGTTTCATCCCCCCCCCCCCAAATGGAGCTAATGAAACACCCAAGATTAACATGAGCAAGATTTCACCACCACTACTGCAGGATACAATTGATATGTCCTTGACCGTCAGAGCTTCCCTTGTTTGTGACCAGGATACCTGAAGGATCACTGCTTCATATATGTGCCTGCCCATGCAGTAAGATCCTAAATTAGACAGTCTTCTCTGGGTTCTCTAGCTGTCTGTCAAATACCTACTGGGCTAAGTTCAAGGTACTGCCAGCCTTCGTCAACAGTACTAAACTGAAAGGGATGTGGGTGGCACTGTGGGTTAAACCACAGAGCCTAGGACTTGCCGATCAGAAGATTGGCGGTTCGAATCCCCGCGACGGGGTGAGCTCCCGTTGCTCGGTCCCTGCTCCTGCCAACCTAGCAGTTCGAAAGCATGTCAAAGTGCGAGTAGATAAATAGGTACCGCTCCGGCGGGAAGGTAAACAGCATTTCCGTGTGCTGCTCTGGTTCGCCAGAAGCGGCTTAGTCATGCTGGCCACATGACCCGGAAGCTGTACGCCGGCTCCCTCGGCCAATAAAGCGAGATGAGCGCCGCAACCCCAGAGTCGGCCACGACTGGACCTAACGGTCAGGGGTCCCTTTACCTTTAAAAAAGTATAGAAAAAAATTATATTAAAAACCCCCAGTACTAAACTGAATGGGGAATGATCTGACTTGGATTAAGGCAACTGCCTATGTTCCTGTGCTTATATTCTGTTTACTTCCATGTTTATTTAGAAGTAAGTTCTCTCACTTATGCTGGAAATTATTTTAAGCTAAATACTTTAGGGTCTTAGCTTTAAACAGGTTTTATTCTGATTGGTGGAGAATCAAACTTCAGGAACTTGAAATTGTAATTTATTCTGAAAATAGAATTTGTTTTTCCGTCTCACTTAAGGAGATTATTGCTTTGTTTTGCAAAGCAGATGCTAGAATTTCATTTCTGTTAAGTCTACAAAGCAACAGAATCTCTAGTTTACAGCTGACATGTGGTATCACGCATACACACAAATCTTTTAAAGGTGTCTGCTGTTCAGAATATCAAGGTTAGATTTAATACTCTGGTATCTGTTCTTTTCAGCTCTCTGCACTTCCTCTTCTGAATCTTCAATAGGCCAAATAATCACCTTCAAGTCTTAATAAACCTTCAAAAGCCTCCAAGGACTTCCATATATCTTTCCAAAAAGGATAAACAAATGCATTCAGCATGTAAATTATGTGTTGCCCAGTTTATATTTAAGTTTTAAGCTTACAAAAAGGTTACAGTCTGTTTAAATCTAATGGAGTTGGGTTCAACTGCTCGCTTTTAAAAGATCGATAATGACCTACAATATTACATATCCAGGGAACAGGCCATCTAGCCAGCTGGTATTGGAACCCTTGATTATTTTAATGACTGAAATCTTCAAACTTCTTTCTTTGTAAGGGATCACATTGTGGAATATTCCTTTTTCAGAACTGGATATGTTAGATCTGCAAAATCTAAGCTCCACTACAAAACATTTTCCCTGGCTCTGTATGTAGTGAGAAAGAGAGGGAGAGAGGATATATATCCCCACTCTGTCAACACCCCCTGGTGTGGACACAAACAGAAACAAATCTGACACTAATGAATAAGTTGATGTGAACAGTTTGGGGAGAAATAATTGTGAAATGCACCAGGAAAACCCCAACAACTTCACTATATTCTGAGACAGAAATGTGAGCACACCTAAAGTTAATGACTGAATAGGCATTCCTACCCCAGGCACCCCCAAATTCGGCCCTCCAGATGTTTTGGAACTACAATTCCCATCATCCCTAGCTAACAGGACCAGTGGTCAGGGATGATGGGAATTGTAGTTCCAAAACATCTGGAGGGCCAAGTTTGGGGATGCCTGGCTTACCCATTCACTTAAATGGAGTCCTGCTCCTCATACACAAGGTCATGTTTCACTTTGTGGAGAATTTCCCCCTCGCTTGGAGCAAATGGGGAGATTCTGACAGGTGCACAGTGGAGTGGAACCATGCATACATTTTGGGGGGACACAAATGCCCCCCAAATGTATGTATGTATGTATGTATGTGCTATTCATCCCAGCTTTATGATAAATAGCTCCTAAAACATAATTGGCAGATGCAAAAATTCGAAATAAGATTTGCAAGATCCAGGAGGATGCAATCAATAAATTCAATCAGCTAAGATCTTGCAGCTGTCTGCCACAACATTTTACCAAAAGTGATGAATAGTTTACAAATGTGGGAGGGAAATAAAAATAATCTGAATTCTGTAACAGAAAACCAGAAGCTTTTCAGCTGCTCTCTATATAATGATGAAAAACAATTCACCATAAAATAGTTAGCTTAGAACCCTAGTTTTAACATGCATAAGCAATATAACACCTGGGACCAGATATTTGACATGACAGCACAGTTCTGCAAGGTGTGTGGCTAAGGCATAAAGCAGTGTTGAAGGCTTATGAGACCAGCGACACAGCATACACACATCATGAAGAATTATGAGCTGAGCTATTCAGGATGCCAAATGTATTTACTGCTAGACCAGACAGGATGGGACATAATGGCTCTAGTTCTAGAACCAGTGGAGACTGATGCATCAGGTCTACTGGAGCCTAGCCCTGCCAAGGAGAATTGCAAATAAAAAGGTAGAAGTTTCCTCTGAAAACTCAAAGCCACCCTCTTTTCTGTGCACCAAACATTCATATCCTTCCATTTGAACTTAGAGAGACTCCTTGAGGCCTTTTGGTCAATCTCCTGTTCTCTGGTAAATCAGTTTGTTTGTTTGTTTTTTTGCGGAGTTCAGTCAACCTAATTGTCTAAAGCAGTCGTATGTCACCTATGGTAGCTGTCCGTGGTACCCGTGTTTCCCCCTTCTCCATTTCCAGTTTAATTCTTTAGTGGCAGTTATACTGGGCGGACACATCATGGAAAAACCAGTCATACATTTGCTGTCAAAGGTTGTGATCTCAGGGCCGAACTAGATGTGGCCTTAATTGCATAAATGCAATTAATTTGCAGATTTTTTTAATGCTATATGGATAGCAGCTGTGGGGAAGCCTAGCTAGGCCTCAGGACCATGGGAAACAGAAATGCAGGTTTAACATTCTCTCCCTATCACAGTTCCAAGAAAAACAACAACACACCACTCTGAAGCTGCATCAAAGCAAGCTTCGCTTGAAATGCAAATAGCAGCTTTAGAGGGGCAATTTTTGTTGGGGCCATGACAGGAAAAGAGTTAAATTCCCCCACTTCTAAGATTCCAAGGCTTCTCCAGCTTCTCTGTAATTACAGTTTACATATCAACCAATTAATTTCCTTCATGCAAATTGATATTGCATTTTGCTTGACCCTCATATAGCCTGCTGTACTGTGTTGAAGAAATAGGTTGAGTAGGTGAACATTTAACTGCTTATCAATTCAAATTAATTCAATTTAATTTGAATTTGATAATTTTTTTCAATTAGAACATTTAACAGCTTACTAACACTGTGATAAAATTCCACATTGCAGTTTACTTCATATACAGCACGTAAGTGGCGTGAAACCTACATTATCCTCGGTGCTGTTAAGATAACAAAGGCAGTCCAGGTAAATGCGTTTTCGACTGAGCAGCCTTATCTGTCCTGATTGTGCTGGGGTTTCTGCTAAGTGTGACTGTGAACGATAATTGCTATCATGTGTTACCTGAGATTACAGGGTTGCTTTCCAACTAATGACACTAGAAGAACCAGGCCGTTGTTAATATTTAATCAAACTCCTGGCTTAACAATTGGATAAATGAGGTGTGTAATTACATAATTATAAAGAGACACATTCGAGATAAGAACTCTGCTGTTCTTAACACTGAAGGTGAAAACTGGACTAGCGAGCCCTTCTCATATCACTAAAAAAACCATCATGGGTCAGGATTTCTCTTATTGTGACGATCCAAGGACCGGGATTTGCATGCTATAAAGAATGCTGTTTCATTTTTTTTAAAAAAAAAACCAAGGGTGGGTGGGGGATCAGACCAGGTGTTTTGTTGATGTAGCATGTTGTGATCCTTGTTGACTGGGGACATTTCAATATCTAGTTGGAAATGTGTTTTTCTCCAATATTCATGCTTTATGTTATCAGTGCAGTGAAAGTTCATCTGTACTCCTTTGGTTTTCCAGCTGCAGATACTCAGGCTAATGAAGGACTGCATTTTCCTGCCTGTATGTTTAAATTAAACATATGCCATTATAGATAGATAGATAGATGATAGATAGATAGATAGATAGATAGATAGATAGATAGATGATAGATAGATATAGATAGAGATAGATAGATAGATAGATAGATAGATAGATAGATAGATGATAGATATTGTCAGGAACAGTGTTGGTTGCTGGGTTAGGGGAAGGCAATACAGGAGTCAGAGATACTATCTGTAATAACATCATTATTTCGTTCTTTAGCAATCTAGGCACTGCATTCCTTTGCAAATTGCTGGGTCCTGGAAAGATCAGGACATGGCATTGCTTAATGTTCTACCATGCGTGGAGAACATCGCATTAAAGAGAACCAACTTAGCAAGTTGAGCATCAAAATTATTGGCCCTGGGGAATCTCCGTTCAGTGGTGTGAACCTTAAATCATTTGTTTGAATAGAAGTTGAAGTACAGTCTCATAGCTCAGAAGTAAGTGGCGGCCCAATATTAGGGTAAGAAAAAGCAATCTAGTAAATAAGGAGGGCCAGTGGCTTAGTGGTAGAGTGCATGCTTTGGATGAAGAAGGGTCTTCCAGGTTCAGTCACCAGCTTTCCCAGTGAAAGAGCCAGTGAATGGAAAGAAACTTGCCTGAGATCCAGGAAAGTTGCTTCCAGTCAGAGGAGACAACGCTAGACCAGATGGGCAAACAAAATTCATATGTTATAAAAGCAATAAAGCAATACTGCCTTTGATTGCTAAGAAGTAACTTGGATGTTAATCAAAAAAGCTGAATGCTAATAAGCAACAAAGGAAGTGGAACTGCCATTTCTGCTATAGTTGAAGCCCACCAATACCCTCAGTGGGGTAATTCTTGCATATTCATTTAAATTTGTATCCTGGCATTCTCTTGTGATGGGATTTGAGTTGGTTCCTATCCAGGTTGTGGGATGTATAGCAAGAGCATTCACGTCCAACATTTCCTGCTTGCTTGGATGGGCACACAGAGGAAGGTGGCTCCAAACAGGGAGGATTTCCTGTCATACCTGTTGAGAGCCACCTCCCCCTGAGTGTGACCAGGTAGATGGGCGTGACCCTAGCTGACCCAAGTAAAAGGGCTGGGCACACAGCCGCCTTCCTATTTTTAGATCTCTCTTTTTGGACTTCTCTTTTGGACTTCTCTGGCTGTTATCCAGCACATGGCTCATCAATAACAAAGGATGTAAGCCCATGTTGTAAGTCTAAGGCTTAGCTCAGACTTCTCTTCTCTGCACTTTAATCTACAAATGTACCTGTAACTACAGGGACGTGGGTGGCACTGTGGGTTAAACCACAGAGCCTAGGGCTTGCTGATCAGAAGGTTGGTGGTTCAAATCCCTGTGATGGGGTGAACTCCTGTTGTTCTGCCAACCTGCTCCTGCCAACCTAGCAGTTTGAAAGCACATCAAAGTGCAAGTAGATAAATAGGTACTGCTCCGGTGGGAAGGTAAACAGCATTTCCGTGCGCTGCTCTGGTTCACCAGAAGCGGTTTAGTCATGCTGGCCACATGACCCGGAAGCTGTACGCCGGCTCCCTCAGCCAATAAAATGAGATGAGCGCCACAACCCCAGAGTTGTCTGTGCCTGGACCTAATGGTCAGGGGTCCCTTTACCTTTACCTGTAACTACAACTAAAGCCTTCCTTTAGTTGCTACTGAATGTGAGTAAACTGTGTTATTATTTAAAGAGGAAAATAAAGGGGAAATTACCAGGAAGAATCCAGTCTGCACAAAGGGCTTCCTGGATTGCTTAATTAACAGACTGAAACCAGTCATCAACAGCTTCAGTATTTGCTGCAAGGAATGTGCTCTGCTATGTATGCTTACTAGTGTGAGTGAGGAGGGATCATATCTAATTACCAGTAATATATCCTCTCCTACCTTCCTAAACATTCCTACACAGGCACTGAGCCAGACCCAGACTCCCATAAGCTAAGCTTCAGCAAAGTTATATTTTGAATGGTTAGTTGGTGTCCATCTGTCTTGGGAGACAATGGAGCGCACCTTTGGGGTGAGGTCAGTCTGTTGGAAGGTTGCAGTACCTGCTGTGGCTGTAGAGACCAATGCAGGAGAGACATGTTTTCTTGCAGCTGGGACAGATGAAGGTGTCCAGTTGTGCTGTTGCACATGCACCATGGTGTTTCTTCTGTCTATGCTCCTCCCAGGAGTCATTCCTCCTCTGGTCACTGCTTTGGATACATGACGTGACTGCTTGTCTCCAGACACTATGGTTGTCTGCAAGAGAATCCCACGTGGAAGAATCCCACTGTCACTACAAAATACCCATTGCTCAGAATTTTCCCATCCAAACACAAACAACAGGCAGAACACCTACATACACCCCTCCTAAAAACACAGGCCAAAGGAGAAAAAACAGGCAACAACAACAAAATGGGAGGGCAGATGGCCTTGGCCGACAAAAAGCAAGTGTACCATGGTACCCTCACTTGAGGACCCCCAAACAAGGATTTAAGCATTATTTTAGTGCTTCTCAGAGATGTGGATGTGATGGTAACATCAGCCATGTGGGTTGGGTGTCCTTTGTGCATTTTGCTGTCTGTTACTCCAATTTTATTTCTTTTGTTCTGAAAACAAAAAAGGAAGGGGGGGCTTGTGTCTGAATTGCACAAGTTGGATCCCTTTCCCCTATCCTTCTTTGGTAGGTGTCTGTTCTGTACTTCTGCCTCACCTGACCACAGAATATTTATGGCATGAGTGCATAAAATATGCTTTTAATTTAAAAGTGCTGTTTCCCCCACTGAAGATGCAACAGTGTGTGTTCCAACAGGTCAGAGTCCACATGCTGCTTCATTAATCCCCATCCAGGGTTGCACATTATTTGTAGCAATTTAGTCAGCGGAGGTCAATTAGAACTTATGCTATATAGAAAACCTTGCATAATTTATACCACCCGTGAGAAACAGACTGCTTTCTTGTGGAAAAATGCACAAATGTGGAAGATGCAAAGCTTCCTGCAGTGTTTCAGGCTGAAGCTGAATCCTGGCTAAGCAAAGGTGCTTTGGATTAATGGGCCTCTGAATCAGGGAGGCAGCCTGAATGCAGTTGCACTCCCCCTGAAGAACTAGATCTTTAATCTGGGGGGACTCCTAGGTTTTCCCTTATCAAGGTTTCCCCTTATCAAGGTTTCCCCTTATCCAGTAGCATAGAAAGCCCATTTCCAGATCTTGCTAGTTGTGGCTAGGGATAGCTAGGCACAGTGATCCATACTCTGGTTTAGACTACTTCATTGGGCTCTAGGTAGGGCCGCCCTTGAAGACAGTTTGGAGATTTCAGCTGGTGGGAAATGGAGTTGCTTTTTCTCGATCTGACAGTGAGAGACCCTATATCACCAGTATGCAAAGATCTGTATCGGCTCTGAGCCTGAGTCATGGTTTTGGTTCTGACTTATGAAGCCCTGAACATCTTAAGGGCTCATTACCTGAAGGAGTGCCTCTCCCCATACCATCTTGCCTGTGATGTGAGACCTTCCGACGCTTCATCACTGAGTGAAACGCAGGGGCCTGTGACTCACTAAAAGGCCTTTTCAGCAATAGCCCCCCTATTATGGAATGCACCCCCTCCCCACCAGAGGTCCAGGTGCATAGTTTTGGGCACTAGCTAAATACTTGTCTTTTTCAGCAGGGCTTTGAATGCTGAGCTCTGGCCTGTATAGTAATATGTTCCCAAATAGATGAAGTTTATTTACTGTGTTGAATTGCTTGATTTTGTTTTGTTTTTACTTATTTTTTCATTGCTGTAAACTGCCCTTGGGCCTTTTGACAAAGGGGGCAGGATATAAGTTTAAAAAAGAAAACAAAACAAAAATATAGCACAAAGATGACAAAAAAAAAGACGATAAAATAATTTGATTTAGTCCAAAGGAACAGTAAAGGATTTACAGCATGCTAGAACATTGAGAGACACAGATTAAAATCCCTTTTTACTTTCCAAGCCTGCTGGGTGGTCTATCGCTCAGCCTAACCTTCCTCTTACAGGTGGTGCCAAGCAAGGATCTTAAAGCACTTTGGGTCATTTGGAATGTACCTTAGAAATTATTCATAATAATTTTTAAATGCATCCTAGCCATCCATGCTTAGCATGCTCTTTGCTTCCCATGTTCATTGTAAATACAGGTGATTAGAGTGTCTGCTGAGAATAAATAAGTTGTCGGTTTTGCTTAAAGAAAAATAGGTGCTTTCCAGGAGATGTCCTGGCTGACGTTTGGAATATGAAATTGACCTGAGTGATGAACACAAATGAACTTACCGTAGGTGCCCCTCACTCACTAAACCAGGGGTGGGGAACCTCTGGCTCAGGGCTCACATGCGACCCCCAGGCCTTTCTCTTTGCCCCTTAGGTCTTCGTCTGTCCTTTGACACTTGAGATGTATGTTTTTAGGGCATGATTGCAAGTTGTTTTATACTGTTTCTTGTATTGTGTTCTAGTTGTTGGGACTTTAGGATGAAGGACGTAATAAATTCGTCCTCCAGTTGCTCCTGTGGTGGCCATTGCAGGACTAGACCATTGCATCCATTCACTAAGATGGTTGGGCAATTGCTCCTTCAGACATTGCATTTTGAATGCATTCCCATTAAATGTTTAATACGTGCATTCAACTAACACATGTTTCCAGTCACAAAAGGTGTGTGGTCCAGAAAGCTCTGATTGGCTATGGCTTCCTGTTTTGTGTAGGAGCATGTAATGTATGCAACGCCCCTAAGTGGTTTAGGATTGCAATCTTCTAATCTCCCTCTCTGTGTTCCTTCCCAAGTGCAGACCTGCGCTTGCCTCACTTGGCAGCACAGAGGCAAATGTTTGCCAGACATCTGTTGCACATTCAACTGCAGTCGGATTTCTAATCTACAAGTTAGTTCTTCCAGGTCCCTTTTGTCATAAATTATATACCTCATCCCCTCTTCAATTTAGTAAGTCCTCAAAGAAGGATCACATCTGAATAAACTTCACTTCAAAGCTAATGATTTAGCCCTGCTTATTAAAATGTAGATCTGTTAAGAGGATGTTCCTAATCAGGTGGAGTAATGAAGGAGTCTTTTATAGGCTTGATGGCATTGAAGTCTGGATTTTTGCAATGTTCCATTTTCTGGTCAACAAAAATGACAGGCAATTAAAGCCAAAGAACTTGTATGCCTGAAGAGTGAGCGAAAATGAGAGATGAACCGGTGTCTGGCCAGAGATTAAAATGAAAAGCAGGACTTTATTTAACTATAAACTGACAGGTGAAACAGCCCAGGAGGAAGCGCTAGGAGTGATTTGGGGACACAGTTCTTGAATTGCAAATTTTAATTTCCCTCCGTGCTAGAATGGGAATAGGAGTTACGCAATAGTCCCTTAATATCCCTCCCAGCTGTGGAGAACAATCACATCTGGCAGAGAACATCGCAGTGGAATTATATTACGGCTGCTCGGTTACTAAATGCTAAACTGCAAATATATGTTCAACTAACTTAACTGGAGAAGAGGAATAGATCTAATGTGTCATGTGGAAATGAACTAGCTGGAGAGGAGAATGAGGGAGGAAAAGAGTCAATTACTGAGATAAAAGAGAGAGAACTTTTACAATTGTCTTGCCTTAAGAGCCTCAACTTACTTGAAGCGAACAGAGTTAAAGTTAATATCCATGGATTGCTGCTGCATGATTAGATATGGGGAAGGACTGTAGCTCAATGGCGGAGTGCTTGCTTTGCATGCAGAAGGTACACCCATGCCTCTACACAGGGCTGGTCAAAGACTCCTTGTCTGAAACCTTGGAGAGCCAGTTGATAAGTGATGCTGTTTCCAACAGTAGTCAACCAAAGCCTCTGCTAAGCCAGTAAGCTAGGCGAGAAGATAGCAGCACTCTCCCATTATTTATACCCCACATTTAATATTTATTGAGGTTGAATCCTGACAAGACAGAAGTACTGTTTTGGGGGGATAGGGGGTGGGCTGGTGTGGAGGACTCCCTGGTCCTGAATGGGGTAACTGTGCCCCTGAAGGACCAGGTGTGCAGCCTGGGAGTCATTTTGGACTCACACCTGTCCATGGAGACACAGGTCAATTCTGTGTCCAGGGCAGCTGTCTACCAACTCCATCTGGTACGCAGGCTGAGACCCTAACTGCCCGTGGATTGTCTTGCCAGAGTGGTGCATGCTCTGGTTATCTCCTGCTTGGACTACTGCAATGAGCTCTACGTGGGGCTACCTTTGAAGGTGACCCGGAAACCACAACTAATCCAGAATGTGGCAGCTAGACTGGTGACTGGGAGCAGCCGCCGAGACCACATAACACCGGTCTTGAAAGACCTACATTGGCTCCCAGTATGTTTCCGGGCACAATTCAAAGTGTTGGTGCTGACCTTTAAAGCCCTAAATGGCCTCTGCCCAGTATTCCTGAAGGAGCGTCTCCACCCCCATCATTCAACCCGGACACTGAGGTCCAGCACCGAGGGCCTTCTGGCGGTTCCCTCACTGTGAGAAGTGAGGTTACAGGGAACCAGGCAGAGGGCCTTCTCAGCACTGGTGCCCGCCTTGTGGAATGCCCTCCCATTAGATGTCAAAGAATTAAACAACTACCGTATTTTTCGCTCTATAACACGCACCCGACCATAACATGCACGTAGTTTTTAGAGGAGGAAAACCCGTAGGCATGTCACCCGTAGGCATTCCCTCCATAACACGCACAGACATTTCCCCTTACTTTTTAGGAGGAAAAAAGTGAGTGTTATGGTGCAAAAAATACGGTACCTCATGTTCAGAAGACATCTGAAGACAGCCCTGTTTAGGGAAGTTTTTAATGACTGATGTTTTAATGTATTTTTAATATTTTGTTGGAAGCCGCTCAGAGTGGCTGGGGAAACCCAGCCAGATGGCTGGAGTATAAATAAATCATCATCATCATCATCTATAGATATACTGCTCTTGAGCATGGGGTTTCATTAAGCTATCATGGCTCACTAGCATGAAGAGACGAAGTCTCAATGACTGGCTGTCATCCAGTTTAACATCCATTTTAGCCAGTGGCTTTCACAGCTTGTGGCAGCAAATTTCATGTTAGTAACCTGGGAAGTTCTGGAGGCCCATGGCTTTTTTTCAGAAGACATACTATATGTTTGGAACAAAGCATTACAGTCAGTAAATGGTTGTGGCATACTGCCCTGGTTTCTTCTCATTTTGAGAGCGAGACCTAGTGTTAGTCAGTTGACAGTAGTGAGTAATAGGCCACAGCTGGGAGATTTCAAGACAGTTGTGCTAGCCAGTTTGAAGGTAACCATTTTTAAAGCTGGGGAGCACGCCAAGAGAAGGCTGGTCATGTGAGCTTGGCAAGGCCCTGGGAACACTCATGAAGAACCAGAAGTTGGACAAAACTTTCCTCAGTCGGTCTTCTAGGGATGGATGTTAAGAAATAGGTTGATGAATTGTCTTGAAATGACTGAAGTAATCGTTCTAGCTGTGACTTCAGTTTAACAAAAAACTCCGTTACCTTCAAACTCTTCCTTTTTAAAAAAACAATATACTAATGATTATTTGAAAAGTGTCAAAAGAAGGCCACACGCAGGATGCATGAACAACAACAGCTTTAATACAAAACGGTTTATGGAGAGAACACTGTGCAGCAGGTTGCTGCTTGCAACAGAGGCCACATCTGCACTATACATTTAAAGCAGTATTATATCATGGCTTCCCCCAAAGGATCATGGGAGCTGTAGTTTCTCAAGGGTGCTGAGAATTATTAGGACACCTTTATTCTCCTCACAGAGCTACAATTTCTAGAGTGGCTGAAGAATCAACCCCTCTTTCCAGGTGAATGGAGAAGAAAGTGTCTGTGTTTTTGTTTAAAAAAGATCAACAATTTTGGGGTGCCCTGGTTTTTACTTTTCGATACATCCCCATTGCTGGTGCCTCCCACATCTATTTTCAAATGCACAAACTGCAGGGTTACACAGAATCAATCTGCAATGAGTTTTTATTTTTGGAATGAAGCCAGTCTCTCAAGAAGTACATCTCAGGGACAAGCAATATGCAGAGATGAAGATTGTGTGTGAAATATGTAGAAAATGCAAGTGGCCAAAGTCCATTGGTTCTGGAATAAAATATGTAAAGCGGGTCTGTTACTACTCACTTCCTTGGCACAGACAAAGTTTGTGTACAGAAAGTGAAGGAAGAGGGAAAGGTGTACAGTGGCAAGGGACTTCCAGGGCTCATCGGCATTAAATTCCATTGCCAGTTATGTGATTCAAAAAAGACTGTAAGCAACATATGGACAGTTACATAAAATGCAAAGCCTACTGAGAAAAGAGAGGCTGCAGTTCTGACAATGGCCTTTTCTAAACTGCATATTCTGAAACAAAGCTGCTATTTCATGGTATTTCAGACTGAGGAGTTAATCGTGCCAGAGTTCAGGCAGCCAGAAATCTGTCAGACTCAATCCCAGTGCAACCCAACATTCTTTCCAATCCCCTTACTTTGTATTGTTCCGGAATTTTCCAGCAAAGCACAAGTCAACTAGCTGGGTCTTAAAACGGAGCAGTTCATCTTAACTGCAGCTGACATTTGCATTCTGAAGAGGAATCCTGCTTTCACGCTCTGTTATCCTCCATTTGGTTGAAAGGGCCTGCACTGTGCTCTTCCAAAATAAATTCTAAAAGTTACCGAATCAAGTGCAATAAATGTAAAATGAACATATGGAAACACTTAAGGTATATTGACATGAGGAGAAAAGCGCTGAGTCGTTTCTCTGGGTTCAGCTTCAGATGGCCGCGTGGTGAGAGGAGGATACGCTTTTATCAGCTTTAGACTGGTGGTCCCCTTTAGAATTGTGAACTGTTGTAACGTTTCTTATCAATCAATCCAGAAAACATTTCCTTCTGACTTGGGGGTGGGTGGGGGTGGGGCTTGGTGGGATGGTAGGAAAATCACTTTTGATTCCTTTAAAAGCAGCAACAGTGGAACAATCTCATTTTGACAGACCCTTGTCATTCAGACAACTCAGCAATTTCACTCTGAGATACTCAGCAATTTCACTCTGAGATCTGAGATACCTCAGATCAGGCATGAGTAGCTGGTGGCAAGACAGATCCTGGAGCTCCAATGGGTCTTTTATTGATCGCCAACCCAGCGGAGGTGTGGATAAAAAGAATATTAGGGCACTGTTCTGAAATTGCTGGGAACTATGGGCGGTGTGTGTGCTCTTGTCCTGCTCGTGGGTTTCCCACAGGCATCTGGGTGACCAATGTGAGAACAGGAAGCTGGACTAGATGGGTCACTGGCCTGATCCAGCAGGCTCTTCTTGTGTTCTTATTTAAAGCAGGGCTTGTGACCCTCTGACCCGCCAGAGGTTTTTGTACTACATCACTGACAACTGACCATACTCACTGGGGCTGATGGAGTTGAAGTTCAACAACACCTGCAGGACTGCAGGTTCACCAGTCCTAATTTAAAAGAAAAATGTACTATTCATAGCATTTAAGCATTTTCCTGGCTGAGGATCCTGCAAGAATGAATCTTAAATTTGGAGTCGTTTTATTTCACGCATCTTCTGTATCTCAGCAATTTCAAACTCCCTGCTTTCTTTTAGTACAAAATTGTAAGAAGTGCTTTAAGAAACCCACTGTGTTCTCCTTTTTTCCAGAGGAAATACTTTGGGGAGACTAATGTTGCTTATTTGATTGTACCTCCACGCATCTTAAAAATGAATTTTGATGTGTTTTCTGTGTTAGACCTTTGTTACAACAACAACAACCCTCAGAAAAGGCTGCGGGTAATTAAGTTCCAGTCTACAAATTCAACCTCTAGGTGGGATCAGATCAGTTTGTATCAGAATCCACAAATGCTGGATTCCACAAGTGTCCATAGTCTGGGATTTAAAGAATCATAGAGTTGGAAGGTTCAGCACTAACCTGCAATAGTTTGCACACTGGATCTCCAAAACACAACACCTAATTGGAACGCATGGCTATCTGTGTGACAGCTGTTTCTTAGTGGGGTTCAGAAGGGGCTCCTGGCTGTTGTGTCTTATGATCCTTATCCCAATGGTTTTTCTACTTCAAAACTGTGTAGGAGGGAAACGGAAACCTGGTGGGATACAGAGCAGGTTGAGCTATGCTGAAAGCTCAGTAAAAACCCTTGTTTGAGGCGATTAATTTGGTGACCTCTGGCCATAAGCAGACCTCCAATTTGCAAAGCAGAGGACTGAATGGAGGGGTGGGATGGAAGCAATCTATTCATGAGAGAATGGTTGAATAGAAAACGTTTTGCTCTCGTCTCTCCACCCATACTGCTTGCTTGTAGAATAAACAGGATTATTACTTGCATTCGTATCTGAAATCAAGCATTTGCTTCTGGTCCAATAAAAATAGATGTAGGCCTTAGCACTGTCCCATCTCCACCCCTACTCTGCTGCTACTTTATCTATTAGAAAGGTACTTGACAAAGCATTGTAAAGATAATACTGAAATCAGACAGTGGCATTTCCTTATGGGTTCTGGTCTCAGAAGTTGCAATATGCTTGTGATGTGAAATAGATAGGAGGATGCTCAGGGGTTGCAGCATCCTCTGCTTGAATTGCCCTATAAAAATCTCTTTGCAAATGATAATCTACCATCTATAGTTATAAGCCTTTAAGCTGCTTATTCTGTTTTTGTGGGCTGGTGTTGTTTTCTTTAGCCTAAATATGCAACCAACTGGCAACAAATTCGCACCAAGGAGTCGTGTAATAAAATCTCAAATTAACTCCACAGGAATAAATCTTAAAAGGCCAGAGAGGATCCTGACATTTGTTTCAGATAGTAAAACCATAAAGCTTGTTCGCTTGCAAACCAACAGTCTTGTTTTCAGCAAAGCCTTTGGCGTCTTTAAACTGGCAACATAAGAAATGGCTTCAAAACTATGTTTGGCTATTGATGAAAATGATGAGAGTGACATTTTCACATTTTGCTTTCATTGTTGCATTATTATAGTTCATAACTCTTATGTATTTATATATGGCATTTCTGTGCCACCCCATAACATAAAGTTCTCTGGATGGCTTACAATAAATAAGTTTTTTTAAAAAAAGAAAAGAAATGCAAACTAAAGCATAAAACCAATTAAGAGAAAATGGACGTGGGTGGCACTGTGGGTTAGGTGGTTTGAATCCCCGCGATGGGGTGAGCTCCCATTGCTCGGTCCCTGCTCCTGCCAACCTAGCAGTTCGAAAGCACGTCAAAGTGCAAGTAGATAAATAGGTACCGCTCCAGTGGGAAGGTAAACAGCGTTTCCGTGCGCTGCTCTGGTTCGCCAGAAGTGGCTTAGTCCTGCTGGCCACATGACCCGGAAGCTGTACGCCGGCTCCCTCGGCCAATAAAGCGAGATGAGCGCCGCAACCCCAGAGTCGGCCACGACTGGACCTAATGGTCAGGGGTCCCTTTACCTTTAATTAAGAAAAAGGGGGGTGACATGAATGCAACAAGTGGCCCAGATTTCCTAAGTTGTTCACAAGCCTGGGTGAACACAGAAGTCTTCACCTGGCATTGTAATGCCTACACAGATGGCACTAGGCGAGATTCCCTTACTTCACAACTTAGGTGCCACTACTGAAAAGGCGAGGGGATCCAGAGCAGGATCTCGAAAGGGACTCTTAAGGTTGGAGTAATGGGGGGAGTCAGTCTTTCAGGTAGTCTGGCCAAAGCTATTCAAGGTTTAAGGTTTAAAATCAGCCCTTTAACCCAGAAATGGACTGGAGTCACTTGATGACCTGTTGATTGAGTGTGCATACTGATTGGTTTGCACAAGGTTTGTAAGGAGGTTTTATAATGCCGGATAGTTGCTTCTAGCTTGTGTTGGACGGAGGACAGAGAGAAATGTGTGAGCAAATTTGTTGCTCCAGATACTTCCTTTTTCTGACACTACCCAGTACTGCCGTGTGGTTCCTGCAGAAGGTGGAGAAAGATTCCCCACCCCTGTTATAAATACATAAGATGCACAAACCAAGGGGTAAGGAGCAGCAATAGATATTGTCATTTCAACAACATTATAAAAGTAAATCATAATTGGTGAGACATGCCAGTAAATGTACCATTCAGATCTCATACCTGGCAAAGAGAGCATTGGATTTAATGTGTCTTGTTCCCAGTTAAGGGAGCACACCACTGTAACCTTAATATTTTGTCATTTTGTAAACATTAGGAGAGAAATAAGATTTGAACTCATGTAGATATAAACATGTCTATCTTGGATTATTGATTGTAAAACTTCCTCTTCTAGTTAATCTGAAATTAGTGTGGGATAAACATATAGCTTTATAAATGGAAGGACTGTTTTTATAGGCTTACATTTATATAGTGGAGCTGAAATTCACCTGGACACAGTCCAGCTAGAGCCAAACCCTTTTTTACGCTCCGTTGAATTCAGCAGGAGGCATTTAGTGCATGCTTAATTTTCCATTAAAATCAAAAAGATTTACTGTGCAACTTTACCCAGAAGTAAGCCCATTTAATGTGCTTGCTCTCAGGTAAATGTGCCTAGGCTTGCAGCTGTTAAGTGTGCTTAGCTTTGCTGGGTCATGCTTATTATTAATTTTTTTAAAACCCAGTGCATGATTTGTGAAAGTAGCAAATGGAGACTAAAGAGATGGAGCCCTGGTGTCACATGACACACCACCATCCACATATGGCAAGTGCAGATTAAAGCTGAGACAGACAGCTACAAGTGGGAATTAAGTGCAGTGCTAACACAGACTCTGTAACAGGTTCTTAGCAGCAGGAAAGACTTATGTCAAACCTCTAATGGACAAGGATGTTAATGGAAACAAAACACTGTAACAATGTTGATTTATTGGGTCAGGCACATCAAGACTTTAATAAGCGAATCTTTGACACAATCCCGTATAATGGCTATCTGGGCCTCTTCCAATGTATCATGTCACTCTGGTTTGGCCTGCTTTCACAGTTATTGTGGCTGTGATCCAGTGCTTGATGCTTGTTTTTCAAAACAAAGATGTGGGGTGTATGTGTGTGTGCGCGCGCCTGCTAGTGTTCATTTCTTGATGTTGAACTCTGATTTGGTGGACTGGCTGCTGAATTTACAATTCAAGTTTCCCAGCAATGTGTGGGGCTTTAGCAGCAGAGTTGTCTTCCAAAATACTCCTGTGGGAAAGCAGTGCTTTGAAAGGATTCAGGAGTAGTAGTAGTAGTAGTAATTGTGCCCCACCCATCTGACTGGGTTGCCCCAGCCTACTACTCTGTAAATACATGCATACAAGTCATAAATGAAAAGTAAAAAACTGTTGCCTCCGTAGGTGATATTCTTACATAAACCAAAAACCCCTTTAAAGCCTATTGTTTGATATCATGGTGGGAGGGACATATTGGTGATCACCAGGCCCCTCATAAATAACAGCATAGTTTTCTAGTATCCTATTTAATGAAATTGATTTTTTTTTAGCTTTCTTGGAAGCAAAGTCCTCAATCAAATCACTGTAATCCAAACTTCTCCCAATTTTATGTTCATCTGAAATCAGTGCTAATCCTACTAAGCCTTCTTGCAACATAGAAGACAGGGTTTTTTTTGTTTTTTGTTCATCAGGTTCAGCTTTGAAAATGACCCCTCCCCAGATGCAACAGTTACAGGTACAGTGGGAATAATGTCATGTACTACACATAAATTGGGGGTAAATATCTTGAATATTACACTTACGAATAAACTGAAGGGCTAGCAAAGCTCTGCATTTTCCTTGAGGTTGATAAGCTAAACAAGAAACAAAAAAAGATTGATCTCGCTTTCTTTTGTTGCAGTTTCATTTTTATGACAACCCACCCCCCAGTTCCTTGTAGAACTAAATTTCTCTAAAAATTGCCCTAAAAAGAGAACTGCAACAAAAGTACAGTGGTACCTCAGGTTACATGCGCTTCAGGTTACAGACTCCGCTAACCCAGAAATTCATTCCGGAGGAATTTCGTTTCGAAATTCATAACCTCGGGTTAAGAACTTTGCTTCAGGGTGAGAAGAGAAATCATGTGGTGGGGGTGTGGCAGCAGTGGGAGGCCCCATTAGCTAAAGTGGTGCTTCAGGTTAAGAACAGTTTCAGGTTAAGAACGGACCTCTGGAACGAATTAAGTATGTAACCAGAGGGACCACTGTAAGGGTAAATGTATCATAATACATTAATTATTATCAGTCTGCAAGTGAGGCAGTGGATGTGCTGGACCGTTGTCTTGCCTTGGTAATGCATGGGATGAGAGCCAACAAACTGAAGCTCAGTCCAGATACGACTGAGGCACTGTTAGTGGGCAGTTCCCTAGACCGGATGGAAGAGAAGTTGCCTGCTCTTGATGGGGTTATGCTCCCTCTGAAGAAGCAGGTACATAGCTTGGGGGCACTTCTGCATCCTTTGCTGTTACTTGAGGCTCATGTGAGTGGCACGGAATGCCTTCCATCTGCTTTGGCTGGTGGCCCAGCTGTGCCCCCATCTGGACAGGGATAGTCTATGTCTTCTGTCTTCTATGGTCTGGTAAGGTCAGGGCTAGATTACTGCAATACGTTATGCATGGGGCTGCCTATGAAGACAGTTCAGAAAATTCAGCTGGTACAGAATTTGGTGGCCAGGTTGCTCACCAGACCAAGATGGTTTGAACATATTACACCAATCCTAGCCTGACTGCACTGGCTTCCAGTTAGCTTCCGGGCCCAATTCAAAGTGCTGGTTTTGACCTATAAAGCCTTAAATGGCTCAGGATCACAGTACCTCAAGGTCCGCCTCTCTCCATATGAACCTACCGAGACTCTGAGATCATCATCTGAAGCCCTTCTTCACATGCCTGTATGAGAGTTCTGGAGGGCAGCAACATGAGAATGGGCCTTTTCTGCTGTGACTCCCTGCCTGTGGAATGCTCTCCCCAGGGAGGTTTGACTGGTGCCTTCATTATACATCTTTAGGCACCAGGAGAAAAGTGAAGAGGAATTAAAGAACCTTTTAATGAGGGTGAAAGAGGAGAGCGCAAAACATGGTCTGAAGCTCAACATCAAAAACACTAAGATCATGGCCACTGGTCCCATCACCTCCTGGCAAATAGAAGGGGAAGAAATGGAGGCAGTGAGAGATTTTACTTCTTGGGTTCCATGATCACTGCAGATGGTGACAGCAGTCACAAAATTAAAAGATGCCTGCTTCTTGGGAAAAGCAATGACAAACCTAGACAGCATATTAAAAAGCAGAGACATCACCTTGCCAACAAAGGTCTGTATAGTTAAAGCTATGGTTTTCCCGGTAGTGATGTATGGAAGTGAGAGCTGGGCCATAAAGAAGGCTGATTGCTGAAGAATTGATGCTTTTGAATTATGGTGCTGGAGGAGACTCTTGAGAGTCCCATGGACTGCAAGAAGATCAAACCTATCCATTCTGAAGGAAATCAGCCTGAGTGCTCACTGGAAGGACAGATCCTGAAGCTGAGGCTCCAATCCTTTGGCCACCTCATGAGAAGAGAAGACGCCCTGGGAAAGACCCTGATGTTGGGAAAGATGGAGGGCACAAGGAGAAGGGGACGACAGAGGACGAGATGGTTGAACAGAGTTTGACCAAACTGCGGGAGGCAGTGGAAGACAGGAGTGCCTGGTGTGCTCTGGTCCATGGGGTCATGAAGAGTCAGACACAACTAAACGACTAAATAACAACAACCCTTTAAAATGTGTGTGGGGGGGAGGGGTGTTATTGGTTTTGGGGGGTTGCTCTTGTTTTTATTGTGTCTTTCGTGTTTTTATCTTGTATATTTATGTTGTGAAGTGCCCTGAGATCTATGGATGAATGGCAATATAATAAATAAAATAAAATAAATCATCATCATCATCATCTCTGTTGAATCAGTATCTCCCTCGAGCTGCTAAGACATATAGCTGGAGCCTTTTTCAAGGTCATCATCTCCCATAGTATCCAAAGACTGAACATCAAATATGAATCCATACTTCTCATTAAACTGCACCATTTGATTAAATCTGTCATCTAGGTGAGCAATTGTTTCATCCACTATAACATTGGAGAACTTTATGCAAAATTTGACTTTTGGATCAAGAATGGGGTCATTTCACCTTTCTTACATGCTGCACTGGGAATGCCGCCTCAATGGAATCATCAAATGTTGCAGCAATTTTTTTCAGAAGCTTCTACTGCCTTTTGAAACCCATGGTCTCAATACTCAGTTCATATAATCATGAATACCTTTCAACAGTGTCAATGCAACATCTTGCTACGTATCTCAATTTTGCATCCCCTTGCTTACTCACTTGTGACAGGATGCCATACCAGATAACTGTACTAAGAAGACATGTGAAAGACTGAAGCTCAGACAAAAGACCGTTGGCTTCAGCGCAAGTTACACTGTCAAGGGCAGGGGCTTTCAATAATTTAATAATGGCTTTATAAATTTGAGAAGCCTTGAAGCAAACGACTTCTACACCAGTAATGCAACTCTCCCAATGAGTTTCAGGTGGCATTTTCAAAGCACATCTTAGAAATGATGTCAGTATTTTCCATCTTTTGTGGAGGATGCAGAGACACGATAAATTCTGTGTAAATTTTAAAAAAGAAGAGAGTTGAAGCTATATTGCCTCACCTAGAACTATGTTTGAGCTGTTACATCCAAGGGGAATGTAAATAGTGTTAGGGTTGAGACATAACAGTCTCCTTTGTATTCTAATATATTTTTTCTTTCATATTGGCACCATTATCATATCCTTGACCTCTGCAGTTACCTAAGTTTCTCAAGAAGTGACTCTGTCAACCCAACTCCACTAGGGAATTTGCATTTATGTATTCTATGAATCTTCTGATGCAGGTTCACTCTCTCCAACATTAGCAACTCTTAAAAATGTGATTTGTTCCTGATGACATATACCTGGTGTACAATCAAGGATGATAGAAGAGTATTTTGTTACTTTAAGTTTCAGATGTTCTTCAGCATATGATTTGAGATCAGTTCAATTAATTTGCTTTGTATGTTTTTTTCTTAGAGGGCAGGCATTTCCTTACATTTGGTTATATCTGGCCATGACACCCACTTGTCCTAAAAAGAATTACTGTTCTGGCATTACCGAGGTCATTTTAAAAAAATGACCACCAGTTCCTTGTCGAACTAAATTTCTCTCGGCTAAGAACTGGAAGCAGGCAATGAAGTATTTTTTTCTCCAGTAGTCAATTTGCAGCTACAACTGAAACTGCTGTAATGCATCAATAGGTGTTTTTGAAATCAACCTTCTTTTCAGATCATACCACTTCTTCATGCAACACGTACGACCATCTGAAACCTCATGATTTTTAAGATGATAATTTAAGTGCTTACAGATAAGTAATCCACCAGCAAATAGCTGCCTCATCTTCTGACTAAACAGTTTATAGTAGAAGGAATAAACAGCATCACTAATCTTTGAATATACGGACACGTTCAATCCTTTGTCCATTCCTTAGAACTTTGAATCCTGTCGTTGTTCACTGGATACTTGTCATTGTGAAAATAGTTGTCACTTCATGAACTAGCTTGAATCAAGCAACCTCTGTCCATGTTGCGGTGTCTGCAGTTAACAAGGTCCTGACAGAATTATTGTCATGTGTGCCACCATGGGACTGTTGGTATGGGGGGAACAGGCATGATCCCGCTCTTCAAAGTAGTTTTCCCTAGTTCCTGCATCTGAACAGGGGTAATGAAGCTCACTGGCTATCCATGGATCAGGTCCTGTCTCTTCATTTAATCTGCCTTCTGTGCTTGCTAGGATCAGTAAACTGGGATAACCTTGTGTACAAGGCTCTGATCTCCCTGGGAGAAGGATGTGATTAAAATGCGACAGAAGAGACAGGTAACCAAAAAAACAGAAATGAGATGCCTGGAAGTCATAGAAGGCTCCAGAACTGAAATCCATAGTCTTCCAGCTCTATCTCCTGAGCTGCTGTTCTAAATATTTCTCACACTCCTATATACTTAGAAATAGAGAGGTTTTTTCCAGTTAACTCGCCAGAAATGTCTCCTCTAGAGAATACGTAAGAATCTACGCCAGTGCATCTTAGCAATTGAAGCAAATGGAATTCCTTTTGATCAGTGATGTTTATGGAACACTTTCAGCACAGGGACACACCCTCAGGAACTACTTGCATGGGCAAAGCAGCACACTTCCTAAGCCAATCATTGTGCTATTTCATTTGTACTGCTACAGACTGGTTTATTTTTCTTCTTCTGAATCTCTCCATGTTAACGCAACGAGGAATTTGAGCTGAAATCGCTACCATCTGCATAAAGAGAGTAGCGAAACATGGTTATAACAAATGTCTGATTTGGACAGCAAAGTACAGGGCGGCTAATGGTAACCTTTCTGTCATTAACATGAAAGATTAAAGGCTATAATGTACAAAAAATGTATTAGACGGTTTATCATTATTTTTAATGATGTTTCCAAAGCTACAGTGGGCAAGATCTCTAGAAAGGAGGAAAAATACCTCTAATTTTATTTGCATTCTTGGGAGTCTGCCCAGTCATGATTGTTACCTTTAAAATACCAGCTTTTTCCATACTCTCGGCCTAGTTAACACTCGGCAAAGGCTTTCATATAACCGCTCACTTAAATGCTCTTTTTCAAAGTAGCCTATGTTGACCTTTTACCTATAGAGTTCTGGTTCAAATCTCACTTACGCTTGGTGGAAATTTGAAATAGCAACTATATGTAATGTACTGGCTGTGAATTATGTAAAATGAACTGGTGGTTTCATTCCAGGTCCCTAAGGATTTTTAAAGAATCCTTCCAGCATCACAAATTAATAATATCTAACACTTTATTTGGAATCATACAGGTGTGAAGGATATCCATACCAGTTGTTATGGGTATGATATTTACCTTAAATTTCATAGAATTGTAGAGTTGGAATGCATCCTGAGGGTCATCTAGTTCAACCCCTTGCCAAGCAGGAATCTCAACTAAAGCATCCAAGACAGATGGCCATCTAATCTGCTTAAAAACCTCCAATGAAGGAGAGTCCATCACATCTCATGGTAGTCTGTTCCACTGTTGAACAGCTCTTAGTGTCAATAAGTTATTCCTGGTATTTTGTTGGAATCTCATTTCTTGTGACTTGAAGCCATTTAGGTCCTACCTTCCAGAGCAAGAGAAAACAAGCTTTCTCCGTCTTCCATGCAACAGCCTTTTAAATATTTGAAGATGGCTATCATATCCCCTCTCAGTCTTCTCTTCTCCAGGCTAAACATACCCAATGCCTTCAACCATTCCTCATAAGACTTGGTTTCCAGAGCCTTGATCATTGGTTGCCCTCCTCTGCACACATTCTGGCTTGTCAATATCTGTTTTAAATTGTGGAACCTAGAACTGGACACAGTACTCCAGGTGTGGTCTGACCAAGGCAGAATGGAGCAGGACTTCCATTGATCAGGACACTCTGCTTCTCTTGATGCAGCCTAGAATAGCATTAGCTTCCCTGCCCCCCTGCTGCATCACACTGTCGACTCATATGAAGCTTGTGGTCTACTAAGACCCCTAGATCCTTTTCACATGTACTCAGTGGCGTAGCGTGGGGGGTGCAGGGGGGGCCGGCCGCACCGGGCGCAACATCTGGGGGTTAGGGTTAGGGGGCGCAAATCCACTGGTTAGGGGGCGCAAATCCACGGGTTAGGGGGCGCAAATTACTTGCCTTGCCCCGGGTGCTGACAACCCACGCTACGCCACTGCATGTACTCCCATCAAGCCAAGGTGTCCCCCATCTTATATTTGCGCAGCTGCTTTTTCCTGCCTAAGGGTAGAACCTTACATTTATCCCTATTGAAATTCATTTTGTTAGTTTTGGCCCAGTTCTCCAATCTTCATGTGCAGTTTTGGTGCCAGGCAAAGACATCTTTCAATTTCCCCAGACTTAAACCTTTTATGATGCATTTATGCTGCTCTGATATCTCCAATTTTATTCCTGTATTATTTAAGTTTGTCATTTGAACTTTCCGAATTGTATTGTTTTATTGCAGGGGTGGGGAGACTGTGTCCTCCGGAAATTGCTGGTTTGCAACTCCCCATTAGCTCCAGCTGGCAACATCTGGAGAGCCACAGGTTCCCCACTGCTGTTCTTATGACATTGATTGCATTTTAACTGTTAGCCATCCTGGAAATATTTGTACTGAAGGTGGGTACAGTACATAAATTTGCAAAACATACATTCCATGTGTATACAGTCGTACCTTGGAAGTCGAACGGAATCTGTTCTGGAAGTCCGTTTGACTTCCAAAACATTCAAAAACCAAGGTGTGGCTTCTGATTGGCTGCAGGAAGCTCCTGCAGCCAGTCAGAAGCTGTGGAAGCTGCGTCGGACGTTCAGGTTCCAAAGAACGTTTGCAAACCAGAACCAAAACATTGGGAGCCAAAACATTCAACTTGCAAGGCATTCGGGAGCCAAGGTACGACTGTATATATCTAATTCAGGGGCTGCCAGAGATGCCCATCAACAGGTCCTTTGTCCTCCTTTTTGGTGATTAGTAAGTGACCACTCTGATGTCTGTGGACATTATAACATTATGGGTTGCATCCAACTAAGTTCCACTCCAAGGAGAGCCATTGTAATGAATGGGCCCAAGTTAGTCATGCCCACCCATTTTGATGGAGCTAACCCTATGTAATGAGAACATGCCACCGGTGTGCCATTTTTTTTATCATCCTGTGGTGTATGTAATGTAGCCCCCACAGCACTCCCTCCCTCCCTCCCTCCCCTCTCTAGATTGTCATTTCCTTTAGGTTCTTTTTGATTACGCAGACTTTATTATACCAAGCTAAGTACCGTGATCTGCACTATGGATTTTCCCCCATGTAAGTTGTTAGAGCAGGTTCAGTCAGCACATTCAAGTTAGTCCCTTGTGTCCCATAAATGTAATACAACACTCAGCCCACTTTGATTATTTTTAGGATACACTTATGGATATTTGTTGGGGTGGAAGAAGGCCAGAGAGAAAGGAGCAGCAGAAAGCGGGATACAGCTGACCGTGAGTGTGTGAAAGGAGTGTTAAAATGGTGACAGGTTAAGCTCCTGACAAAGACTCTGATCAAAAGCAGAACCCACATTTGAATGCTTATTCTGATTTACTTAGGGGGTCTTAGTTTAAGGGCCAAATAGCACGTTTGATGCGGAAGTTCTGCGATCTGATCTCCCAACGTTTTTGTTTTTACTTAAAAACTGGCATGGAAAGTCTGAATTGGATCTGAGCAGTGGTACTGGGGAAGAAAGGCTTTAACCCTCTCCTCCCCATGCCGCTGGCTTCATCTAATCTCAAGCATCCTTCCAAAGTTGCTGATGGTGCTGCGGTCATGAAGAGGGCAGCCACTCCACGGTAACCTGGAAAGAGCAAGCAAGAACAGCCATTTTTGGTATCTTGAAGTTTCAGAACAGCTGACCTAGAGATATCCTAGAAATGTTGTCCTTGAAGAGTGGGGATTTTAGAGGCTCTGCCTCACTGTTCATCAGAATGGAAGTTATGTGCCAGTTTGGGAAATAAATACTTTCCACCTTCCTAGCCCAGAAATTGCCCTTCAGTTTATCAATGAAGCGGGATAACCTACAGATTAACACAAACTGTGCTCAGGCAGAATCATGGTAGCACTCAGTGAACTGCCAAGAAGAAAAGGGCTTCTTTTGTTATTGCTAGAATACCTGTGGCCTTCTTGGGAGCAGTATTCGAAAAATGCCGTGTTGTGCTGCCAAAAACAGCTGTATTCTAGTTTTATTTTAGTCATGAGAGTTGATTTGACTTTTTAGTCCCTGGCCAAAGGACCAAGACGTGTTGGAATGTTGACTCTCCTTCCCTGCAAAGATTGTAGAATTGTAGATTTGGAAGGGACCACAAGGGTCATCTAGTCCAGCCCCCTGCATTGCAAGAAACTTTTGCCCAACATAGACCTGGAACCCACAACCTTGAGAGTAAGAGTCTCATTCTCTACCAACTGAGCTATCTTAGGTGTGCATCAGCACTGGCAACTGATCTGTGGTTGGGGTGAGAATCATGGAACACTTCCTTTCCTTTCTAGATTTATGGGCCACCTTTATACTGAAGCACGCATGACACCACACAGCTTAAAGTATTGACACACTGTCCAAGATGCAGGACAGGAAAGGTTGTGGGAACTGGAGGGTTGTGGGGGAAGAAGAAAAAGAGGGAAAATAAGAAAATCCAGGCACCAACTTTTTCTTACCATTCCAATGGCCTCCATAATGAGGTTGCATAATGTGGGTGCAATGGATGGTCACTGCAGCAAATCCACTTTTTAAGAAAAGCCCTTTTTTGCAGTTAGTGAAGTGATAAGAAAATGCATCGAAAAGTTTGGGAGGGATGAGTGAAAACATATACACACCCTAGAAGCAAATCACAATGAATGCTCAACAAACAGGTGTTTTGGAAGACCCCTTAATGAACATGGCCCCAAGATCAGCACATGAGCACCACAGGTTCCCTTGCTCAGCTCAGCCTTAACGATGCACCCTGCACTAAGACCAGCCTTAAACTCTTACAAATGCCCCTGGGAAGCCGTGTCTGTATGCTGCTGTCCACAGGTGATTACTTTAATGACTGACAGGTATGCAGGAGACCCTCCAAGAGAATGTAACCAGCCTGAAACCTTGTGGTAAAACTACCTCATCTGGGAATTTATTCTGGAGCTGTCTTTTCCCCCACAATGGGTTTCATTTCCTGTAATTTAGAGCTGGATGTCTTCATGGAATATCACATGGTTTCAGTTTACACAGGAAATCAGCCACAGTTGCAAGAAAATTCTTCATCTCCATCTCCCCCACCCACCCAACGAAAGTTTGCAACATTTTGGTTTCACCTCTGCTTAGAAGTCTGTGTTCTGCAATGCGATCTCTGGCTACGCCCAGAACAGCAGATTTATTTCTGGCCCTTGATAATCCCTTTATATGAATAAAGCAATGGCGTGCCCCACCCCCGGCCACCCGCTTTCCCTTTACAGCAATTATATTAATCCCAGTGGCAAGAGGGAAAGGTGGGGGGAAGGCTGTTCGGCAAGTCGAGGGTGAAAATCACATTCCGAAACAGGAAGCGTGCCCAGTAAAATGGGGTTTTTAAAAGGTCTAGGAGATAAAAAAAAAATCAAATTAGAATGGGAAGAACCTTTTTTCTTTTTTAAAAAATGGGAACAGGATTAATCGGCATGGTTAAAAGTACTACCCTGTATGGGATAGTTCAAGAGGGTGGGTGCTGGTTATATATGGACTTCAAATGTTTTTGTGAAGCCATGCCAATAAAAGCAAACATAACTCTACTTCCTGTATTATTTTTATTTTGGTCCCTGTGTTTTACAAGGATCCAAATCATACTGCCAACACTACAAATGCCAGTTGCTGGGAATTGCAGGTGGGGCAAGTGCTGTTGCATTCAGGTCCAGCTTGCATTTTTTCCGCAGGCATCTGGTGGGCCTCTGTGAAGACAATGTCCTGGATTAGGTGGGCCACTGGCCTGATCCAGCAGCTTCTTCTTGTGTTGTTGCAACCTTTATTTGAAATACTGGAGAGCCGCTGCCAGCCAGTGTAGACAGCACTGAGCTATATGGACCAATGGCTGGCTCAGTATAAGCATCTGCGTTTGGTATAACATCCTCCTTCTATAGATTTTCATTTGTGAGATTTGGATATAAGAAAGGACCGCCTTCATTTGGTGTTCTCTCTCTCTCTCTCTCTCTCTCTCTCTCTCTCTCACACACACACACACACACACACACAGAGCTATCCCTTCTCAGACGGTGTTGGCTACAATGCTTACAGGTGTCAGCTAAAAGTAAAGAAAGTGTGCTTTTAAAAAAACTACTATAGTTTTATGTAATGAATGCATAATCAATTACATAACTGATAAACAAATTAAAATTCATATGATTAATCAAGCTTATGGCGATTAAGATAACTTCAGTCTAGTGACAACCTGTGAATTACTCACCTGAAGAAGCCTCTTGCTTGTAACCAGCATGACAGCAGAACATCCTCGCCTGTGCATATCAGGGTAGCGAGAGGCAAATGGACCAGCACTCCTGCCCCTGAATGTGTATGCAAGAACTCTTAAGACAGAAAAAGAGCTCCTGGCCTCTTTCTGCTCACTTATCTGCTGTTGCTGGTGTCTTCTCCTTCTCCAGTGTGGAAGAGCTCTTTGTTAATGGGCAAGGAGGGGCCTGACCCACTACTAGATTACCATAGGGGAGAGCAGAATGGTGAAGTGGTTAGAGTGAAGCTCAGTGGGTGACCTTGGGCCCGGCCTTAGCTCTCAGCCTAACTTCCCTCACAGGCACGGAGGGATGGAGAGCCACGTGTACTCATGGCCCTGGAGGAAATGGCCTTCGAGAAAGGGTGGCTTGTGAGTGTTATAGATACTGATTTACACAACACCTTTCTTTGCTACTCTCTGCCGGAAGCCTTTCAGCATTTAAGTCTGGGCAACTGACTTTCTCAACTCATTGGCACCACCACTGTGGACTAAGGAGGAACTAGGCCAACCTTGCCAGTCATTCGACAACAGGAATATGGAGCTTGGAGGAGGCAGGGAGTGCCATGATTCTTCAGGGGCAGAGAGCATGTGCATGAGGAGGAGCCCTTGCCTTTTCAGTATAGAGGATGTAGGATAGGAGAGGTGGAAATGACCTCTGGTTGCCAGAGTGGCCTAGACGGGGACATCAGTCTAGGGCACCCAGCCAGCTTTGTGAGTGAGTGGAGGTTTTGACTGTGCTCCAAGTGCTCTGGAAGACTCACTTATTTTGGCAAACATTCCCCTGAACTTGGAACTTTTCAATTTAATAATTCCTTTTAACTGTTTCAATGGTTGTGTTAGCTGGCTTGTTTTGTTGCATTTTTTAAAACTCTCAATGGTTTTAATGCTTTGATGGAATCAATTTGTTTGTGTATTTTAATTAGGTATGGATTTTACAATTAATCTTATACTTGTAGACCACCTAGAAGCCATTTTGGCACATAAGTGGCATACATATATATTGATAGCAGTTGTTCTCTGTGTAAGGCAGGCTCATAGGAGCTTCAGTGTTGATAAAGGGGTTGTACTCTCTCTCATTTTAGCCTCACAACAATCCTGTCAGGCCAAGAGATGGCAACGACTGGCCTACAGTCACCCCATGAGCTTTATGGCACCTGGGGCTCCCTGCTCCAAATCCAACAAGTTGACCTCTGTACCACATGGACAAAGGTTTACATTTCCCCCTTCAAGTTCACTCAGGGATGATGCATAGCTCAGTCTTTTGCCTCCAATCTGCAATAAACTGCAAGGTGGATTACAATTGAGGATTACTCCATAATCATCATATGACCTTGTGTGGATCAGATACTGTTGAACACACAGTAATTTTGGACACAGCTAAATCACTGCAAGGTGACTTCCCTCTGTGTTTGTCCCAGGGTAAAGCTTCAGGCAACGAGATTCCTAGGTTTTAAGGAGGCGGAAAGACTGTGATGGTGTGTGTCAGCTACAGAAGGTTTTTAACATTGTGTTTGAATTGTTGTAACCTGCCCTGGGACCTTAGGGTGAAGGTGGGGAATAATAATGATGATGATGATGATGATAATGATAATGATAATAATGAATAATAAATTAATAATAATCATAATAATAATAATAGCTTTCCATTTTCTTGTTTATAGAGTAGCTCATGCAAATGAAAAGCTCTGTTCACACTCCATTGTTTAAAAGAGTCTTCCTTTTGTATATCTTGCGTGTTTGCCCAGCTGAACAAACTTCCTAGCAGATGTCTGGTGTAGGATAACTAGATTTAGGCAGGGAATGTCTCCTGTCTGGATGTCCTGCAGTGTGAACTTAAGATCCCTTATTATGTCCTTCCTGGCTTAACAAGGAAGTGGTCTTAATGTGTAGGATAAGGATATGAATATATATATATATATAAACTTGAGTTTGCATTTTTATTAAACAGCCAGCAAAAGGTGTCCTTCCATTCTTCTCCAGATCCCAGGCAGAGTAAACCAACCAGCTGAAGAGGAAGCTTGCAAGAGTGGCCCATTTCCTTGGGGAGCTTGCCTCTCCCTACTTCATACCTGCCCTTTTTGAGTCAATATATCAAGCATATAGTGCAGTCAGTTTGATCAGTGGAACTATTTGGAGTCATCCATGGGCTGCCCATTTTGGGTTGTTACTGAATCACCTGCAGGAGTTAGGAAGGTTCCCCAAACTCAAGGAGACCATGAACCTGCAGTAATGGAAAATATGGATAGTTGGGAATGACAGAACATAAATGGACGAGCAGATCTCCTGGCCAATATTATTTCTGAATATGCCTTCTTGTGCTTGTCTTGTCTAGTATTTGCAAAATCGGAGCGAGCCATTGAAAATAGAAGTCTGGCCCAAAGTGAGGGCGCGCTTGAAAAAAGAAAGCTCATCTTCAAACTCGACTGTGTCAAAAATGTTGGGAGAATCTGCAGTGGAAGGAGCAGCCTTGAGACAGAAGCTGGTGAGTTTTCTGTGCCGTCAAAGCAGAGGGGTGCTAGCTGATATACAAATGTCAAATGGAAGGGGTGGGAGCCAGGATAGCCCTATCTGAGCATCGTAATGGCTCCTTGTTGTGAACTGGGTGAGCAAAATCACACAGCATATGTTTTTCAGAATCATAGAATCACAGAATTGTGGGATTTGAAGGGACCCCAAGGGTCATCTAGTCCAGCCCCCTGCAATGCAGGAATCTCAACTAAAGCACCTATGACAGATGGCCATCCAACCTCTGCTTAAAAAACCTGCAAGGAAGGAGAGTCCACAACCTCCCAACAGAGTCTATTCCAGCGGACTAGATAAGTTGTTGTTGTTGTTTAGTCATGTCCAACTCTTCGTGACCCCATGGACCAGAGCACGCCAGGCATTCCTGTCTTCCACTGCCTCCCGCAGTTTGGTCAAACTCATGCTGGTAGCTTCAAGAACACTGTCCAACCATCTCGTCCTCTGTCGTCCCCTTCTCCTTGTGCCCTCCATCTTTCCCAGCATCAGGGTCTTTTCCAGGGAGTCTTCTCTTCTCATGAGGTGGCCAAAGTACTGGAGCCTCAACTTCACGATCTGTCCTTCCAGTGAGCACTCAGGGCTGATTTCCTTAAGAATGGAAAGGTCTGATCTTCTTGCAGTCCATGGGACTCTCAAGAGTCTCCTCCAGCACCATAATTCAAAAGCATCAATTCTTCGGCGATCAGCCTTCTTTATACCAGATAAGTAGTGCTAGATATTTAGCTGGGCTCTCCCTGGTGTTGTTAACACCTTTAGCTCTCGGAATACAACACCCATATTAACATGCTGCTAGATGGAGTGAGATGCTGTCTCTCCTCCCCCCTCCCCCCGGGAAAAAGACATCTGACACAGTGGAGCCTTTTCCGTTCTGGCATTAGCATGACTTGACAAAGGTTGGCAGTGTAGTGGATACACAGAAACAGTGACTTCCTTGGCAACCCAGCACAAACGCTCCTTGTTAGAGCGAGGAAACCAGCTAAGTACAGCATGACTGCCTTATCTGTTAGATAGCATGGGGATGTTTGTGTATATCCAGTGTCTGAGAATTAACCTCTTTGAAATGGCCAGAGAGACTTCTGGTTCCTTTAATATATATCCTGTCCAAGATGCTGACTATTTTGCTGGGTGGGGATGGGGAAGAGATGCTGCAGGAAACCCAAAAAGAAACAATCGCTAATCTGAACCCAGATGGTAGCAAAGAGCAGGAAACATTAGGTAATACAGCAAATACGATGCACAATTTTTTAAAATTTTTATTTTTGCTGTTAAACTATGACATAATCAGTGAGGTGGAAACCAAAGTCAGGAAGCCCCATGTGATCATTAAAACTTTGTGTCGTTGGGGTCTTCATTAGAGGAGTTGGGAGTCATGGCTTGGGTCTGGATCAGACACGACACGTTGTGGCAGTTAAGCGTCCTAGCATCCGCACAGTCTCCAAGACAGTCAAACAAGCATAAAACCAAGACTAGAGTGTAGATATGCTCAAATGGGGGAAACGTCGTTAGACACGTTTTGGGAAGATTCTTCTTCAATGGCCTTTGTCATAAACGTTCCATGTACACATTTGCAAGGCAAATGCATAATGATCCCACAATTTGTCATCTTATAACTGATCAATTTCTAGACTAACTCCCAGCAGTCCTTTGGAGGAAAGTCATGTTCTTCAGACATGCTTCAAATGCCTCCCCCCACCCTCAATAGATACTGTAGAGTTTGAAAGCGGCAACCGAACTGATCAGGTGGGTGGAGTAACTCTCATACAGTGGTACCTCGGGTTACAGACTCTTCAGGTTACGGACGCTTCAGGTTACAGACTCCGCTAACCCAGAAACACTACCTCGGGTTAAAAACTTTGCTTCAGGATGAGAACAGAAATCGTTCTGCGGCGGTAGCGGGAGGCCCCATTAGTTAAAGTGGTGCTTCAGGTTAAGAACAGTTTCAGGTTAAGAACGGATCTCCAGAACGAATTAAGTTCTTAACCCGAGGTACCACTGTATATGGAAAAGTTACAGCATTTGGGACTTTTTTAGCTTAGCAAAAGAGTAAGTTGTGACATGGCAGAAATTTATAAAAATTATGCATGGCAGGGAGAAAGAAGACAGAGAAAAGTTTTTCTGCCTCTCTCAAAACACTAGAACTTGTGAGTGTCCAATGGACCTGGATGCTGGCAGATTCTGGGCAGATATAAGAAAGCAGCTCTTCACAGAACGCATAGTTAAACTGGGGAACTCACTGCCACAGGAGGCAGTGATGGCCACCAACTTGGATTGCTTCAACTCAGAATTAGGCAAATTCACAAGGGACAAGGCTCTCCATGGCTATCACCAGCCAGGTCGGCTGTGTTCCACCAGCATAGTTAGAAGCAATATGCCTCTGAATACCTGTTGTTGGGTATCTATCACATGTGGGCAAGAGGGCTGTTGCACTCATATCCTGCTTGGGGGCTTGGCATTGTCTGTTGTGAGAGCAAGATGCTGGGCCAGATGGCCTGTTCCAGTTCTATGGCGTGCATGCAGCCCCAGTGCCCATGGAGAAAGCATCAGTGCCATGCAGCGCAGGAAGACAGACAGAAGTGTAACCCTGATTCTGTGTCATCTCATCCATGCGTGCAGGGCCCTTCTGTTCTCTCTCCAGGTCTGCTGCGCAGATGCCCACTTCCTGGGCCACCTGTGGCACCGCTCCTGCCGTTCCTCCTGAGGCTGCCCTGGTGCCTACCCTTAAGGACTGCTCTGCGCCAGCACCCCCTTGCTGGAACACTGCAGATCCAGGCAGATGCATTACCACCCCGTGCTAGATCTTTAAATATGCTGACAACGTTACTGCTTATTTATTCCGGTCGCATTTTGAACGAGAAAAGCAAAAGCCTGCTGGTATTGTGCCAGAAATGCGATATATATAATGATGTTGTTTAGCAGCAACTGTCTCACTTGGTGCTGTTGACAGCAAAATAAATTAGCATGATAAACATAATTTCTCAAAAACAGCTAAGTCAAAACAGATGGTTTAAAATATTTTGGCAGGGCCCATTAGCCCAGGTTTACATGTATGTGGAGACATTAGTTCTGCTGATGACATATGGTGCCTATTTACTATTTTTGCAGCGAAATGCTCTCGTCTACAGCTTTATCACGGAGAAAGAGGTTGAAGGGTTGTTTAGCTTTAGTTAACAGAGATCTATTACTTGCTAATTTACGGAAGAAGAAATGGGGAGGGACGGGGAGAGGGGGGAATGTAGCCATAGTAATAATTCAAGGAGCAGCGGAGGAAAGTGGAGGATAATGACACATTTGTACACTGACACAATAGAATATTATTGAATGCTAATAGCTACTTGTATAACAAAATGATGGGTTGCTTACTTTGCTCACTGTGTAGAAGTTATCTTCCTCCCCATCAGCTCATGCCATCCACAGCATGAGATATTCCCCAATAATAGTAACACTCCCCAATAGCACCAGCCTTTATTGCAAGTATTCAAAGCCCTTTGAAAAAACACTAGTTTAGTGATCCTCAAAAGTTGTCTAGTAAGGTCACGCAGTCCTAGTATTCCCTGTACGGGAGATGGGTTGTGTATGTGCAGGGGCTGAGAGGCAGTAGCCCTGCTAAGGCTACCAAGAGGAAAAGCATCTAAGGGTCAGGCTAGGCAATCAGCTTGGCACTTTGTGGATATGGCTGGAAAGTGACTCTGATGCTGCGCAGTGACTGGGCACAGATCAGTGATTGGTCTGGAATGTCTCGGGGCATGAGGTGAGGGCTGCCACCTTGCAGGTCTGGACAGTGTCTCCATGGGAGACTACCTGGGAACCTCATGAATGCCACCTTTCAAGTGCCAAGATGGCATCAGGGCAAGGAATACATGTACAAAATAAATGCACAAATGTGTGAACGAATGGCTGCATGGTTCCTCCAGCATCCAGCTAACCTACAGCTTGACAGTTATTCTTGATTTAGAGCTCTTTGACAGTAGAACAGACAGTGGGCTCTCCTTTGCTGAAGGCATTTAAGCAGAAGGAGGGCAGCAGTTGTCTGGGATGCTGTAGCTGTAGATCATGGGTAGGCAAACTAAGGCCCGGGGGCCGGATCTGGCCCAATCACCTTCAAAATCCAGCCCATGGATGGTCCAGGAATCAGCGTGTTTTTACATGAGTAGAAAGTGCCCTTTTATTTAAAATGCATCTCTGGGTTACTTGTGCCCCCCATCTTTTAAAAACCATTGTTTAACACAGCCTCACACACCTATAAGCATTCAGCCACACAACCCTCCCACCTGCTTTCTGAAGGGCCATTCCAAGTACCATTTCTACAGGTGAGTGGTGGCTGAGACCCAGGTGTCAATTTTATTGGTCCTAATTTTTTAAGGGAAGAGCCCCTTAGCAGCTTTCCCTGTGGTTAAGTGAGGTGGAGCCACAGAACACCCTCCTGCAGTTCTCTGCAGTCAGGATTGTTTGCAAGGAACAGCTGTCAGCGATTCTCCTAGGAGAAAAATTTGAGCAGAATCAATACATTTGATAGTGAAATCAGTAAGAACTTTTACGATGTCTTGACTTAAATAAAGCAGCCAGCAAATCTTTCCCCCTCCTCGCAGTTCAGTTATAAAGACTGTAATAAAGTATTAGTAAAACATAGTTTAATTGATGTTTAATGACTTCCAATATATTCCAAATGACCATCCACAAGTTATTTTTTGACATTTATTAGGAGCCATTAGATAACAATTTCATTGTGATTTTTATGACACAAATCTGATGGGTAAAATCTGATGGATTGATAGATAAATTAAAATGTAATGGGGTTTTAGGGTGAGGGAATTAGGCTATCTTGCAGGTCTGTTTTCGATGTCATAAATGAAAGGAATATTGTTTGAAAAGATTTGTTTATACCTTTTGGCTTTCATAATGTGCTGTAAAAATAGGTGTGTGGCAAGCTGTTATCACAGATTAAAAAGCAGGATGTGGGGCAAACAAATGTTAAGGGATTTGTGTCAACCCCTGAGCCAGAGTTGCACATAAATGAACAAGCAAGATTGTGATTTTAACTCACACAGGAAAGTAAAGTTTTACTCTGCATTTTGTTGACACTTCCATTTATTATTTCCTTAAGGGGTCTTCCAAAACACCTGTTTGCTGAGCATTCATTGTGATTTCTAGGGTGTGTACTGTATATGTTTTTACACATCCCTCCCAAACTTTTCGATGCATTTTCTTGTCACTGCAGTAACTGCAAAAAAAGACTTTTCTTAAAAAGTGGATTTGCTGCAGTGATCATTCATTGCACCCATATTGTGCAACCTCATTGTGTCATCAGACACATAAGAAAAAGTTGGTACCTGAATTTTCTTATTTTCCCTCTTTTTCGTCTCCCCCCACAACCTTTCCTGTCCTGCATCTTGGATAGTGTGTCAATACTTTAAACTGCAAAGAGCCATAAGTGCTTCAGTAGAAAAGTGGCATATAAATCTAGAAAGGAAAGGAAATGTTCCATGATTCTCACCCCAACCGCAGATCAGTTGCCAGCTCTGATGCACACCTGAGATAGCTCAGTTGGTAAAGCATGAGACTCTTACTCTCGAGGTTGTGGGTTCGAGCTCTGTGTTGGGCAAAAGTTTCTTGCATTGCAAGGGGTTGGACTAGATGACCCTTGTGGTCCCTTCCAACTCTACAATTCTATGATTCTGTGTGAAAGCATGCAAAAAGTCTTGAGTTCAATCCCTGGCATCTGCTGGTAGAAGTGGGAGAGACTCCTGCCTGATACTCAGGAGAGCTGCTACCAGTCAGGTTTGACAGTATTGGGCAAGGTGGATCTATGGTCTGACATATAATTCATTTATTTCCCTTTGTATCCCTCCAGAAGCAGTGTGAAAATGTGGCTTTTCCAGAAAGCTTTTGAGATTGGCTGAGGCAGTTTTGAGGGCATTGTTGTACATTTGCATAGCTATTTCAACTTCTCTGCTGCTATATCCTGTGTGTGTTTGTGATCTGCAATTACCAGTATGTTTAATATGGTTTAGTCACAAAGAAACGCAGGGTATACCATTTTGAAATAGGCAAGCAAACAGCGAATCTACAAAAAGTCACACACAACTTATGCACCTCCCTTCGGACGCTAGACTGTCTATCACTGACACTTTTGTTCCAGGGAGTTGGGAACGAAGCATTTGTTGGGGTACTTGTAGCCTCTGAGCATGTTGTCTTTCCTAGGCAGAGAAGTCAATATAGGCACTGATTTCTATGTTTGAGAGAGAGAAAACTCTTAAGTTCCCTCAACAGAACTCATTACGTTACCGGGCAGCTACGTGTTTCTCCAGTTGAACAAGGCGAAAAAGTTTTGACATTTCCCCCACCCCACCCCCTGGCTGCAGAGCAATCAAAATGGACAATAAAACTTGCCAATTTATGAACAGCTGAAATATAGGCCTATGGGGAGGTGTGTCAACCTCATTCAGATTGATGGCCATGGGGAGTCCCTCTGTTGGAGAAACAAGATAACTTTGAAACGAGGCGAGGAGGAGGAGGAGGAGGCCAAGTGTGCGTAAGACTTGGCCGAGGAGCAAAGCCCAGATTTTTCGTTGGGTAGGTTTTTCCTAAATGCCTTCTATAGAAACTTCAAACATTTTTTCCAAGCAACGCTCCAGGTAAAGTCCCTTGACTTGCGTATCTAAAGGAAAGCACTTTAGCGGCAAACCTCAGGAGCAGATGTCAGCATTTCTGGGACTCATTTGACATCACTGAAACCAGCGCAGGTGGCCCTGCTGGCAGGGGCCTGTTGGGCCATGCCAGGCAGTGGTTGCAAAACGCTGCAGCATCTCGCCGTAGTTTCCCGGAAAAACCAAACCAAATCAATTCCAGCAGCTAATAAAGAGAGCCAAGGGGAGATGGCTTAGGAGTGTGGAACTCTGCGGCTGGCATTGAAGAGGAGCTGTAAAATCCAGATTCAAAACTTTCTTAAAAGACAAACAAACCCAATTACATTTAAATAGCAAAACTCGGTGTTATTTATGATCAGCATTCCCCCATATTTGTTCATATTTATCATATTTCTTCACACGATTAATACAATTTGGAAATTAAGTACAGTGGTACCTCAGGTTAAGTACTGAATTCGTTCCGGAGGTCCGTTCTTAACCTGAAGCACCACTTTAGCTAATGGGGCCTCCTGCTGCCGCCGCGCCGCCGGAGCATGATTTCTGTTCTCATCCTGAAGCAAAGTTCTTAACCTGAAGCACTATTTCTGGGTTAGCGGAGTCTGTAACCTGAAGCGTATGTAACCTGAAGCGTATGTAACCTGAGGTACCACTGTAGTCCGTGCATGTTTATTTTATTTATTTCAAGCTTTTATATACTGCTTAACATGCTCCTGTACCACTAGTGCAAATGCAGCCCCCGTAGCCCCCTGCACTCACTCAAATGGGCAAACCTTTCTGGACAGATATTGTCGCTGTGAGGAGAAGACAAAAGGCTTGAGTCTCTGGAATTTGTCTCAGTGGTGCCCTGTCTTCAGTGGCGTGTAACCGGCTTGAGTCTCTGGAATTTGTCTCAGTGGTGCCCTGTCTTCAGTGGCGTGTAACCGGGGAAAGAGCCTTCTTAGTGGTGGCACCTGACTTATGACAATGGAGTCTCACTTTTAAGTTTCAGGCACCAGATCAAGCTGACGTCTTCGTTTTTATTCATCCAGGCATTTTAGTCAATTTTCTTGCCAAGAGAATGCCCTGGTGATTTAATGCCAAATGATTTTATTCCTATGGCATTTCACCCTGGTTCTGTAATTCATATGTTGCCTCTGTTTTCATCTTGCTGTTTGTACTATTATTATTTTTGAGCCCTTACTATTATTTATTATTGTTGTGCATTATATTTAATTTATTATACATCCTTTTGTATGCTTTATCTTTTAAATCATCCTGCCACCTGCTTTGGAAGCTTGCTTTCAAACTGAAAACCAGGCAACTGATAAAACAAAACAAAACCAATAGCTGTTCCATTCAAGGTATTCTCCAGCTCCAGGTACAAAGCCCAGTCGCTGGACTTGTGTGATGAACACTCACCCTGAGGCTACAGAGAGCACTGGAGGGGAGAGTGGTTAAAAATCTTCTTTGACGTGATGGTGAACCACAATACCCAGGAAGCAGGAAGAGATATTTCACCCCCCTCCACCTCATTTGCCTGTTGTGCCTTGGGAAAGGAAACAGGCCCCGCTTGCAAGAGAGCAGCCAAGGTGAAGGCCGACACAAACAGAGGCGCTATTTAATTCCTTTTCGCTCCTTGAAGTTCACAGCCGAGCGGGATTGTACTTCACAGTGAAAGAAGAAGTCCTGGGAAAGGGTGCAAAGGATTGTGCCTCGTCCCATGAGAAACCCTTCCTTTAATTAGGAAAAAAAGAGACCTCTGTGGGGGTTGGGTCTCCTCCCCTCTGTGTTCCTCACAGGCACTTTCGATGTGTTTTACCAGTTTGGCAGCAAATCCCTCTTCTTCACAATTATTGCTGAGGGGGCTGTGGTTTGCAGAGCACAGGCTTTCCTCGTGGACAGTTCTGGGTTCAGTTACTTGCATCTCCAGTTACAAAGAAACAGGAAGTGGCTGATGGAAGAGCCCTTTCTTGACCTGAGAGACCTGGACAGCTGCTGCCAGTCTGAGCAGGAAACACTGGGTTAGATGGCCTGACCCTCTATTTAATTCTTATTCTGTCAGCCAAGCCCACTTCCTGTTGAACTTCCACAGGACCTTTTAAAAAAATTATTCATAAGGCATGTTTTCTTACTTGCGATTTCTTACTTAATTTTAATCTTGGGTCATTGTGCAAACTGGCATTCCTATCTATTAGCCTAGCCATAGTGAGTGCCTATGGACTGAGCCCAGTGAGGTTAGAAGAGCGATGGCTTAAATACTAAGGGAGAGGGGCGCGATGGCGGCCTTCCTCCCAAACCGGGAACCATAAGGAACAGGGATGAAGGAAATTAACAGGAATCCCAGGGAAGGAATGAGAGTTTGAAATGTCAGTGCAAGGCCTTGATTCCGCGAATCCAGAAAAAGCCTCAAGCCCATTAAAGCTAACGGCCACCACAAGGCAAAATGGGATGATAGAGGAGCATTTGCTGGTGCTTTCTCTGGCTCATGGCCTAGCTCTGTGTTACTGCAGCAGAGCTGCAACTCGTCAGGTGATCTGGCATAAGGGCCTCGGATTGGCACAACGGGGTGCCAATCGTGGCACTAGGTGGGTGCCGTCCATCTTTTGGGAGGGTGGCTTCCTTCTCAGCCTCTTCTGCATCAAGATTGGGAGTAGTCACTTTTTTCACCCAAGGGCCACTTTACCTTCTGGGCAATCTTCTGGAGGCCACATGCCAGTGGTGGGTGGGGCTACCAGGAAAAGTTGGTGGAGCAATGTACCATAGCCTGGTTTTCTACACATGCTACTCCCACATCCCTCTCTGTCCTCCATCCAGACAAGCAAGAAGCATTACTGGGGTTCAAGGACATGCAAAATACTCAGGGGGTGAGGGGGACCAGTGAGGGGTGTGTCCTGGGGAGAGTTCTGAGGGCCAGAGAGAGGGGCCTGGAGGGCCACAAGGGGCCACAGAAAGCTGGCTTATACTGTTGGCCCCTCTTAGTTCAGTATTGCTTACACCGACTGGCAGCTGCTGTCCAGGGTTTCAGGCAAGACACTTTCCCAGCCCTATCTGGGATTGAACAAGGGACTTTTTTTGCATGTAAAGCAGATGCTCTCCCTCTGAGCTATGGAGAGGTTCCCCACCGCTGACCAAGAACCTCTAGCCACTCTACTGGAGGTGAGAACAATAATTACTTTGTTTTATTTTTACAAAGCTTACAAGGTTGTGTTCCATCCTTGCCTGGGTCTTCCACAAATACAACAGGAGATCTGAGAGGCCATTCCTTCAAAGCGAATTGTTTGTGCAGTTTTCCCGGGCAATTAAGAACAAGACTCATCAGTGTGAGTCACACTGAACCTTTATTAAAGACTCCACTCTGGCTCCAGAGTTTATTCTGCGGATCCCTGTCTCAAGGGACTGGCAAACTTGTGTTTGGAACCAGCAAAAAAGAAAGCATCTTATTAGCATCATAGAATGGTGATGCTCAAAGGAAAGGACTCAAAGGTGCTGCTACCTCCGCCCCCTCCTTGCACGAGGGCCTCAGTTACTTGCCTTGAGAGATGGGGAGGAGGCAAGACGGTATGTAGGGACAAAGGAAGCTGTCCTGTACTGAATCAGACCACTGGTCCATCTTGCTCAGCATTGTCTACACTGATGGGCCAGCAACTCTTCAAGCTTCCAAGGAGGGGACAGTCCAAGCCCAGAGTGGAGATGCTGGGAATTGAACCTGGAGCCTCCTGAATGCAAAGCGGATGCTCTACCACTGAGCTAGGACCTTCCTAGCAGACCTTCCCCAGGCAATGACTCAGCCCCATTTGGGGCAAGCAACAGGATGCTCACCCACCCCTAAATACCTGCCTTTGACATTTGCAAAGAAAGATGGTCCGTAGCAAAATGCATGGTGTGGGACCTAGAGTGGTGTGGTGGTTAGAGTGTCAGACTAGGACCTGGGAGACCCGGGTTAAAATTCTCACCGTGAGACCTTGGGCTAGTCACTATCTCTCAGCCTAACCTACCTCACAAGGTTGTCATGAAGATAAAATGGAGAAGGGGGAGATGTTTGTGTACACAGCCTTGAGCTCCTTGGAGGAAAGGGGTATAGAAATGCAATATCAATCAATCAATGCTGTGAGCTACTATTCAGGTCAAAACCTAAGAGAAGTTTGGCTTCAAGACAGCAAAAAGATGCTTTGAAATCATGGTTTGATTGTCACACTCAAGTACATCTGCAGCAAGCTAAGCATTAGAAGCAAAGCATGCAGATCAGGTACCAGTTGGGAAACATGGTTGGGTTTTTTTAATTTCTGGATTCTCAGTCCAAGTCTGTGGGGAGTGGTAGAATGATCTTTTCTCTCTCTCTCTATCCCTCCCCCCGGACATGCATATCACAAGCAACTAAATGCTTGTGATACATTCTTATATAAGCATAAGAAGTAGTGGTTGTCATACAGTCCCTTATTTGAGAGGATTTTGTCTAGTAACATCTGTGGGGAAGGTATGACGCAAACTGTTCTGTATTTTTCACTTTAATTCTTGACCAAAAGTACAGCCAACTTTTTTGTAACGTCAGGTCTGCTAGAGACAAAGGTTAAGGTTTCAGCAGGCCGGACCTGGCTGCCTCTTGCGCTGTCCACATATGTACTGTGTACGGTTCACATCTATTCCATTCTGCTTGTTTGGCAAACATTGCCTCCAGCAACTACTTACAATCTGTTAATCAACACGGCTTTAGAATCTTTTGATGAAGGGCAGCTCAGAAATATTTTACATAAAATAAACAAACCCTCAGTCAAAAAACATTCCATTTCTCCTCAGAGAAGAGCCTGAGCTCATGCTTTTAACTGAAGGATGGGTTACCCTGAGTGGTGGGGCGGAGATTTGAACTGCCATTGTCCCAGCTACAGCACATGCTGCCAAGGGCACAGGTAGAGCTTTCAGGGAGATTTATTAAGGACAGCAACATTTTATTTATTGCATTTCTATCCCACCTTTTCTCCAAGGACCTCAAGGTTGGGCTAGTCTGGTGTTAGAGAATGAGAGAATTTGTTAAGAGGAGTCAGTCAAACAGTTGCGATAATCAGACAGAAGGTATTAGGAAGTTCTAGGCCGGTAAAGAAACTAAAGTTAAGATACTGACAGGAATATTATCTGAGAAACCATAAACTTGTTAATGTTTGTAAAATAAACTTGGGGGTTTTTTTGTTCACTTTAAACAACTGTCTAGACTCAGCGTTTTACCCGAGAGTAACGGGTTGGTGGCAGTGGGGAAGCGAGAACAGTGGTGGCACAGGGATCAATAGACCGTTAAATGTCCGGGGACCCTGTGTGATCACCACACCTGGTCTCTCAGGTCTTAGTACAACACTCCAACCACCACACCACACTGACTCTGGGAAATCTGCCTTGCCCTTTAGGAAATTCCCTGCCCCACAGCCCTTCTGTGGGCGAGGATGCCCTCCAGTTGTGGAAACCAAAGCCTATGTGGGTGACTCAGGAAAGGGAGGAGGACGTTGGGGAATGTGGCAAGAATATGGTGGCGGCGGTTCTGCTCAGCGTCCGATATGGATGGATGGAGACCTGTCCCACAACATCTGAAGACTCGACAGGAAAGAAGGAGCAGCCACCCCCTTCATGACAGCTGTGAGCCAGAGCTCTGGAGCAGATGCATTCCAGATGAGCACCACTGTTGATTCATGTGCAGGGCGTGACCACGGCTTGCATTTCAGAGCAAGGCAGCTGACATGGACACATCGGCGTGAACCACCTAGATGCAGGATGCTGGCTGTTTTCTTTCCTTTTCTCTCTCTCTCTCTCTCTCTCTCTCTCTCTCTCTCTCTCTCTGCTTCCCTCCAGCCTTCTCCTAAGCACCTCTTAAGGGATCCCTTGCTTCCCTTCTGAGTCATAATCTGAAAGCCTAAATCTGTTTTCTTGGAAGGACATCTTATTGACTCCGGTCCATCATTTCCAAGTAAGTGTGCTAGGACAGAACCCTCGAGGCATTTTATGCCATATCAGGGGGGCCCGTTTTAAAATATTAGGAATATAAGAAGCAGCTTTATACCCAATCAGACCAGAGGTCTATCTAGTACAGTATTGTATACACTGACTGGCAGCAGCTCTCCAGGATTTCAGGCAGCCCCACCTGAAGACTAAACCTGGAACCTTTTGGGGGCTCCCTCACTGCACCGTGGGGCCCTTCCCCACATGAAGCCACTTCCCCCTCTCTGGAATCTCAGCTTCCCCATTCTACATTCATGCAACAGACTGGGCATAATGGTTGCAACTGGATTCCTTTTCTCTCTTGTACACCGCTGCTCACCAAGGGGTTGGGTAGAAGAGGTTTGTACCTCCCCAGGAATGGCCCACCTCACCTACAGCTTGAAGATTTCTTGGTGTAGCTGTCTCTCGTGCCTTTCACCCGTGTGGGGACAAACTGAGATTTAACAGGAAACCTGCCCATGGACAAATTTCTGACTATTGTGCAGCTGAAAAAAGAATCCCAACAGGAAAAACAACGATATAGGAAGCCAGGATTCAGAAGCTGCCCTAGATAAAGTCAGATCCTTCGCTCACCTTGCTCAGAGACAGGTGTTTCCTTTCAATACTGGGCAGTATGTTTGAGGCTCTTTGTAAATAATAAGCAACATAGTTGTTATGATTTTAGGGAAGGGAAAGGGAACAGCAGGTCTCTCCATGCCCTTGCCCAACAGGGTGCCCTCCAGATGTTGGACTACAAGTCCCATCATCCCTGACTTTAGGCCCTGCTGAGCAGGGCTGATGGGAGTTGGAGTCCAGCCACACCTACAGGGCCACACACACTTCCCATCCCTAATCTAGCTCAATATTGTCAGCCTTGACCACCAGTGGCTCCCCACCAGGGATTGAGTATGGGATCTTCTGTATTGAAAGTAAGTGTTCTTCCACTGAGCTACCCTGAAAACATTGCTGGGGTCTTTAGAAGATGTTTAAATAATTATACAACCTTCTTTAGGCATCTGAAGGCAACCCTGTATCGGGAAGCTTTTAATCTGTTGTGGTTTTGTATATTCTGCTGGAAGCTGCCAATAATAATAATAATAATAATAAATAATACCACCACCATGTTAAAACACTGGTCCCAGGTATGGGGAACCTATGGCCAATCAGAAGCTGAACTATAACTCCCATAATCCCTGGCCATTGGTCATCCTTGCTGAGGCTGATGGGAGTTGTAGTTCAGCAACATCTGGAGAGCTAAAGGTTCCCTGCACCTGGTCTATGCTGCCGGCCTGTTAGTGGTTCTCCAGGGTTTCAGGCCTGGAGATACTAGGGTTGCATCTTCATCCAGGATGAGGAACCTGCAGCCCTCCAAATGTTGCTGGATAACAAACCACACCCACCCAAAATAGTAGCAGCAGAAGCAAGAAGATAAAATAGCAAATACCCAGCTGGGCCAAAATAAAACCGTGCGCTCAAAGCAGCTTTGACCAGTCACAAAAGCTTTCTGGGGAAAAACCCAAGGTTTCACATGGCAACCAGAGGTATACACAACAAATTGCCTTGGCGAAATACCCAGTTTATCTGGCCTAGTACTGTTGACACTGGCTGGCAACAGCTCAGAGAGGGGTCTCTTCCAGACGTACCTAAGAAATGCATGCAGTCTGCATGCAAAGCCTGTGTTCTGCTGCTGGGGCCAAACCTGTGTGCTTTAAAACTGCTGTCCAAGAATAAGGAACACAAGGGAGATGAATGGCAGGAAATTACCTTTTGCTGCATACCACGCCCGAGGTATCCCTTCTGCAGGAACTCTTCCCTAGGCTGTTGAGACTGGCACCCCAGGCCTCTGAGAAGGGAAATACCTGCTCCCTCCACCCAGTTCCTGTCCAATTGTGTAATGCTGTGACATGAGGAGAAAAGGAAATTCCTACCCAGTGGCGTTGGCTCTGGGCTCTCAAGTATGAGCAAACTTATCTGTGGCTCCCCTTACTCAAGTGCTACAGCATCGGGCAACAGCAGCTGTCCTGCAGATGACTTTGCATGGCTAATCAGCCCTGGGATAGCTCATTCGGTAGAGGACAAGACTCTTAACCTCAGGGTTGTGGGTTCGAGCCCCAGGTTGGGCAAAAAGATCCTTGCATTGCGGGGGGTTGAACTAGATGACACTACGCTACAATTCTGTGATTCTGTGGATGAGCTCCTCTGCTCTAGTGTAAGGTATATGTGTGATGCTCTTCACCACCTGATCAAGCCGTTACTGCTTCTGGCTTGCCAGCAAGCAAAGCCTTGCTTTGCCAATTCCCATCCATTCCCAAATAGTGACCTGCCTTCCAGCCTTGAATTATACATACATGAGGGTAAACACTAATTGTGAGAAAGGCAGGAGAGTCCCAGTTCAAATTTCAATGACAGCAATGAACTCAGGGGGTGGGCCTGCCCTGAAGCCAGTCTCTCTCTCACCATCTGCACTATGGGGGCAAGAAGGTGACCCACCTCACAGGGTTGTTGTAAGGACTGAGATTGTACAAGGGAAGTGATCTGAACAGTCTAAAGCACTATATAAATAAATTCTAACAATGCAAGCCTATGCATATCTAGGCGGAAGCGAGTCCCGTTTAGTTAAATGAGATTTACCCTCAACAAAGCATACATAGTATTGCAGCCTTCTTCTATTATTTGCTTTCCTCACAAAAGTGACCTGAAACAACTACCAAAAATAGTGTAAACACTGTAACCAATTATGACAAACACAGCCAATAACAGCCTTTTGGAATATTCGTGACTAGTTTGCACCCAGGTGGCCCATCTATGGACAAGGTGGGGTTTTAATTTAATTTTTTTGAAAAAAACAACAACACACACACTGATTATTTTATAATCAGCCAGTATAAGAAGCTTCTGTTCATCCGTGGCCACAGAATGCTTGCCTGGAGATAACAAGAGCTCATCACTTCCAGGAAATACTGGAGATCAGATCTGATCTAATTTGATTTCTACACAGCTGGAGAGTCCTGAACGCAGGTGCCAGGTTAAGATGCTGCTATTTTTGCGGGCATTTTAACAGTAGTGTTGGGAAGGTGCTGCTATATTCTAAACCACGGGAATCCATACTGCTGTGAGGGGCGAGCGCTGTTGTGCCCAGGCCCCTGCTTTTGGGCTTCAATGCAGACATCTGTATTATGGCCTCTGTAAAAGAGCAGAATGTGACACTAGATGGGACTTAGGCCTGATGCAGCAGGCTCCTCTTAAATTCTTAATAAATATCTCTCCCACCTTCCCCACTGCTTTTTACTCTGTCTCCTAGCTCCTTTCTGGGGTTCCCGTTGCATCCAGTAGATCCAGACCTACCTTCTGCCCACAGTCCCAGCGTGAGCTCCGTGCCCAAGTCATTCACCTTGGTGAGCAGGTAAGCTCTCAGCAGCCCATCTCACTGGGCAGCGTGAAGGCAGGACTCGGAATGCAAAGCCAGATGCGAAGCCAGGTGCGGACGCCATTTGGGTTGACGTCAGCTGGCTCTGCCTGGCAGCGATTTGGAAAGAGGCATTTGGAGAAAGGATTGGGGCGCTGAATTATTGATGCGCATCAATATCCCGAGTAATAGACTCCCCTCTCTCCCCAGCGCTCAGGTTTCACGGGATGCAATTTCCCCAGACTACAGCGCTCTAAAGCTTCGGATCTGGGTTTTTAAGCCACACATGAAAAACCCTGCTCTTAGGACTCTTTGACAGGGGCAACAGCTAAAAATGCTCCAAGGGCAAGCCTAGCTGCTTGCATGCCATCTATGAACCGTGCCACCTTCTCACAGGTGCTTGGAAGGTTGCTGTAAGCAGGACTTGGAAACAAATGGTGTGTGTGTGGGGGGGACTGCCCCAGTGAGGCCTGCAGCCCACTCTGCGAGGAGGATGAAGTCAGTGTCAAAAGCTGCCAGCATCCTTATGGCTTCCTGAAGTTAATGAGCCCTGCTTCGCTTTCTGTTGCTGGTTCCCAAATTCCCTTTAACAACACACGGAGGTGGACGTGGAATCAACTGAGTGCTGGAAAAAGCCTCTCGTCATGCAGTTTCAGTTCAGGGCTAGTTTACAGAAATCCGCACCACAGTTTTGCCAGCCAGCCTTCACACCCAAATTGCAAGAGAAGAAACGGGGAGGTGGAGAAGGGGCTCTTGAGAGCTGTGAGAGGAAGGCTCCTCCCCCGCCCACCTCCCACTTGCAGCATAGATGATACTAACCCAGTCAGATGGGCTGAGTACAACTAATGAAAATATTACAAAATAATAATTATTATTATTATTATTATTGCTGCCTGGAGAGGAGAGAATCTGTCAGTTGTGGTTCCTTTCAGTTTCCCAAGCTTCAGCTGAGCTTCCCATATTTCTGCATGGAAATCCCATTTCTCTTAATAGGTACATTTTGTATGACATTTTTTCTCTCACTCACCCATTTTTTTTACAAGTTTCTCCCTCTGATATACAGCGGTACCGCGGGTTACATACGCTTCAGGTTACATACGCTTCAGGTTACAGACTCTGCTAACCCAGAAATATTACCTTGGGTTAAGAACTTTGATTCAGGATGAGAACAGAAATCGTGCTCCGGCGGCGCGGCAGCAGCAGGAGGCCCCATTAGCTAAAGTGGTGCTTCAGGTTAAGAACCGTTTCAGGTTAAGTACAGACCTCCAGAATGAATTAAGTACTTAACCCGAGGTACCACTGTAATGCATTGTTGTGTGTTCTGCATTTCGGTGCATGCTCTCCCCTAATTTGTACCCAGGGGCAAAAGTGTGTGGAGCAATGAATGTAATTTTTACTTTTGTACTGTGGGCTAGTTTTGTTCACGCAACCCTCTCTGTCAGGCAGGCAAGAGGCGTTCGCAGAAGACCACATCAAAGCCATGCAAAAATTCCGCAAAGCAGGGGCGGTGAGGGGTATAGCCTGGGGAGAATGCCAAGGACTTAACAGAAACATGAGAGGCTACATTTGACTGCTGGACCCTTAGGGACTTCCACTGTTGACACTTCTCTCCACCACACGGTGCCCTGTATCTTCCAGGGATTCTTTAGCTGTGAGACGCGTATTTGCAGGGGTTGTAACTAGCTGATCCTCAGGATCCCTTCCAACTCTCCGATTCTATGAAGGATCTTGCAGCAATCAGGGTCAGCCCCTGTGGGCCCCAGCAGGGCTCTCACACCTTGCAAAATGGCTCGAGCGCCGGCTGTGTTAGGAAGCAGCCATTCATTATCTGGCCACCAGGGTCCGCTTTCGCAGTTCCGCTTTCGCTCTTGAAAAGTCTAGCAGGGAACAGCTGGGAGGGCTTGTGGGTCGCCGTGCCAATTGTGGTGGGTTTGTTCTAGTGTGTCGACTCGTGCGCACCAGGTGCGGTCCCGATCGCGTGCCCCGAGCACTGCAGTCGTGCAAAAACAGACCAAGGCGCGGAGCCCCTCGCTGCCCCTTGGAGACACCGGCTCGTAGGCGATGAGCCGCAGTGCCAACTGGGTCACAAGCGGCGGGGCCGGCAGCTCCCTGAGCAATGCCCACAAGCGAGCACACGGGCTGGATCCGGCCTGCGTCCTCGGCCTCCACGTGGCTTCCTTCCTGGTTCAACAAGATCCCTTTCATGTTGCTCAATACGCTGCGAGTTTGACTCCCGCCACGCGCACCGCTTGCGCATTTTTTTCCTAGGGAGGAAACGCGAGGGGTTGCGTGAGATCAGCCGCCTCCTCCTCGCTGGCGTCTCACCAGCGAGCCCGGGCTCTGCTTCCAAAAGGGGCCGGGCTGGTAGTCGCAGATCCTGCCGAGAAGGTCGAGGCCGACCCCTTAATTGGCCTGAGGCGCCCTCTGCTGGACATCGCTCGGACTCTCAGCCACGCAAGCTCATTTCCGTAAGCGGCCGGCCAGCTGGTGACTCTTCCCCAGGCGAGAACCGGGAAAACAACACGCGTGGCTTGGGGCGTCTTCTGCAGGTACTCTTTATATTTATATCGCATACAGTTCCACATGTGTGTGTGTGTGAGGGAGAGGGGGGGGGGGACAGAACGTGCTTAGGCAAAGAAAAGTGATGGGAAAAACTTGGCCATTAGAAATATATTTCTTGATACATTTCTTTCCCACGGTTTATATACCAATTAACGCTTTAGTTTCTAAGTGGCATGCAGCAGAGTTAGTCAGATACAGTAAAGAAGAAGAAGAAGAAGAGTTTGGATTTGATATCCCGCCTTTCACTCCCTTTAAGGAGTCTCAAAGCGGCTAACATTCTCCTTTCCCTTCCTCCCCCACAACAAACACTCTGTGAGGTGAGTGGGGCTGAGAGACTTCAGAGAAGTGTGACTGGCCCAAGGTCACCCAGCAGCTGCATGTGGAGGAGCGGGGAATCGAACCCGGTTCCCCAGATTACAAGACTACCGCTCTTAACCACTACACCAAACTGGCTAAGAGCTAACCCTAAAAGCAGAAAATTTACTTTAAGTGCATTGCTGGAAATAGTACATGGGTAGGCAAACTAAGGCCTGGGGGCTGGATCCGGCCCAATCGCCTTCTAAATCCGGCCCACGGATGGTCCGGGAATCAGTGTGTTTTTACATGAGTAGAATGTGCCCTTTTATTTAAAATGTATCTCTATAATTCGTTCCGGAGGTCCGTACTTAACCTGAAACTGTTCTTAACCTGAAGCACCACTTTAGCTAATGGGGCCTCCTGCTGCCGCTGCGCCGCTGGAGCGCAATTTCTGTTCTCATCCCGAAGCAAAGTTCTTAACCTGAAGTACTATTTCTGGGTTAGCGGAGTCTGTAACCTGAAGCGTATGTAACCCGAGGTACCACTGTATTTTGCCCTGAATTGTGCCTTTAGGGCTATACCTCATCAAAATGCCGTGAGTGCAAGTTGTCCGGCATTGCCATTCTCTGGCAGAATTCACCTTCCTCCCCAGGGCCTCCAGAGGGACAATCTCTGGGTTCGAAGGATGGATCTTTGGAACATAGGACACAAATAGAAAGGCCAAGTCAGGAGAACTTTCTGCGTGAGCAATCTGAGCTGGCCATTTATTCATTCAGTTGCATTCCTACCCCACCTTTTCCTCCAAGGAACTGAAAGTGGTGAACGTGGTTCCTCCATTCTTCATTTAAACTCCACAACAACCCTGCGAGGTAGGTCAGGCTGAGCGGCAGCAACTGGCCCAAGGTCACCCAGTCAGCTTCATGGCTGAGTTGGGATTTGAATCCTGGTCTCCCAGGTCCTGGTTTGACACTCGGACCACTACACCACTCTGGTACCACCTTCTTTGCTGGAAAACCTCTGGCAAAATAACTCTTTGCATGTTGTGAATGTGTATCAACTCCCTTTGGCCCGAACATGGAAGAAGGAGAAGGTTAAAGTTGTTTCTTTGAATGCCTTCATTGTCCCCCAAATCTGAAAGGCCAGAATATTACTAAGCGAAATGTGGCATTGCATCAACATGAAGCAAGCCGCCAGGGGAGCCTTCTCCAACCCAGTGCCCTTCAGATTACAGTTCCCATCAACCCCAGCCACATGGCCAATGTGTACAAACATGGCATGCAGGAAACCCCAAATTCAATCCCTACTATCCTCAGGTAGGGCAAGTAATTTCCCCCTTCATTTTATTGTATTATCTTTTGGAAAACTGCTTTGAGGTTTTTTGTTTTTTGCAATTAAGTGGCATGTAAATTTTATGACACAAATAAAAATAAAATGACCCTAATCCCAAGGAGCCACTTGGGATATAGCCACTGATATGTAGACAATCTTGAACTAGGCTCATAGGCGCCGACTCCATGGGGCTTGAGGGGGCCCGAGCCCCCTCAAAAATTTGTTTGGGGGGGCTCTGCCCCCCCAATAATCTCCGGCGCCCCTCCAGCAGAGCGCCATCGCCGCCCCTCCCCCAGCCCAAAATGCACAGGGTCGGGCTGCATGCCTCCTGCCCTCCCTCCCGAGCAAAAGCTCCACCCAATTTCCTTCGGAGCTGATTAATAGGCGCAGCACGCTCTCCCCTATTCGCTCACGAGGAGGCGGCGCCACTTTATTTGCACATTCATGAGCTCATTTATTATTCATGAGCTTTCCCCGGCCCCCCCCCAATATTTTTTATAAGTCCGCGTCCCTGACTAGGCTGCAGGTGCCCTCCTGATATTGCTAGACTCGAACTCTCATCAGCCATAGCCAGCATGGCCAAAAATCAAGGATGATGGGAATTGTAGTCCAGCAACAACTGGAGGGCACCAGGTTGGTGAAGGCAGCACTAGTGTGAGGACATGGGGAGCCTGCCTTCCATTTTCCCTCTTCCCCCAACCTTTTTCCTAAGATAACAATGGGGACCCTTCAGATGTTGTTGGACTAAAACTCCTATCATCCATGGCCTTTGGGCCAGTCCCTGGGGGTGATGGGATTCGGATTCCAGCAGGTTTCTCATCCCTGCCGTATAATCATGATCATAAATGTAACGTTTATGGTTTACAAAGAGCCTCAGACATACTGCGCAGTAATTATATCAGGCTCACAGTCTGAGAAGACAACACTGTGAGGAAAGGAGGAGGACAAGGACATAAAGGGGAAGAAAAAAGATTATAGCAATTCATCATCTCAATATAAAAAAGGAAAAGGCAAGAAACCAGAGTGCAGGCTTCCCACTGATGAAGTTGTCTGTACTGGGCAGGAGCAGAAGGGTCAAGCACCTGTGTGCTTCACCCATTTGGGGAGAGCGTGTGAGATTGTTCACATTCTGAGGCCAGACAGAAACATTCGTAGCCAGCAGCATCTCTTGGGTTCCAGATTTCACTGGGAGAGGAAGTATGTCACTGAATTTGTTAATGTGTGATTGCGACCACATCGCAGTGCTCCACTGACCCACAGGTGCTCAACTGGATTCCTGGTATCCATACTCTCCATTGTAAACAGATCACCACCACCGTCAGATTCTTTTTCATTCCAGAATGGGTTTCTGATTGAACACCTGACTAAGCAAGGTGGGTGCACCTGGTGCCATGGTGGTCCTTATCACATCACAAGAGGGATGGGGGCCTGTGGGTCTCTAAACGCAGCTGGACTCCAGCCCCCATGAGTCCCAGCAGCCAGTATGGCTAATGGTCAGGGGTGGTGATCGGAGCTGTTGTCCAGCAACATCTGGCAGGTTCCAGATCTCCCAGCCCTGCACCACAAAGATCATAAACTAACCCTCCTAGAGTTGGAAGGGGCCACAAGGGCCCTCTGCAACAGGTGCAGGTTTAAAGCATCCATGACAGACGGCCATCCAACCTCTCCTTAAAATCCCCCGAGGAAGGAGAGTCCACAACTTCCCGAGGGAGTCCATTCCACTGTCAAACGGCTCTCACTCTCAGAAAGTTCTTCTGGACTCCTTTCTTGTAACTTGAAGCCATTGATTCAGGTCCCAACCTCTGGAGGAAACGAGCTTGTTCCCTCTTCCATGGGACAGCCCTTTAGATATTTGAAGATGGCTATCGTATCTCCTCTCAGTCTCCTCTTTTCCAGGCTAAACATGCCCAGCTCCTTCAACTGCTCCTCATAGGGCTTGGTTTCCTCTTCCTTCTTAGCGCTTCTTTCCTCACATTTGGTATCCCATGATGCACTGGGGACCCAAGCAGCAGCCTTCTTAGAAACTCAAAAGCAGTGAAGGGTTTTCCAGCAGGTGTTTTAAGCTGACCCTTCAATGCCCAGTTTAGCAGCCAGGATCTAGACTGGGCCAGGAAAAGAGTAACTCAGAAAAGGGAGATTTAGTCCAGATATTACTGGAGCGAAACCTCATTTCTTGAATGAATTGCAGAGGGCAGGCCTGACAAAAGACATCTGAGTTAGGAGGTGAAATATCACACAAGCACCCGGTAAATAAAATCAGCCGGATTAATTTCTTCTCTTCTCCTGCCCCGGCCCGGCTCTCCCAACATGATGCTCAATTCATCATCAAGCGTACAGCACACAACGATTTTCCACAGGAATTGAAGCACTTATGATAAAATGTTGCCAGCTCCAGCTACATTATTATAAAAACAACATCTAATTTATGGCGTTGGAGTGCCAATGCATTTCTTCACTGTAAGTCACCCCTGCCTAGGATGGGCTATAAAACTGTGAGGCACAATGGCTTTCCTCGCCGCTTGCGATATCGCAGTAATCAACCAGAAATATTTCCCACTGTGGAAATTAGCGCTGATTAAATTCCATAGCCCGATCTAATCACAGCAAAAGGTATTTTGACAAAACAGCACATTTTCGAGGTAGGAATTCAACAGTAGGCTCAACATTTAGGCAACAGAAAATTTTAGGCAGCCTCATATCATCAGTACTTAGGCATTTGCTTTGTCCTGCTGAAACGTGCCAGGAGTTTGAAAATGTATGTTACATTAAATGGCAGCTTTTTACTGTCTGTCAGGGTTCAACCCACTTTTCCAAGTTCCATCACTTAGACTGGAGGGTCTCCCATTCCAGCATACTATTGACACTTTTTATTGAGGCCCAGTAAATTGACCACCCAAAGCCAGACTTTTGCCTCTTAACAGTCATGATGTCATAGTAGGAGGATGCCGTAACGGTCACTATAATCATGGAGACTAGATTCTCCATATCTACGTAGTTTTGATTCCATTAGGAGAAATGTCCTAATGGAAAAAGGGCCATTTGGCACTGGGGCAGGCTGTCTTGCCTTCACAGAGCCTGAATGCCCCTGTGGATTCCTGCACTGAAGGTTGGGACAGATGACTGCCAAAGACCCTTCCAACTCTAAAATCCAGTGATTCTATCTCATGGATCTGTTTATTTTAATTAGTTTCTATTAAAGGTGTTCTTCTGTTACAAAACAGACAAATAAGTGGAGAAAAGTGCAGTGGTGGGGGGAAGAGATGGGGAGGTATTGTTCTTTCATTCTGTTGCATAGTGTTAGTGTAGGGTTTCTATCAGCATCATGTGGATTGGTCCTTTGTTTATGCTGATTGCAGAAGTGTGGCTTCTTTGCATGTTTATTTGAGGGGGTGGGTTGGGTCAGATTAGCCATAGTGATTTGTATGCTGTTGGGGGGATAGGTCATTGTCCTGTTGTGCTGTGTTATGTGGTAAAGGGGAACCACACTGGGGTGAAGATGGCCTCCTTTGCTTGTCCCCATGCTAATTTGTTTGTTGGTTGACTTTTCTAGTAGGGCAGTTTCCCATACATTTTGGTACCACTGGTCTACCGCATGCTCACTCCTGATCTCGCAGGCCTGTTCTGAGGACAATATGGGATAAACCCCCTCTGTACTCCCCTGAGCTTTTTGAGATCATAATGCAATTGCTAATAATGAGGGAATCAGATCCTATGACTTTTCTCTCAGGTGGTCTCAGCCTGGAGAAGTACACCCAAAAGAGCAAGGGCTCGTTAAAGAGACCCAAAAGAAACCAGTCGCAGCACTGATATCTGCATCCCAATTCCACCCGGCTGCATTTTAAGAGGGAACGAGAGAAAGAAAAATGTTTTGGATCCAATTCCCAGCTCCGTTGGCAGGTTGGGGGTGACACGTCAAGTACTTTCACCATTTTATGGCCAGGTTTTGGCAGGAAAGGAGCAGCTAAATTATAACCTTAGGGAAAACAGACAGATTTAACAGCCCATGGTTTCCTGGCGCCTGGCCCAGAGTGCCTTCCCTTAGCTCAGAGGGCATTGCTCTGTCTGCACCATGGCACCAGGCAAAGTAACAGGAGAGCTGGCAATGTCAGCCTGCAAGGTTTGACAGAAGAGACAATAGCACGTCGCTCATGCAGCAGCTCAGATAAGGCTCTGACAAGCCAGGAATATGGGTGTAATTTAGATCAGTGTTCCTGGAACCTGAGTGGTGCTGAAAAATAGTTTTGACATTTCCAAAGAGAGTTGAGCAGACATAAGCACATCACTTAATAGCTGAGAGTGTGAAAGGGCCAGAATAAGCAGGTGGGAACGGGATATAGCAAAAGGCAATTTAGCAAGGACCTCTATCCAATATTCTAGTTTGCTGCAAGCCAGCTTCTAATGTGGGGGAATAGGCAAGAATACAACACCCCTCCCCTCCTCATACACAGCCCGAAGTGGTGCACAGCTCTTGAGTTCACCCACTTCAGTCTATTATTTCATTCTGTGTAATGCTGGGAAGTGGAATCTGTGCCCATCCCATGTGTTTTTGGATTTCAGTGCCCATTATCCCTGACCCTTGGCCATGTTAACCAGGGCTGATGGGAATTGGGAGTGCAACATCACCTGGAGGAACAGAAGTTCCTCACCCAAAGTGTGAAGTATTGAAATGATTGTGGCAACACCAACATTGCCTCAGCCAACTCTTAGGTTGGTTGACTGGTGTTGCTAAACCAGCTCTAAGAAAAACCAGATGAGATGGTGAATCTATACCACAGTTCTGTCCTTTTCTTCCTCTGCAAAAGAGACTTCTATTTTTCTGTCTCATTTTCAGAACGCTTTAGAATTTGTTTAGACTTTTGATAGTTTACCTTGCAGAAGTGCAAAGAATGGCACCTTTTCCTTTCCTCTCTGCAGCCTCCCTGGCTGCCCACATTTCCTGATCTGAAAAGCAGCCTCAAAGGAGGAGATGCTGCACAATGTCTTTCCCTGACCTTTAATGGAAGCACAGGCACCTAGGAGGGCTGCAGAGTGCAGAGAGATGATTTGTAGAATGAAAGGGACCCTCACAAATGCTACTCGGACACCTTGAAAGTAATCGTGACAAAAACCCTGCAACCCATGATGGGAATTTCACAAGAAAATGATCTACCTTTGACCATTTTCAAATGCAGTTTCTTTTCTCATTCATTGATAAATAATGGTGTGGGGCTGTGCAGGGGGAGAACAGGAGTAGCTTTTTGAATTGCATTAATCTGGACTTCTAACTTCAGGTGGTGGTGGGAGCCTCACATGATTGGATGCCCCACTGTGTGTCCACACACACAAACACTGATGGGATCCTGCAGTCATTTGACTGGATTTTACATTTGAGTTTTGTAAAATACTGTGACCCCCCCCCCGCTAATTCCTGCATGGCCTTTTGTAAAACTAAACTAAAAAATCCAATAGTTTTTCTTCTCTGGGGTCAGGGTATATACTGCATGCCCTATGCACATATGTGATCACTTTTAGTTTATTGGTTTTAGTGAGTCACAACATTCTCTGCCACAGAGGAATAGCTCCCTTCACAGAAACCTGGACTTCCTGAAATTGCAGAGCCATGTTCTTTACATATGTGAAAAGTGTACCCATTTTGTAGAACATTTTAGACAATTGCAATGTGTTATATTGTGGATCTGCCTTTGAAAACAAACTGCAGCCGGTCCTGAAAGGGTGGCAAAAACATTAACTGGGACTGGAATAAGACCATCTTTACACCTCTCCTTTGCAGGCTGCACTGGCTCCCTGCATTTGGATCCAAATTAAAGTGCTGGTTTCAGTCTTGAAAGCCTGAAATGGCTTGTGATCAAGTTACCCAATGGAGCGTCTTCTCCTGTGTGCACCTGCTCAAACCTAAAGATCTTTGGTGGCTCTGCCAAATAAATAGGTTAGGCAGGGCCTTTCTGGTAGTGGCACCCCTGCTAGGGAATGGTTTTTCCAGGGAGGTTTGCTTGCCATCATTTTCATGATCTCTTCTTGTTCTATATAGCACTCCCACAAGAAAAGAACATGAACAAGCCCAAAACTACAGGGGGGGTGCACAGGTAAGTAATAACAGTATAAATAAGATTCTTTACAAAAAGCACCAGCATGGTGTCCAGATTTAATGCAATGGTAAAAGGTAGACAGTTCTATGCATTATTTGTAATAGTATATGTAATAAAACTCCAATGAATTGCATAAATGTGTTCTGGGTTTTCCAATCCACTGGAGGCTTTCAGATTGTGAATTCCCCCCCCCCCCCTAGTGCCGCATTTCCTACATTCTTACTTTATTACCTTTTGGCACCAGGTGGAAGAACACTGAATTCATCCAGGCTTTTTAAAGAACTTAATGTTTCACAGTCTGGCTCTTTGTGTTTTAAATTCGGTTTTGATTATGTTCATTTTTAGAATCAACCCATTACAGTGTCCATTATTTTATACTTCAGTGTTGTTCTTATAATCTGAACAGTTGAACAGTTTAGAAACTTCTGCTATGGTATCAATATAAATGAAATCAATAAATAATGAGCCAGTCCTCTCATAGCAAGCAATTACTAGTTTTCATCAAACATAGGCAGATCCCCACAGAAAGCAGGCTTGCATACAGGACTTGGAACTCAAACTGATGCTCACATATGTCACGGAAGTACAGCATATAATTTGCAGTTGCTTCCTGTTTTTTAAGCTGTGTTTGTTGACATCTCTGGACACTACTTATGCAGAAGTCTTAAGGACTTTGGTTTTGTGGGCTAAGTCACACGTTAGGTTACAAGGCCACTCAATTCAGTCTGTTCAATGTGCTTGATTGCATTTGATTTGGTCAGGTTAAGAACAGCATCTGAAGAGATCATCATGTCACTTAGCAACAATGGCTTGAAGATTTTCCTCCTGTAAAGGTAATTTTGAACGGTTAAGTCTACTAAAATGCTTTCCCCGGGTTTACAGGCAGGGAAAACATTGTACTGCATCTCTTTGAAAGACACATAAAAGGGAGGAAATCTTTTGAATATGTTGTGGTAATTCAAAGTGAATAGATAGCTACCTAAAACAGTAACCAGAGATGGCTTTGCATCCTTTGTTGAAATCAGAATTTAATTCAGTGCCGGGGGGGAAACCACACCACATGATTTCTGAGCAAAAGCCTTGAAACTTACTATATTTTAGCAGGTCTGATATAAGCCAGAGATTACGAAGTCGGCTAAGATCTAGAGCAATGATCCATGAGCCAAATTATTTTATCTGGCTATCGTTTATCTTACTACAGTTTAATCAAGGTATGATAATTTTTGTTCTGTTTCACTCATAGGGAAATGAAGCAACGAGGCTGCATTTCTCAGCAGTGCTTGCTATTGTAGGCGAATTCAGGAAAGGAGCTGCTGCCAATCTGCATCTTGAAGGTATATTTCAGTATTTATATCCATTTCTTCTGTCGCCTCTTTCCTACAAATGGCAATTGTTTATCACCTGGACCCATTAGCACGAGTGGTTCAAGACCTTAGACTTAGTGTCTGTCATTTTTATATTTTTCTGTATTACCAATCTCTTTATCCAGAGGCTCTGATTATGCAGCCCCATTATTTCATGAGCAGGGAACTCGGTGGAGAACCTTGGTTGCTTGTACACAACATTCTAGAGGACATTAGATCACAGGCACCAGTTCTCTCTTTATCACGCAATACTAGTTTTCTGAATCAGAAAATTTCTGCTCTTTGTTCACAGCACAATGCAAATATTTTCTCTGTGTTTTACTGAAATGAGGTATTTTCTGACAGAATCAGTTACGTGGGAGAAGAAGAACAAGCCTGTGTGCATTGCTAAGAGTTTATTCTGAAGCTTTGCTTTGAGTCTTTGTCATAAAAGACAGTTTATCTTTACAACAAGTTATTAGAAACTGAGATGTTTTTTTATTTCTACTATTATAAAAGTAGAGCATAGGAGACTTTTCAGAGCCATCTTCAAAAAGCAGACCGATCTTTTTTTGTATATAAACTGTACACAGAAAAAAAACAAGGCACTATACATTTTTGGGATAACAAAGTATATCAAAGTTGGATTTGGAGAGTTTCTCAAGAAACTCGTGTGATGACGCTTTGTTCAGTTTAGCACCTGAAGCAGCATTGAGACCAATTCGTCGCCTATTAAAAAGAGAAACCATTCAGAGATAGAGGGTGGGAAGACACAAAGAGAGAGTAAAAACATAATTGGTAGTTTAACTAATTAATTCAGACCAAGCAACTGCGCCGCCGAGCTACTTTTCTGAAAGTCCTTCTTGACTGAAGTCTTGAAAGTGAATAATACACATTGCATTGTTAAATACATCCTTGTCCTATGTGTTTTATATAAATATAAATTCTTTTTGAAAATCCACAGCTTTAAACAAAATAACACTTTACAAAGAGAACGTCTTCAAAACCCAAATGGCAAGTAGTGTAACGCAGCTAAAAAGATCCGCCATTGCTGCCGCAGCAGCAGCCTGAGAAACTGCTGCTAAAGTACAAGGGGGAACACAATTCATCAGCGGTCAAATTGCCTTACCTCCCCAAACAAAAGAGCCTGCAAAAGAGTTCTCTCACACATTTACAATATGACGTGATTTAAGAAGAGGCAGTAATCTACAGCCTTCCGGCGGTATCTTGTTGGCTTGGTGAGGGGTGTGTGTGTGTGTGAGCGCAAGTTGGCCACCCTGCTGCTCTTTGTCCACGAGGTGCTGAAAATGACACAAGATCCCAGCTTTAGCCCTTAACTGCAACATGGCCAGGTTACTTAGAAGAGTCCTTTTGCCTTTTTGAGGTTCACCTGTTTCCAGGAAGGCAGTGTGTTGTATTCCTCTCTTGTCATCTGCAATCCAGCCTGCATTAAAAGGATTGTTGAAGGGTAAGCATTAAGAAGTGTAAAAAAGAAGAAGAACAGCAATGCAAAGAGTGATTATAGAGACATCTGTGAGATGTGTATTCCCATTTACCTCAAAATCTTCATCTGAAAGGTAGATTTCAAGATTTAGTGGATCCACTCCCTCTGGGAGGGGCCTTGCTAAAAGTTCGGCCAATGGGTACAGCTTCTTGCATAGTTTGGCCAGCACATCTTCCACAAGGATTATCTGGTTAGAAGCTTCAGCATCCTAGAGGGGAGGAAAAGATTTAGAAATTTCAAGTGGTTCAGAAAGAAATAAGCAGCCAAATGTTCTCTACGGAGAAGTCAGGTGATAAACAAATTCCCCCCCACTCTGGAATAGCCAGGCCTCTGTTACTCAATCAGCTCAACAAAAACAAATATTTTAGCCAGACCTCTCAGTTCTTCGGACATAAAACATTTCCTTGCATCCTGGAAGCTTTATGAGTAGATGATAAAATCTCAGTCAAAATCCACCCACGCTGGTTATTCTCCCCCCTCAAATGCTTGAAGCTGCCTCTCCATGGTAATCCCCTGGCTTTTGCTGCTTCTCAGAACACCACCACAGCCACATTGCCAGCAGTGCAGTGGAAAACGGAGAAAGATAATGAGAAAGGTTGATTTACCATTTCTGTGATCTCTGCAATGTCCTCTCTGTGTTCCCAGCTTGGAAACATATTGGTGAAGGTCAGAGGTTCGAGACCAGCGTGAATTAGGTAAGATTTGGGAGGTTTCTTCACATTTTTTCCTATACATAAAAATAAATCAAAATAAATATGGAATACCTTGCCACCTTCTTCTAGACTTTTGTGAATTTTCCACTTAACTGAAAAAAAGCTTTCTGTTGTAAACCTTTCAAGCAAAGTGTCCAGATCACCCAGGACCATGTTTTAAGGCTCTCCTTGGCTCATAGGAACCTGTCTCAGCCTTAATAGCAGCCTGTCTTTCCTGGATATTCCTTTTGTGGGCCCTAGTGATGAGGCCTTCTCAATTGCAGAATGCCATCCTTAGGTGCAAAGCTGGTGCGGCAGAAAACCTGCTCATTCCAGAAGGTTGTTGGTCCGCAACTCCCATCACAGGATCCCCACCCCTACATTTGGGAGATCCTTCTCATTGCTTTTAGATGGGTTCTGAAAACCTTTTTATGGTACAGGGTGGTGGTTTTTTTGGTCTTTGATATATTCTGTTTTAATGAAAAGTGGATTTATTCTGGTCTTAGCAGAGTGTGAATTTCACCTGCTATATTACTACTAATCATTTATATATGTGTGCATGTGTGTTTATACACACCCACACAATTAATGTTGCAATTTTTTAACGTTAATTAAGTTGCTTTGTTGAAAAACAGAACACAAATAAACTGAAATAAATCAATAAAAGCAGTTGCCTTTTATAACAAGACAGAACACTGGTTGTCTGATCCCAGTGTTTCCTACTTGGAATGGCTGAGGCCTTTCCTAACCCTGCTAAGAGAGGCTTAACCATAGTCTGCTTCAGACAACTTGGTCTGAAAGCATATGATGCTACTGGCTTGCTGGAGCTACACAGGCCTGGGTCCACTTGTGCCCAGAATTGAGACCTCTTGCATTCTACCCTCAAGTGCTTGAGGAAGGAAAATGGATGTTACTGCCAAGACAAATGGGTTTTTTCCAACTAAGTTCGATTACCGTATTTTTCGCTCCATAGGGCGCACCGGACCATAGGGCGCACCTAGTTTTGGGAGGCGGAAAACAAGAAAAACTTATTCTGAACCCCAGAAGCCAGAACAGCAAGAGGGATCTGGCTTCTGGGATACCATGTGGCTGTTCTGGCTTCTGGGATAACCGTGCCAAGCCTCTTCAGGGCAGCGGGATGAAGGCTCCCCCTGCCCGAAGAGGCTGCGCAGGGCTAAAGCAGAAGCCAGGACAGGCGCGTCGCTGAAGGGGCGCTGCGCCTTCTCTCTCTGCGCAGAGAGGGAGAAGGCGCAGCGCCCTTCAGTGAAGCTGGAGAAGGAACAGAAGGAGACCCTTCTGTTCCTCCTCTGGCTTCGCTGGACAGGTACGTCGCTGCGAAGCAGGAGAAGGAACAGAAGGAGACCCTTCTGTGCCTCCTCGGGCTTCGCTGGACAGGCGCGTCGCTGAAGGGGCGCTGTGCCTTCTCTCTCTCTGCGCAGCGCCTCTCCTTCACAGGAGAGGTGCTGTGCAGAGAGGGAGAAGGCGCAGCGCCCTTCAGCGAAGCTGGAGAAGGAACAGAAGGAGACCCTTCTGTTCCTCCTCGGGCTTCGCTGGACAGGCACGTCGCTGAAGGGGCGCTGCGCCTTCTCTCTCTCTGCGCAGCGCCTCTCCTTCACAGGAGAGGCGCTGCACAGAGAGGGAGAAGGCGTAGCACCCTTCAGCGAAGCTGGGGAAGGAACAGAAGGAGACCCTTCTGTTCCTCCTCCGGCTTCGCTGGAAAGGCGCGTCGCTGCGAAGCGGGAGAAGGAACAGAAGGAGTCCCTTCTGTTCCTCCTCCTCCGGCTTCCAGGTCAGGCGCCTCGCGGCGAAGCCGAGGATCCTGCATTTGCTCCATAGGACGCACACACATATCCCCTTCATTTTTGGAGGGGAAAAAGTGCGTCCTATAGAGCGAAAAATACGGTAACTAGACCTTTTGAAATTAATGGATCTCAGTTACCCATACCCACTAATTCTAATGAGTCTACACTGGGTGCAGCCCAATGATTTTTATCCATTGCATATAGCTGCAGATAATAGCTACAAATATTCAGTGTGGATGCCTGACCTCAACTCAGCACAGGAAAAGCTATCTCCAGAAACGAGTGGCAACAATATCACTTAAACTGACTATGATGGATTGTTGGAGAAGTCCATGTATTATCACAGCCTCTCTTCTACAAATTTCCGAACATACAAGCATCAGACCCCCATGCTGAAGCTAGAAAATGATTAGTGGAAGTTCTCCACATGCCTTTTTAAAAATATGGCAGTGCTTACCTTTGTGTAAGCAGCAGCTCATGCCTACAGTGCAGTTTAATCTGCACGTTTGCAATTAAAAGTCTTCCGATGTTCTAACTACAACAGTGGAAGCTGCTTGAATTTGGCAGTGATGCCACAGCAACTGTTTGACAAAAGTCCAAACTCTGCAAATGTGCCAGTCTGGATAGAGTGCTTCCCTTTATCTCTCCCTGGCCTAGGCTCTTACAGTCTTCCTTAGGGTGTGTGTCATTCTGCTAAGCGACCATGCTGCAGAACGACAGCGGCAGTGGTGCCTCTGCAAGCCCGAGTCAAGCTTGCTGCCATCTGCCTTATTCCATCCCCTTCACCTTTTTAATCTGATCTTGGGTGTTGTTTCTTTGTGATGGTACCGTATTTTTCGCCCCATAAGACGCACCGGCCCATAAGACGCACCTAGATTTTTTTGGGGGGAAATAAAGGAAAAAAAAATTATTTCCCCCCCAGGTGCGCTGCGCTACACCAGGAGCTTGGGGCATGCTGAGCTCAGCGCGCCCCAAGCTTCTGCGTGCGCGCAAGCAGTCCGCTGCCGCCCCAAGCCTCGCGCACCCGGCAGGAGGTCCCACCGGGTGCGCGAGGCTTGGGGCGGCAGCGGACTGCTTGCGCGCACCTAGAAGCTTGGGGCGTGCTGAGCTCAGCGCGCCCCAAGCTTCTAGGTGCGCGCAAGCAGTCCGCTAGCCTTGGGAGAGCCGCGGGGCTCTCCCAGGGCTAGCGGATCGCTGCGCTACACCAGGAGCTTGGGGCGTGCTGAGCTCAGCGCGCCCCAAGCTTCTGCGTGCGCGCAAGCAGTCCGCTAGTCTTGGGAGAGCCGCGGGGCTCTCCCAGGGCTAGCGGATCGCTGCGCTACACCAGGAGCTTGGGGCGTGCTGAGCTCAGCGCGCCCCAAGCTTCTAGGTGCGCGCAAGCAGTCCGCTGCCGCCCCAAGCCTCGCGCACCCGGTGGGACCTCCTGCCGGGCGCGCGAGGCTTGCAGGCATTCGCCCCATAAGACGCACCCCGATTTCCCCTTCATTTTTGGAGGGGAAAAAGTGCGTCTTATGGGGCGAAAAATACGGTATACGATGGCAAAGTTTTGGAAAAAGTTTAAACAGACAAGTTCAGCCATCACCCAATCTGGTTTAGCTCTCATTATTAATGTATATATTTTGTGGTTGCCATCTGTCTGTCTCGAGCCAATGGAGTACATATGAAAATCATTCCAAATGGAAAGTACAGTATATATTCAATACATTTCTATTGTGAGATTCGCACCAAACTGAAAAAGTAATCATCCTGGGGGATTTCATAGCACTTTGAAGACAAAGCAACTTAATCACAGGCTCCTGTCTATAAAATATTATGCTAACTTCATCAAATACATAAAGCGAACTAGATAGATGGTTAGGTACAGATGCACATGGGCTCAGGAACAGTGGAAGGAAAGCCAACTCAACAAGGCAAGACTTGTTAACAAAAGGGCAATAACACACCCTGGCAGCAATAATGCAAGATGTAATCTAGTCTTATATCTGCATCTGCTGGAACAAAGCATGAATTCTCAATGGCAGCTGTTAACACCAACTGGGTTTCCCCACCCCCCTAGGAGAGAATCACCCATAATCCTTATTTAAACCAGGAGAGATATAGTGTCAACTTCGTTAGTGGACTCTAATCCTGCATCTCCTCATTAAGTGTCCATCAAAATACATCAGGCACAGGACATCCAGAGAGATTAAGATGCAGAACATTTTAATTTCCTTGAACATTCTAATTCTGACTTTATAGGTCACTATATTTAAGCAGAAAAGGTTGAGGTGACTCTTAGAAACAGTTAAACGCAATTAGGTTCGCTGTAGCTATCGCAAGGTTTGCAGAAAGTCTGTTCATTAACTGCAGCAAGCTGCTTGTAAAGTAATATTTTATTAATGAATTAAAATAATTGATTTAAATAATGATTACCTAGACACAAGCTTTTTTTTAGTGATGGGAATGCACGATCAGGCAGCTGAATTCTCCTTATAACAGATGAGAGCCATGGAAATGTTGGGGAACTTTGCCTTGGCTTAGAGCAATGATAGGCAGGGGAAGGGAGAAAAACCACTCCCACATGGGCTAACTGCCCCCACCTTCCACTTTAGGCAAGCCACACATATTCAGCCTCTAGTCACAAATCCTTGGTGATCTGCCTTAAAAAGGAGAGTTGTGGGAGTGCAAGAATAGTGCAAGGCATGTAGCACCTTCATTCATGAGCTATAGCTATCAATGTGCACAATGCAGCAGCTACACAGGGCAGACAGCCAACAGCATCTGCTACCAGGCCAGGTAGCACTGAACAACTTGGTTCCAGGATACCTTAAAGGGCCATCTGAGCCCTTTTGTCCCAGCTCAGTCACTGAGAGGAGGGCTGCTAGTTGCCCCCTGTGCTGCATAATCCTGGCTACCTTCAACTAGGCATTTCGTGTGGAGTAAATACTCTTCTGGTGAAGATTCAGAAGGCATCTTCACTACCAATTTCCATATGTCTCTGGAAGACCTTATGCCAGCTGCTTAAATTTTTTCAAGATGAGCCCGTCATTTTAATGACTATTTTCGTTTCTCAAACAGTGTTTTATGCTTTATTGTACTAATAAATTTTGTTGTATAGCACCCTGGTATTTTATCTGAAAGGGAGTGGGGGAGTCTATAAACATTTAACGTATAAATAAATGTCATCCTGCCCTAGGATCAAACTTGGTATAATCAAGCTCCAAGAGACCCAAGTCATACTTGGGCCCCAAGCCAACGTCTGGGATACACTAGCTGGAAGTGTGCTGTGAACTCAGTGTTAGAGGAAACATGGTGCTTCAGCCAAAAACAACAAACCTGTGTCTGTCCCCCACAACCATAACATGTGTTGCAACCTACCCCGTGCCATTCTGACATGTGTTTTCCTCCTGTCCCTGCTCCACATCACTGGCTGCTGGAGAGGAGGACAGGGAAAGCCACAGCAGAATGAGAGGAACGGGGGATCTCTGCATAGGGGTCTATGCACTGCCCTCCACCCCACATCCATGCTCTTTCTGGGCTGCAACAGGGCCCTCCTCTGCCAGCAAGCATTGACTTTGTATAAGATGCACACCCCAACACAAACGCTCCTGAATCTATTACCTTTGCAGTATTGGAGGACGGTCTCCATGGCACATTTCCTGTCTGAGGCCCAGCGGATTCGAGCTGATCCGGCTATTTTATTTTCCACAGGCCACCAGCCTTGCCAGAGGTACACTTCATGGTGATTGTCAACAAGGAAGAGGGCTGCACAGGTTAAATAAAAGACAAAGGTTCTAAACACTGCACACTTGTGTATGTGTGTGTGTGTGTGTGTGTGTGTGTGAGAGAGAGAGAGAGAGAGAGAGGGGGGGTGTAGCGTATCTTCAGCACGCCCATTTCATACATAATAAAAAGCCTGGTGTTGTACCAGAACCTGACACACTGGATTTGGGTCGAGTTCCTACTTCTGCAGCAAACACATTATGCCACGCTATGAGTTTTCCATATAAAAATGGCACTAAAACTGCCATTAGCATCTTGCTTTTTATGAGACAAACAAGATGAAAATGGCAAAGCACTTTGCATTCTTACTGCAGGGAGGCTACTGCTGATTATATACTACTTCTGATTTGCACCATGTGTTGCTAGAGTGCATTATCTTAGTTTTAGTGATTCAGAGTGCTAGAGTGTATTAATTTATAAGGCCTTCAGCAGCCTGGAACCAGGATGCCTCAGGGGCCATCTGATCCCTTATATCCCTGCTTGAGCATGGTCTCCCATGGCTTGTATGCACAGCTCATCCCCATCAGGAGTCATATGTTCAGTACTGTGGGCCCAATTTTGTCGAAATCCCAGTGATTACCAAGGACTTTTTTGTTCCAGCAGGTTTACAACCGACATCTGGTTTTTATAGTTTTAACTCAGTCTTACTGCACTGGGTCTTCTGTACATCACTTAAGAGATGACTGTGATTAAGCATTATATGAATTACTGAAATATAAGAATCATCATCACCCCTCTTCTGTGTTTTGGGTTTTTTTTTTTTTTTTGCAACTTTTGGGAGGAAGAACATAATCAAGTAACTGAAATCTGGCACGTTCAGGGTTAGCAGTATTCCTGAGCAAAGGCATCTTCCTAGAGCCCGAAAACTTCCTTAGGCAGCAGACAAGTGAAGCTTCAGATTGGAGTCCATATTGCCCCCTGCCACATTCACTTGCCTGGCTGGGGAGCTGTGTAGAGGTCTTCCTGGAGGAATGGCATCGAATTCACCACAGTGGGGTCTCTTGCAGGATAGATGTATTCAGTGGCTGAGAATTCTCCAGACGAACTACCAAGGATGAACAAGCGGGGCGTGAAGTTGAACTTCCCAGGATCTTTTTTGAAAAAGCAATGAAAAGACATATAATATTTCAGAAGCCGTTTTACCCATTTTAGGGTTGTTGTTTTGTATGAGTCTTGTGACTTATTAGTTTTATCATCCGATTTATCAGCTACCCCATCAGGCCTCAAGGTGGGTTTCAACAATCTAAAATTTAATATTAAAAACTTTTTTAAATATTACAGCCGTAGGGTGGGTCCTGAAAACACATCTGAGGTGTCAAAAACCAGCGTAAAGAAGTATTACTTCAGTATATGATGGAAACTATATAATGAAGGTGCCAGATGGGGAGGGAATTCCAGAATCTAGGAGCTGCCACAGATAATGCCCTCTCCTAGAAGATAGCCAGCACACCTGAACATTTCCTGGCATAGTATTGCCATGGAGTTCATGTTCACTAGAGATGATCCCACAGCTTTACACCACGGGTGGGGAGCCTGTGGACCACAACTCCCACCAGCCCCAGCCAGCATGGCCAATGGTAAGGGAGGGGCAGAGATTTCTTATTCCTGTTTTAGACAAGCGCCTTTCTCTTGTCTGTATTTGTGAGTCCTGGGGTATCTTATCAAAGCGCCACAGGAAAACCAAGCATTCCATACCTTGCAACATGCAATCATAGGCTTTCCGGTCTCTCCTCCCTAAGGCATCCCAGAATCCCAATGGCTCTGACCCTTCGTCACATTCGTGTATCGTCACCTTGCTACTGCTGTGCAGCCCTGCTTCCAGAGGGCACCTGAAATGCAATATTAATCCATCAGAACCACTGTTAGTGTTGTGAATTTGTGCTGCAGCATGATTCTTACCAAGTCAGACATGCTCATAGACACTTTGCCAAAAAAAAGAAGAAGCGGAGAACAATGCCAGGTAACAGGCACTTGCCAAGCCTCATCACCTCTTGTTTCCTCTGACTCAACTGTTCTCATAACCCGACATCCTTGGCACTGGCTGACTCAAGCATCCTGAAAGTGTTTTCTCAACTTGAGAAGAGCTCTGCTGAATCAGTCCAAAGGGGCCCCTAATTCAACCTCCTGGTTCTCTCAGAAGCCAATCAGGTGCCTCCAGGAAGCCCAGGCAATAGTTCTGCCCTCCAGCAGCTGGAATTAAACACACTCTGCCTCTGAACGCAGAGGCTCAGCACAGCCATCATGGCTACTTGCCACTGACACCCATTTATCTAAAGCCACCCTAGTCAGTGGCAGCAATTTTTTAAAAAAATTAAATTTATGTGTCATGTTAAGATGTGATGTGCCGTTTTCCATCTCTCTGGAATGTGCTACCGATCCATTTCACTGGATGACCCTGAGTTCTAGTACTGAGGGAAGAGGGCAAAAGCTTCACTTTAGCCACCTTCTCTATACAATGCCCAATGTGCACGTTATAAAGGCAATGTGGCTTAGTCGCTAGAGTGCTGGATTAGGAAGCTCCAGGTTCAAATCCTCACTCCCCCATGAAGCTCACCGGGTGAACTTCAGGCAGTCACCACTGCCCAGCCTAACCTCCCTTGCAGAGGCGTTGTGAGATGAAAACGCGAGAACCATGTATGCCACCTTGTGCTACTGGAAGGGTGGGTGGAATATGTGTGCAAAAAATGAAATAAAAGTAATAAACCTCAATTTTGCCCGCCCCCCCCCCCCTTAAGTCATTTCTCGCCCATTTTCAGGGGTCTTCCACACAAACTTTGTACAGACAATGTGGATATGTATTCAAAAGGATAGTTTGGTTACTTACTGTTCTTTTATTTTATTGGCTGCTGTTCTTCCAACTTCTTTGGTGTGTGGCTGGGCTTTGCAGCCGTGCCACAAGTAAATGAGAGCTTTGTTGATATTTAGAACAAGCATTGACGTCCTGGACCTCAGGCTGCTACAGTGGCAGGCTACTTCAAGCAGGTTTCCTTCAAGGGAAAGCTCCCCTCGTACACAGTACAATCGCCAATCGCCTGCAATGGGCATGGATAACACAACTTTATTATACAACTGCTGAGGCTACTTCCAAGTTAAGCTATGCATTGGCACAGACAAACAAAAAGCCTTGAGGTGCTTGAAGACCAAGGCTTTGGTGAGTGACAGAGGTGCTGAGGCAGTGTTGTGCACACCTGCAGTCAACACCTGGAATGTGCCTGTGTTGATCTCCACTGTCAATCACTCGCAAAGTCTGAACAAACTATCAGGATCAGAAAAGATGGTCACTTAAAACACTTCACTAAAACTCCGTTTTTCTTCCAATTTATGATGGTTTTTACTTCATTTCACTCCCTCTTTATTATGAATGTTGCTGGAGGAAGCAAATACATAATGCTAAGTGATGGTTTGCTGAACCTGACTGTGGTTTGCTGGTATGTGGCAAACCCAGCTCAGCAACGTAGCCGTGATTTGTTTTCTGTCAGCAAACCATGATGTGAAATCATGATTAGTTGTTCTAACTTTGGTTGGAAGACATGCCTCAACCCAGTGGCCTTCTTTAATCATGGTTTATTTGGCCATCCCACCCCAGACCTATGCCAAGACTCAAAAGCATGAGCAGCTGGAAAAACAAAAAAAAGCTTTGGAGAAAATAAGGGCTTGTCTGCTCAGCTCTGAGTTGAGAAGCCACTGTTGAAACAAACCATGTCCAAGTGTTATGTTTGAATGTAGCCACTGTTGGCCCACACCGGTGAAACACAGTGTGGCTTGAGTTAGTATAGTGAGAAAAGAATGGATGTCAACTTTTCTATCAGTAGTCTTTCCACTTGACTCTATTTGAGGAAGAGGTGAGACAACAAGGCCCACTTCATTAGTCTGGATTTGATTCCTTCCTTCCTTCCTTCCTTCCTTCAGCTACCTCAATCAACAGCCATTCCACCTGATCATTTAGAAAGATGGGACCTGATTTATTTTCCTCTCCCTGTTCCCCCCTTCTGTATCATGCCTTTTATACGTGTCTTGCAAACTATAAACTGCTTCAAATGCTTTGGCAGAAAGACAGTATATCAATGTATTAAATGTATTGTTTTTATCTTCTATGTGTGATGTGGTGCTTTGTTTCCAAAGAGAGGAGACATGGTTTATCCTGCTTGGCAAATGGCTGTCTCAGATCTGGAACCCCCATGCATAATCCCAGTTATGTGGGGCCAGCTGTGATTTCTTGGCTGTAGAGAAAGGAAACTTTGCACATGCTTAAATGTACTTGCCTTCACTTTTACTAGTTTGCTTCCCTGGCATTCAAGACAAATGCTGGTAAAATTAAATGCTACTGTGCTGCCTTAGATGAACAACAGAGTGAATTGAGGTAAAAGCATTCACACAGTTCAATTCTCCCTTCTGTCACAGCAGAAAAATTGGTATCAGGAGGCTATTTACTCTGTGTGTTTTCTTCTTCCTCTTCCCTTCTGCCCGTATGAACGATCATTCCACCTTGAAAACACTGAAGAAAACATGGCGGCTCTTTTCCTTGAAGAACTTGAACCTGAAACGTTAACATGATCCAAGCATTACAACAGGTTAAGTTTCATTCAGGGCAATGCGAAATATTATATAATTAATTTGATAAATGGCTGGAGTCAAAAGTTATGCCAGGTGTCCTACGAACCTCCCTATGTCCTTAGGACAAAGGTGGAGAACATATGGCTCTCCACTTATTGTCGGACCACAATTCCTGCTATACGTGCTGCCTGAGGCCAAGAGGAGTGCAGTAACACCTGGAGGGCTTCAGGTTCCCCAACCATGCTTTTGATCATCTCACAGGACCGGAGGCATGGAAGGAGGTTACAAAAAGCAGAGCCTTTTCAATTGCATTAATTTGGCAGAATCTACTGGGAAGCCTTTCTCATCCCAAGCACTGCATTACCCTCTGGGCAGCCTTCCAACCAAGCACCACATGCCTGTGATGGATAGAGGCAGAGGAAAAAGCAGGCAGAGCAACTGATGTAAATTTCACGTCTGTAGAGAAGACCTCTCCATCCAGAAAAGCAACAGGGACTATCAGAAGACAAGGTTACACCAGCCAGGCAAAAACACAGTGTGAAGCAGAGCCAGCCAGGGGAGTGGCCTTAGGAGAGATCCAAGGGCCAGACAGAGAGACCTGGAGGGCCGCGTTGGGCCCTGACTCTGAGTTACCCCACCTCTGGTCTACATCGTGCTGAAAGCAAAATAACTTGGCAGCCCCATGATTTGCTTACCTGAGCACCTCTCTCTTCATCCAGCTCCACGGTCATCAGTGCAGATGTCCCTTTCTCACTGACAGTAGAGTGCCTCCCTTGCCAGAAGAAGTACACACATTTCTCTTTGCCAACAACCCTGGTTTGTAGGTCCCCCTTCTGTCTGCTCCCAACTACAAAGCAATATCAAAAGAGGCTATAACCTGAGGAGTACATGCCCAATGCAGACCTCATTTTTAGGGCTCACAAACATTAGGATGAAAGCATAGCAAAGTATTCCTGCAAAGAACTGCTGGGAAAAATTGATCTGGCAGACAAAAATACATGCAGGAAAACTGCAGATTGGCCAGCAGTTTTATACTTCTCAAAGCACCATAACAAAAAGTAAACGGCATTGCTTGGCAAAAAAGAAGACAACTGCAGTATGTGTGTGATATTTTGCAACCTCATCATGCTACCACCTTAAAATAAGTGTTCTATGCCATTTCCCATGCTTTAACAGTCTTTGACAGCTATATATTTCTTGGGGGTGGGGGTGAGCGTTCAGTATTACTGAGCAGCATTGGAATTCTGTGCAGGTAAAATATGCACAGAGTGCAATTCACTTGAGTAAAACTTATTTTTAAAAAGGTAATATTCAAAGGGCTCCTCCCATAGTGCAGAGGCATGTAGAGAAAATTAAATTGTTGATACTGTATATCTGTTTTCATAAATGATACGTGGCTTCTTGTATGAATGAAGAGCTCACCCAGGAGTTGTAGCAAACAACCAATAACTATGTTTTAGCCATTCTGCTGTATAATTAAGCATCATTCAGAAATGGCGTACTAAGATTAAAAAAAACCTAGTCAAATGTAAAAGGGTGATAAACAGTTACCTCCTGAAATAAAAAAAGATCATAAAAAGATACATAAAGGACATTGTTTACATCCTGCCCTCCTCCTCAACAGCAAGATCGTTTCTAGCAATTCATATACGGAAAAACAAAACTAGTTGGTTATGTGCTTGAATAGTTAAGTGCATCACGGGCAACACAGATCAACTTTACCCAATTCAAACAAAATCAATACTTCATTAGAGGATTTTTCACTAACCTGAAGTGCTCACAAGGTACTTCCATTTGACCACATACGTGTCGCCTTCATGAAACTGCCCGATGCTTTGCTTAGGGAGCCTGCTATAATCAAATTCCAATATATGCCAGACATCCACAGAGACAGTGATGATTTCAAATTGCCTCCCGTCATCTCCCTCAATGAAGCCATAGCCGCGGCCGATGTTCATCCCATCCAAGACCGTGCCAACCGTTGTCTCGGGCACAGGGACCATTCGCATGACATCGTATGGTTTAACGTCAGACCTGGTTTCCTCCTGTAACAAGACACAAAGCATATTTCCCCTTAGACTGCAATTTCAGAAAGCCCATTATGACATTATGATAACAAACCAGCCAGATGTCAAGCACTTATCATCATACTAAAGAAGCCTACAGGGGTTCATCAGCAATTCACTTTGGTTGTCAATCACAAAATTAACCTTCAGAAGACATGGAATAAAAGACTACAGGAATAGAAATAATGCTTATAATGGTGAAATCTAGCCTCACACCTGACAATCTCAGTTTCTTTTACTTCATAAGGGACCACAAGAAATGTTATAATCATCATGTCATCTTAGTACAGAGGACAAGTGCATCGCAGTAGCTATAGTGAAATCCCCAGGTACAATTGTGGGTTTCAGCCCCACATTGGACAAAAGATTCCTGCACTTCAGGGGGGTTGGACTAGATGCCCCTTGTAGTCCCTTTCTAGAATTCTATGATTCTTTGAATTCGTTGGGTAAGCCCCTGGGCAAATCCATCTCTTAGAGCTTAGTATTTCCATTTGTAAAATGGACACAATACAATCTCTCATACAGGTTCGCTTTGTGGAACAATATAAAGTTTGTTTCATGCCCTGATTGGCAATGCATAATTAATTTACACAAATAAAACTATTATAAATAAGTATATAATTCTGACACCTTCTGAGGGGATTCGCCAGAGTTCTTCTCAGCTGGTTTCTTCAGTTCGGTCCAATCGAGAAACTTTTCTTTAAATAATATTGTCTCGTTGTGTTCTGTGAGCCTGCCGAAAATAGCCCAGTCTGGACGTCCCTGTCCTTTTCTGCATTACAGAAAAGATAGATAGATAGATATAAACACAGAAAACACTCCAACGTCAATCAACATTTCACACTATAAAATAAAAGCTGCAACAGCTTACAAATAGTGCTGGATGTCTTGCCTAATTCAACTTTGAAAGCTCTATTTATTTTTGAGAATTACAAGAACACAAGATTGTGTAGGTAAAAACACTCTTCACAATTCTGATGCAGGGTTGTTTAAAAATGTGAATGAGGAGCTGTAGAGCAGTGAGATACACACCCTGTTTGGATATACTGAGAAGGAAGTCTGCAATATTTATTTTTCCAAACATGTTTCCTGTCTGGTACTGGCACAAGCATTGCATGTTCTTTAACAATGGCTGGGGTGAATGCAGAAGCCACCATTTTCCTCCCACAAACGCACAAGAATTAGCAAAAGTTAGAGGAGACCCTCTAAGCCAGGCTTCCTCAACCTTGGCCCTCCAGATGTTTTTGGCCTACAAGTCCCATGATCCCTAGCTAGCAGGACCAGTGGTCAGGGATTATGGGAATTGTAGTATCAAAACATCTGGAGGGCCGAGGTTGAGGAAGCCTACTCTAAGCTGCAAGCAATTCAGATCCTTAGCTCATGGCAACGTTTGTTATGGAGGTATCAAAAGAGGGAGCAAATTCAGCATTACGAATCGTAGGGTTGGGGTTGATACCTTGGAATAAGGGGGTTGCATTCACCAGGATCCAGAGGATTGATGTCACAGTTTGCATAGTCAAAGGTGCCATTCCACAAGTGTTTGGCCAGCTGGAATGCCACTTTTCTTTGTGCTAGCGTGACCTCCTTCCCATGCCAAACATATACTTCACTACCAAAATCAAACACCAAGACCTGAAGGAGGGGAGATAAGGGAGGGGGGAGGAGGAGGAGAGAGAACAAACAATGAAGTCATTCATTTAGCCAAAAAAGAAGAAATGCTGAGTAAAAACTGAGCAGTGCAGCTAAACAATGCTGACAATAACACCACAAAAATAATGGTATGCATGTTTACTGGGAAGAAATGGATCAGCAGCACCCACTCATTTCCCCATAATGAGTAGTTCAGGCTTCATTTCTGAGCAATAATTGATTTGCTGCTGGGGTGTGCTACACAAATGGCTTCTTGTCTTGCCTCCCTCCACCCACCCCAATTTACAGTTTTGTATATTTACAGCTGCATAACGAAAAACTACAACATCTGCATCATTCAAGGCGAGCACTAAGGTTTGTACTTATCCCACTTGTAGCTCTGTGAAAAGTGCCTGTTTGTATGCCTTGTAAATATGTTTTATTTCCTTGGCTTAGAAGAGTGAGCCATGAATGCTACTTCCTACAATATTACCTGGTTCTCACAGTTCCTATCTTCTGACATGGGCACTCTTAGATTTAATTTGTGATTTGGGGGTCAAGGGTGCTAGTTCAGTTATCAGGAGAAGGCAGTGTGCAATCACTCAAGGGCTGGTCTGGGCCTACTTCAGAATCAGCAGAGTCCTAAGGGGGAAATATCCTAGGAAATCGTACTAAAAGGCAATGCTTGTTTGCACCCCAAAAGGAGCGCCAGAGCTGCCACCGAACTTCAAAGCACCACTTACTATACCTCTTTTGAATTCAACAGCGTACACTTTGGCATCTTTCCCCAGTAGTCATCATCAGGAATAAGTTTATCATCCACTAGTCGGTAAATGCAATTTGTTTCTATTATTGCAGCTTCATACATTTCATCTTCTTCCGGGTTTCCAGCAGCTTGAAATGAGCAGGCAAGACAAAACGTCACGTCAGTTTAACTTGGAAGAAGCAACTCTTGGATATTCTTACCAAAAAAAAAGCCAGCACTGAGATGGAGAAAACAAAAAAAAAGAGCCTTACACTGGTAGCTTGTCTGGCCACCAAGCAGTTTCCAGAAGTCTTTGGCTGCATGAGTGTGTGTGTTGATTCCTTCCTCTATGGTCTGCACATAAGGAGCCCGGCAGCCAAGTTCTCGCTTTGTCTGAATTAAAGTTGCAAGTTCTGAAGCCTAAGAAATTTGAACACGATTAGCTGAATAGGCTTGTCTCAGCTGGTGGGATAATAGCTCAGTTCAGAGGAGAGAAAGAGGATGGGAGCTTTCTGCTGTTTTTATTAGACAAACGATACTGAACATAAAAACTATGTCAGATGCATATAGGCTCTCTTGTTTGCATTTCAATGAGGACTTCATCCCATTTAACCCAGAAGCCAAAGAGAACATCTTCAAAGCATTCCCTCCCCCATTTGAATACAAGCAGAGTTCTTGTATTCCTTCTCCTCCACACATAGAATTATTTAATCTGCTCAGTTGTAAGGTTTAACAAGTTATAAACCATTAACACCAGCTTTGACTCCCACTGTCTCTTCTATCCCCTCAATTTCTTTGTGGTTTTTAAATGTGGCTTTATTGATTTAAATGATGCCTCTGGATTTTTGTAAGTAACATAGGAACTTGATATATTATACTGCTTAAAAACCATTCTGGCATGTAAGCGGTGTATAAATTCATAAATAATAAATAATAGTAATGCTTGCTTTTTTAAAAAAAACAGGAAAACTGCAATGCAATTTTTAATATATATAAAAATCAACCCACACCATCATTTTTTTGGGCAGGGAGTGGACGCACAAAATGACAGCAAGGAGGAGGAAGAGAACTGCCCCATCAGTTACACCCACATTTCACATGTTACAAACAGCCATTCTATATCTTGCCCACAGAAGAAACTCCCCAGGAACTAAGGGCTTTGTTATCTCAATGCTTATAAGCACCAACCTTTGCTTTCTCGATGACATTTGCAAACTCCCCTACCCACAGGAAGCAGAAATGAGGAGTAAGTAACAGGAAACAGTCGCCACTGTTAAGCGATGAAGCCCTTGGCTCGACTAATCTTGTTTGAACATGTCTTCTTCCTACATTGAAAGGGAGAAAAAAAAAACCCAGACTAGTTGCATTCCTATAAATAAGTACAGTCATACCTTGGATCTTGAACGCCTTGGTACTCGTACGTTTTGACTCCCAAACGCCGCAAACCTGGAAGTGAGTATTCTGATTTGCGAACGTTCTTTGGAAACTTCCTGCAGCCAATCAGAAGCCGTGCTTTGGTTGTCGAATGTTTTTGAAGTTGAACGGAATGTTTTGGAAGTTGAAGGTATGACTGTACTAGAGCCATCTTCTGTGCTTGATTACACTGAGGGGGTTGGGGGAGGAACAAATACCGTATTTTTCGCACTATAGGACGCACTTTTTCCCCTCCAAAAATGAAGGGGAAATGTGTGTGCGTCCTATGGTGCGAATGCAGGCTTTTGCTGAAGCCTGGAGAGCGAGAGGGGTCCGTGCGCACCGACCCCTCTCGCTCTCCAGGCTTCAGGAAGCTATCCCAAGTCTTGCAAGCCCGGCGGGATGTTCCGCGGGCTCGCAAGGCTTGCAGGCAGCAGCCTGCACCCAAAAGCTGGGGACAGCGGGGAGGTGCAGAGCCGCCACCCCGCTATTCCCCGACCTGATCTGGAGGCTGGCGGGGGGAGAAGCAAGCCTGCTTCTCCCCCCCCAGCCCCACAAGCTCGGGGGATAGGGGGATGGCGAAGCACCGCCATCCCGCTATTCCCCGACCTGATCTGGAGGCTGGGGGTGGGAGAAGCAAGCCTGCTTCTCCCCCCCCCCACCATCCCCACAACCTCCAGATCAGGTCGGGGAATAGCGGGATGGCAGCGCTCCGCCATCCCGCTATTCCACGACCTGATCTGGAGGCTGGGGGTGGGAGAAGCAAGCCTGCTTCTCCCCCCCACCATCCCCACAACCTCCAGATCAGGTCGGGGAATCGCGGGATGGCAGCGCTCCGCCATCCCGCTATTCCACGACCTGATCTGGAGGCTGGCGGGGGGAGAAGCAAGCCTGCTTCTCCCCCCCCCACCATCCCCACAACCTCCAGATCAGGTCGGGGAATAGCGGGATGGCAGCGCTCCGCCATCCCGCTATTCCACGACCTGATCTGGAGGCTGGGGGTGGGAGAAGCAAGCCTGCTTCTCCCCCCCACCAGCCCCACAACCTCCAGGCTTCAGGAGAGCCCCACCGCCAGCCCCACAAGCTCGGGGGACAGCGGGAGAGGCGCAGCGCACCCTTCCCGCTGTCCCCCAACTTGGTTAGAAGGCTGGCGGGGGGAGAAGCCTGCTCCTCCCCGTCGCCAGCCCCGCAAACTCGGGGGACAGCGGGAGAGGCGCAGCGCGCCATTCCCGCTGTCCCCCGACTTGGTTTGGAGGCTGGCGGAAGGCTTCCTCCTCCCCCAGCCCCGCAAGCTCCCAGAGCGATGCCAAAGCTGCGCGCAGCTTCGGCATGGCTCTGAGTCCCGTTCTGGGGGAGGGGGAAGCTCGGGCTTCCCCGCCCCAGCCCCGCGCCTGGCAGGGGGGGATAATTTTTTTCCCCCTTTATTCCCCCCCCCCCAAATCTAGGTGCGTCCTATGGACCGGTGCGTCCAATAGTTCAAAAAATACGGTAACTAATACTCCATTTCCACAATGTTGCTTTATGCAAGAGGTAGCTTGTGGAGTAGCAGAGGGTTCCTGTGCATAAGGAATACAGCAACTTGATCACCAAAACAACCCAGCAGCTACAATCTGTGATACAAGGTTTGAGTTCCTGGGGTTATATCCAACGCTAGCCATACGCAAGAGCAGATCCATTTAAATGAATGGGCATGACTAACTTAATTGCATTCATTTCAATGAGTCTAGTCTGTGTGGAACTTCGTTGGATACAACCCTTGGGACCTTTTAGTTTAGGAGAAAAATGTGTCAGAGGCAGTATGCTTCTGAACATCATTTGCTGGATACTGCAAGAGGGAAGGATGCTGTTGAGCTCTGCTGTTTCCCATAGGGATCTGTCTGGCCACTGCAAGAATGGGCCACTGGCCTAATGCAGCTGGCTCTCCTTATGTAAGAGGTAACATGTTTGTTCAAAAACAAAACAAAAAACAACCAGTATCCCATCTTCACCTGTTGTGAAGGTGGAGGGAAAATTTCTGAATATTGCAACACCTTTGGAACAGGGGGTCCTTACTATTAGATGAATTTGATGCTGAGCAAAGCTGTTCTAAGAAGAAGCCTGCCTGCCAACACACAGGCACTACAACAATGATACTGGATTGGATTGATCTTTATTACGGCCATTGGCCCGTTACACGACAGTTTCCCATACCGACATATTATACTTAAACCTCCAAATTTAAAATCGCCAAAACTTACAAAAGACAAACAGTAACCGAAGCAAAACAAAAACAAAAATCACCATCATACAAACAGAAACCACCATCATACATTACAATAATTTTGTAACCTATACATCGCCCTCTGCTCATAAATTAATCAGGGATATCAATGGTGATATCGCCTAAAACATAGATCATGGTTTAAAACAATGGTGATATCACCTAAAACACAGGTCATGGTTTAAAGGGGTTGTCCGAATCACGCAGGAGACCGTTTCTCTTCTTTAGGGATAGGACGCAGATCAGGAATCTGGCAACCATGAGTGATTTTAGGGGGTCATCATCAATTAGTAGATATCTCAGTTTGGCTTCAATCGTATCATCGGCAATTCCCTTAAGATATTGAGCACAACAATGATACTTGTTGGGCCAATTCCTAGGGTGGCTTAAAATGACCACTCATTTATCTACATTTGCCGCAGCCCCCAACCACAGTATATGGATGCTGTTCCTCCTCAGTTCCCCATATAACTCCTTAAAGTCTGCATTTCAGATAAACTTTAGAAAATAATAGCTCTTTCACATACCTTTGATTTGCAAGAGCATCAGCTGCTTATATGGCACAGCACTGTTGTTTGAGTTCTGTTCTGTTAGATTGACACTACGCAGACTAACATTGCTGAAGTTCTCCTTACTCGCTAAGCCAGCAAGTGCTACTTCTGAGAAATTTGAGTTTGCAGACACTTAAAACAGTAGAAGTAAAAAAACAACAGACAAGACAGAAAAAAGCAAGGGGAAAAGAAAAAGAAAGAAAGCCACACACACAAAACAACAAAGAAACCACATTATGTTTCGTTTCCAAATTTTATTTAGGTTTTTTCATGCATGGCTCATTTCCAGCATTTTTTGTTGTTGCTGCTGAAAGAGACAACAAAAAAACAGGTTGAGCTCAAGTTACTGAAGAACCTGACATTTCCAGGAGGAAATTTTCAAGATAATGGTGAAAAATGGAAGCATTTAGGTCTTAAAATTCCTATAAAGTAGTACCTCGGTCTACAAACAGTCCTGTTAACTAACTATTCGGGCAAAGAACTCCACAAAACCGGAAGTAGGTGTTCCGGCTAGCGAACTTTGCCTCGGAAGCCGAATGGTGGAAGGGAACTGGCGGCGGGAGGCCTCAGTAGGGAAAGCGCCCCTCGGTTTAAGAACGCTTTGGTTTAAGAACAGATTTCCAGAATGAATTCAGTTTGTAGACCGAGGTACCACTGTATATTTATATAGGACAAGTCTATAAGGAAAATTGCATCATCATCATTTTTTGCATAATAGTTACTTAGTCAATGAATGGGATTCAGGTGTGTTTGCAGTTCTTTTCCAGGACATATAGGCACACACCCCTGGCAATGACTGACAACCTCTTCTCCCTGCCTGCACTATTCATTTATAATTATTGAGGCACTGCCTATTTTAAGGTAAAGTAATCTGTAAATACTCAGACCTCTAGTATATTCCCAGGTTGTTATTAGTTGCTTGTTACCCAAAGGTCTCCAAGTAACTTACAAGTATTGTTGTGGTGGTAGTAGTAGTAGTAGTAGTAATAATAATAATAATAATAATAATAATAATAATAATAATAATAATAATAATAATAATAATAATATTATAAGGGTCTCATGCCAATAAACTATGGTTCATCAGCCTGAAAAGTATCTTTATATCCACATGCTCCCATCTTGTTCCTCCCCTCTTCACATGCATCTGATTTTGGTATGGATATTGTGGATTTAAAAACATATTTATTGGCTCAAGGTCATAGTGCTCGTTCTACAGCAATACCACTACGCTTCAAAGCCAAACCATAAATTCTGAGAACACTGCATCTGTAGCACACGGAAGATGCACCTGGGATACCAAACTTACTTTTTTCAACTTTCATCCGCTTTGATTCCATAAAAGCCACATTTAGCCTTTGCTCTGTGTATTCATGAAGAATGTCCTCTCTTGCGGCTAACATCTTTAAAGGGTTCCTGGAAGCCTGGACTCTGCGCACGGGCCTCACTGCACGTTTGTGCTCTGCTACCAAAGAAGTCAACCTGAGAAAAGAAAGAGACCCATGCTATTGTTGTTGTTTAGTTGTTTAGTCGTGTCCATCTCTTCGTGACCCCATGGACCAGAGCACACCAGGCACTCCTGTCTTCATACCCATGCTTAACCCAAACTTTATCCACCTTCCATGAAATGTTGGGAGCTTCCAAAACACAGCAGTGTATTGTGTACTCAATGCTGCTCATGCATGCCAGTTTTGCACAGTGTGCACAAGAATCTATCCTCATCAAAATGCTACCTCCTATTCCTATTGGTGCTTCTTGGTGGGAGACAGCCCTCTCCCGGCACCAGTCCAGAGCACATAGCACAGCACTCATCCCTCCGGACGTCCAAGCACGACATGCATCCAAAAATGCATGCACATAGTAAACAGCAGAGTCGTAGCAGAAGCTGAGACTGCAAACACATGGCATCTGAGTTTAGTTATTTATTTACAGGATCAAAATAAAGAACAGAGCAATCATGGTGTGTCTCTCTTCTCCAACGAGAGAGAACAAGAGTCAGAACCAAGAACAAAGAGAGTGGAAGTGGTACACAGTGTCTTCCGTCCTCATGCTTCGAAAGCATAGAATGTAAACACACAGAGCATGTGATCTAATGGTCACACACTCAGCAACGGGAGAGAATGAAAATACTGACAATTCCACCCCACCCCCCATTTAATCCAGATTTGCTATTTCTGTGTTGTTCTTTTCAATATCTGATTTTCCATAGAAATGCTAAATCCTGATTAAATAGGAAAACAGGAGATGGCATTTTGCTGAGGAGCGTGTGTGGGATGCCGCACAAAATGTGCATGCTTAGTAGCACCAATAAAATGCCATGCGTGCCTGTTGGAAGAAGCAGAGACATCATGCAGCCTTTTCTGAAGGCATGCAATGCAGCCTTTGCATCTAGATGTCTAAACAGCCTTTTGGCCTTTTAAAAGCGGGTGGGGTGTTTCTAATGTCCCCCCCCCTCCCTTGGATTTAATTTATCCATTTGGACTTTTAGTTTGTTTGAAAGTCACTTTGGGTTCCCTTGGGCAATATAAAGCGAGTAACAAATTTAATAAATAATAATAATAATAACCTGCCAGCATTTGTCTTTTCAATTCTATGGCTTCCTTAGCATTAATTACAATGGCAATGTAGAGAATGAGACTTAACCTCAGGGACATGGGTTCGAGTGGTGGCAGCGAGAACCGGGTGAAGAGCAGCCTCCGTGCGCCACCCCCGCTCAGTGCATGAGCGCCCATCTGGTGGTGGCGTGGGCTGAGGAGATGCACTCTGCACCTGCCCCGGGCACTGGCAAACAGCGCTACACCCCTGATACAAAACTGGATTCAGATCCCTAGAAGCTCAATAGATGGGGTCTTGCTCAATGAACAATCTCTTGATGCACTGCCCCTCCTAAGCTCCTTGAAAGAAAGATGAGATGTAAGTGAAATATACATTCACACAGGCTCTGTCACCACAGTCAAATGCTGCTGGTGCGCAAGTCCTAATACATTGGTCATGCAAACCATAATGATCCCAGGAGGACTAAGGTGAAATTAATATCATCACTGATACTGGATTCGTAGTCTTTAAACTGAAGAATTTTATATCCTAGCATTCCCTTTTCAAGCAATGAGGAACTGGTACTGCCTTCTCTACCACCACCACTCCTAGCTCTACAAAGGAAGAGAGAGGAAGACTAATAATAATAATAATAATAATAATAATAATAATAATAATAATAATAATAGAGTGCCTGGGGCTTTCACCGCAAGTGTGGAAGAGATGGCAGTACAAGAACTCATAGCCTAACTGTTTCCAGTAGGAGTCGTTTAGCACTGCATAAAGCAAAGGGAAGGTGCAAAGGAGAACTCTGGCAGTGGTAGGAGCATCCCTCTCCCCAGGTGTGTGGAAAAAAATAATGCTCACTTTGGTGCATCAGGATCAAATATGGCATCAAAGTCTTCATCCAGGTCCAAAGGCAAAGAGGAAGTGGGGTAATCCATGCAACGGTAAAACTTGGAAAATGTTTCTTCATCATCCAGCTTCATCACTTCCTTCACAGATTTTCCCGTGACTGTCAGCAATGTTTCTTGCATTCCACCAACTATAGAAAAAACAACAACACAATATCTTTCCATTGCTTTATTTTGTTTTAAAAAACCCACCCTTAGTATTTGTGCAAGATACCAAGGGACACACAACATCCATTGCCTGCGTAAATGCAGACAAAGAAGACAACAAGGAACACTTAAATGGCTAAAGTAGCTTTATAAATGGATGAGAGAAAGTCAGGAAGGATTAGCCTAGCAATGGTACTAGTCATTATAGCTCTATGGAGCCTCCTAGTTCAGAGGGAGAAAGTTAGTGAATTTCAGCTGCTGGAGAGCAACAATGGGAGAGGGCTACTGCCTCTGTGTCCTGCTTGTGGACTTCCTGGAGGCATCTGGTTAAGCACTGCGTGAAACAGAACGTCGAATGAGATCAGAGATGGGAACCTGTGTTCCTTCGGATGCTGCTGGACTCCAATTACCATCATCCCTGGCCAGTGACCATGCTGACCAGGGTTAATGGAAGCTGGAGTCCAACATCTGGAGGGCCACAGGTTCCCCATCTGCAGACTGGATGGATGACTGACTGGCGCCATCCAACAGGAGTTCCCTTATATTCTCAAGACACAGAACAAAATAAGCAACAATAGCTTCCAACTATTGTACTCCTGGCAGTTTCTCTTGGTCATAGTAGCAATGGGAAGTCTGCTTAAGTGTGCAGAGGAACAACATCACTGCCATTTCAAATTTCTTCAAAGAAGGATCCGCCCTTTAAGAAGGGGATGAGAATTTTTTGTGGACTTCAACTGAGGTAATACAAGCAATGCTCGAAAACTGAAAAGCTTAGCTAGAATTGATAGCACAGATTATAGTGAAGTCATGAGTGCAGTGTCAGAACTAATTATAATTGTGCCCAGTGCAAGCCATATATTGTGTGGCCCGACCCCCAAATAGCTATTTGTATAATCAATAAACAATCAAACAAAAATGTAATTTGCAGGACATTTTCTTATGAGTTACAATATTCATAATCTCTTAAAATAAATATATTGCATGGCAAATAATCTTGAATGCAAATGATGCAGCGAGTTTACTGAAGCCAAGTAGGTATGGTGTCTGGATCACTGCCTGGATGGAAAACTGCCTGGGAACCCGCTGAGTACAGCACAGAAAAAAAAGGCAGAACAACAAACAAAGGTGGTAAGTGTGCTTTTTATACTGGGGAGCCATGGTGTTCCACCAGTGTCCTGAACTAAGCAAAGCGTTGCTAGTGGATGTTGTAGACATGTGACTCACAAGCCACTGCTGCAGTGAAGAAAATACTTAGCAGAACTACTAAATCAGCAGAAGTAAGGAAAGTGAGCTAAAACACAAAATGCCTTAAACTGTTACAGACCTTTGTTGTTCAGCCTCCCCAAGAAAGTCTCCAGTTTATCCAACTTCATGTCCGATTCTAACTGCATATCTGGCCTAGCTTCAATTTCTAAGCAAAATAAGAATGGAAACAGTTGCTGAGATTAATGAGAATCAAAACTACTCTCATTAGACATCATACTCTTCATTTTTTTTAATGACCCACCTTCCAGGGGTTTTGAGATGGGTGTTGTTGACTTCAGTCTGTTGCAGAAAGGGGATGCGGCAGGTGTTATGGCAGTAGGAGATGCTAAGCCTGTGGAATAAGCAGATGCTCAGTTTTGCATTACATAACAGATGCTTCAGTTTTTAGCGAATTAGCATGCCTAAACATTTCACCCAGAAAGCTCTCCCCATAATCACTATTATGCAAATATAGGTTATGGTCTCCTTTGGGACCATGCATATCCATATTTTAAGCATTCACAAAAGCCTGGGGTTAGGGACATTTTTTGCAGGAAGATGCGGTGATGAGAAAAGATAATAGCAATTCCCAAAAGCAAGTAGGGAACTCATTGGTTAAGTATCCTAACACGATGTGATCAGATGTTGATTGCTTAGATCTTATTTACAGCATCCTGAGGTCTAGTTAAAGGGTATTCAAATTGCATTTAAAAGGAAACTCAACATACAATCAGCTTCAGAATGCAAATATTTTGCCGTTTCATCATCCTACTGTGCTTTTAATATAATTGAAATGACTCTACAAATAATGTAGGGGGAAATTGAAATGTGCGGCTTCCAGAAATTATGAGGAACTGAATGTTCCTTGGCATATCTGCCTCTGCTTGCTTCTCACTTCTATCACTGAAAATATTCCCAGTTACAAAGGATGGATAAATTCACTGACCTTTTTTGACCATTCTGCCAGCCACAGTGAACTGTGTCGAGTCATTGGCTGCTCCTTTCCCTCTCGCTTTCCAAGCCTCTTCCCGAACACTTATCAATTGCTTTCTTTCTTCAATTGTCATTTGACTTTCACAGGTATCTGACATCCTCTGGTTTTCAAAGAGAAAGAGGAGATGAATTTTGAGGCACAAGAAAGAAAACAAAAACAACCAAAAAAACCCTGGCCCTTTAAATGTGTTCTAACTTACAATGTCTCCATACATTTTTTAAAAAAACGTAATTTCCATGTTATTGTTAGATGGCATTTCCATGCATGAATCTTTGGCCTAAACATATTTGATTCACCGGCAGAATTCATCTTGTACAATAATTTATGTGTTGTTGTTTTTGTAAGAAACATTGACAAGATGGCACTATGGGTAATTTTGTTGTTGTTCCTAATCTGGTTATTTTTTCAATAAGCATCCAAAATGCACATGTTCACCTCTGATATGCAGAAGGAAGCTAGTTCTTTGGATTGTTATTATTATTATTATTATTATTTGCTCAGTTTGACGCTAGACAAACTTTCGGAGCATAGATCACATTGAAGAGCATAGATCACATTTAAAGCTATAAGATACCACTTTGAACAATCATGGCTTCCCCCAAAGAATTCTGGGAGCTGGTCCCTTCCACCTCACGCAACCCTAGGACTGCTTGCTCGCAGCTCTTGACAGTTTCACCTAACTTCACAGGGCTATAACAGACATCAGCCTTATTTCAGGTGCATATGTGCAAGAATGAATACACAAGAAAAACAGGTAAAAGCTGGTACGTTAATTTTAGCCCTCTCATGAGATAAACACAACCACATTGCCATGTGCATTCACAATCTTCTGCTGAGCTGGTTTCTAGTAGTGTTTCCATAATTGTAATGATTTGAGCAACAACTCCCTCCAGTGCCTCTCCATTTTACCCTGGTTGCAAGGTGGCATGGCATAATTCTTCTTGTAACACAAGCAAATGCCCCAGATTACCAAGTTCCTGCCAAGAAACCACTCAGTATGACGCTGGTGTTTCCACAAGAGCACCAACTACAGTTTGAAGAAGGCACTACAACAAAATAGATTTGTTCTGCTTCTTTGGCCTTTGAAATCATGTTCTGACCCAACTAAGTTAACCTATGCATTTAGCAAGTACTAACCATTGAACCAAAGGGTGAACACGGGTGGCGCTGTGGGTTAACCCACAGAGCCTAGGACTTGATGATCAGAAGGTCGGCGGTTCGAATCCCTGCGACGGGGTGAGCTCCCGTTGCTCGGTCCCTGCTCCTGGCAACCTAGCAGTTCGAAAGCACCTCAAAGTGCAAGTAGATAAATAGGTACTGCTCCGGCGGGAAGGTAAACGGCGTTTTCGTGCGCTGCTCTGGTTCGCCAGAAGCAGCTTAGTCATGCTGGCCACATAACCCAGAAGCTGTACGCCGGCTCCCTCAGCCAATAAAGCGAGATGAGCGCCACAACCTCAGAGTGAGCCACGACTGGACCTAATGGTTAGGGGTCCTTTACCTTTACCTTTAACCATTGGATTGCTCTTGGCTGCTCTGGGGATATCAGAAAGTATTTATCTCTCAAGGTATTTTGAAAGGCTAAATGGACAGATTTTCTGAACTGACTGTGAAGATCTAACCCTTATATGGTGTCTTTCTTTATCATGAAGTTAGTTTCGCTAACTGGGGAATCTGTGCGCCCCCACCCCAATGTTGAAGAACAACTCTTATCAGCAGAATGGCAAATGGTCAGGGATGATGCAGTCTTGGAACACCTGAAGGGTTGCAGGTTCCCCAGACTTGACCTAAGAGAAGCAAATCAGCTCAGAACAGCTTTGTGTTTTAGCAAAACTGTCAATTCTGAGATACCTGGAAAGGGGCTTATGCTTTTACTCCATCCCTTTCTTTGTACATATATACAACTGCTATGTACTCATCTCTCCATTTGGATACAAGGCAATGCAACAAAGGAAGGAAGACTATAAACTGCACTCTGGACCACTACAAGGAGCTGAAGTGGCTTAATCTGCAAAGTTCTAAAACTACAATAACTTTTTATTGCCTGGTAAGAATTGATGGGATCCACATAGAAATATTTGTGCAACCATAAAATACTTATGAAACCCAGAGAAAAGGCAGTGCCAAGGGCCATGGTCGTCGTAGTGACAAAAGGAAGTGTTCAAGAAAAATGCAAAAATATCTAACACACACTGCTTGTAACTAGTGCTGGTCTCTTTAAACCTGAAGGAGGGTCTCTACCCCCATCGTTCTACCCGGACACTGAGGTCCAGTGCCGAGGGCCTTCTGTCAGTTCCCTCACTGAGAGAAGCAAAGTTACAGGGAACCAGACAGAGGGCCTTCTCGGTAGTGGCACCCGCTCTGTGGAATGCCCTCCCACCAGATGTCAAAGAAATAAATAACTGTCTGACTTTTAGAAGACATCTGAAGGCAGCCCTGTTTAGGGAAGCTTTTAATATTTGATGAATTATTGTATTTTAATATTTTGCTGGAAGCCCAGCCAGATGGGCTGGGTATAAAATAAATAATAATAATTACTACTACTACTACTACTACTATTATTATTAAATGGTGTGTCTAAACCATTAATTCAGACAAAAATGCCTGAAGTATTTCTGCTAGGATCCCAAAGGACTTCAAAACAGAAAGGGTTCATTTTCTCCACAACTGAACACAACACATGCCAAAAATAATTTAGACCAAATTACCCAAACTAAACTTGTTGTGATTCCTGCACTGCAGGAGGTTGGATTAGATGACTCTACAAATGGTTTAGCATGATTCTATGAAAAGCAAGATAATCTGTACAATAAAAAAACTCAGTGCCAGGAATGGCAACCTGTGGCTGCTCAGGTGTTACTGAACTCCTATCAGCCTTAGACAGCATGACCAATGGGGTCAGGGATGATGGAAGCTACTGTCCAACAACATGTGGGGGGGGGGCACAGGTTTCTCAACGTTGTTTGAACCCATAATATGAATAACATTAGTCATTCTCATCACTAATGAAGCAAAGAGCACTGAGCCCTAATGCTTTGTTTCAAAAGTTGCAATCATACTCAAACATCATTAAAAGAGGCAGCTTTGAAACCCAGTTCTGAGTTAAACCCAAGGGAGGGAAAACCTTTATCCATTGCTACGCTCACTGGCTCTGGCATATCACTTTTTTTGGTGCTTAGCAATGACCAACTTCGCTTCTGAACATACAGACACACTGCACAGCAGAACACACGAAGATCAAGAGAGATTTTGGAGATGGTGGCCTAGTGGATGAAACTTAACTGAAATATACAGGACAGAAGGAGAAAAGAAAGGCTTTCATGTGTATATTAAATCTGCTTCCAAGGTTCCTTTCTGAATACATGGATTGTTGCAATGCACTCTATGTGCAAAAACTCTGCAGCTGGACTGTCGATGGGGGCAGGCTATCACCAGCACATAAGCTGCTAAAAAGCTTGCATTTGCTGTCTATACATTATTCAGCCAGGTTCAAGGTTTTTGTATTGATTAACAAGGCCCTTAACAATTGGGTCCAGGATGTCTTAAGGACTGCCTGTTCCCTTACATCCCTGCCCAATCACCAAGGTCTTCAGGGGAGTTACTGTTAGCTCCCCCAAATGGCTAGGATGTATGGAACATATCCACTAGAGGAGCCAGGCATTCAGAATTGTGTGCTCAGTTCTGTGAAACTCCTTGCCAGGTGAGGCCAAATAGGCACCCTCCTAGTTGGACTTCCGGCACCTACTGAAGATTCTTTAATTCCAGCCCACATATATTATATTATATGTTTGCATGCATTTATAAAGTTATGCACATGTAACTTCTTTTTTTTTGCATAAATGATCCCTTATCAGAAATCTGGAATCCATTCAGCCAAATAATACAGTTTGCTGACAATTCTCCCAAAGAGTGTCACCACAAAACTGAGTTGCATATTGTTTTGGTTCTAAGCTAAAGAATCAGACAGAACAGGCAATATTTCACCTTCCATCTCCAGGGGTGACGCTCAAAGGCCAGGGGGCTTGGATCTTTCAAACTAGCACTACTGACCTTGAGGAAAAAGAAAATGGAAGTATGAGAAGGAGAGGAAAAGCAAAGAAGCAGAAACAGAACAGAAGCAATAAGCATCCAACCCCTTTTCCTGAGTTATAGAAGCTCAAACCTAGAACCTCCAAACAATGGCTTGGTTGTGTGAAATAGCTATCCTGGGTTGCCACTACTTCCCAAGCTACAGAAATAATCTGCCTCTAAGGCGGTGCAAAACAAATCCCTGAAATCTAGCCACTGACTCAGATGTTTGCTTTGGAATTTGGGCTATCCATATATTAAATCTGTAACCTGCCTTGGCTATATGTGTAAGACATCTTGGATTTAGAGAAAGGCAGGCACACAATATATATAAAAATATATGATAATATGCTGGTGTTGAGTAAGATAATGTTTACATTGGAGCAGCTGATAATTTCATCATGCTCTAGGAGGAGGAAAGATGAGAGACAGGGCTGTTTAATCAGCTCTGCTGAGACCACTGGACTTCTCCTTTCCCTGAACTGATTTCATTAAAATTAGCTGCTATAGGAACTTAGTAACTTTTAGGATGGTGCCTATTTGTTTGTTTTCCTCTTGCATTGTGTATTCTTCTGTCTTGTTTATTACTGTTCTCATGTAAGCCCCTCTGGGTGCCTTTTCAGCTGAGGACTGGGACAAAAATCATTTTTACAAACACACAGGTACACATCACCATTTCTGGTTTCTGTCATTGCCTCCAGTTTCATAAAGGGGTGAGGGAAAAGAGAATGAAGCCAAACAAACTGGAGCACAACAACCACCCCACAATTTCTCCACCTTCCCCCTTTTCCAAGTAGAGAGGAAAAACCCAGTTTGTGCAGCATTGTTACTGTAGTTTTTATTATACATTAGACCTACAGGAAGGAAGGAAACAAGCAAAAAGGCCCTACACTGTGCTCAACAATATGTAAACAATAGAGTGAATCATAAAAACTTTTATGACACTAATAGTGCCTTTTTTGACCACCTTCAGAGTAAGAAACAAACATTTTGCTAATGCGCCAAGTTACAAGGAATCGGCCATCTGGAAACGGGGTTAGTTAAGTTGAACAAATCCAGACTTATCCTGCCCCAGTGAATGGGGGTGGAGGTGTCATGATACTTGTTGGTAGCTGACCACCATCTTTGGAATCTGAGCTCCCCTCCTGGGAAGGGTGGGACCCATGGCTTCACCCACACTAGAAAACAGTGGATGTGTGAATTTCAAAAACAAGGCATTAAATGTTTTAATGCACTGAAGACAAATTCACATCATTCCAAGGTTCAGAATTCAAGTCGAATGCCACTCTTGAAAGCAACCCAAATGATTAGATGTTAAAAATGATTAGGTTGTATGCTGCTGTGTGTTCTGCTTTATAAGGAGGAGAGTACATAATGGCCGGCCACAATTCAGTCCTAATGATTTCCAGACATATATATATATGTATGTGTGTGTGTGTGTGTGGAGAGAGAGAGAGAGAGAGAGGGAGGGAGAGAAGGGATGAAAGAGAAAGGAAGGGACAAGGGAACTATGGGTTGTATCTAATGCTAGTCATACTCTGCGTAGACCCATTGAAATGAATGAAGATGGCTAACTTGGCTCCATTAATTTCAACGGGTCTGAGTGTAACTTAGACACAATCCTATACCCCCTCCGCATGAACAAGCACTTGACAAATCATTGCAATGTCTGAGTCTGCAAGATTTGCTCACCTGATTAATAGGTACAAAGGGATGAAGTTTATGGGCAGCAGCTATAGCAGGAGAATAAGTAGAAGCATAGACAGGTTCCTATGGACAGGGGGCAGAAGCAATATGAGAGAATTAAAAAGGTATGAAGATGATGTAAGGGACAAAGTAGTGATCACTTCATGCTAAACCTTATCCATCAAATTTCTCCCACACCAGACAATATTCTGCAACAGTAAATAAAAACCACACACACACACTTTCCTGAAGCCACTCACATGCGATAATTAAAAGCTTTAGTGGTATCAGAAAGAAGCATGCCAAAATAGGGCTGCCATACATCTGGATTTTCCTGGATCTTAGGCAAGTCAACTGCATGAGAAAGCATATGTACACCATTAACCACAAAGCACCATTTCACACCATTAACCACAAAGCAATGCTTTTAGACTGCAATGCGTTTAGCTCTTCCTGAAACAAAGAACTGTCCATTATTTTGATGCACCACTTCCAGAAAGGGAACCATTGGCTGAAGGGAATACAGAATTGCACCCAAAGAACCACCACAGTGAGCCTAGAATAACCCCTATGCATTAGAGTCAGGCTTACCCAAAGCAGCTTAGACATGGCATTATAATCTGTAACTCCTCCTCCTTCCTACAGGTTAAAACAAACAGGAAACATTGCAGAGCAGGAGAGAGGTGTAGCTGCAGGAGGAACCTTGCATTCCTAGTGCCACTGCTCCTAGTCGGATTAAAACTCACAGTGGGTCCGCTGAACATAACGATAGCTGCAGTTCCAAAAGAAAAGCAAGCTGCCGTCTAGTGGCTAGACCCACTACATTTGCCATGGATATTTTGGGAATCAACGCTTGATGTAAGAATAGCTCTAAAGCAGGATGTCAGCCTGAAAAGGTCGCTTTTAGGTCTCAGTAGGAGATTAAAAAGCATCATTTTTGCAGGAGCACTTTGTTGGAATGAAACGCATTTCAAACCCCCTTTGCTGATTTAATATTCCACTCACATGACTTGGAGCTCACTGCATAATCTGGAACTCTAAGCCGACTAGGGTGTGCTTTTCAATAAAGAGACAACCTAACAGAGATGATTCGAACGTTTCCCTCGTGCGATTATGAAACCGTGACGGGAAAGGGAACAAGCCAAGAAGGCAAGGTCAGATATGAGAACAGATAAGCTTTAGTTCATCCCTAGGAGTCTTCAGTATACTGAACCAAATACAATTTTAGCTGCTAAAGCTGAATGTTGGAACATTCAGACAGACAAAGCAAAATACTTCTTCACACAGCACATCCGGAATTTGCTGTCCTAAGATATAATGATGGCATCAAAAACCTGAATGGCTTTAGAAGAGGAATAGATAAATTCATGGAAGATAAGGCTGCCAATGGCCACTAGCCACAATGACTATGTGCAGCTTCCAATGTTGGAGGCAACAGGCCTCTAATACCAGTTGCTGGGCAGCAGAAGTGGGAAGAGAGGCATTAATCTTCTGCTTATGGGCTTTCCCTAGACATCTGGTTGGCCACTGTGAGAACAGGATGCTGGACTAGATGGGCTTTGGCCTGATCCAGCAGGGCTCGTCTCATATTATGTACAATACGTGCAATAGATTTGAATGTTAAACACAGGGGGTCATTCCAGGAGGCAACATGGAAACAACTTATTGCTATTAAAATATGAAGCATGTTCTAATTCAAGGAAAGGGTGCCACAAATAGCATGTCTCTTATAACATCACAGGTTGGCAAAAAAAATTATGATAAATAAGGTCCAATTATGGCAGCCCACGTAAACAAAAATCCGCTTGCCCAAGCAGACTTCTGGTTTCTCTTCTCTCCTCTACACCCCACATGTTCCAAAAATCTGCTCCAGAGTGTTCCCCAACTATGTGGAGCAGATTTTGGGGGTTTCTGGAAGACTGTATGGTAGAGGGGGGAAAGAAGCCCTATTGCACAAATGCTCATACTGTATTGGATCTTGCCTAATCTCTGTATGCCTACCAACAGCTATTTTTGGAACCAAGAAAGTTGGCATGTACAATAAAAAGGTATAAAGTTTCATTCCAAAGTATGCAAATGCTTTTATAGTGAAAATGTTTTCCTCTATGCATAAAAAGGCATTACAAACCATCAGCACTCAGGATACCAGTTTGCATAGTAGATCTCAATTATATGTAAAAGATTTTAATTTAGAAGAGCACCCCAATATTAAGGCCATCAATTTATTTTAATTCCTCATTCTCTAAATAACTATTGTTTTATGGAACACCACGGAGTGGGGAGGTAAAAAGGCTTGTTTTTTTGTATTCACTTGAAATAGTTTAGTGTGCCTAAACTATTTTTTAATAGTGGCGCGGGTGGCGCTGTGGGTAAAACCTCAGCGCCTAGGACTTGCCGATCGCATGGTCGGTGGTTTGAATCCCCGCGGCGGGGTGTGCTCCCGTCGTTCGGTCCCAGCGCCTGCCAACCTAGCAGTTCGAAAGCACCTCCGGGTGCAAGTAGATAAATAGAGGCTGCTTACCAGTGGGAAGGTAAACGGCGTTCCGTGTGCTGCGCTGGCTCGCCAGATGCAGCTTGTCACGCTGGCCACGTGACCCGGAAGTGTCTGCGGACAGTGCTGGCTCCCGGCCTATAGAGTGAGATGAGCGCACAACCCTAGAGTCTGGCAAGGCTGGCCCGAAAGGGCAGGGGTACCTTTACCTTTACCTTTAAACATTTCAGAGGTGTGCTTAATTCCTGGAAAAATAATGGACGTTCTTCTGTAGATGCAAAAGAGCTTTAAGCTCATTTAAGCATTTAATGCCATACTTTTGCCGAAACCATTACAGGTCTATTCCACTGGATGGCTGTGCTATCTTACAAGTGCATCATTTATGTTTAGAAGAGTTACAGGTTGCTGCTCCAAGCTGCATCCAGAAGTATATGAAGACGTACCAAGCAAAGTCAGCCACAGGCTTCAATACATAACATCATGCACCAACAGCCAATTAACAGTTTACACAATTTTCAAGAAAGCAAAAATATCATTCCTAGAATCGTTTTTCTGAACAATTCCTACTATAAATGGATGGTATCAGAGATTCAGGTTTGATCAGCCAGTGTAGCTTTCATCAGCACTAGAAATAATGCAGTCCTTTATAAAATATCAGAGAGATGCCCAACTGCAGATATGCAGTAAGAGAGGGCCTTTGAGGAACTGAATGCTGCTGTCTTAAAATGAAGCCATGACTCTTCCCCATACTAGATATTTGAAAAGTAAGACAGGTTTGGAGTGGTAGTAAAATAGCAGTGAGATGACATTCCATAACTTGCATTTTAAAGGCCATTAAATGCCTTTCTGAAAGTTCCAAGCTGCTTCCAGCATTTGACCTTTTGCGCCCTAGTCCTACACTTTGAAATCTTTCCAGTGAACGAGGCTTAAAAGCAAAATGTGTGTATCATCCAGCTTTTCTGAGATTGATGTGTTTAAATGTCTGGACTAGTAAGGATACATTCTGGAGGCATCTTCTTCCAGGATCAGATTTAATAGCGTATTTGGTAACTGTTGGGAGATAAACTGCTACTATGAATCTGCTGATTATCTCCTGCTGGCCATTTGGATGGCTCTCTTGAAGACAACATTTTATTATATCATAGAACAGTGGTTTTCACCCTGGAGTGCCTTAAATGATGGTCAGGGGTGCTGGGTGCAACACTGGCCTCCATCCCTCTTTCCTTCCTCTGATGGCCTCTCGCGTCTCTGCCTCCCAATCGCCTGCACAGCTGTTTGATGCAGCAGCCCTGACTAGAAGCTCCCCAGGTCAATGGATGCCTCTGGGGCTAGCCAGGGGGTGCTGGTTGCCAGGAGCTGAGGCAGCCTCAGAGTAAGCAAGCAAGTGGGTGTTGCTGTTGGGAATGGACAGACAAATGGGAGGCCAGGCAGGTGCTTCACTGGCCTTTCTTGTGCTCCCTGCCTGGGAGATGAGTGCCCAGTGCTGAAGGGGAGCCTTTCCTCTATGCAGGCCTGGCAGCGCCTGCTGCTGCCTCTCAAGGTAAGGTGCTGGCCTCACATTCACCATTGGCCGGTCTCCATTGGGATACTAAGGCTGGGGGCATCCTCTTCCCAGGCCACTGTAGGGCAGTATGAGGGACCAGGGGTGGCGGCAGCAGCTGCCCAGAGGACTCCCAAGGAGAGAGGAGAGGAGTGGAGTGGAGAGGAGACTGAGGGAATGCTCCACAAGGGAGGGTGTTCAAGAAAGGGTGAGAGGCTGCCAGCTCTGCAGGCAAGGGGTGACATGACTGGGCTTCTGAGCCCCACATGGGTGCCACAGAAAGAATGTAGTTGGTCAAGGGAGCCATGGACCCAAAAGAGGTTGAAAACCTCTGTCGTAGAAGGTTCTACCTCACCCCTCCAGCAAGTTTCCAGGGCTGTTCTAATCTGGACATAGTCAGCTCTTTGGTTTGATCTGCCAAAAGCAATCCATTTAAAATCTTAAATGGAATTATTCAATAGAGGTGATGGTGAAAAGAGACATTTTGGTTTGCCATAAAAAGACGAAGACTGCAATTCTACTCCACTGCACACCGTGGGGCTTACTTCTGAGTAGACATGCCTAGGAATGCACTGTGAACCACCTGTTCTGGCTGAGGCACTTTGAGTAGCTGGCTCAGCCAGATAAAAGCCACACTTGAAATTGCATACCGTTTTATCTCCTTCATCTAAGATGAATGAATTCAAAATCGAACAATTAGAAGAACAAAAAAGGGAGAATTTATTTCAGCAGCAGAATTTAGAAGAACCTGCTAAGTTGAAGATTATAATTTTTAAAAAGGAGGCTGAGAGGGGGCTGTTTTCATAGCAGATCAAGTGATCAAAGAATTTTTAGCTGATTAATCATGTGCCCTTCAATTGTTCCAGTTACTTAATTAAATTTAAAATAATTTCCATATCATCAAAGCCTTGGTATAATATAAATACTTTTTGGAGATATTGAAGCAATTGAATTAAAGCTTCCTTAACAAAAGCTACCATTCTTGGTTTGAAGAAAAAAAGACATAATGATAATATTGTCATGCTCTATAATTAGACTGACTAACCTGAGCCAAAGAATGTTTTTGTTTTAGTTTTAAAACAGTGTCCTTAATGCTGAGCCGAAAATCGATCGGCAAATGCTTTAGTTGATTAATCAATCCTTTCAGTATTACTTTACACCATACAATTATAAAGAGAAGAGATAAAATGGGATAATTCAGGTTAAAAGAGCACTGTAAGTTCCAAGAATGAATTGCTGTTAGTGACCTCAATAAAATATAGATTCTTTAAGATTTCACATCTCACACTCCAGGAAATAGAGCTACAGAGCTACATGATACAGAGAGGTGACATCCTACAATACTTAGAACAGCAATGAGGAACCTGTGCCTCTCAAGATGTTGGCAGACTACAATTCCCATCAACCAGCATTGCCAGTGGTCAAGGATGAAGGGAGTTGTAACTCCAATATCATCTGAAGGACCATAGGCTTCCCTTGCCTGACTTCAAAAAATTCTCTCTTCTACTGCGGTTGTGGAATGCTAGGCATCTATTTGCTATGCACTCACTTCTCACCTATGATTCTTACCAAAGAATAACTTGTTAGGTAGCTAAATATCCATTAAGGGTTGCAGAAACCATAAAATACAAAAGAGTTGTGCCACATGTTATTGTGGAATAAGCTTCTGCAAACTAGTCCCCTAAAGCTTACATCTCACTAAAACTTTTTTTTCTTTAAAGTGAGACCATGAGACTTTTTGCTAAAATGTACCATCATGGCTATTTTTCAGGATTAAAATACAAATGCACTACTTTAAAATGCAAATGCCTATGTGGTACACTTTGAGGAGCCATTGGGAAAGGACTTTCAAAGAGCCCTGTGCTGTGCTGCAAAGTCCCTTGATGTTAAGGGATTCACAGGTGTGCAGCCCTGTCCACCAATCAAATTTGGCCCACCAAGGTAGGGATGTTAATTTCTGTCCCTCAGGCCAGATAAGGGCCCCCACCCTGCCTTTACATTAGATCTGCCTTCCCCAACCTAGTGCCCTCCAAATGTTTTGGACTACAACTCCCATGAGTGCCGGCCACTATTGCTAATGGATGGTGGGAGTTGTACTCCAAAAGAACTGGAGGACACCAGGATGAGGAAGGTTGCATTAGAGGAATACTGCTTTGACTCTGATGTTAAGTCAAGATGCTCCTAACATAATTGCATTCCTTAATTATTTTGCAAAGCATATGTTTAACGTTCTTCCATCCAGACATAAACCTCGTGTCAAGACACCGGGGGTGGGGGTGGGGAATCATTTGTTCAGCAAAGAAAGCATCTCAGATAACTGTCCTTGCTGCATAAGAGAGATAGATTGGTTGTGCTTCAAGTTCAAACCCGGCTGGTGATGAATCGCCATGCTACAAGCAACAGCTGTTACCTCCAGACAGGCATGCTTCTCTAGCTTGATGCATCTGGAGCGCCGAAGTGCTTTCAAGTGAAATACCTTCCCCATACACGGGCAACTTTACCTTCTTCGCAAACAGCGGCTCCATCTCTGGCAGCTGGGGGCCACGCTCAATGACAGATAACCGGCCAAACTCCGGCTTTTTGTTCAGCCTGTTTTTCCAGTCTTCTTCACCACTCTTCTTCAGGAGTGCCAGCCTGAAAGTGAGGAAGCCAAAAGATAACGCGCTGAACTATTCTGGCCAGTCTTCTGTATCCCTTTCACGGGGCTGTTGCACACATTACACAGCAACACACCTGGGATTGGGGGTGGGTCGTGACTCTGTGGTGGTGCACATGCTTTGCTGGCAGAAGGTTTCAGATTTAACCCCTGCCATCTTTAAGTAGGGCTGGGGAAAACTTTGTATGCGGCTCTGGAAAGCGGCTGCCAGTAGACAGTGGACCAATACAAGGCTCAAAGTAGCTTCCTACATCCTACAGCACATCTATCCCCACATCTTGTTGTCACAGTGACCACCCAGATACCCCAATGGGAAACCCACAAGCAGGACCTGACCCCAAGTGCATTCTCCCCGCTACGGTTTCCAGCAGCTGGTATTCATAAGCATTACTGCCTCCAACCATGAAATCAGAGTATTATAGATTTTGCAAACTTGCCTTAAATGTTTGTGTTTCTAACTGTTTATAGATGTTTTCAACAGCTTTAAACTGTTTTAAAATGTGGTTTTATTTCTAGTTGTATTTTTTTAAAATTAAAAAAAATGAGACATGCTTCCTGCCCTGAGCTGCTTTGGGAGGAAGGGAGGGATATAAATTGAACAACAACAACAACAACAACAACAATAATAATAACAACAAAAACCATTCAGTTAACAATTCATAAATATATGGGGGGGGAGGAATAACAAAATAATTATAAAACCACACCCATATTTTAGTCAAAACTATACATAATCCACCTCTCCAGAAGCCAATATACTGAACAATGTTAAGTTACAAAACCATTTTCTCTCAGAATTTAGACTGCACGCAGCTTGGGGCAGGGATCTGTCTTTTTGTGGAGTGTGTGTTATGTTACTCTGTAAAATGCCATGCACAGATTCAGGGTAGGGTGGGGGCAGGGCTGTGGCCAGGCGTGCAGGCGACGGGGGCGTGCAAAATTGGCTAAAAATATGTCCATAAATATAAATTAGTGCCTCATAAGAAATGGTTTTAAATAGAGGGTGAATTGAATATGTGGAAGCGGGGGTTGGGGGGTTGGAGGAGAGGCGGAAAGAGGAACTAATTTGTCCACGGCTATGGGGCACAATCTGGACAGTTCAGGGGCACAAGTTTACCTAGCTACGGCTCTGGGTGGGGGAGATAGCTGCCACTTCTCTACCTCAAAAGAGTGAGCTCTGATCCCTGGCCTTAATTTTCCCTGGGGAAATATCTAAGCGATATGTACCAAGCAGTGTTCGAAACTCCCGTATTTCTTGGCGCATTTTGCGACAGTGAATTTCATTAGTGTGAGCAGTTTCTGAGCTCTGGATGCAGTATTTGCGCCTAAGATTTCAGATTAAAACTGCAGAGTGGAAGGAAAGGAGGACCTTTGTTTGCCTTCCCACTTCCAGCTACTCTCTGAAGACTGGAGATGAGACCCTCTTAAGAATATCAGGGAGGTGAACCGGGGAAGGGAGGGGGAATTCTAGAATCCAAAGGCTATGTAACCAACTTTTTGAATCTTCTTCTATCTTTTATCTTTTATCTTTCTATATAACTTTGGTATTTTGATTTAACATGTTTTGAAAAAAAGGGGGGAATTCGTGGAAGGAAACGGGGTAGATCTTGGGGGGAAAATCTTTTTTCTATTTTGTTAAAGATGAGGAGTGATGTTAAGATTGTAATTTAAATTGGCTAATAGGCATAACATATTAGGTTTAAATTGGGAATGAGAACTTGTGGAACCAACTTAGGGAAAGGGGAATACAGTCAGGAGGGGAAGGAGGGAGTCCCAGAAAGAAGGATATGAAAATAAGGGTTTAAAATTGGTCTTTCTTTTTCTTTCTTTTCTTTATCTTTTCTATTTTTTATACTCTGTCATTATTGGAAATTTTAATAAATATGATTAAAAAAAAAAGAATATCAGGGAGGTGGGCAGGGGAAGGACTAGACCGTGTGAAAAATGTACAAAATATTTTAGCTGGAGTTATTTTCAGCTCTGAATTCTTGTTATTAAAAAAGCAGGCCTAGACATTCTGTTGTTGTGCCCATAACATAGGTTTAAGGTGCCATTTAGCTTCTAGCTTTCATATCCCAGTTTCCAACACTGGTACCAAGTAATCCTTCATCCTTGTGCGTAAAAGCTGAAAGACAGGAAAAGCCACACCAGAGGAAACCCCACTCCTGCTGCCTCTTGCCCAGGAGGAGTCTGCTTTCTTCTCTTTGATGTGTTTTGATGTGCTTATTCAACACCCTCTGGGGACAACCAGAGGTTCTGTGGCAATTTGACATTGGAGCAGGGGTTGAAAGTTCCCCATCTTCCTTGCTTCGTCTTTTTTCCCTCCCCCAGATCCTTCCTCAAACAAGTGGGCTGCATATCACTCCTTAAAGGAGCTTTTGTGTTTAGTACAGGCAATGTGGCCATTTCTTTTGTACAGTATTTTGAAATTAACTATGCAGCACTTCTCTATCATCAAATGCATGGAAGTGGTAAAAAAGAAAAAAGGAAAGAAAAAGTACTGGTGAGTAGTTCTAAACTCAGCACACAAATATTGCCAGCATGTTCACTGCTTTGTTGCTGGACTACAATTCCCATCATCGTTATCACTGACCATGCTGGCTGGAGCTTATGGGCGCTGGAGTCCAGCAGCCTCTGGAGGGCTACTGGTTTACTATCCCTGCTGTAAACTCATGGGCAATATTGGAATCAGGCCACTGATTTGATGCCAAACTATAACCTGGAATACACTTAATATGCCTTGGAGAGGGGAAAAAACTATAGCTGTGTGAGGAGATCATCAAAAAGGCCCTACAGGGGCTGTGTACAGTCGTACTGTGGTTTTCCAACAGCTTAGTTCTCGAACCTTTTGGCTCCCGAACACCGCAAACCTGGAAGTGACTGTTCTGGTTGGCGAACTATTTTTGGAAGCCGAACGTCCAACATGTGCAGGAAGCTCCTGCAGCCAATCAGAAGCCACACCTTGGTTTCCAAAAGTTTTTGTGAGTCAAGCTGACTTCCAGAACAGATTCCGTTTGAGAACCAAGGTATGACTGTATATTGCATGCCAGACCAACTTAAATTATAAGGTGGGAGAAGCTTAATTGTTACTTATAATGTATGCACATCTGTTTGCTACATTTCCAGAGCCGTTAAGGACACTTCCAGGTTGAAGAAATAGGGTGGGAACTCAAAATGCTGAATATTACATTCTGATCATGGACTACCCACAGCCATTCTTGCAAAAAGCCATTGTTTGATTTGCTGGAGTCTAACAATTTGGTTCAGCTATCTAACAGAAGATGGAGAAATTAATTTGAGATTTTCACTTCACTGTATTCAGGAAGGGCTGTAGTAGTAGTAGTAATTTATTTTTTATATGGCGCCCATCTGACTAGGTTGCCCCAGCCACTCTGGATGGCTTCCAACAAATTATAAATCCACAGTGAAGCATCAAACATTTAAAAACTTCCCTATACAGGGCTGCCTTCGGATGTCTTCTAAGAGTCAGGTAGTTGTTTATTTCCTTGGCATCTGATGGGAGGGCATTCCACAGGGTGGGGCCCACCACCCAGAAGGCCCTCTGCCTGGTTCCCTGTAGCTTCACTTCTCAAAATGAAGAAACCGCCAAAAGATCCTCGGAGATGGATCTCAGCATCCAGGCTCAATGATTGGGATGGAGAAGCTCCTTCAGTGGACTATGTCCCTTGCACACAGAAGGTCCCAGGTTAAATCCCTGCCGTCTCCAGGGAATGCCCCCTTCTGAAAACATGGACAGCCTCTGCCAGTCAGTGCAGACACTATTGAGCTAGACAGAGCATTGGTCTGACTTGGTATAAGGCAGCTTCCTATGATCCTAAACTATAATACTGATTTACCCAGATTTCAAGGATGCCTTCCCTTTATAGTTTCACTTTCAACACTAAACTTTTTTTCCCCTTTTTAATTACCACTCAGGTTTAGACTTTATGATTTTAATACAGATTAAGAAATTCCCCAGTGGATGTTCTTGCACATCACCACACTAAATACTTCTACTATAAAAGAAGAGAGAAAACAAGATACTTCAAAAGAAGAAGAGTTTGTTTACCTTTCTTTAATTGACATAGTTTTGTTGGACGCGTCAAGGGTGTCCTCCATAATTTCGGCTTTGCTCTCCCTGGAGTCTAGTTTTCCCTCTAACAGCTCAGAGGTTTCCTGCTGTCTACAGGATCCCGCAGCCACAGACTGAGAATAGCTCTTTGTTGCTGCTGTTCCCACAAGTTCTGAAATTGGCTCATCATGCTCTGAGGGGTGGGGGTGGGGAGTTTAGAATTAGTGCTTAATTGCAAAAAAGCAAAAACCTGCAAAACACATCACTCAAACTGACAGGTAACTTCTTTGTTTCGTATAATGAATTATACAACCCAGGTTACAAATTAGGTGCTTTCCACCACAATGATGGATTTTTCCCATGCTTTACAAAATTACAGTGTCACTAGAATTCTGTGGCTAGAAGAACTAACCAAGAGTCAGTGATTCAGAAGGAAGGAATTGTAGAACCACAGAACTGTAGACTTGGAAGTTTGGGGAGTTGGAAGGGCTGCAGGCTTAGCAGAATAGCACCTGCTTTTCATGCAAAAGGTCCAATATTCAGTCCCCGTCAACTTTAGATAGAGGAACCAATGGTTTGGCTCTTTATAAGGCAGCTTCCTTGAGTCCCTGTGAGTTCTCATAACTCTCCAGTGCAATGAAAATAGATGTTGAGTTTCTTGCATCATTTGCAAGATGCCAAAAATCTGACATCATACGCATGTGAATGTGAACGCGCATGCACACACAGACCCAGGTGGCTTGGGGGAAATGGTACTTCTGGTTATTCATACTAAGAGATTTCATTGAGTCCCAATGTAGCATGCTAGTGTATTGGTCCTAAATGATGCAGTATACAATGCTAATGTGTTTCTTCCACTGAATGCCAGCACTGGGGAAGAGCAAGATGGAGAAAGAGGCAATTCTCAAGTTTCCCAAGGAACACATTTCCAGAGACTATGCTGTCCCCAACTCAGGTAAAGGACTCAAGCGAGAATGCTCAGGCAAAAGCCCTCGCCTTTGTTGAATCTTAAAGACATGTCACACCACAGTTCTGGTCTCTATCTTGTATAATCCGACAAAAGCCACAACAATGATGTCCAAGTCATCATGGAGATGAGTGGTTTTGTACACTCAATTAGCATTGCTAATCTGTCACAACAGGCCTCCAAAGACTACAATACCCCATGTGCCAAGTCAGACATCCACTTCCACAAAAAGCATCTGTTGGGTGGTTATTTGAGGTTGCAATGAAGGGCAAAAAAGTATGCCTCACTACCACACAATAGACATGGTCATCGTCACACTTTACGGTGTATGTGTGGGTGCGTTGTTTACAATTAAGTGTCCAAGGTACCAATCAGCAGCATTAACAATGGCACTCAAGATGTGGTTGTGGAAAATGGCCTGTTGCATCTCGCCGTTCCAAAGTGAGGTTGTGGTCTGAACAGAATTGCCTTTTCTGTACCGCAGAAAATATCCAAAAGCATTCAGGAATCCATTGGATTCAATAAGCCACCAGGGTATACCATCTTAATCAGTATATCACCCCAGGAGAGGGGGGCAGTGCAGAGTTCTCTCTCGCTGAAATAAACGACCACTAGTAAATGGTCCAACTATGACAACAGGGTTACTTCAGTGTCTCTTCCAACCATGACAATATGAGACAGCCCCACAGATGTCCTGGAGGCCATGAAGCTGGCCCAAGAGTGGTCACAGTGTGAAAGCTGTTATCTCCTACAATTAACAACCTGTGTTTTTCCACCCCATGTTAATTATTTTTAATACAAGCATTTACCAAAAAAAACCCATAACCCTTAGCGAGCGACAGATGAGGCATTCCCCCCTCCCCCCTCACAGAGGACAGAATGCCTCTTAAGCTAAAAAGCTTGTTAGGGACACCTGTATAAACAATGGTCCCCGCCCCCTCTTCATAAACTGCTTCAATCATCTACAAATTTATGCCATCCAAACCTTTTAATTAATTGCTTTTAAGAACTCAAAACAACAAACAGGCTAAGATTTCTTTAAATTGGGTGGCAGCACACACTGAGGCATTTACCTCTCTGCAGGGTTGATCTTGCCACAATTCCTTCATATTCCATCGTTTCCTCAGAGGACTGGCCTTTGACTTCCCGTTTATTCTTCAGAGTGTCGCTGGCGAATTCCTTTTGTTCAGCAAGCTGACAAAGAGGCTGTGGGCTAAACAATTCCATGCTGCTTTTTCTTGGGAATGCATATTTCATCTCTTTGTTGTAGTCCTCCGTTTTATCAGGAACAGGAAGCGGTGGCTCTTCCTCAAAAGAGCTTCGCTTTCTCACAGCATTCTCTTCACGTTTTACGAATCCCCTGGGCTCTGTCTCTTCAGGCTCCCTCGACTGCCAGTTGCTCTCTCTCAATTCCACCGAAGGCTGCCACAATTCCGTTTTCAGGGTGTTTTTTAATGAAGTATCTGCGTTTTCCGCTGGAGAGTGGTATCTGAAATCAGGTTTCCCAATCTCATTCACCACCTCGTCTTCTGCTGGCTTCACATGCAGATCCTTACTATACACCGGCGACAATGCAGACACCATGGTTGACACTGACGTTACAATAGTAGGGGACAAAGGGGCAATTTTCCCACTGTCACTTTGCACCTGTGGAGCAATATAAAGAGACTTAAAAATTAATAATTCACAGCCACAGGTTTGGTAGCCTGCAATTTAGCTGCCACACCCCTTCAGATACAGAATGAGGGCTGGCTAGCACAAACAAAGGTTCACGTTTCATATGACCAGCGAAAACGAAACAGAAGTGATCCCTCTTTCCCAAGCTTTCCATATTTTCTAAAGCTGCTTTTCATTTCCACAAACAGCTCTTCCTCATTAACCTACCACAAAATATCAGCTAGTATGTTAAGAGCCCAGTGGTATATTGGTTAGAGGGCTGGAGTAAGTATCAAGGAATCATAGAAATGCAGACTGAAATCTCCACCCAGCCATGAAGCTCCCTGGGTGTCTTGAGCTAAACTCTCCTCAGTGTAACTACCTTACAGGGGTGTTGTGAGAGAAAACTGGGAGGGTGGGGGAAAAGAACCACCATCTATGCTGTGCTGAGAAACTTGGAAGCAGAGTGTGATACAAATGTAATCTGTAACAAATTAGTTTTTGATAACTCATTTTTCCAAAAAAAAATATTTTACAAATGCTTTTGTAGGGTACATATGTATTATACTCAGGGGGCATTTCCTCGACATTCCAATTGTACAGTTCACCTATGGGCATTACTTACTACTTTGTTCTCAGCCTCTTAAGATACAATTTATGGAACCTACGCATTCCCCTTCCAATTCTTGCTGAGAGAGTGAACTTGCTTAAAGTAAAACACATTACAGTTACCCTCACAGGTATAAGGAACTTAATCCAACTAGAGTTATGCCGTCATGAAGCAACAGCATATCACCCTCTGGAGAAATATTATGGCATCAAATGCAAAAGAAAAATAGACCTGCCACTCATACTGTTTTCAACACTGCAGACTAGTATAATAAAATTGAACACAGGTGGGTGAAAATCTATATACATGCAACTCTTAAATATAAAACAGCACCTCAAACAGTATTAGCATCAAAGCTTTGAACAACATCACAGCTAATGTCTCCCTTCTACTTGTAATGCTATCTCCCCCCCAGGCAGCAGATGGGATTCGTTGCTTAAACTTGCATTATGGAAAGAATCTGCTGTACACTGGTGCCTAAAACCCAATGGGGAAAGTTCACTAGCCAGTAAACAACTTTGTAATTAAAGAGCAGGTGTGTAGCTTGGGGAGTTCAAGACCCAGTGTTACTCCTGGATAGAGAAGTGGCAGCTGTGGCCACAAGTGTTTTTGGCTAGCTTAGACTACAGTCCTGGAGAAGGCAAATCTTGCCACAGTTACACATACCTTGTTTACATCCATATAATATTACTGTAACGTGCTGTACTTGGGGCTGGCTTCAAAGTGCTTTGGAAACTTCAGCTGGTGGAGAATGAATCAGCTAGGTTGCTGACGGGAGCCCAGTTTTAGGATCAGTGGTGCAACAATAAAACTACTAGCACATTTCCAAAGCTAAGAAGAGTCTTGTATGGTTGCAAATTGGATGGGGGACCGCGTGTTGAGATTCCTGCATTGTGGGGGTTGGGATGGACTAGAGGGCCCTGGGCATCCCTTCCAAATCTACAATTCTATGATTCTGTGATCAGTGTATCTTTGCTGGCTTATGGTATGTTTCACAAGGCCCAATTCAAAGTGCTGGTTTAAAGCCCTAAATGGTTTGGAAGAAGAACATCAAGAGGACTGCCTTCTTCCAAGATTCAGGTAGGTAGCCATGTTGGTCTGACGCAGTTGGGGAAAAAAACTTAAAAACTGTCCAGTAGCACCTTATAGACCAACTTAGAACAAACTTAGTTGGTCTATAAGGTGCTACTGGACAATTTTTTATTTCTTTTTCTTTTGCCTTCTTCAAGAAAAGACTATCCACATGCTGTGACTGACAGGGGGCCAGGCTCTGCATCCCACACTCCAAAAAGAGGTGAGATAGTTGGGCTCATGGGAGAAAGCCTTACCAGTGGTGGCACCTGAGTTCTGAACACACCCTTGCCCTGGGAACCTCTGTCCCTGCTTTCTATAGGAAAATGACAACAGCTCTTTTCCAATGACCCTTTTGGTAAGATACTGTTTTAAGTATGCTCTTCAATGAATTTTGCAACTGCTGAGTTTTCATATGCTGCATATATTGCTCATTTCATTAGATATAGTATTGCTTTTATTGTTAGTTGTTTTACTGTGATCATTTACTGCCTTGCAGGTCCCATTTCTGGGACAGAAAAAGAGGGAACATATATTCAGTAATTTTCTGAGCTTTTTATTTTATCGTGTAAAAGTGTTGCAGAGTTGAAAAACGCAAACTTCAATGGTGAAAAATCAAGTTAAGCTAACATAGTCTTCAACAAATGTAGCATTCCAGATTCAGATTAGGGAACTGAACCTAGGATAGCCCAATCACTTGTGCATTTCAAAATTTGGGGAATAGTGGTGTTTACCAGTCGCATCCTATCGGCAGTAGGATTTCTATTAAGAGACTACTTATTACCGAAACTGGGGGGGGGGGACCCCTCTGTCTTTAAACGACTACTCAAAGAAGAAACCAAAAATCATCACGAGTGCAATGATATAAGGGCTTGGACTTGACATTCAAATATGAAGAGTAATGGCAACTGCAGTTTAGGTTTTACTCTCAGGCAAACACAAATAGAAGCCTTCCAAATTGTGGCATTAGAAAGATGTGTCTTGTCTGCTTCTTGGCAAGCCATTGCCTGTACATGCTGTGACAGCAGTCACACAGCTGCATTAATAGCAAGGAACACGGTGCATCATTCGATGACGACTTGCACCAACATTCTATGGAGACTTAACTTGGGGTGGCTAAGCCTGATTGAACTCATGACACCTAACAACTGCTGAGTAAATATGCCCAAAAATCGGCTGCCAGAAGAAAATATCCTGTATATACGTACCTGCTCAACTTCTCCAAGTGTGACAGGCTGTGTCTGATAACGAGCTTTTGACCTCCTTTGCCTGATATCCCCTCTGCTCCTTGTGGAGACTGCCTTTGTTATGGGTTGAGATAATTTGTTAAATAAGGCCATCTTTTCTGCCAAGCTCAGGGTGGAAGAGTCTGGCTCCCCAGACTGGTCTTGCTCAAGGGCTTCTCTGGCTTCCTTGATTTCTTCTTTAGCCGATGTCTTTTGGTTCGCAGATGCCTGCAGCCTTAAAAGTGGAACTGAGAATCAGTACTGAGAGCTGCTAAGCAGTTAGCAGTCTTGTAGTTTTAGATGTAGAGAGCAAAGTACGGGGTGGGGTGGGGTGGGGTAATCAGGAAAGCTAACAAACAAAATGTGTTGGCAATTTGACTAAGCTATGAAATCAGCTTTATCAAATCTGTCTGAAGAACTACAGTGGTGCCCCGCAAGACGAATGCCTCGCAAGACGAAAAACTCGCTAGACGAAAGGGTTTTCCGTTTTTGCGTTGCTTCGCAAGACGAATTTCCCTATGGGCTTGCTTCGCAAGACGAAAACGTCTTGCGCTTTTTTCTTAAAGCCGCTTGAAGAGGCGCAGTTGCGACGGACCGTGCTTCGCAAGACGAAAAACATCGCAAGACAAAAAGACTCGCGGAACGAATTATTTTCGTCTTGCGAAGCACCACTGTACTAACATAAAATAGCATTTTGCGATTTGTTTATAAATGCTCCCCTAATGGCACTGCTTGCAGACTGACAACTAAAAGAGTCGTCCTGGTGCCAAAAGGATGCAGTTGTACGGATGCAGTGAACTAGACAAATAGTCCACACTGCTGGGGTCTTAAGTGTTCTGAACTCTCTTCTTCACTGCTTCTAGTCCTTACATACGCATCTGTGCATAGATTCCATATTAATGTGCACAGTGGGTCTTAAAGGAGCCACACTGCACATGTGGGAGACAGACATCCAAACATCTACATCTACAGCGGGTACCCCTCTTTGTAGGGATATCCACCTTCTTACCTCACCCCCCCAAAAAAAATTTATATAACTGCTTGATTGTTAAAACAAAACAAAAACCCAAACCTCAAAGCGGTTTACAAAAAGATTAAAAAATAAATAAATCTTGACTTCCCTTCCCTTCCCTTCCATGGGGACGAAGGTCCCTGAATGTGGAGTGAATTTACCTCCTGCATTAGTATTGCATTGTCTAACTTTTGCCAATCACAAAAGGGAAACAGGGGGGGGGGAATCACCTCAATACAGCAACACCAATCCACACAAGAAGGAGCAGAAGTGGTGAAGCCAACAGTTCCGTAAAGGGTCACCCAAGCCCTGCATGCATTAGCTTGTTCGCAGACAAAGCACACAGCAATGGCACCCTTACATTGTCCTCTCTCTCTCTCCTCTTCTACAAGTCTATATTCACTGTGTTAGTTCTGGGCTGTAGGCATGTACATAGGGGACACACAGGGAAGACTTGATGTGGAGCTGCTCACACATTGAGGAAGGGTCATAACTCATAGGTTATGCATGAAGAAAGCTCCAGGTTCAGTACAGTCATTGTAGACAATTAATAAGAGAGATGCGACCAATGACAGCTTCCTACAGAACTACATTTCCTATGTTCCATATGCCCAGATGGCCAAAACCAAGAGCTGGGAGATATTCCTAAAGACATAGTCACAGTAACTTTGGCTGAACCCTGTTTAGAAGACAAAAGTTACAGTAAAGTGCTTGCAAGAGGCGATAGGGAGGATTAGAACAATACCATGGCACTATTGCTCTATCATCAACCTGTGCTCTCTCTTGCTTGGCTTCACACATCTGTTACATCTTTCCTCTTCGACTATAATGACATAGACCCTTGTTAGTTCCCAAGAGAGGAAAGAGGTTAGGAAATATACTGAGAGATTGCGGACCAGACTAGAGGAACAGAAAGGAGGAAGACAACTCATCTACATTCCGAAAGCCAGAGAGACATGTGGATGTTCAATAGAAAAAGGCTATATAGCCTGAAAGTTCTGGGGTATTTAAATGTTCAAGATTTAAAATCCAGAAGGATAAGCCATGTTGGCCTGTTGTAACAAAAAGCTAACAAAAACAAAGTGGTATAAGTGAGTGCCCTCTGTTAGCATACAAGATTCATATCTGACTTTGGGTCACAATAAAACAGCTACCCTTTGAGAAATCACAATTCTCCTATGGTTTTTCTACAGTGTTATTTCCCAATGCTGCCTTTTGCATCTCTTAACTTTAAAATCACAAAATGCAACAGAAACAAGCAAAGAAATTTGTGCTTACACCTATAGGTGGTGCAATTTCTCATCCTTCCATTAATTCAGCAAATTGTTAGAAGTGGAGAGAAACAGAGGAGGGTGCAAGTTGCGGTATCAGAAAACACCTGGCTTTTTCACTTTTATTTGAGACACAACAAATGTCTTTGCTCAGCTTTTTAACATGCAAAGTTCTTCTGCATTTGAGAAATGCACCTTCTAAAACAAGGCAGTGCACTTAATTGGAAAGCTCCTGAATCAAACACTCAACAGGCAAAGAAGTCTATTGTTCTATCAGTCAAACACAGAAAGAGGACAAGAACAAACGACGTTCTTAAAAGTTCCACCAAATTGCTTGGAACACTTAAGACACTCGGGTTTTATGGATGCATTTGCTAGCAATGACCCTTGTGCTCCCTGTAACATGCAAGTCGTCTCCCCCAGTACCTGGTAGGATGTACAGTGCTCTTAACTACAGTGGGATTAGGTATTCTTGCCACTATAGAATGGGTATTCACAGTACGTAAGGCAGGGATAGGTTCACTTTAAAAAGATAGCCAAGGGAAGGAAAATGCACAAGAAGAGAGAGAGAAGAGAATAGCATTAAGAAAAAACATACAGTTTGAACCACATAAACAAACCAATAGTAATTCCCCCCATTTAAAATAATTGGACATTTTTTAAAATAAAATTGCATTGTTGATCCCATAAAATATTTGAAAGAAGATGGTCAAGGACATCCTGATTTTCTATAAAACTGAATCATTTTCATATGCATTTTACTTTTTTTAAAATAAAATAAAAAATCTTGGCTGCAGGGCAGCAACATTGGTGCTCTGAAAGAAAGTTACAAGATGTACAAAAGCACTGGATATAATTAATTAATGTGATGATGCACAGGTCTAGAAGTCTTCTAGATTTCTTGTAAGATGCAGCAGCTTAATTGTGCAGGGCTCAAGGCAAGAAATCTGTTTCACTTGGCTTATAAGCCAGAACTGCAATTAACTCCTCCCTTACCATCTTTCATCTATTGCTTCATAAGCTTATATTGCTCATGCATTTTGTGTTGCTCCATTATCCCTTTCCTCCAAAAGCAGCTAGAAAGATATTCCCTCTGGCATACATTTCTCAAGGAAGCTATTCCTTAGCAACAAGCCCTTTTCCTTATTACCAAGCCATAGGCACTTAATGAATGGGAATTTAGAGCTCCATTAAAAAAAACACAACCCAGTGGAATAGCAGACCTAACACATTTCCAAGACTTACGTAGCTGCAATGACCACTTCTTCGGTGGTAATGGGCTGTGTGCGTGACCTATCCTGCATTCGCCTTAGCCTTCTTTCCACCGCAGAATTCCTTGAATGTGGCTTCGGAAAACTCTTCCCGTCAAACGACTTTTCCATTTCCTAGAACCAGATGCACACCAGAACCATCAGGTTAACGGAAAGGAAGACTCCCAAATCAAGAGGGTGATAGGCTTGTCGCTCAGTTCAGAAGAGGGTTGTACAGTGGAACAAAGGAAGCTGCCGTATACTGAGTCTGCCATTTGGACCATCTGCCATTGGGTCCACCTAGCTCAGGATAATCAGTGCTGAATAGCAGCAACTCTCTAATGTTTCAGACAGGGGTCTCTCCCAGTCTTCCCTGGAGATGCAATGGATTGCCTTTGGGACCTTCTGCACACAAAGCAGATGCTCTACCACCTTCTGTGACACCTATGCACCAACTCCCAATGGCCACACTGGCTGGTGATTGATGGGAGCTGAGCAATGCCTGGATGGCCATAGCTTCCCCATCCCTGCCCACTCACTCATTTGCCTCCTACACACTTGTGGCCCAACTCCTTCTAGTGCAACACATGAAGCTGCTTTATACTGCCCTCAAGCCAGTGGGGGCATCTAGCTCAATATTGTCCACATTGACTAGCACTGGTTGTTCAGGGGTCTCTGCCAGCCCTGTCCGAAGCTTGAACCTGGGACACTCTGCACGCAAAGCTCTGACACTGAGGTGTGTCCCTTCTGCAGACTGAAATGGTGAGGGAAGACAAGGAGGACACTTACCCTGAATAGCAACCTCTTTGCCGCAACACTCAGCTTGGCTCGCTCGTCCACTTTCTCCTCATCTACAGATAATAAAGAAGATTACATTACATGACATATCTTTAGATAAATCCAAGATATTCTCAATTTTTTAACCCCCCCCCCACACGTAAATAACCCAGGAACACAACTGACAAAAAGGTACATCAAGAAAGTGAAGGTCTGTTCGGTTCTGGGCAAGACAATAACATCGCTTTTTAATGAGCATCTTAGCTGCAGAATGTTATATAGTGCAATTTTAAGAGAGTCAGAGAATTGCTCTTTCCTGGCAGTTGTAAGGGGTTTCATATCCATAATTTTCAGTCAAAAGAGGTTATATTCTGGTATTTGTTTGTCATTTATGCTGAAGATAATGAAACTACTTACTTCCTAGCCAGAAGATCTGAAAACCTCCCTTGTGACCCAGAAAACCTGCTTATTTTCTCCATTCCCTGGTAACACTGCCTTCATTTATTCTCCCTTCCTATTGCCTCTTTTTGTGCTGTTATCTAGATTGCAAGCCCCTCTGGGCAGGGATTCATTTCACCTCTGAGGCTGAGGGGGAGTCAAATTTGGTCAAGGTGTCACTAGCCTGCCACTAAAGGCTGATAGGTAAAACATGAAAATTTACCCATAAAAGAGCATGGCGAGAAAAAAAATCTTACCTTCAGGAGCTGGCATTTCTGGACTGAATACAGACCTATGGGGATTTTACAAAAGAAAATATCATTATGAGTTGGAAATAAAAATTGCAATAAAAATCCCTAAGCCTAATCTGGTTCAAGAGGGACAGCAAATAGGTTGCAAATGGGGAAAAAAGGTTTTTCAAGTTACAATAGTGTTTCATTTACAATGACCCTTAAAAAGCAAGAAGGCAAGCAATGCCAGCCAGGTGTAAGTTGCATGAAGGAGAATGATGTCAACTAAAATAAAAATAAAAGTAGTCAGAACTTCAAATATTCTGCCAATGGTTACACACAGCACTGACTTTTGGCTTAAAGCCTATGAATTGTTCCCCTTTCACCTTAAAACATATAACATAAGTAAATGTATTTCTGCTCAGAGTTGTGTGATAAACAGCCTTTAGAGTAAATATTGAACTTTTTATTTCAAAAATTAAAAATAGACACCTTGAACTACATTGCCACCTTATCTGAATTAATATTTATGTTGAGTTGCATTTTTCCCAAAGACTACTTTTATTACTGCCAGCTGTCATTCTAAATAATGCTGCTCCAGTGTGCTGTGCCATACAAATGCCTACCTATCTGTTTCCTTTCGCTCTGCTGAAGTTATAGGTTGAGTTCTAAATCTCTCGGAAGTCTTTCTACTTTCCCCAGGAGAAAAATAGCGTCTTGGCCTCCGTGACCCTCTTTCGTGTTCAGCACTGGCAGACAAATCAGTACCTGATGTTGGCATCTCAAACTGAGATTCACTTTTTTTTTAAAACCACATCAGAAAGTGCAAAGAAACGAAACAAAGAATTAGGATGGGGAAAGAGGGAAGGGAGGGAGGGAGAGAGAGAGAGAGAGAGAGAGAGAGAGAGAGATGAAGGACAAATATAAAGCATCCCACCAAATCAGTCCATTATAAATCACTCTGCATGCTCCTGGAAAACCATGCATAGAAAAGTAAAAAGTCATTCCATTCCAGCTGCCCCAACATCAGAACTTGCACTAAGCAAGCAGAAGCACAAACGAACAAGAGAATTCAGGACAACTCCGCCTCCAAGACACACTAGATGGGAACGGACTCGTGTGTTTGAAGTGCTGCAGAACGCAACTGATGTTGAGTTTGGGGTGCTATTTTATGCCAAGGACGTGCAAGTGTCACACCAAATTAAAAAAATATATACACATATATATTCAGAAACGTCACCTACAGTTCAGGTTTCTTGCAGGCATTGGCAGTTTCCAAAAAGGCATTACGGAGTTGGGCAACAGAGACTTTTGTGTCAACCATGGCAATCTCACCATTGGGGATCTTGGCTTCAGTGCTCTGAAACTCCATTGCATTCTTTGCAACATGCTCCTTACTTTTAAAAACTTCTAATTTAGGTGAACCACTATAATCAGAAAATGAGCGAGTAAGGAGCTTATGCTTCCCTGGAGTCTCTTCCCGAGCCTGAACTCTCCCTTTAGCACTCTGTAGGTACACAACTCTTTCGCTCCTCTCAACGTTCTCCTGAGTCTTCGCCTGAGGTCCAGGCATCCATTGCATACATCGCTCCAGCTCTTTCTCAGGTTCCACGTTCCTTGGCTGGCCAATTGCCAGTTTCTCAAATTCATCTCCTCTGCTCAACCTACGGTTCTCTGAAGTCAAAGTTGGCTGCCTTTCCTTCTCTGCCTCCAAACTGGAGTAAGTGAGCTTCGATGAAGATCCATGATTCTGATGCAAGTCACTTCTTTCATCATCCATCTTCGCATCTTCTGGGAATCTGGTTATGAACGCTACATTTGCCGGCCCAGGGAGGTTATGAACAGGGCTGCTTTCTGGTTCTTCGGCTGCCACCGGTTTAGCTATATGAGCGATTCCAGCAGGCTGAACATAGCCATGTGTTGGTTGGCAGGCCAAGCCAAGAGGCTGATTGGCAACCCTATGGAAAGCAGACGTTTCTGACTGAAGAGGCACGAAATTAACAGGCACTGGGCGAAACTTTCTTTGAGTCATAGTGTCTGCTGGAAGTTCAGGGCTTGAACGGGCACTTTCCTCTTTCACCAGTTTCTCTCTAACTTTTACTCTTTAAGAAAGAAAAATGGATTAAAAAAATGTGGGACAGTTGTAACTAAGCCAGAGAGGAGGGGGGAAACACATGCACCTAGTTTGGGGAAATCCAGCAACATTAAGTTTTAAGCATCAAATTAAACCAGACTAAACTAGTGTGGGAAATCTGAGAACCTTCCTAATAAGTGCCCTTTGCCCAATCTGATGTCAGAGAGGATCAAGACATGGATTTCAGCATAGTCATTTTTCTGTCCACTTCTATTTTCGTGTGATGTGCTGAACAATTTAGTCAGCTGTGTTCAATTGGCTGATGAGGAAGTGCAATTAAGTATGCCCAAATGAAGAATAAATAGAATTTGGGTTTTCGTCTAGCTACTTATATTACTAATTTTTTAAAAAAAAAAAATCCCAAAAAATAACAACACTGGCACTTGTCCACCTTTACAGTGGAAAAAAAGGGTGGCTCCCTTAACATGTTTCTTTTGTTACAAAAAAAAGCAGCTGAGAACACATTATAAGAAAAACATGTAGAAAAAAGAGAAATACTCCATTTGAATTATAACCAGTGAGAAAATGTTCTAAACAGAGATGGAGAGCAGAGGCAACTGAATCTTGACATGTAACCTGAGAGCCAATACTTTTAGATATTTGTTTTATTTGTGAAAGATTCATGCCTCTACCTTTGCAAAATGCACAAGAAGTGTGAAACAGAAAAAGGGAGGCTCCCGCTTATGTATGTTTTGCTGAAGTATGCAGCAATTTGAAAGTGTGCGCACCATGAAAGGGGGAGACTGTATTTTATACTCTGCTTCCGATACCTTAGAACAAAATATATCCTAAGCAGAGGATCTGAGAAAGAAATTCAAGTGTAAAACAAGCCGTGATCACCTGACCAGGAGCCAGTACATCTGCTCATTCACACTAAGTCATGTTTTGGTTTAGTGTTGTGTGCAAACAAGGTATATATGTTAGAGAAAAAGGAAGTGGAGTGTACAACTGATACCAAACTCCTTGTTGGATAGGGCCTCTCAATCATAGCTGAGCCTATTCTATATAACATTTGACACATTACCTTTTTAAAGGAACTGTTACTAATAGCAAGTGTTCATACACCACATTATTAGCAAACCAAGTTCTCATTTAAAGTATGTTGCACAGCACTAAACAATCAGAATTTTGCTATAGTCTGTTTTTAACCACCGGATTTAGGAATACTTCCTTGCCTGCTCACTAGAGACCCACTTTTTGGAAGGACAACTCATCCCTTTATGAGAACTACTTTATGTAAACATGCAAGCTGCTCACAGCTCCAAAGACAAGCTAATGTATTAACTATACACTTTTTTGTATCTTCACATTCAGGGAAACCACTCAGTAAGGGGCAAAAGTTTCTGCATTCAGTGCTTGCAACATTTCCCAGGCTAGTATTCTGTTGCACTTCAGATTGCAAGGCAGGAGAAACAGGTTAATGACAGGCCAAAAGGCAAGACCTGAGTTTAGCCAGTGCCACTATGTTTACACCTGTGGAGCAAACATTAAGGGCATTTCTAGTGCTTCCTACCAGAACATCAATTAGTTGTAAGTGACAAAAAGGAAGACACATAAATTGTCCAGCGGGTGGGGAGGTGGGAGAGAGGGCAGGGGCAGAAGGAAAGTTTCATTAGAGCAGAAATTAAAAACAGAAATTGTATTTTATTTTTTTATCCACTGCCATTAAAGGGTGCCAGCGACATTTGTTAAAATGATAGTGGGGGAAGGAAAAGGAGAAAGGAAGTTAACAGTCCAATTATTATTATTTAAGCCACACAGCTGCATGGTAGGATACCTGGAGGGCCAGCTGATAAGTGAAGGTGTATCCCCATCCGAATCTTTCTGAAGAAACCAATCAGGTTTTGTTTTCCCTGCACTACTATAGAAAATAGAGCTTCAGAATTTTTTTCTGGCAATACGTCAATGCATGCACACACAACCCTCCTGTTTTCCCCCACTTCCTTAAACAGTTTCTTCATTATTCACTGAAGGTATTTGGCTTATAAATGTAAGAGACAGGCTTGTAGCTTTAGAATAGCTGCGTGTGAATACAACTAGGAACATATCCACAATATGCGCAGAAAAAGCTAAACCTCTCTTGAGACAAATATGCTCTCAATACAGACTGCTACTACACCCAGATGTGGATTTTTTTGGTTTTTTTGTAGCTACACATTCAAATCATTTTTCTTCTGGTTCGATATTTAATGCAAGAAAATATTCCTAAGAAACTAAAGTGTAACATGGTCAAATTAACAAATGATGCATTGTCTTAATGAAATTAGTTTAGACCTGCTTTTTGTTTGTTTAAAGAGAAGTTTATCCTGAATTTTCATTTTAAATGTAGGGTGAGAAGTTATATTGAGAGAAAAGGGAAAGTTATAAAGAGATTTAAAAAAGAAGTCAAATAAACCTTTTAAAAAAGAATTTCATTGAAACATCTATTCTGATGCCTCACCCCATCGTATAACTTCTCTCGGTTCTTTTTTTTTTTATTTGTATTTTTTCAAAATAAATGAACTTGTTCATAGGCTTTAAAGAACCTGGACTTGGTAAGCCAGATTCAGAAGCCACTTACCACTGTTCCTGTTTTAGATGTAACAGGAAGCTATGCTGAACTGGCTTCCTAGTCTGTTTGCTCATGTGAAAGGAAAAAGCAAAGTGACTGCAGGTTCAAGCCGTTTGGGCAAATCCTGGTTTATAAAGCCAGGATTTGATTGCATGAACAATGCCTTAGTCCTTCATTACTTCAATGAAAGCAGTGAGAAATGTACAATAAATCAATATTTAATGGTAATGATTGAAAACTGCAAGTTTTTATTAAAATGCACACATTAAAACCCTAGCATCACCTTGAAAATTTGCTACTTCAGACCAGACTCTTGGAATAAATACTTGTTCCTGACACTGGTGAAAGGCAAGTTGAGTCAATATTCAAAGTCAGCCACAAACTGCACCAAGAAACTAGGGGGGAAAGGAGGGAAGCAATGACACTGGAACCTTTCCCAAACATCAGCATTCCTAGCCCAAGAAGCTGCCAGGATCTAGATAGGTATGGAAGCTGGAGAGTTTGATGCCAGAGTGAACTAGCTTAATCTTTATCACAGAGGAGCTTTAGCTAGAGTCACAGTGACCTGACATGTAGCCCAAAATGGAAAGAATGAGGAAGCTGGCAGCATTAATCCCAATGAGAGAGACCTGGTCCAGATCTGCTTAATGTACTCTGCTATTTTGATCTATGCTAAAGCTCCAGAATATAAAAGCATACTTTAACTTGAAATAGTGAGTTCAGTTTCTGTGTATGCATATGCACACATGTGAACGTGCATATGCATGCACACACATGTACACTTTTTGGAAGAATGTGTGCAAAAGACGCAGGTGCAATGCAAAGAACTAAATATAAGGAAATACTGGGAGTGAGTTTAACACACATATTCTCTGGGCCCAAAAGGCAAAAATGAAATGGTATTTCAATAAGACTAAGTAAGTTCCATCTCTAACTACATTTCATTACTCTTATCTGTACCTGGAGTGACAGGATGTCTACCTCTTTCATGGTTTTCCCCTGCATTGTTCCCAACAACATGTTCACCTGTTTTGATTTTCAGGTCAACAGCAGGGAAAAGGGAAACATTGTTTCCCTCAAAGTCCAATTAAAGGTCCAAACATTTGCCTTTCCTTGGAAGGCATTTGCTGCCATTGTTTGCCCTATCTGCTGTTGTGCCCAATTAAAGACCTTTTATGCCCAGTGATCGCAGTCAATCAGCAATCACATAGTAAAAATGATGCTCACAATGCTATAGAACCAATCACGTTTGGTTCATCCTGATGTAGCCATGATTCTTGAATAAGCAACCACTTTCATCTGTTTTAACATAAGAGCAGCTCTCCAGAATTGGACCAAAGCCCAGTATAATCCAGCACCCCATTTCTCACATTGGCCAGGTGACGCCCATGGGAAGGTCACAAGCAAGTACAAGAGCTTGCTTCTTCATTAAAAAAGAAACCTGCAAGAAGAATTTTGGCGTACCCTTAATAAAAATCTCTGCTCATATACAGAAGCTGTTGGCTGAAATCCCTTGGAAGAACGCCCTTTACCCTGGATACTGATACTTTTAGTGTGGAAAAATAAGAAAGACAAGTTTATCAAAGGAAATACATGTTGGATAGGAAAGATCCTAGTTCTGTCTAAGATGGAGACGCAAAGAGCCATGATTGCTCTTTGAACTTTGCAGGAGAGAAACAAAGGAAAGATGCCTCCTCTCTCAAGGTGAGACTGAGAAGGAGGGGGAAGTAGGATTTTAGGTCAGCAACCCTGACAATGCCAGTCTAGCATCTGAACAGTTTAGATCATAAAGACAGACTGGGAAGCTTGGAGGTTCCTCTATCTACTTTCTCCCCATGCAAATCCCATCAGCTGCTACATTACTGCATAACATAGCTGTCAACTTTCCCCTTTTCTTGCGAGGAATCCTATTCAGAATAAGGGAATATCCCTTTAAAAAAGGGAAACGTTGACAGATATGCTGTGTAATTACATAAAATGTAAGTGACCCCATGGAAGCAACGTTGGAGGAGGTGGTTAGTAGCCCTGTCACCCCAGATACACACAAAGGGGCCCTAAAACCCTGAAAAACCACCACAGATATAATTACTTTCTCTTCATACTTCATTGGTACAGAAATTTAGATAAATTGCATTGCAAGCAGAATAGGCAAAACAATGACCAATTAAGAGCCATCACTTTTACCTCATCTCTGAATGCATGATAAAAATTAAATTCAAACAGGAAATGAAAATTGGGCAACTGCAGAACAAGTTGGGAACTTAAAAGATTGCATTTGTTTGCCGCCAGTTTTAGGTCGATATTGAACATGATGAATTCTGAAATACATGATCCACTTCAACTGGGCGAACACACAGCATTTCTTCCGCCGATGGCAAAGGTGGTGTTTATAAAACAACATTTTAAAAAATCTATAGAATCGGGAAGATTGCAGAACTCAACACTGAAACTAATTTTTATTCATGCAGCCAGAATCTTCCCTTGTCTTTAAAAAGCTTCCCAAGGGGGCTTTCATTTAGTGGGCTGAGACAGGTTTCATTTGAATCTAGGTCAGGAACATATATTGGAGGTTGGGTTGAGAGACAGACCTTATTACAATCTCTACAATGTAGAATTTGTTACAGCGTCCTTCCAATAAGTCTATGTATTTGAATGTGTGACACTGCGAGCTACTTTGGTTGTTCCCTTCTCAATATTCAGCTTGGATTGATCTTTTTCTCATTGGTTTACAGTGTAACAAGGGCACCATTTGTGGTGGTTGGTCCTGATCAGCCAAGTTTGTTAATACACATGTAAAGCAATCAGCAGCTGCCTTCAAGCAACCTGTCTCTGCAGCAGCAGCAGCCTTTATCATCCAGTGTGGCTCAGCAGAGAGGCTTTCACAACTGTGCTCACCTCCTGCCAGTCACAGGCCTTCTCTTCCTCTTTTTCCATTAAAGTCTGTCTTTGGGTTTAAACTGCTCAGCAATCTTCTTCTCATTCATTCTCTCTCTCTCTCATCACCATCAGTCAACATATTTGCCATGACAGATAGATGTGGGGTTTTTTATTGTTCTCTCTGTCCCATAATCTCTCTGAACACTCCTTGAATATTGAGAGGGCTCGGGCCCCTAAAAAAAGACATGGGGGGGGTGGACTTCTTTGGCTCCTAGGAGTTGTTGTGCCTGCATTCAGACATCCCAAACACCACCACAAGCAGCCAGTTATGTGGGGCAGAGATACACACACACCTGCAACACCAGAACACACTTTAGCTGCCCTTGATGTTACTGGGAGTGAGAAGGGAGAAAAGGGGACTTGGCTGCCATTTTTTTGGAGATGGCCATGTACTTAATAAGGCATCACGTGCTTTTGACGGTATGTTGTTTGCTGACAGAAAAATGCAACCTGAAACCCTCACATTCACTCACTACGAACTGATATGCCGATTGTCTGAAATTTACATTGGGTTTTATCTGTGGTAACTGGAGGGTCTGCAGAATATTTGTTCTCCCTCCTCTCAAAATGGGTAAGTTCGTTTGTAAAGGTATTTGCCTTTTTAAAGACTCAAATGCTTTTCAGAATTCTTTCCCTCAATCTGTCCCCTATTTCTGCACTGACCTCAAAATTTTAGCAATTCTATTTGTACACCAGTACAACACCACCTGCTTTCTCGTTGGATTTCAACCATTCTTTCAAAGGCTGTTCCAAACATACAATCTATGCCATGCATAGATCTGTCTTGCTTATTTTTTTCCCTTCCCAAAATCCTATATCCAATCTTGCTCTTATTCCTGCAACACTAGAAGTGCACTGTATGTGTCACTGTACTAACTCACACCTCTTGATGGGTAAACCTTGTGCCACTTGCTTCCTATCCAGTTTTCCCCTTATTGCCATCATCACCTTCTAATATTAAGACAATGTGAAGTCCTTGGAGCAGGTACCAAATACCAACAGTTGCTGACACTCTACAAAACAGCGACAGGAACAGCGTACTTACCCTAATCTGCTGTCGCTGAGGGAATGACTTGGTGAAGCTAGCTGCTTTGGTGAAGAAAGGGAAACCCTGCGAGTTTGCTTTGGTGAACTTGGCACTTCACTTAGGGAGGAGTCATGGCCGATATATGAGAAGGATGTGGAATTCTCTGATGCAGAGGGTAGATCGTGTCTGTTGCAACTAGGTTCTGGATCTTCCCTCTCATTGTCCTCATTCAAATGCAGTTTTTCCCTTTCTGGAGAACTTGCCCTCTCAAGCACATAATTTTCCTTTGACTCCAAAGAAGCATTCCTCATCTCCTTAGTCTCTGTTCTCGCTGAGTACAGAGAACTATAATCTTTACTTTCATCCTCATTTTTCTCACTCTTTGGTACTCTCTTTTCAGCCACTTCTTGATCTTTCCTTGCCCTGGTGTATTTGGATAAATATTCTGAGTCCACATCCGAATCTATCGAAAGTCCGTATTTCTCAGCCAGCTGACGCCGTCTCTCCGCCTTGTACCTAGCTATCCTTTCCGCTTTGGACTCGGGTCCCTGGGAATCCATGACTGAAGGGCTGTAAGAAGGTGGCTTTGTTTTTCCTCCACTGGATTCTGCTTGGTATCTTGATCTAGGCTGATTCTCTACTGAGGAATCTGAAGTTTCTTCTTCATTTGATCTTCCTATAACAACACAGAATAATTATAACAGGCAGCTTTCCTAGTTTCTCTCTTTTTAAAGAAGTCCTACAAAGTTGTAGGTATTATCCTGACACTCATCCACTTCCGGATGACTTCCTTCCAGATGTCTTAGTATTCAACACAAGTTACAATGTTTGAGGCAGACATTAAGGAATCTACGGGCAAGTCTTTGGGCTTTCTATTCTGTCTCACTGTTTGCTAAAGAGAAAATGAAAAAAAATAGGCTAGGGTGATGGCTTGCAGAGCCTGTAAATAGCCTTTGCCTCTGTTAATGGTGTTTTGGGTTAGGGAGCTCCCCACAGTTTGGTTAAAAAATGTCCAGGGTGGGACTGTGCATATTTGTGCCCCTGTACCAAGGTTCAGAAGCATCCCTGGCCTAGCCCATCAGTCCCTTGAGCCTTAAAAATTCCCCTTAGGGGCATCCCTGGATAGCTCAGTTGGTTAGAGAATGGTAACATCATTCTGATAACACCAAGGTTGCTTGGGACAGATGGATATTCCTGCACCGCAAGGAGTTAGACTAGATCAGGCACCCCCAAACTTGGCCCTCCAGCTGTTCTCCCATCATCCCTGACCACTGGCCCTGTTAGCTATGGATGATGGGAGTTGTAGTCCCAAAACAGCTGGAAGGCTAGATGGTCCTCAGGGTTCCTTCCAACTTTACAATTCTAAGATTTTTATGATTTTTTTATCTCTTTGTAAACAGCAGTTGGTGTCCAGGACTTGGGGCTAAAAACAGAGGAAGTTTAAGTCTGGTTCAGTTAAACAACCTTAATAGAGAGCAATGAAAATTAGGAGTAACTTTAAAACTTGCAACTGCTGCCTGTTTCTTGAGCGTTTACCACAAATATTTGAAGTTACTCTTCAATTTCCAAACCAAGCTGTGGGGACTTCTCCCATTATTATACATCCTATCAAAATACAATAGAATTGCTTATAAGCTGTGTATTTTATTTCAACCATATTACTTTTTAAATAGACTGCCCTGGGCTGATAAAATCCTAGATACATCGTGCATCTGAGCATCCTCACTATTCACCTATTCTACAGATCCTTATGGTTAGCTATTTCTAAGCATGAGTTGCATTTAAAAACAAAACAAAAAACCTAGTACAGAAGAACCTAATAGTTGATCGGGCAAGAATTTGACTAAGCCCCTCTTAAAGTCACCTATTTTTCTATGTGCTAGCACACACTCCCAGAGAATAAAGACCCTTAAAATGTTTAAGGTATTTTATACCAGTTGCCCTTTAAAACATAAAGGGAATACAAGGATTCTATAGTACCTACTCATAGCCAGGCAGAGCTCCTACTAGCCCAAATCTGCTACAATACTTGGTTAAAAATAGCACATATTACAAATATGTTTCTTACTGAAGTGAGGACTATATGGATCTGTTGCACGCATATATCTTGGTGTATCTTCTTCTAGCAAACGATGGGTAACCAATCCTGGACAGTTTTGCAAAAGGACGGGCTGAGTGTCATTTTCAATTCCCTCTAAACGCCTAGCTATCCTTTCTTTCCTGGGGAAGATGAAAGCAAGAGGTTATGCCAGAAATACCCCCAAAGAACTGGAAATCTATCCTAAGGAGAAATATAGAATTTACCTTTTCATTTCCAAGGTATCCTGCCTGTTCGGTTCAAAGAGTTTTCTTAATTCGGAAACTGAAGCAAAACAAAACCCCATAAAATACTTATTAGAAATCTGCAACTATGCACTTTGTTAATGGAATGGTTTGCAGTTGTATTCTAGGTTAGTCATAAGCATAGACCCACTGAAATTAATGCACAAGACTACTTGTAATTAATATCTGAGAAGTCAGATACAACCCTTGGATTTTTACAATACGGTTATTAGCAAACAGCAGATTAAGAAAAGTATTATGTAAAACTTTGGAAACCAGTAGAATACCAACATTATTCTTATTCCTGTTCAGGGTGTTTCTCAACTATGCATAATCATAAAACAACTTTTGGTAGAGGTGAGCCAGCTCGTGCTATGCAGCCACTTCCCTGATCTTAAAGAGCTTCTCTTTTGAAGTTATTAGAATTCTGTGTTCCTTCAGACAGCAGACATTCACAATTTTAATTTTATTTTTTAATTCATACTTCATGCTCAGTGGAGAAGCCATTATAAAGAAGGAGGCAGGAGCTCTTGCTTCAAAGGTACATTAACTCTACAAACCACAACTATTTTGCAGTATGCTAGCAAGCAGAAGCATTCCACAACCAGGGTGCCACCACTGAAAAGTCAGTGTTGCAGTCACAACCCATCTCACTTCTGCATAAGGGGGAATCAAGAGCAGGGCATATAAGGCAAATGTAGGTAGTGATGGAGCTTCATGCTCTGGCACCGGGGGCAGAGAACAGGTGTGGGCATGGCTGGCAATCATCCTGGGGGCGTGGCACACCGCCTGCAGGGGAGCGGCGCACGTTCTGGGGGTGTGGCACATCAGCTGTGGGGGCGTGGCACCCAGCAGTTGGGGGGCAGCTGTGATGGCACCCCACCAGGTTCGTGGTGTGGGGGGGCGATGCGCTCCCCCACCCCCCTCTTCCTCCGCCAGTGAATGTGGGCCAATGAACTTAAGGTAATAGTTGTTGTTTTTGTTACCATCTATTTTTTATTCATTTTGCAACAGCGTAAATAAAAACAAATAACACCCCAAGAGGAAACAGAAGTTTACATACAAAGTGGCAGCTGCTTTTGACACCATGGCTTGCACAGCTATGTTCATTCAGACTCTATCCAAAATCCTGATGAGAAAAATGCTGTGGAAGGCAGTCCACAGGATCAGAGCAAAATCAGAAGCTGGCAAGTCAGGAAGAACACTGAGACCAGAGCTTGGAGAGGGGGAATCTTGTGGGTCATGAGTGGAGCAAACTGCATGGCTTTCACTCGCTTTTCACTCCCCAGCCCTGGTTAATTGACAGAACAATTTTACTGCTTGAACCATTAATGCACTGTATGCTTGGCAACTCTAAAGCTGACTTCAGCACAGGTTTTTAAGGGGGCCTTTGGAGAGTTATGCAGTCATTTCCCTTCAGGCCACAATTTTTAGGTACGTGTTTAAGAGCCGAGGACCTAAGCCACATAAATAACACCAACACATAGCCAACTCTTATTTAGGTGCAGGCCTAAGAGCATAAACTTCTTTTTATTGCCATCAATGGACCATCACCGTGGTTAACATATGAACTGCAAGTCGCCACTTCGCTGAAGCAAAACCCTGAAGAGTTTATTTGCAAGTGAGACCTGCAGCAAAATGCCTCCACACTCCATAAGAAATGTTCCTGTTCAGGCCCCCAGGCAGCTTGGAACAGGAGATTTGTACCGTAGTGCCGTTCAAGCCTTGCAGGGGAGGGAAGGTGAAGGAAACAAAATAGGATTCTCTCCTCTCCCACAGTGCAGTGCTGGATGGTCCGTATCCCGGGTTAATAGCCAGCTGAGAGGTTAAAACCCTGCAATCTCAACTCTGCATTTGATGCAATGGTCTTCCTCAGGTGCCAGAAGCATCCTGGGTTGTGCTGCTGTTTTGCAGGCCTAAGTGAAAGCTATGGGCTTGTGAAGTATCTCCCCAACACCTTCTCAAGCTAGACCTGAGATAAAAATAGCAGACCTAGCCTGTGCAGCATCACACTTTTTCCACACTTGAGATTCCAGACAGTTATATCAATTACATAGGTTAACACATGACTGGAGGCTCTCCTAAGACAACTTTGTCCCCATCCCCCTTTAAAGTGACCTGACAGGTAGCCCTCCTAATATGAAGTTCCTCTAGATCAGGAGGGCCACAGGTTCGCTTCCACCCTATCCTATATGCTGTATAGAAGTAAAATTCACATTCACCTAGGTTTAAAAGTATTCCCCCCCCCCACAGATACTAGTAAATCCCTGGGGGTGGGGGGAAATGGCCAGTTAAATTTTGCTTTTCCTATACATCCTGTAATGCATGTATCATCAGTGCAAGACACCTGCATGCTCACTCTTTTCACGATCCCGTTGAGAGGTATACAATTTCACACAGACATGCTGGGCCAGTCTGAACATCAGCATAAACTTTTGACCACTGAAGGATACAGCTGGGCTGCACAAGTTATCTCAGCACAGCTGAGAGGTACAGAACACTTACAAGAGAGAAAGCAGCGTCTTAAAGATGAGTGATCTGACATGCATTTCCAACCAGCTTTGCTTTAAGTCACTTAGTCCCAAGGATTTTATACAGACCATGTAAGTGACAACCCTTCTCCCATAAGAGGAATCACAGACTTTAGAATCTATTTTTAAATGTTGCACAGGACACTTTAAACTGGCTTATTTTGCAATAGATTGCATTATAAATCTTAGTTTTGAAAGCTATATATGGTTGGGGGGGGTGTTTTTACACAAGGCAACAGTTACATTTTAGCAGGTTAAATATGCATCTGCCAAGAGTGTCTTAATATATACTCCAATGGCAATTTAAAAACAAGCAAAGGAAGAAATATCTTTCTCTCTCCAATTATATTTTGTGTGTGTCAAACAGCTTTAAATTTCAGGAAGGAACGGTCTTCCCTATCACACTAACAAATGTCCCACATTATGGCAAAAACTCTCTCAGGCAGGATAAAGGATCCAGTTAGATACTAGCCATGTGACAGTAATGCAAAGTCTATTTTAAGAGCAAAATTGAAAGCCTTTTGCAGTTTCTACCACAAGGGGAAGACACAGGCATGTCCAAATCAAGACTTTGAGAATTTTGCATCGCCATTTTAAAAATAAAAACAATACCTGATTCCCAGATCAATTTCATGTAAGCAAACATACTTATTTCTCTGTGCACCACTCTGGAACTATTTCATGATGCTAGGGCGGTGTTCTTCCAGCTTGGGTCCCCAGAAGTTGTTTAACTACAACTTCCAACATTTCCATTTTAGCCAATGGTCAGGGATGGTGGGAGTTGTGGAGACCCAAGGTTGAAGAACACTGCACATGGGGATGATATTGGAAATAACATAGGATTGGAAGGGACTTGGAGAGAGTGGGGAAGTTCTGGAATAGAATGGGCAAGGACAATGGGGTCAGAAAATAGGCTTTCCACACACCCCAAAGACAAAGACTTAAATAGAGAGCCTTGGGGAATGGCCACTGCCTTCTCCTGCAGTATGCAGCTCATTTAGAGTTATCTGGAGTTACTCCTCTGTTCAGTCTAAAATGAGCAGTTTTTCTTTGGAGATCTAAGTCTTCCATTAGGCAAGTGTGTGGATGATAAGAGTTGATTCTAGGTGAAGGCAGTTAGGTATGGAGGCCTGAACTAACCATTCACATAATGCTCTGTGTTTTTGAGGGGCCCACAACAGGGAAGGAGGCTCACTAAGGGCATCTTGCCCCAGGACCCTACAAGACCTGGAGATGGCACTGAATTTCATGTTCCCGGTTCCTTTTTGAGGGAAGAGGGAGGTGAATGACCATTGCTGGGAGATTTCGCACACCATGATAAAAGTTGAAGGTTCATTGTTGGCATGTCAGAATTTTGCAAGGAGTAGAACTATTATCCCAGAACAAACCCTCTGCTTTCAGCATGCCTCTTTCAGGAATGGGGCAAAAGGTTGTTTACGAAGAAAGCATGTCTATGGCTATCTTTCAAAGCAACGTTCTAAAAAGCCACTATACAAGAAAACACAATTCTGTACCTACCTTTTGGCAGCACTGCTAAAAGGTTGGCATCGATATCCTTAGTGCTGTTTGCAAGCTCTTCTTTATCGTCAAATGAAAACTCTTTCTGAAAACTGTAGCATCAACAATATTATCAACAAAGGTGTGGAAGACTCTGCTATAAATCAAGTTATACTACGGCATATAGGCAGTCCCCCCCCCTTACTGGAAGCATCAGTGCCTTAGTGAAAGAGTACTTGGGCAGCCCATGGCATCAGCCTATCATCCTTGATGATCAATACTACATATTATGCCATATCCTCATTGGTTCTTCTGGTCCTTGGTTTATTAGTGTGGGAGTTCATGCCTGTGCTGTGGAAAATATACTAATCTCACAAACTCTCTTTTGTTCTTCTGGCTGCAGTTTCTTACTATTATTATTCTCAGTCTAGACCAGCCTTCCCCTGATGTGCACTCCAGATGTTGTTAGTATCCAACAGCCCCAGGCTGCATGCCCAGTGTTCAGCAATGGTAAGTGTTGTAACTCAGAAACATCTAAAGGGCACCAGGCTGTGGAAGGTCGGTCTATGTCTTAGCTCCTACCCCAACCATTGCCCTCCATAATCAGAAATTCTCTAGTCATTCACTAATCATAGAGATTACAAATACAGCATCTATCCATATTTTCTTGGTTTTGATCTGCAACTCCTGGGTGCGCTGCAAGCTCATGCCATTACAGGAATCTCTTCATGCTATTTTAGCACAACACACACACACACTTCCCTTCGAAGCTACTGATGCCTACAAGAGCTCATATCTGATCCTGCACACCAGGTGCTTAGAATGTGTGCTGTAGTCTACCAAAGCGATACTCCTCCAATTCTGAAACATCACTGTTTTCTCATTTGTTTTTAGGTGTATTACCTTTAAAGATCTACTTATATTTTTTCTGTCAATATATCTTTTTCTGCAACTGAATTTAAGGGAGGAAAGCTTTCTAGTTGTTGTCATTGCCATATAATTGGGTGTCATAAACTCTTGCTGCTCTACTGCAAATCACCCAAAGATCTACCAGTACATCCAAAACAACTTTCTACCCACTTTTAGTCTAGCCAGTATGACTTGTAAAGCTCACATTGTACTAGTGGCAGGATAGGCTAGATTTCTGACTTAATAATCTATGGCAAGCCTGAAGAGCTACATTTCTTCATTTTTCTTGAATTTCCTCTCTCTCCTGTCACAAATTAGAGAGATGGCCTTTGCCCACTTTTATCCCCTGCCAATCTGTTGCTAGAGATCCAGATACCACAGCTTACAGTTCCTAACTTTTCCTTAAAAAGAAGAAAAAGACTGCAAATGTTTCCATGGTTTTTGGGGATTTGAAAGATACTCATAAAAGCACAGCCCAAAGAACTAGGCTTTCTAATCCTCCAATTATTTACTGTTTTAAAACTAGGTAATATTAAACAAACTGCTAAGCTATCTGACTGAGCTCCTGTTACATGGGCTGACAATAATTTTGGGCAAAGAGGGCATGTTTTAAGATGAAAAGGATAAGGAGGACTGCTCTCTGCTTCCGTGACATACAGTCTTTGAATATCTGTCCTATTAACCTAATTACCATTCCCAACAATCAGCAACACCGTTAACTCAAACCCCAAGGAAACTGGCATTTCGTCATTATGGCTCATTATACTGCACACCCAAAGAAGTCATAACCTTGAACTCCTTCATGGAAAAGGCAGCAAAAACAAATGTACATAACCATTCCTTTTAAAATACAGACCAGCATACATACGTCAGCTCTCTTTATTTCAGTTCCTCTATTGCTCTTTATGTATAGAGGGACCACAGCTCAGTAGATGGGAGGCGTAACTCAGCAGCAGAACATGGAGTTTGCAAGCAAAAGGTTTCGGGTTCAGTCCCTGGCATATCCAATTGAAAGGGCTGGGAGATGGGACAACGATCTGAGATTCCCAAGGGCCACACCTGTGGTGTGACTTGGTATAAGGCAGCTAAGTGGGCCTGGGCAGAGCAGAAGCTTCCATTGCAACTAAGGGAGGACCAGCCAGTATTTGCATGTACTGTACATACATGTCATGACAGTAGTAACTGCAAAAGATAGGTACTTGGTTTCTTTCCTGCCTCTCCTGCTTTTGGCTGGAGTTCCATTTATTGCTCAAGAAGGCTCCTTCAAGACCCAAGCCTGCTCTATTCCAAAAGCATGATATGGAGCTTTTTTTTTTTTTTTTTTAAGGACAGAGACTAAAAGATTGATTTATACAACCACTTTCTTAATTTCTAGGGTGAATCTGCATGGATTATTAGTGCAGCACACATAGATTTAAATATGCAGTGACTTCTGATATCTCCAAATGTATGTTCAGAGGGGTAAAAGGTAAAAAAAATGGTAAAGGACCCCTAGACAGTTAAGTCCAGTCAAAGGCGACAATGGGGTTGTGGCGCTCATCTCGTTTTCAAGCCGAGGGAGCCAGCGTTTGTCCACAGACAGCTTTCCGGGTCATGTGGCCAGCATGACTAAACCGCTTCTGGTGCAATGGAACACTGTGACGGAAACCAGAGTGCATGGAAACGCCGTTTACCTTCCTGCAGCAGCAGTACCTATTTATCCACTTACACTAGTGTGCTTTCAAACTGCTAGGTTGGCAGGAGTTGGGACAGAGCAACGGGAGCTCACTCCATCACAGGGATTCGAACCGCTGACCTTCTGATGGGCAAGCCCAAGAGGCTCAGTGGTTTAGACCACAGCACCACCAGCTTTGTTTGTGGCAGCTTAAAGATGCACAGATTTATCGTGACATATGTTTTCATGTGTTACCAACCTTCTTTTAGGTGCATGAAATGCTACCTTCAGTTGTGAGGCGCACATGCGCACGCATGCACGCGCGCGCGCGCACACACACACACACATACAGGAGGTGTTAACAGTGGAGTCACAAGACCATGAATTACCAAGTACAGGAGGGCTGTGACATTTCAATTTGAACTTTGCACAGAAACCTCACAGACCTCCTTGTTCCTCTTACGTTTCATAGCTTTTGGCTCCACTCTTAGTTTCCCCCCCCCCCCTGCCAGCTGAGAATAACATTTCAAGCATCTGACAGAGTGGGCTCTGCCCCATAAAATACTATGGGCTGGTTTGCATAGCCAGTAAGCCATGGTTTATGGCTTACCATGAAATAGCAGCATGCTAGTTCTTGCTGCTGAAATGCTCTGCCTGACCTGGAGCCAGGAACAACAAACCACAAACCTTGCCTTGACATTACATCCTTGCCAACACTTGCACTCTGTTTTCTCCAAAGAAACTACAGGCAGAAGCCAAGGTTTGTTCTTGACTTGCTGCTAATGGAAGAGAAACTGATCGTGAGTGATGGTTCACACACAACACTAATCACAGATAGTTTGTTCCTCCTGGCTCCAGGCAGTGTGGAGCAAACAGAAGCAATTCACCAATATCCAGAGTAAACGATAAACCAGGGTTTCCTAGGCATGAACTAGCCCAAAATACCTGCTAGTGTCCAAGGTGTCAAAGGACTCTTTGTTGTTCTGCTATACAATGATGAAGATTAAGCCAAGTGTTGTTCTTTGTTCTCACCAGAGACTAGTCAGTTACACCTAAGAACTGTTAAGAGAGTTTTGTTCGTTTGTTTACCTTAGTGTCCTCCTCCTTTGGAGTAATCTTGGAGTCTTATACCTGACCAAATTTTCTTTGTCAAAATCTGGAACAAAGAAAGGAAATTGTATCACATCAGCAAAAGGTTTAATGGGAGAGGAGAAAAACGCCAGTGCTTTAATAGTCTAACCTTGCACTTTGAGCCAAACAAATCAATTATGAAGTGTTCATATGGTGAAAGCAAACAATGCTGGGGAGAGAGAATAATAACAGAACACTGACTATGACTTAGAACTATGAACAGAGGACTGGACCAGTAGCTTTCATGTTGGCACCCTGGGTAAATTTGTTATACTGTAGTTAGCATAAGTTCCACAATGGCCCACATCATGGTGAACCAAACTGCCACTTGACATGAATGAGTAAGCATGCTGCTCACATCATTCCCGCCATGTACCGTACTTCCTGCATTAAACATGGAAAACATTAAACACTGGCTTTTTAGCTAAATATACATTTTGGTGATCCCTGATCCAGACTTACAAGACATGTTCACATTAAAAACAGGTTTACCATTCATACTTCACATTTGCAGCATAAAATACAAAATAATAGTGCAATTACAGTAGTTGTTTCTACTGTTTAAAGATTGGATTAGCCTGAGTGGGAAGTGCAGGAACCACTGCACAAAAGTAGGATGCAGGAAATTTGTGGTGAGAACCTGTTCTGGACTCCCCCTCCTCCCATGCAAGAAGATTGCAGAGGGATTTGGCAACAGTACCATCTTTGGAGTCTGCTCCATATCTTGACTCGAAGAAGAAGAAGAAGAAGAAGAAGAAGAAGAAGAAGAAGAAGAAGGGGAAGAAGAGGAGTTTGGATTTGATATCCCGCTTTATCACTACCCGAAGAAGTCTCAAAGTGGCTAACATTCTCCTTTCCCTTCTTCCCCCACAACAAACACTCTGTGAGGTGAGTGGGGCTGAGAGTCTTCAAAGAAGTGGGAGACAGACTGAAATTGCAGAGTTTCGAGAAACTAAAAAACAAAGTGCAAGATTGGCTTCATTATTATCAGATAATGGAGGCATATAATTCGGACAAGAAAATTGGATTCCAGGTGGAAAAATCAAAATTAGAAACAGAACTGTTAGAACCCAAAACTAAGATTTTGTCAAAGATGTATAACTTGCTGTTGAAATGGAATACTCAGGATGAAACGGTGAAATCTGCTATGATTAAATGGGCACAAGATGTTGGACATAACATAATGATGGCCGACTGGGAACAGTTATGGACCACAGGTATGAAGTTTACGGCATGTAATGCCTTAAGAGAGAATATTATGAAAATGGTATACAGGTGGTACATGACCCCAGTCAAGCTTGCAAAAATCTATCATTTGCCCGATAATAAATGTTGGAAATGTAAAGAAACTGAAGGTACATTCTTTCACCTTTGGTGGACGTGCCCAAGGATTAAGGCTTTCTGGGAGATGATATATAATGAACTGAAAAAGGTATTTAAATATACCTTCTTGAAGAAACCAGAGGCCTTTCTCCTAGGCATAGTCAGCCAATTGGTGTCAAAGAAGGACAGAACTTTTTTTATGTATGCCACAACAGCAGCAAGAATACTCATTGCAAAGTATTGGAAGACACAAGATCTACCCACCCTGGAAGAGTGGCAGATGAAGGTGATGGACTACATGGAACTGGCGGAAATGACTGGCAGAATCTGAGACCAGGGAGAAGAGTCGGTGGAAGAAGATTGGAAGAAATTTAAATACTATCTACAGAAATATTGTAAAATTAATGAATGTTAGAATGATGTTGGATAGAAATTAAGTGGTTTTCAGCTGTAATACTATAAGGGAATATGAAAAATGGATTATTAATAGGCAAAAATTTAATGTTATAATATTTTAAGATTAATGATTAGGATAAATAAAGAGGGTAAGGATTTGCTGAACCAACAAACTGAACTGGAATACAAAAAAGGGAGGCGTGAGGAGGTCCGGGAAATAAGCTAATGAAAAATAAGTAATGGAAAGAATGAGTTGTTTTTAACCATTTTTATTTTGTATTTTTAAAATTATTTTTTGTATTTTTACTTTGTAATACTTTGAAAATTTTAATAAATATCTTATATTTAAAAAAAGAGTCTTCAAAGAAGTGTGACTAGCCCAAGGTCACCCAGCAGCTGCATGTGGAGGAGCGGAGACGTGAACCCAGGTTACCAGATTATGAGTCCACCACTCTTAACCACTACACCACACTGGCTCCAACATTCTCCCATCATGCCTTGTGGAACAGCTGGAACAAGTGGAGCTGCTGCAGAATGTATTAGATCAGTGAATCTAAGTTCCCCAACGCCATGCAGAGATACACTTGAAAAGTAAGATATAAAGGAAGGTAATGGCAGGGCTACCATGTTTCAAACAGTGTAAATCTGGACAGAAAAGTATGGCAACCCTAGATGAGGCTACTTTGCAACTACTGCCTGTACCCATGGCCCTCACAGGAAGTAAATCAAATGGCTTTGGGCTGTATCCAGCAGACTTCCACTCACACAAAGCCATTTCCTGTTCCTGGGGAGATGACATTGCGGGCTGCTCACAAGCCCGACCCTTGCGCTCAGGGCGGTATAGCCCCTGTGCCATTGGGAACCCTCGGCTGTGTCATCCCTTGGGCCGACCAATCCAGTTGGTCAGGGGGCGTGGCTTGGGCTATTTAAACTGCCCGTGGTCGAGGACTCGCCCCTTTTCTGCTTCCTGCTTGCTCAGTTCTCCCTCCCTCCCTCCCTCCCTCCCTCCCTCAAGGTTAGGCTCTTTATCTCTTCACCTTGCTATGGACCTCGTCTGCTGGTTGCCTGTTGAAGGGGCCTGGTAGGATTCTTTTTCACTTGGCAAACTGGCACCAGCCATTTGGTTTTTCGCCTGCCTCGTAGCAAATCGTCACAACTTTGTAAGGTTAGGCAGTTAGGCATTGGAGTATTCGGCTGGAGGTGAGGGGAGGTAGTGGCCATCACCTACCCTTCCTAATTCAAGGGTATTCCGTTAAAGGAATCAAAGGGGCATGGTCTCTTTCTGAAGCCCAGACGGGGGCTAGGGCCATGGCACGACCCCTAGGGGTGACCCTGGGGGAATTCCTAGTTGATGTGCATCAGCAGGGCTCCCCCTATTGGTGGTTAACCCTTCCGAGACTTCCTGCAGATGGGCAGGAGTCAGATAAGAGTCGGTTCATTTCCAATGCCTAAGCCAGGCATAGGCAAACTCGGCCCTCCATATGTTTTGGGACTACAACTCCCATCATCCCTAGCTAACAGGACCAGTGGGTCAGGGATGATGGGAGGTGTGGTCCCAAAACATCTGGAGGGCCGAGTTTGCCTATGCCTGGCCTAAGCCAATACCACTCACATTCTGTAATCAATAAAGTTGTGGCCTTTTTAGCCCATTAACCTAAAATACTGGTTTCATGTGTCTTTGTTCCAACATCTCGGGAGGGCTTGGGACCTTGCATGCAATGGGACTTCCCCTTCTTCTCCTCCTGTCAGCCCCCAACTCTTTGGATCCCCTAATTTTTTGGAACAGAATTTGAGGTTGCACAGGGGAGAGAAAAGGGTGTGGGATGCACACTAATGAAAGCAAGGGTAAGTTCTGTGGCCTGAGCAAGAAATGTTCCATTCATTGGCAGCCTTGGATACAATCAATTTGTTTGTTCAAATGGAAACATGGTCTAGAATAAGTTTTTAATAAAGCTAAGTAACAGTATGCTCTCTCATCTTCTCTCCCTCCTCCACACTGAAATGACTTGGCTTTTTAAAGAGAAGCGTAGAAAGTTTGGAAAAAATTAAGTAGTCAATAAAATATTGTTTTAAGTTAACTGGAATAGACAGTAACAATTTAGTGTTTCTGAAGCCTTGTCAGCAAGCAAACATCGTTTTCAAACTTGGCATCTGCTTTGTCCTATGATGATATCCAGTTTATTTTGTTCCCCTAAGTAACAATATGGATAAAGCTTACCCTAAAAAGCAACTCAAAAACAATGAAACACACACAATAGTCAAGGCAAGCATTAGCAGTGATTTACCATTATTACCCTGTTTGAAACTGTGCGTCTTAATGAAAAAGAATGACCTTTACGAATAATAGATTTGTATTATTGGAAAGAGCAGCTGTTAATAATTCTCTAACAGTATATGAGTTTGGTTAAATTAAAGCCAGGCATGCGTAAAAATTTATAGCAATTCTAAATGGTGTATAACCCAACACAGCTTTTGGCATGGATACCTCTCTCAACCATGAAAGCCTCCAGAAGGCCACAGAGAAAATTCCTCTCCATCCCCAGCCAAAACAGGAGAAGCTTTCAACTTAAGGGATGTGGAGGAAGAAGGGAAGCTAGCCAAAGAAGAAAAAGCCTGCGTGATATTATGATTTGACTCTCCATTAACCATGAAGCACCAAACCCACATTTTGAATAACTGCAATGCACAGAGCAGCTTAAAATATTGGTACACTGTGTGAATGTGATGGGGGCGGGGAGGGTACCTTTTCAATCTACAGCAGATTCCAAAATGCTACGATACCTTGCCTCAAAAAGTTCCATAAATGAAGTTTCTCTTAGTGGACGGTACATGTTTTTGACATTATGTGTTAAAAGTTTCAAGGGGTGGGGGGAAAAAACCTATTGCTCAAATAGCATGCATTCAGCCCTTAAATTACATAAAGATGTTTAACAGACGTAAAAGCATTTCTGTTTTCTAGGCTCTCTCAAGAGGGTTGGCTGATATTTTGGTGGTTAGGCTGACAATCATGTGCAGTATTCTCTCCAGAATACTAAGGAGTCACTGCAAACGTATCAATACTTTGTTCCCTGGGCAGTCACAGGATTATGGCAATTGTATTCATAAAACTCTTCACTGGAAAGCAATTAATATATGCATGCCCTGTTTTATTTGTTTGTTTTCTGAAGGCAATAAAATTATTTATTGCTTCAGAATTTAAACTGATCACTGCACTACCGATCAAAACACTTTAAAAAAACCAAACAAGCAAGCCTCTTCTTAACGCACAATACAGACATCACCTTTTAAAAAAAATCCTCAAAAGATATTACCATTAATGGTTACTCAGTATATCTACAAGGCCTTAATTCAACTGCTAGCTAAGCTAATTAGAAGATTCATCTAATCGGATTTTTTAAAAGAGCGTCCTTTGGGAAAACAATAAGACTAGATGCCAAACTAAATGCTGATTACCAAAGTGGTAAATATTTTTTTCATGGCGGGAGGGAGGGGAAGGGAAGAAACCTCGAAGAAAACTGTTTGAATTTAGATTACAATAAATTACATTCAGTTGCATTGTTTCCGATGGACTTGGCACTCTTACCTTGGTCTTCGGAGTAGCTGACATTTCGCAAATAGCTGGATATCCAAGGATTTCGAAACATGGTTGCAGAAAACAAAGGGACCAGGCAAAAGGAGAAAACTACAATAGCAGCTAATTCTCAGTCAGCCACAGCCCTAGGCCCGTCTTAGCAATATTGTGTAGAGATTTTTTCATAGCTCAGGACTGGAGCTGTCAGGCTATCGCGTCCCAGGGAGTACAGTAAATGCATAGCAATAGGCTGCAAAGTGGAGCAGCTCAAGGCAGTAATCAGATTACAAACAGAAATTAGGCACATGAATGCTAAAACAGATTGGACAATGGTGACTGGGAGATTCACAATATTACCACTTGAAACCGTTAGCTGAATGACTATTTATATTCTAGCAATTAAATAGCCCGCCTTTATTTTGACTAGGGAATAGAAATGAAAAATAAATAAATCCTCATTTCCCATAAAGGAAAGGCAAATATGATACCTGTAATCAGAATATACTGCAGTGATAGTTTAAACAGAAAGCAGAGACAGCCAACCAGTTTGGTCTCTACAGAAGGATCAATGCTGGTAATCATATCCATTATGCTAAACACTTGTCCTACTACTGGCAGACTAATAGCAAAATATTGAAACTGCTGAGAAATCTGAACAGCATATGAGCAAAACAGTGTTTGGTTCACAGTTGAGGGGGAGGAAAGATGGGTAACTAAGTTCTTGGGAACAGACATCAGTCTTAGAAGAACTTCAAAATTTAAAGACGCAAGGTGTTAAAAGTATGGTTGTAAAAATTGGTAGGACACAATTCACCTAATAGCAGCATTCATTTTTAATTTGATGAACTCCTTTCAAATGAGGAGACTTCAAAGTTAAGTAGGGTTAAAATCATATCACACACACCCTTTCTTTTTTTTTAACCAAACTAACCAAAAGGGATGGAAACATGGTTTCTCCAGTGAGGGGAGAGTAGATTATCCAGGTGTCTCATTTAAAGGAATAAGTTCTTATTCTAGTCTTCACAGACTCATGAAAAGTAACTGATGCCCTTTGCCCGCATATTCATTCCGCATGCACCCCAAACACACTCACTCCAGTTTGGTAGTTCAGGAGATGATCTCTCAAAACCTCCAGAATACTCCTTAAATTCAAGAGTTCTAAAGGGACTAGGCAGAACTGTTCAAAAGGGGAAATGTTGGCAGGAATGCATTGATAGCACTTCCACTGTGAATAGCTTTTCACATCTAGCTTACAAATGGACTTTGAACATGGGAAGTTTAAATAATGGTTTGGAGCTGAATGTTTTAACTATGGGTATTTTTTTAAAAAATGATGCATATATGGAATTTGTGAACTTGTCCCTCTGGCCTATATTTCCACAGTTCACATGTTCAAAGAATACAGTGGATACCCACAGATAACAACATTCCAAAAGCCTTCCATCCCCTTAAAAGTTGCTCCGATGCTAACCTTATTTGACAAAAAACAGGAACACCTGATTCTGCATGCAAAAGGTCCTGTGTTCCATCCCTGGCAGATCCAGGTAGGCTTTGTCAAAGAGAGGAATTTGCAACCCTGGAAAACTGTTGCTGGTCAGTGCAGCTTCCTATGAATTTGTTGTTTTAAAGCTGGCAGCCCTAGGAAAGCCATGTATTTATAATACAAGTCTAACTGTATTTTGATGTGTCCCAATAGCTCAAGAGAGGCATTAAAACTGCATATGAATTAAGCATGTTACTACCCAATAATCTTGTTTCCGGCAATATGTCCCACTGAATGGTCACAGGAAGGTTCTGCAATGGCTGGCCTTTGCCCAGTGCTGATATCAACATAAGGTACTATTCTTTAGAGTGATTTGCTGAGAGTGAAATACACAAGAGGGATATTAAAGGGAAGGGGGCAAAGAGATCATTTTAAGCTTCCTAGCTCATCATGTGCTTAAGACTCAAATCCACTCCCTTCTCAAGTGTCAGGATTAAGTAGCTGAAATGAAGATTTCCCTGCGATTTTTTGCAAAGAAGCACAACACTAGGATATTCCAACATACAGCCATCTAGTGATTATCTCATGCAACTAAAAGATCTCTTGGAAGTTATTGATATTTTGTCTAACATCAAAAGGTGGCTGAGGTCTATTATGCCACACAACCATATTTTTTAATGAAATGGCAAGAGTAGAGACTTATTTCACACACACAAATTTTTCTGTCTCAGGGTAGGGGGCTGGGAAATGCTCTTGCCTGGAGAGCCACTACCCATCAGAGAAGATAATGCTGAGCTAGATGGTTGTTTCCTATCTTCCTGGAAGGCTACACTGAAAAAGTGGCAGCAATTCTCATTCTCTCTCCCTCTCCTGCCACTGTGTGCAGAAATGCTATTCTGGGTAATGGTGGGGGCAGCCTTGGTGAACACACACTGCACTGTCAAGAAACCATATTGCTTTTCTGCCCTCCTTAAGTAGCTTACTTTGTTCAGTTCCACTTGGAGGCTATAAAGTCTTATTATCAAGTCAGAATCTAAGGTACTAGTCCCTGATTTGTGAGGATTTCTTAGAGGTATCACCAAGTCTTGGATGACCAAAGCACACCAGAGGCCCAACAAACCAATTGTGGCACTTTCTTCCTCTGGAAGGGTACCTAAAAACCCACTTGATTTTGCTTTGCTTTGATTTTAGCAGATATTTTATGTATTTAATTGTTAGCTGACCAAGCTTTTAGACGATGGGGGCAGGCTTCCAAATATTGCAAGGACTTTCCAAACAGCATAAATGTGAATAATACTTATTTTTATTTTTTTAAAAAATGTATTCATACAAGTTCCAACCAGCCCCTTGGATGTGAAAGTCAACTCAAGGTCTCTGAACAGCAGCCAATTCCACCAGGGAACACAAGCCTTAATATGGTACAGACAGTGGTGTGGGTTCCTCTCCTCACACAGGTCTGTGAGGTCAAAAATTCAGCAGGGAACAAAGCATCTTTACACAATGACACATGAGCATGAATGCAGATGAAGTTTGACAGATCTAATGCGCCACAAAACATCCACGTTAAGACTTTCTTCCCAAGAGGACTCTCAGCCTTCAACAGGGCTCTAAGAAAATGCAACTAATATCGTAGATTTAACTTGATGAGAGGAAGGGCAATGGGACTATGAGAACGAAAGTAAGCAGAGACAACAGACAGAGTCCTATGTGCAAGGGACCCAGAAATTTCAGCTATATGTGCATCCCCTTCCCAAAGGGTGTTGCAGAGCTGGAAATGGTCAAGACAAGGGAAACCAAAATGATCAAGTAGAAACTTGCTGATCAAGAAAGGTTGCAGCATTTTCTCATTTAGAGTAAAAGCAGATCAGAGAAGTACAAATTTATGCATGGAGTGGAGGAAGTGGATAGAGAAATGGTCTCTCTCTCTTTCTATCGTAACACTAGAACAATAAAATGGATGTTGGGCAATTCAGGACAGATATAATAATAATAATAATAATAATAATAATAATAATAATAATAATAATAATAATAATTTATTTATACCCCGCCCATCTGGCTGGGCTTCCCCAGCCACTCTGAGTGGCTTCCAACAAAATATTAAAATACAGTAATGCATCAAACATTAAAAGCTTCCCTAAACAGGGCTGCCTCGTCACACAGCACATAGTTAAACTATGGAACCTGCCCTATAAGTAGTAGCAACTGCCACCAGCATGGATGGTTTTAGAACAGGAGTTCATAAAGGGTAAAGCTGTCAGTGGCTACAAGCCACAACAACTATGTTCTTCCCCCACCATCAGAGGCAGTAGACCTCTGAAGACCAGTTGCTGGGAATCACAAGTGAGCAGAGAACTGTAGTGCTCAGGTCCTGCTCTTGGGCTTCCCACTGTGAGAACTGGATGCTGGAGCAGATAGGTCATTGGCCTCATTCAGCAGGGCTCTTCTTAAGTTCCTATATCTGTCATCAGTGGGTGAAGAGGAAAGTAAGCAAGCTCGATTAAAGGAAAGTAAGGCAAGTATCGTCTTGCCCATTTGATGCAAAAAGAGTAGATCAATATAATTATTACCAAACATTCCAAAAATAAGATCAATGACAAACTAAAAACACTCAGCAGTGGTGTTCATATCTAGGTAGGCTTGTCTAAACAAAGATGTTTTTAGCAGGTGCAAAAAAGAATACTGTGAAATGCACCTGCCTGGTGTCAGCAGGTACAGAGCAGGGGCTAGGCTGGTGGAGATCAGCCCCATCCCTGCTGAGTCTTCTGTAAGTCTGCTCCCCAAATCTGTGCCGTAGGCCCATGTCCCAAGTCCTTTAAGTACGTAGCAATGACATACTGCCATACAAACCCCATACAGTTTCTGGTGCCAGGTTGCAACTCAGAATGGGCTGCATATTTTCCAGCAACGACTATACACTGAGTGGTGGTGGGTCACGCTTTGATCCGATACACGTAATTACTGGAGAGGTGAAGGTGATACACTGACTTGTAAACATAAAACATGGGTGTATCTCAGAGAGCTTCCTGCTGCTCTTCCCCCTCCCAAGAAGATTTGCAAGTGTTACTCTGTTCTCTTAGTGGATGTTATTTATATGAGCTTCCAACCGGGTATAAAATTTCCTGACATGAGATCATCCCTCTAGCGAGGAAAATGTTTAATCCATTTCACTTTCCTTCAGTCACATCTATTGTTATACAATGATGCAAGACGGTGTTGCAGAGTATGGAAAGTTTGGACACATCCCTGTAGAAGCAGAATTTTGTACTGCACTGCAGAAACAGTTTCAAAGAGGTCATAGGTGAAAGTATTTGTCCAAGAACAGAAACATGTAGCACGTTTACAGAACAATTGCAAATTGTTGATGCCAGATGTGTTGAAAGCACACAGCCTCTCTACTTTGACTTATACATATGCATCTTCCTTTGGAAAAAACCCCCGATACTCATTCCCTAAATCCTTGTCAGTGTTCAGCAGTTTATTTACTTCCAAGGAGCATTCTTCTCTGCCAAACAAAAACAAATTGCCCTCCACCCAGTTCCAAACACAGGCCCCCAGGGTAGAGGGGCAGAAATTCATCCCGCAAATATGTGTGCATGAGAGGGACTCCCAAATCTTTCATCTCCAAAATAAAGCCATATCTTGCTGAGTGTTAAGTCACTTCTAAGACTGCAGTTCCTTTTAAAGGGAGAGACAAAGGCAGTACAAGACCTGGCAAAGGTAATTCAACTAAGACATTCTGGACATTTTTAGGAGGGGTCTTTTAGATAAGAAAACATCCTGATTACAACTACTCTGGTCATTACACAACATGGAACAACCAACCATGGTGTTGATGTAACATGATCACTGGCAGTATGACTGGAAAATAATGAATGCATTTCCTCAAGTTGAGTCAACAAGAGTGAATTGAAGATATGGGGTTGGCTTGGATACTCCCCCCCCCCCCGTCAAAGCGCCACATCCTGTGCACAAGCACTGGTATTATGTACTACGCAAGCAATCTACTGGCTTTCTGTGGTTGTTGCTGTTGCCTATAAACAGAGCATAAAGGACACACAGCTCCTCTATGCTTCAGATCTGATTTTGGTTTTGTGTCATTTATTTTCTAAGTATTGATATCCTAATATTCTATCCAAAGACCATTCCAGATCCATTATGGAACTGTAAAAATAAAAATAAAAAATGGTGCTAAACTCTGTACCAATCAGTCCACAAAACATTGTGGCTAGTCTACTTTACATGCTCAAATCATTTTTAGGGCTAGCTTTTCTTAAAACCAAGAGCAAAAACTGCTGTATGGGCAGTCACCCACATTTTTTAGGTTAATACCAATGGACACTGCTTCACAAATGCAAGGAAATGCATCCAGTTAGAATGAACTGATTGCACTAATTGACCCCACTCACCATCTGACTCAGGGTTTGAATGATGCACTTCAGTGGTCTTGAAGTTGCACAAATGCAACTCTTTCAATGTGCTTTACACCTGATCCTATCTGCTTTATCAAACCAAGTTATCAGGTCATTAGTCAATGTTAGCCACACAAAAGCCTGCTTTCCATGCCATCCTCCCCGAAATTCCCCTGAAGTCTGTGGCAAACTAAAGGGGGAAAAGACAAATATGAAGAAATGTATTATTTGCAATAGTTTCGTTCTTTCTTATAAATATGTCAATACAACCAAGAATTAACAAAAACCAACAATGGAAAAATGTGTACACTGATAGCAATATTACTATACAGCATTGTATAGTATTGACCTTGTTGTTCTAGATACAATGGAAGAAGAGCAATATATTTCTAATTTATGAGCCATTAAGATGGATCTGTTAACCCCATGTTCCGGTGCCTGCAAAATGAATTTCCACACTTAATGAAAATGCAAGTGAAGAGTGATCTCAGTCCAGTGAATGTCTATTGGGCCACATCTGCTGGGAGGTTGGGCTGTGTATCTCTCTCTCTCTCTCTCTCCCTCTCCCCCAGCCGGATGCTCAGTTTGCCATCCAGCAAATTCTGTCCCCAGACTCCATTTCCAGCTACTTACCTAATAAGGCAATGTGCAAGTTGACTGGCTGGCTTATAGGTCATGTAGTGTTTACCTTTCAAGCAACTGACAGCCTACCTTTTGGCAGACAGAGGGTGCTCAGCTATCCTCTCCCAATTGCTGCAGAAAGTTTTCTATCCAGTCATAGGAAATCTTTAGATCAACAACATACGGTGGGGGTGAGGGAAGAAAAGGATGCACTGTCAAAAAATATCATGGAGCAATATGAACTGGGCAAGACGATGGATCACATTTGTAAACACCGGATCACATTGTATGTCATATTAAAAGATACAATAAAATGCTTTCCTACATGTCAAAGTATCTCAAGTTTTAAAAACTTGATTAAAAGTGAATTAGATGGTGCATCTATGGACTTTATAAAGTAAATTCTTAGTTCAAAGTGCATGAGATAAAAGGCAATCAGAAGCAACAATTACATAGAATAGCAGTGTTAAATCTTTTCTAAAGATTTTATTTCCTTACATTTATATCCTGCCTGTCTTCCACCATGGAGCCCATAGTGGCATGTATGTGGCTGCCAGGTGGTCTCCCATCTGGTAGATCAGCCCCTGTTTAACTTCAACAAGGCGGTGGCCTCATGTGGTTTCAGACCATTCCAGTTTTCCCATTTCTGGGGACCTATTCTACATTTCTAATTTCTGTTTAAAGCAGCTCATAGGATACAGGTAGGGAACATGCAAACCACATTAAAAGATGTATGAACATTCTGCAGTCACCAGAAACCCACCAGTAGGACTACTAGACTTTTTGCAGTCCAAGATGGCAAGAGGGGCTTTGGCCCACATGAGGCAGAGGTTGACTGATATCCGTGTATGGCTGGCTCTACTACTTTACTTAGTCAGCAGGGAAGACTGTCCTTTCAGGGCAAACATCATACAATAGTATTACAGCAAGCCCCACACTGAAGTACAATGCTACTGAATTAAGAACTTAACAATATGGATTAGTGTCACTCTGCCATTTTAATGGTTTAGATTCTCTGTGGCTCCAGATTCAGTCCTCAGGTCACCCAGAATCTGACTGCTCCCAAAGTCATTTTAAATTTGCTAGCTGCCGTCATCCCCGGGATTACTAATGAAGCATCTATGCAAGATCAGCAGTGAGAACACTCATTATATTTAGGATAGAGTAATGGCAAAAACAGTTCACCCTCCTCTGCCAGACTTGTGACTGAGGTAGCTTACTATATTGGTCAGGAGCCTGTCCAAGCTCTCGTTGTTAAGAAACAGGCCCACACTTCTTCTTCACCCACCTTCCCCATAATCAGCTTCTCTCCTTTCCTTTAGGGAGCAACTGATCCCCCTCGTGCTGTTGCTACCATGTTTCAGTAGTCCTCAGCATGTCATTTTGTTCTTAATTAAGGTACTAATAGGTATGGGGTAGGAAACACACCCTGGCTCCTTGGCAAGTCACAGGATGATAAACTCTGTCACTTCTACAGGAGATCCAGCAAAGCTGTTGATTCATATGCCCACAAAATATTCCTAACAGACCTGGCATGTCATCTGATGGCCAGGAGAAGCTTTGCCTGGGCCAGCAAGAACCTCATGAACTCTTCTTATCTCTCCTGAAGAGGCTAGGCAGCAGCTCAAGAAAAGCAACACAAGAGCAGCAGAATCACATGGACCAGCTCTTGCTAAACTGTACCACTTCAGAAGGCATGTGGCCAAAACATGTTTACATGCTCATCTTCCATGTACCATATAGTCAGTGCGTAGGGGAAGATGCAGGCTAACTTCGTTGCACTTTGGTCCTATTGAAGTCAATGCGAATAGGCTAGCCATGAGATCAGCCCCAATGATTTCAATAAGGGGAAAAAGAGAGTAGGGCAAAAATGCCATCCCCCAATCGTAGCCATCAGGTTTACCATTTGACTTTTCATTGGTAGCAAGTTTTAAATTAGACTATAAATTAGTCTTGTTTGGGCTTAAGCTTTAAAGTAAGATAATGCCCCTTTTGTAGAGATTTAAAAATGCAGTCAGCAAACTGCAACAGATGCTGCATAATATAACGTGACTGCATGTGCTTTGCTTCTAATGAAGTCCATGCTCATCCCATCACTGTAAGGGCTGGGTGGCTTATGAATAGAATGTGCTGTTGAGAAAAGGGTTTGCAAACCTCTCTCTTATCATTGACTCTCAACATTATTCCAAGAGTTCAGTGCAGATATTTCAAACCTCCTAAGCAGGGTTAAGAATGTCCAATCCACTTGCAATTACATGAGCTGTTGGATTCTGCTTAATCGTGTGCTCTTGACTGGTAGCAACTCTCCAGAATGACAGGCAAAGGTCCTTTTCATTTCCACTAACACAGTATCTTTTAAGTTTAACTTAGTAGGTCAGAGGCTGAATGTGGAACCTCATAAATGCAATTCCTTGCATTGAAAGGGAGGGCCTTCTCCATCACCCTCACCCTCAGCCCTCTGACTCTCCCTGGTATCTCAAATGGGACTAAAATGCAACATTTTAAATAGCAAGCTCCTAAGAGCAAAGGTCCATCTTTCATTTTTGGTGTTAATAGAAGCAACCTAACAACCGCATTTAATTGTATTTTTTTATGCTAGCCTTTAGGAGTCTGGTTCTTGAGCAGGACATACGGTCATGGGAAAAAGAAAGCACACCCTCTTTGAATTCTGTGGTTTTACATAATAACAATCTGTTCCTTAGTAGGTCTTAAAATTAGGTAAATACAACCTCAGATGAATAACAACACGTCATATTATACTGCGCCATGATTTATTTAACAAAAATAAAGGCAAAAAGGAGAAGTCATGTGTGAAAAGCTAAGTACACCCTTATGCTTCCATAGAAATTAAGAGGCTAAGTAGCAGATAGGTGCTGCTAATCAATTGCTTAATTGATCATCAGCAATTGTGCCCACCTCTATAAAAGTGAAGTTTTAGCAGTTTCCTGGTCTGGGGCATTCAGGTGTTTTTTTAATACAAAACCAAGGATGCAAATGGAAAAAAGAAATCAAATATTCACAAACATATTAACCAGAAGGTTGGTGGTTTGATCCCACCCAGAGATGGCTGTGGGTAGGATTCTTGCACTGCAGAATAAACCTCAGGGCCCCTTCCAGCTATACAGTTCTATGATTCTTTGTATAAGTATCACACACAACTGTGAAATACAGACAGAATGGGGAAATGGGCATCCATTCATCCTCAACCTGGTTTAAGGCATATTTGTTCAAATCTGTGTCCCCTTGTACAAGCCTATGTCCCCACATATATAGCCAATCTCCAAGGGCCGTCGTTTACTTGACTCTACAATGCTTAATTGGGCTTTGTACAATATATTTGGCTTGAACAAAGAAACAAGCTCTTCGCATTTGCTGAAGTAATTTGAAACAGACTTTCCTGTTGTGTAAATGCAAAAATTCACACAACAAGACAGTTTGAGGCAATTAATTTAGGAATACAGATCAAAAGCCTAAAATGCCTTCACAACATTACAAGGCCAAACAAACAAACCCCAGCAAAAAAGTGTTTGGTAGCAGAGACTTGTTGTTCCCATTCCTAGTCGCATCCTTGCTTTTCAAACATGTTGGTCTTTGGAATATCTTTTTGGGCCAAAAACAGCAGAACTCTGAGCACAGCACATGACACACAGCCACGAAAACTCATTCATGTCAAGAGTCTACGCTGGCATAGTGCAATCAACTAGCAGCCAGGCATATCCTAGGAAGAGGAACAAAGAAAACAAGGTTGAACAAACATAGATTTTAGAGAAAAAGGGAGAGGTAAGGAACCATAGAAGTTTTTTTGTTTGTGTTCAGTGATACCAAGGAGGTTTCTCAAGGGTGGCTGTATAAATTCATAATAAATTATCAGGGGATGAACCACAATTCAGTAACAGAACCCATATTTTGCATGAAGAAGAATCCCAGTTCAATCCCTGGCTTCCCTGTCTAAAAAGATTGGGTAGTAGATGATGGGAGCAGACTCCTACCCAAGGACCTCTGACAGCCAGGGCAAGCCAGAGTAGATCATGCTGGGCTACATGGGGAAATGCCCTGACCTACCCGAAGGCAGCTTCCTATGTTATTAAGAAAAAAGCCACTGCCTGGAAACCCATATGCAGGTAATAAATTTCAATGCATAATATAGAATAAAAAATAGCCGCAAAAATAGATCCAAAATTTGGCATAGCCTCCCCCCCCACAAACTAACAAACACCAAATTAACCAAATAAAGTCTAAGAGGAAATACACATTACATACTTTATTCAGGTGACCCAGGTGAGTTCTATTAATCACACATGACAATGACATCATTCCTAACCGCAGGATATTTTTTGAGTAACTCTTAAAACTGACTGAAGTGTGCCTGAGTTGGGGAAAACCCCATTTAACGTTCTGGGCTCAAGCACCATCAGCAGCATGTGGATTATTATGGAGAACCTATTTCTTCTGCTCTTGAAAGTGACTTTCACGACTTTCACATCTTATTGGACGGAGCTTGTGAAAGCTCGTGATGCAGCAACCTTGAAGTATGAAGTATGGTCTCTGTGTGGATTGGAGAATGCCTGGGAACTCCAGTTACATAGCCTTGAGTACCATGGAAGAAGGAGAGGGTGGAAATGAAACTAATGACACCCCCTTGGGGCATTTCTTCATTGCAGCTAAGCTCCTGTCCTGGGATACTGCACTCATTAATCCCTAGATCATATTCTGAAAAGTCAACGGTCCATTACAATTAGGACTGTGCTCCAAAGAACCCAAAGAATTTCTGTGGAAAGGGAGCTTCTGCGTTTTTTATATATATAATTAGATCCAGAAAAACTGAGGTGGATGATTGAAGAGGAATGATCTCACTCAAATAATTTTATTGGACAGATGCTTCCATTTCATTCTCATCTTTGGACAATAAAGCCATATTTAAGTGATTTACCATGTGTGCAAATAATCCCTTTTGGATTTGGCTTTTCTGCCAAGGCCTATTTCAATTAGTTGTAACTTATCAAGAGGAATGCAATAATAAACTCCATGGGACTCTTTGAGTAGGTGACATGCCAAGACTTTCATGTAGCATATGGCTGCCCCAACAGCCTAAAATCCTCATCCTTCCAGGGTCAGAAATGGAGCACTGACTGAGTCCCTAAGATCCCGAAGTTCACATGCTCTAACTTCACTGCAAAACAGGAGAGGGGGCGGTAAACGTATTCACAGCCCATTTATGTATTTCTTTTGCTCCAGACAATTATTCAAAAAGAAACACAGCAGTCAAATTTAAGGGTCTCAAATATTTTTGCTTCCAAAGCTCCAATATTGCAGAAGCTTCTTATTCAGCAAGTTGCTCATTTAAGCAAGATATTTACCAAATTACCCCATGATACATGCACGTACTTAAAGTGTAGTATGACCTGATTTGTAAGCCAAAATTCAAGGGGGCAGATGCTTCTGCACACCAGCATCTTGCTTCTTCCCTCTCAAACTTTCCTTCTTGGAAGGCCTCCAAATTCCCCCGACCCCAAACTCCCCTGTGTTCAAATAGAAGTTTGGAGATCTGACACAAGTCTTTTTAAATAGGGTAATTGAGGGTGGGAAAACAGAGCTATTTTCACCAAAATCTTTGCCAAAATCCCTATGCCGCTTTTTAAACTCTAGAAAGTGTATATTTACTCATCTGAATGTTAATCAGAAGTTTATAGTTTTAAATCCCTTGCTTTCTGAGCTCTCTTAATGTTCAATACAATTAGTTATGCTTGTAAACTTTTGAGAGAGAGAGAGGCTGTACTTGTTTACATATCAGAAAATGTCAACAGCAAAGCGTGCTTTTGCACAACTTCTGTTATAAACAGGAGGCAGCATTTTACCCACTTCAAAACCCATTAAAGAAATGAGTGACGGTGTTGCATCACAGTCATTTAAACCCCCCACCACAGTTGAATACATGAATCTGAATTATGCTAAGTCATCTCCTTGATCTACCTAGCCAGCTACGATCTACAACACCAACCAGCAGAAGTTCTCCAAAGTCTCAGGATAATTGCTACACAATTTTTGAAGAGTAGGTGCAGAAATATCTTAAGATATCTTATTATAGCCATCTGTACTAGTGTAACTGACACTGTGGCCTTCACAGTTGTTTTCACACAAGTCCAGGTTTGTCCAAAAAACAAACAAGGCTGGTATCAGCTCTAGAGCGCAGATATTCTAGCAGGGCCTGCCTGCCTGCTGATGGCTGCACTGGGTCCCCTTCAAATAAATGTTCTGCCCCAGTACTCTGGCCAGCACCAGGCAGCTGGAACTAGCCACACTTTTCAATTTCTCACAATTCTAGGTCTCTGAAGTGGAATCACTGTCACATTCTGGGAAACAGAAAAGGTGGCTACATTCAGCTACCAGGTCACTTCTCCAGAGCCCATTCGCAGCTGAAGCGATCTATCAGAGGACACACTCCCCACCCCCCCACCCCAAAAAAAATCTTGGAGCAGCCCTGGAGTTGAGGGTGGGGGGTTAAAAATCTTTTCAGGAAGCATGGTTTATCTTGGTAGATACCCTTGTGGGACTAGGCATGCAGGCAGTGGGCATACAGGTAGCTTAATATAAAGGAGGTTGAATCTCTCCCAGGAACATAGCTGTCAAGTGTCCCTTATTTGAAGGGACAGTCCCTTATTCCAGCGCCATGTCCCGCTGCTGTCCCTTATTGATGATGTCCCTTAAATGTCCCTTAAATTTCAAAGGGAGCAGCTCCTCTCCTTCCCTCCCTGGGCCAGGGAGGAGGGAAGCTCCAACTGTGTTGCTTGGCTGTGTTGCTCACCCAATAAGAAGTCTAAGAATGACTGGGGGGTGGAGCTTGCATGCCTTGTGTGTGGCTAGTTAATGCAAGCTGAGGGGGGTTTTGAATGCTGGACGCCATTTTGTTGCACGTGCTGCTGCAAACTTTGCAGTGCAAAGCCAGGCCGGGCTGCCATCTTAAGTTGAGGCTGCATAGGCCTTGTGGTGCATGTGATTCAGATTCTATTCAGTTGAACCTCTGGTTACAAAGTTGATTGGATAGTGTTCTCGAAGCTAGCAGCATAAGTTTGACCAGACTGCAGGAGGACAGGAAGACTGGAGTGCCTGGAACAGGTGAGGCTGCAGGTCCCTTATTTTGGCTGCTGGTCCCTTATTTTCAAGGCTGCTGGTCCCTTATTTTCAAATCTGTAAGTTGACAGTTATGCCCAGGAAGCTTCTAAGTGCAAAAAACAAAACAGCCTGAAAAAACCTGAAAAGACTGAAACAAACAAAACAAAAACTTGGTTACTCGAATCATGAGGAACTATGGCTTCTCTCTCACACATGCAACAGATGACGTAAATCTCACTTGTACCACTTTAGGCTGCAGATGTAAACTCATATAACACACTGTGTGTGTACACACTGCACGTACACACACACACCACAAAACACAAGTGTCATATGAGCTTGCATCTGCAACCCAAAGAGGTTCAACTTAGATTTACGTCATTATCTCTTGAATGTGTGAGAACGAAGCTATAGTTCTTTGTGGTTTCAGCAGCAAAGTTTTTGTTTTGTCTGTCTGTTTCAGTCTTTTGAGGTTTCTCAGGCTAAACGACTAAACAACAGCAACAGGCTGTTTTATCTTTGCATTTAGGAGCTTCATGAGAGATATCTCCATTACATAACGCTAGCCTGGCTACATACACACACACACACACACACACACACACACCCTGCACATAGAAAGCTAACATGGGAAAGAGGCACTTAGAAAACTAGCCCGTCAAGGAAAAGTTTGTGAAAAGTAGCAATATACCATGCTCATGGGGTATCATGTATTTGAATAAACCCCAACATTAAAATTTCCCTGCACATGCAAATCTAGCACATTGCTCAGTCCTCAGTATAATCTGTACCAAATTTAGGCAGCTTGGACAAATCCAAGATGAAAAATGAAAATGGGCCTACACATAGCTTTTTCATTCATTTCTTAAAACGAATGCACTCTGCTAATTTCAGTCAAAGATACAAAAGGCACAATGCATGTCAGCTTTCTTGCTTAGGAGCCAAGCCTTTCTTATCACTAGAGAAGCTCTAGAATGTGAACGTTCTCTTCAACATTCAGCACTTAAAATGCCATTTCAAAGAAAGCAATTTCAGTGTTGCAGCAAGGCCACCTCAAGGACTACAAAAATGAGCTCTGCAACTATATATAGAAGACTACCTTTTGAAACCTTCAAAATTTCTTGGTTTTGTAATTTACATAACAACCACCACCGAGCTTGCAACCGGAAAATCATCTCCATTCATCCCACAAATTGAGGTCCTTTCCCTGTGCAACTCCTTACATTCCAGACGGTTAACGGAACTCTTTTTAGCTGTGCCTTTATTTGGAAACAAGTAAGAGCCATCTGTGTGCCTAGCTGTTTTCATAAATGAGTACTGGCCACATGCAAGCGGGCAATGGCTTGGCAAAATGAATGAAATCTTCAGTTGGCGCCAAGAGCACAGCCATGTGCTTCTGCTTCCCATAATACACAAAACGGACATGTTTTGCTTTAAATATAAGCTCATTATCCTCCAAGGTTGTAGAAAAGAGCAGAGAAAAACAAGTCTCTGCACTTATCATAAAAACAGCTTGATCTGGGAAATATGGCGGCTTGCCCATTGCAATGTTCCAAGCGGCCAAGAAGAAGAAAAATAATCATCCAGTGGTCAGGCTGAATTAAGAGTTTAATTAAGATACGGTTATTCAGCTGGCTGCCCTTGCTTACCCTCTGAAATCCCTCTCAATCAAGGAATTCTTTTTTCCACCAAGGCTTTTGGGGAGCACCCCTAGGGACCTTTCCAGACCACCCCTACCCCCATTTATGTGGCAGTTACTTTGTTGTTGTGTGGGATGTTCATGTCTCGCCTCCTCATGCTAGCATGGGACCAAAGTGCTTTGCACAATTCAGATAGATTTAAAGACAAAAATAACAGAAATACAATATGTTTTAAAACAATGTGAAAGCAACAGAAAATCAGCCTTAAGCCTTAGGGAACTCATTTCTTCATAAATACTTTTTATTCTTTGGAAAATAGGAAGCTGGCTTACTCTCAACACTGACTGGCTGCAGCTCTCCCAGGCCTCTCCTAGCCCTTCCTGGAGATCCCAGGGATTGAACCTTCAGCACGCAAAGCAGCAGCTCCATCACTGAGCTATGGTACTTCCTCTACATGTCTATGCCTGACGCTGGGGATATTTCTACAATCTCTTTGCAAAGTCAGGCTAAGCTACCCAAATGAAAGACAATGTGGAACAATTTGTCAGAGATGCAGTCCAGGAAAGGGAACAGGTAGTAAGATTGGTGTGGTGGGCAAATCAGAAAAGGCTTGCAAAGATAAGAAAGAAAATGGGAATAGGCAGAGGCAGCAAAGCAAGGAATGGAACTCATGAGAAGGGAGGCAAGGAATAAAACAGTTCCTTTCTGCAATTGTTTTGCAAATCTGACCCATGCCTTTTTAAATTCCAGATGGAAATCTAAATTGTAGAATTTAGGTGATCGGGTTCTGCGCATAAACAATTTCCTTAAAAAACATAAAAATTTGTGATCCCCACACACAATTTTGATGTCTCCCTTGATGTGAAGAGGAAGTTAGAAAAAGGCTATAGTCCAAAGAGGTTTAGCCAGGAACACAAAGCAACTCACCACTGAAAACCTTGGGGGCAAGAAGGAAGGTCTTTAGCAGTGGGTTGCAATTTGCCCCCCAGCAAGCACTTTCATGATGGTGTCTCTTCCATCTCCCCACTGATCTGCACCATTTTACAAACAAACAGAGCAAAGAAGGCAAACCTATTGCAGACTTAATGTGGATATTGACTAGCATGCTTTTAGACTCTTGAATGCTGTGTACAAAAATAAATAAATGCACTATTAAAAGCACCAATTTTTAAATGGCATTTCATGCTTTATGCCTTGGTGGTCCTCTTACAAGCTAACATTTGATGAAGGCCAATCAAAACAAAATTTGTCTCAACAATGGATGTTTCAAGACTGTTCTTTATAACAGCAAATGCAGATGTCTGCACAGATGTTTTGTTCAACCAAATGCCATTCTGGCCAACTTTACTTCTGGGATGGTTTTCTTTGTGAGAGGTTCTCTGGGCAAGTTAGAGTACAGTACATACCCCACAAGTGTCCCAGAAAAAAACAGGACAAGCCTTTTTTCCCACCAGAGCAAGGTGGTCATTTTGGGCACTGTGATCTTGCATGATTTTGCGCCAAGACCTCACCCTGGAGAAAACACATCTTTGGGGCTCCATGATTTTGCATGAGTCACACGACTTCCGTGAAAGCACAGCTGGGAAGACACAGAACCTAGTTTTGGGACTCAACATGTTGGAGGGTAAGAGAGTGTAAAATAAGCAGTGAATCATGTTTGGCTTGGGACTCAGGCCTTGCCTCTTCTCTGACAGACGATCTAACATCTGCTATGTGTCCTAGTCATGCAGAGACACTGATCAGCTGCTCCCAGCTAGATTTTAAATGGATAACAATAGCAGAAACCATTATTTTGTAAGCGTGACAAATGCTGTATTTGCTTAATTAATCAGAGGGAAATTTGAATTTTTGTGTCCATGTCTCAGTGCCCTCTACACACAGCAGCTAAAACTTTAGCTACTTGGAATGTTAAATCTAAACACAACCTTTGGATTTCAAGTCTAAAGAAACATTTTGGATTGCTTTAAAATTTTGTAGGGCTTACCTCTCCAAACCACAATGTCACTTTTTTCCTACTCTCTCGTTTAACTGCAGAGACTACTGAAGCAACTTAATCTGTGTTTATAATGTGTCTTAAATTACTCACTCTGAAGAAGAAAATGGGACAGTCAGTTGCTCAGATTCCTTCCAATCTCAGAGCCAATGACTGCTTCAGTTTGCTTCAAAAAGTAATTTACGCCACATGTAAAATAAGCTTTCTGAGTATCAGGCAGCATTCAGTTTTGTTCTCTTTTGAATCTCGAACAGAAGCCAACCTTTCCTTTCCCACTAACTGTTTTAATTCACTGCTTAAACTGGGAGATGCAACAAACTTCTATCAAACTTTGTTTTTCAAAGAGAAAAACGACTACCAGACTTTTAGAAGACATCTGAAGGCAGCCCTGTTTGGGGAAGTTTTTAATGTTTAATAGACTATTGCATTTTAATATTCTGTTGGAAGCTGCCCAGAGTGGCTGGGGAAGCCCAGCCAGATGGGCGGGGTATAAGTAAATAAATAAATTATTATTAATTATTATTATTATTATTATAAAATTCAAGCTTGAGTTTCTTCTCAAATGAGAGACAATCACAACAACATTTCATACTGCCAAGAGTTGGTAGTGCAAATGATCAATCACAGTGCAAAATGTGACTTGCCAGACACAGATCCACCAGCCATGAGATGTGTGTGGCAATTCTCTCTTTTTTAGCATTCCAGGCAGGTGGCAAAACCCAGGATGTTTACTGAGACCCTAGTACAATAGCCTGCTTTACATGGCTGGAGGACAGAGATCAACTGGGCTGGTGACAAGCAGAGCAGCCCTGCTCCAGCATTTATAAAAGGAAAGCTTCTCATGAACACGCCTATCAATATTATACGAAGAAAATGAAATGTTCCTTAACAGATCAGCTTTTTACTCCCCGTATAAATCCTGCTCCCCCAAAAGGCTGCACACAAGCTGAGCTAGCAGGGAGATAAATCAGATACACTTTTGCTAATGGTAATAAAACACTGCAAAATTCTCAAGATTTATAAACTGGTGATCTTCCCATCTTGGTTGGGTTGAAGATCGAAATATAGGAAGTTTTCTTTCCCTGTTGATAACACCATTATACTATTTTGTTTGTCTGCCTGACAATACAGCACTACATCCTCCTACACTGCGAGATGGTTCATTAATTACATAATGATGCAAACAGGGCAAATTGCGTTGCTTCCTGCCCACTTCTGCTGTAATACTCAACTGTGCAAATTCTCATGAAACAGATGCTGCAGATGCTACAAACCAGCCCACAACCTGCCAGCTACTGCAACTAGCTGCCACTGGACCCAAATACACTCTTAATTGACTTCGTGAGTGAACTGGAAGGATAGACTTTTAGAAGACATCTGAAGGCAGCCCTGTTTAGGGAAGCTTTTAATGTTTGATGTATCATAGTATTTTAATATTCTTTTGGAAGCCGCCCAGAGTGGCTGGGGAAACCCAGCCAGATGGGCGGGGTATAAATAAATAAATAAATAAATTAATAATAATAATAATAATAATAATAATAATAATAATAATAGTCAGTTAAATGCCTTATTATTTGAAGCACTGACAGCCTAGATGGGTAGAGATGGATCATTGGATTTCATGCACTTACTACCACTGTACACAAGTTATGTGAGACCCAGATGTTTGATCTTAGCCATTTGTACTTGTCACCCAATTTCTATCTCCCCACTTCCAAAAGGAATCAAGAAAAATGAGAAACACAGTGGTCACATGCATATTTATACATGTAAAAGTCTAGTGCCCATTTTTCTTTGTGCAGTTATCAGGCACATTTGTTCCTGAGATTGGTTGCTGCGCTCCATGTAGGCTGTCACTCTCTGGACAAACATCTAACCCAACCTTGAGCTTCCCAGCAACATTAAGATACAGCAATAATCATGTTTGACTGTGTAATGCTTTTTCTTGTTCACAACTTCTCATTACTTCTCTAGTCCCTCAGCATTTAAAATGTTCTATAAGTATCTGGTAACAGTCTGCTGGTACTATAACAATTCTAGAACCTGTTAAATGGCAAACACATTTTTCCCTTCTCATTGATATGGGCAGATCCTCCGATAGATGTACAATGCAGATTTAATCTAACATTATCAATCTTTCACTACTCTGCACCTGATCTTTCCATCTGGGTCACTTGCACAAATTTAACATCAGCAGCTGAAATAAGAGCTCTATATAATGTGCCTCTTAATCCCCCTGCTGGAAGTCAGGATACTTAGCATGCTAATAGGACTAGTGTAACCCCCTCCTCCAAGCACTTTGCTTATCTACTCCTGTTTCACCCTCTTCCACGTTTTCTGGGTTAAATCAACAGCAGCATTCTCAAGACTAGTCCTTGGAAGCCTTGGCCTTTTTTTCAATACTTTGCAGTCTTAAGCTTCTCTCTATCAATTGTTTTGACATATCCAGGCTGCTGCTCCACATACTCAAAAGACAGAAGCCAGCACAACTGCAGTGTCTATATAAAGTCTGTGACACGTTATTCTGTGAAGTTCAATATCACAAGCCATTTTAGTAACACCGTGAATAAGTTTTACGTTTCCATCTGGAATCAAAAGGTACAAACTGAATAATTCATGCGGCAGCGAAATCATTTATATTTCCAGAAAACAGCATTAATCCACTGACTGCTCTACTTTCTCAAACACCAAACAGTATAGCATAATCTGCATTGTGCTATTTTATGCTCCATCGTGGAGGACATCATAGGAGATCTCCCCAACATAGCAAACATTATTGTACAGACCTGGAAACACTTAAGACCCACACTTTTAAGAAAGCAGACTGTTTGAAGCTATAGTATGATCCACAAATACAGCGTAGCATTTGCTGTATCTTCCACCAAACTTCTCTATAATGAATATACAACACATATAAAATGCTTTTTCTTTACCCACCTAGCTGAGTCCCAAATGTTGATGTACTCCAACCCTCATCATCCCTGGCCATCAGCCATGCGGGTTAAGGCCAGAGTAGAAATGCAACAACAGCTGGAGGGTCACAGGTTCCACACCCCTTGGCCTTACAGGTTGTGAAACCACCAGCTCTCATTTGTAGCTGGTGGGGCACAAAATGTTTACAGCAAAATAAAATAAAAAATCTTCAGGCTTGCTGCCTGAATCACTCTTGGTTATGGCACAGCTTCGAATGAGCAGTCTCCAAATCTTTGGTAGGAATTGTGATTAGTGGCACCCAGAGCAGCTGATTCATAGCCAAGGTTTGTATCAACATCTTTGCATCCTGGCCATGAACAGGTAACGGTTTTTCATTTTGTGGGGCCCTTATCTTTTGTTGAATGCATACCGTTCTATTTGGAATGGTTTTATTTCACTGTTGTGATAATTAATTGCTTTTATAATTTTATACTGTGTTGCATTGTATATTATATCACATTTGTATGTTTTAATCCTCCCTGGGACCTTATGGTAAAGGATGTGTAAGAAATCTTGTAAATAAAGAATATTTGCACCAAGATTCTATCCTCTTCATTTTAGTCTCAAGGTGCATAACTATTTAACAGAGTAAATACAACATTCAAGTAGGGAAGTGAGCCCTGCAAACTTTTATTTCAGTAAAGATTTAAGATTGATAATTCTCCGTGTTCTATTTTAATTTTTTCTAATACAAAGCTGAGTTGCATTCTTATTTGCTCACAGCAAATTTCAGCTGGAATACATTCTCCTCACTGAAGTTATGAATGAAAACAAAATCTCCATCTAACAGTTTTCAAGCACAGCCATGCAATTGTTTTATTTCTTGAAACAGTGTTTTTAAGAAAGCGCTTACCTACTACTTCTGTTAGAAGAAGAAATTATGCCTTTCGGTCTGACAAGAGGGTGGAATCTTTCTCAGGAAGGAAATGTAGAAGCTTAAAGAAAGGTTTCTTCATCACCAGCAATGCTTCTGGAAGATGAGCAGTCAGAGAGATCCTACTACACTGGTACACTCCCAAAGCTGCATCTCATCAATAATTATAATTAACATCAACTATTAGCAGTTTGTACATATAAAGTTGGCAAATGAGGCAAACAACAATGGAAATCGATTGGAAGAAATGCTCACATTCCTTAATTCTTCCCATTTACTTGGATGGCAAATTTAATCAGCAAAACGGGATAGCAAATAGTAAAACCGGTAGATTAGAAAGATCACGCTATGCAGGGTCTTAAATGTGTTGACTTCTTTTAAAGCTTTGGTCCTCCTTATGGCTATGGGAATAACTGCTACACACATGAGTTTCCCGCGTTTGCAGTCCTAAGTTCTTCACAATCAAGCTGTTTCAACAGTAAAATGAATTTTGTTGTGCTTTAATGGCTATGCATCCTGTTTAAGGGGGGGGAGCCAATGAAATGCCCTCCGGAAGCTGGCCGGATCTGATGGGAGTTGGACTCCAGTAACATTGAGAAGGCTCTACATGGGTAGCCCTCCACTCCCACCCATCCCAGTTTAGGATACAATTTACAGAACACATTCTCTAACACCTATTCTCTATGTAGTCATTCCTCACAGTAGAGTCCCTTCTGGTATTACTCTGATGCACATGAACACAAGGCAGTGCTGGGGTGGTTTATTGGGGGGGGGGGGGCTCATGCTTGACAAATTGCTTTTATTTTTCCATGTTTTATGAAGGCAGATTAAATAACTGCCATTTCCTACTTCTCTTAGGAGAACTCTTTCGCAGGAGGAAAGATTTCATAACTGCTCTCCACTACCTAAATTGGGCCACCCACACCTTTAAGTCCTGGGAGCACAACACTAACTTAAAGCATTTGGCCTATCGGCACCTATATCTTGAATAAGAGTGCTGGGTTGTGTTTTGGGAAACCCAGGAAGGCAGTGATGCACAGATAAAGGGGTTTAAATCACGTGCAGCCAAATGGTGCCTCCCAGCTCTGTTGTTGGCCTACAATTCCCATCACCCTTGACCTTTAGGCCATGCTGGTGGGGGCTAAAGAGAGTCCAGTATCATCTGGAAGGCCACAGGCTCCCCATTGCTGCATTAAGGGTCTTTGGGCTCTTATCTGGGGCTTTTCACCAGTTGAAATCTAATGGCGAAGTTACCCAGGACAGGGGTCCTTTCAACAATGGAACCAAGACGCTGAACTCCACTCTCAGAGAAATGTTTGTGCTGTCCCTTCTCTGCCAGCATTTTGCTCACTGTTGGTTTTTTTTATAAGTGGTTAGTTTATGGATTGTGTTATTTCTTTTATAGTGATTGCATGTGCATTTGCGTTTTGACTTTTAGCCATTTTACCGAGCCTTTGTTGGGGTGGGTGGTTGAGCAAGGATATAAATGTTTCAGTTAAGTAAAAAATAAATCAGCTAAGCAGCAGCACTTTAGCTTTAAGACCAAGACAAAATGAGGGCACATGTTTAAACAGTAGGAGATTAAATCAGGGATAGGCAACTTGATGCCTTCCAAGTGCAATTACGCTGCATCTCCCATCATCCCTGATCACTGGCCATGCTGGCCGGGGTTGATAGGAGGTGAAGCCCAACAACACCTGGGAGGACACTCAGTTGGCTATGCTTGCCTGGCACTGGTCAACTTGAGAACCATGGGGCTAAAGAAGAGGGCACAGGTGTTCTCAAAGGTGTCTGGATTTTTGTGAAGTTTCTCCTCTTGCAAATTAAGTATGGGACTGGAACACAGGATCTCTACAATAAACCAACCAGGATCCTTTGTCATCTCTTCTTCAGTTTCCCCACCTTTTCAATATTGTTTCTGTTCAAGAATGCTCTTTTCTAACTTACAAGGCTTACAAGACAGGCTTTTCAATTAAAAAAGGAGAAGAAGCTGTATGGGCAATTTGCATACATTGAATAATACTTAGCATTAGTATATCACAGTTTAAAGTGTTTTCGGATACAACAAAAGGTGGGCAAGGTGGCAAGAGCCCCACTGAAGAGGAGATGGTTGCCTAAGGCAATCTGGTGACCTTGCGGCTGAAGTAACATTTGAACTGAGGACTTCCTGGGTCACAGTTTGTTCTTAGCATATCCCAAGAAATACAGCATTTAAGTCAAGGGTGGGTTAGATATGGCCCTCCAGAAGTTGTTGGGACCGCAGCTCCCATCAGGCCCAGTAAGACTGGTCAATGGCCAGGACTCTCAACCCTTATCAGCTCCAGCAACATTTGGAGGGCCAAAGGCTGTCCACTCCTGAGAAGTGAATACACACACACACACACACCCCAGCCAAAAGGGGGCACTTATGCTAGCTTTTTAGGTTAATGGTTAGGAAACCATAAAATCATCTAGCCCAACCCTCTCAAAATATTTGTATTTGGCTAGCAAGCTACATTATATTTGGGATATTATTCCATAGAAAAATTAATAGGACTTGCTGTCCAAAGTTATTACTCATCTTCCCCACCTCCTCCTCTTTCCCAAAAGATGATTACTGGTTTTGTGAAAACTAGAGCCAGTGCAACCCAGTTGTCAATTCAAGAACAACACACACACACACACACACACACAGAGAGAGAGAGAGAGAGAGAGAGAGAGAGAGAGAGTTCAGCACAGTCAGAGCCTGAGACGTGGCCTAGCATTAAACTAGCTGGCAGTGGGTTAGCGAGGAACATATTTCAGTTTTAACAAAGTATTTCATACTTTTCAATAAAGAGCATATAAAATTTCCATTGTTCAGACTGTGTTATCTATGGTGTTTTGCAATCTGCTGTAACACAGAGATATTAAAGGTCAACACATTCTTTTTAATTGTCACACACTTCACGCAATGAAGGCATTAAGTGTCAAACTTTCCATCCATTGTGAGAATTAAATCACCCCATAGGCAAAAGAAGAGAGATGCAAAATGCCTCGAATGACTGACATGCACAGGCTCCGGGGGACAGAAATCCTCAGTCACAATTCAACCTGACAAAGCAGTCAAACATTTGCAAGCAACTGGCTTCGAAAACTTCTGGCGTCAAGCATTGAAGGAAGAGAGAAGTTACTTACTTCAAAATCCTGTGCGTTTGGGTTTGTATATTTTAAATCCTAGCCTGGGTATTAAAAAACAAAACAAAAACCCTTGCAGAAAGAAAATTCACAAAAGAAAAATATATGCCCTAGTAAAACGTCTTTTTATCCAACAGTAAAAACTAGGCTTCATTTCAGAAGTGGCTCCTCGGCTGAGCTACAATTTCTCTCCGAAACATACATTCAAGGTACTAAGAAAACAGAGTGACACATCACACAAGTCAGTAGCATGCAGGCTTCACAGGCGCAACTGTGGCCAAGATGATTCAGACCCAGATGAATTTAGAACAGGGCTTTCCAGTGGCGTATGTGCACCAAGCAGAGAACATGTGCAAAAGCTATATTCCAAGGAATGAAAGGCTGGACGAAAATGTTATTGGCAAAAACCTCTCTTTAAATGTCCTCAGACACCTGAAATCCTCAACAGAGCAATCCCACAGTTCAGCATTTCCATCCATCATTGGGATTCTTACACAGACAACTACAGGCTCTCAAACTTAAGAGGACTAAGCCAAATGCAGTGTGGTAACTTCACACAGGACCAACCTTTTATGGGCTGAACAGTGGAGCTTTGATACCAGCTAATCGACCATAAATAGCTCTTGAAATGCAGAAGGATCATATCAGCTGTTACAACAGGCCTGGCCTGCAGCTACTTCCAAGTCCTTCCCCACTGTCAGAAAGTTTCAGTCCTAGCTTTCATTTCCAGTTTTCAGCACCTCCCCCCCCCCAAAAAAAAACCCTCCAAAAAAAATATGCAAAAGGAGAAAAAAAGGAAGAAATCAAGTCATTCAGAAAAGAAAAGCCTGGGAAGGATGGGATGAAAGGAAAGAAGATACTTCCAAGCAAAGAAAAAAGATGTACTGTATGCATTGTTTTACCAAGTAAATTGTCCAGTACCGTTGCCTGAGTCACAATACAGGCTGTACTTGCCACACTTTAAAAATTAAGAGATCTCTTCTAAAAGGTACAGATAGGGTTTTTTTATTTTAAAAAAGTCACTAGGCTTTCTTAATTACTAAGTGGATGTTATTGGAAGGTGAGAAACAGAACAATAAACAACAACTTGGATTTTTATGGGGGGAAACAGTCTAAACATGATCCTGTGCTGCAAAGAATATAGCAAACTATACAAAAATAAGGAAGGTACTAGCATTAAAGCTTTTCATGTGCTCCGCGGAACCCAAAACTCCAAGGGATTTTATCACACATAAAGCTCTCTGGGCAGGAAGTTCTTACTTCCTTCAGTGTTGGGTAACTCTTCATAAGTGTATTAGAACCACACAGGATGTTTTTCAAGTTTCTAAGTTCTTTCACATACACCCTTGGAAAAATAAAGGTCTGGTATCTTTAGTCAACCTAGGAAGGAAAAGTGCATTATGTATTGTAGTGGTTTGGAGTTACTCGTGCGTAAACTGTCCCCGTTTGGGAGCTTAACTGCCTGGGTTAAACCGTCTTGACTGCACAGCCCATCTCAGCGTGGCTGCCTCAGTCGCTAGCAGAATCTGTCTGTGGGCGTTTCTTAAACCTTTTCCAGCATAAAAGCTGTTTGACACCCAATCGTCTCCGCCTCTCATTGCGCGGGAGTCTTCTGCGCAGGGAGGGCGTGGGTAGTGGAGTACCAGTGCTCTCCTCACTGACTTCCAAGGAAGAATCTCGGAGCCCTTCCCCCTCTTCCCCCATTTGCTCTCCTGGATCCTTGGTGTTACGCTGATTTCCTTCCCCCTCTATCAAGCTGCGTCTCCCCCTGTTGCTGGTACCTTCCCCTGCAGAATCGGAGAGCCTCTCCTTCTCCTGTTGCTCTGATGTCAGTTTCCTGACATCCATGGAACTGGGATTCACTGTACAGTCCTTGTTTAGGACTCCCAGAGAGATAAAGATCAGTTCCTGCATGCAAGAGTCTATTGAGATAAAAGATCCTGGGCTGGTGGATGCCAGTCAGCAAAGGTTATCTTCCAGGTTAGATACTTCTAAACCACCTTTCACACCACAGAGTCATAGGGTGGTATACAGCAAATTTATTTATTTAAAATATTTTTTAGCCTACCAATACATATCTATAAAGCCAATTACAATTCTAAATCCAGGAAAATTTGGGGCCTTTCAGAAGTTGTTAGACTACAATTCCCAGAATCCTCACCACTGGATCTGTTGACTACAGCTGATGAGAGTTGGATCCCAACAGCATCCAGATGGCAGGAGTTGAAGTCCCAGCAAGATGTACAGAGCCACAGGTTGCCCATCCCTGTTTTAAAGCAGCTTAGGAACAGCCAAGTCTAGGGATGCTATGTGTCTAGGGAAAGATCAACAGGCACAGGGGCATTTGCCCACTGATTTTTGGGCTGGCAATTAGAAGAGTGAAGTTCCGTATTACTTTCAAAGGGGAATATAACGGGGCAGGGAAGCCTGGAGCTCTTCGAAGCTTCAAGATTGTATCCCCTTCCAATCTTATGATATTAAACAGTTACAGTGAATGTCTTCATCACAGACATCAAATGACAATAGAGTGAATTCTTGTATGGTCCAGATACATCATCTGGCAATGTTATCAAGAGGCTTCATCTCTGTTCTCTTTCTACAACAGAAGGCCACAGAGAGCAATATCTAAGTATGCATTTTCTGACACAGCACCCCCACCACCATCTGGTTTGTGCTTCCTCCATCTGACTTAACAGCTTTAATGACATGGGCCAAATGCAATGATCCCTTTGGGTAGGAGGTCATATGAACTCTACAAACTAAGCAGCAACGAGCATTCTCTTGGACTGAAACCAATGAATGAACGGCAGGAGAGCAGTAGCAACAATTCACATGTGTGTGGTTGTTTTTTCTAAGGCATCCATCATCTGTTATCTGTATACATTGAATACTACATGCTAGGAATGGATGAAAATCTTGTTTCTAAAATATTGCTTAGAAAAAGCAGAGAAGAGCTTTGGGTAATGAGGTTCCACTTTAATTAAGCCTGTGTTTTCACAGGACAGGGGACTTATTTACAGCCAATGGGCACCTTCAAATTCTGCCTAAATGGTAGGGGCGAGTAAGAGATTATACAAATGCTAGAGCTTCCCTCTTGCGTTTGGTACATATGCTTAGGATGGTGGGATGCCCTTATAACTGCATTGTTGTTAGGACCAGTATTGAAAGGGGTGGGTGGGCTGGCCAACCCTTTGTGGGCAATAGAAAAAGGCACCAAACTGTCCAGTTCTACTTGTGGCTACAAAGGGAGAACCAGAGGTGTACTCTAAGAGCACTCTCAGTTCAGTTCATTCCTTTGGAACTTGATGTTTTACCAAGTTCATGTCCTGCACCTGACATCACACAACGTAAAGCTGACAGCCAACCTATGTCCTCTTGTCTAACTGGCCTTGTGAGTCAAATGGGGAGCACTGGCAGGCCCAATTAAGCCCCTGGGCCAGAGGTTCACCACTGCTGATGTAAGACATATCTCCACTAAGTGCAAATACCTGCCCCACAGGGTTGCTGTGAGGATAAAATGGGAAGGGGGAGAACTATGTACACCACACCTTGAGCTCCTTAGGAGGAAAGGTACGGTACAAACATACAAAATAAACATTTTATGCCATAGAATTTTGCCAAAGAACACTGCCCCTCCCCCCCAAAAAGCTATAGTTCCCAGGGATCCTTGTGGGCAGGGAATAAAATACCGTATTTTTCGCTCCATAAGACACACCAGACCACAAGACGCACCTAGTTTTTGGAGCAGGAAAACAAGAAAAAAAAAATCTGAATCTCAGAAGCCAGAATAGCAAGAGGGATCGCTGCGCAGTGAAAGCAGCAATCCCTCTTGCTGCTCTGGTTTCTGTAATAGCTGCGCAGCCTGCATTCGCTCCATAAGACGCACACACATTTCCCCTTACTTCTTAGGAGGGGGAAAAGTGAGTCTTATAGAGCAAAAAATACGGTAAGCATGTCTACTCAAAAGCAAGTCTCTTGGAGCTGAATGGGTCTTACTTCCTGGTTAGCCTACTTGGGATTACAGGCTCAGGTTGCAATTCTATGCCCATTTACCTGGGAGCGACGTCCATTGAACATAGTGCAAATTACTTCTGAGTAGAAATGCATAGATTTGTGCTACAAGTATGAAATAAGCACGGAAAACAAAATATATTGTTAACTGCTCTGCAGTGCTCAGATGAAGGGCGGTATAAAAAAATTTGATAATAAAAAGAATAATGAATATGCACATTAGAACTGAGCAGTGTGCTTAGGCTGAAAGCACCACGTTAAAAAAAAAAAGTCACTACTGATACAATCGCACACACAACAAAATCCATTTGTCCAGAGGCAAAGTGCAGGCGTCACTTGTTAGATGAATGCAACATATCCATTTTAACGAAACAGCCTGTACCAGCACCGCACATGGACTTATGCACAGATTGTATTACTAACGTTCTGCAACCTATCTGCAATGTTTCAGCCAACCCAATTCCAGCGTATAAATTGCCTCCTTTTCTCTTGCTCCTGAAAGTGAGAAATTTACAAAGCACAAAAGAGATTTTGTTTCTTTCCCCTTATGGTAAAAGTAGACAGCAAACGACACTGTAAAACAAAACAAAAGCCCAGAAGGCTGCACTTTACATACTGAAGCTTTGCTCACTGGCACAGGGCTCCTCCCTTAATACTTGATACTTCTCAATACTAAGGGCACACAGCTCTCCGTGTAATGGCTTGCCATTAAATGAAAGACTGCCCCCTTCCCATTCCCTAACAACTCCGGTGTTTATCACGCCTCCAGCTTCTGGCACCATCATAACAAATGTATCGCAAGAGTCCCTGAACCCATTCAAGGAGCTCGTATAAAATAACTTATTTTGCCCATAGTGTGCTCTCTGATCCAGAGGGAATTAGAGCCCATTGAAAAGTTCACACGGCACAAGGCACACATCAAATAAGAACTCAAAAACAAGGAAGGGACTATACTCCTTTAAACAATAGAATAATTTAAAACAGGCACCTAACATTTTATTCTTTCCCCTCCAGGAAATAAAAAACACTTACCAGGTTCCATTGTTAGAATCATGGCTCCAACTTCTCTTTCTCTGGACCAAGCCTCACTTATCCAGTGGATGTGAACAATTCAGGGACACAGCCTGGCTTTGTTTTGAGCTTATATCTTCTGGGCTCACCCACCCCTCCTCCCACTTGTGGGAAAAAGACATTGCCTGTACCCTGCCTGCCTAACCATCTCTATTGGCTCATTCACAAACAATTCTACTTAGCATATTCAAGTTTCCCTGAGAGCTTGAAATGACCCAGAGGGACATTTTTGGCTTCCCTAGTTTGTGACTCTGCTCCAGTAGAAGTTAAAGTTCAAGCTTTCATTGCTGGCAGCTAGGCTATCTTTAAAGCCTGTTTCTTCCCAGTGGGCCAAATCCTTTCCTTAACACAAAGTGCTTGAGAAATCGAGCTCCTCCTCACTACAAAGAGGAAATAAAATTCATGTAGATACTCCTTAGTACGCACAGAGGACTGCCGCTGTCTGTTTATACAACCCGTGGTTTAATATTAGGACCGGCACACAGGAAGGGCTTTAAAATGGCACCTAAGGGCACTCACAAGATCTACTTTTGAGTTTGGGCTCAGATCCAGATCAGTTTTCAATGCTAGAACTCAGCCTTGGAACACATGAAGTTGTGTGGTTTACTGACCATTACAAATCGTTTGCATTTGTTTGTTTCTTGCTTAATATTTGTATTATTAATTACATTTATATATATCACCTTTTTCTCTGTAAATACTTCTCTCTATTTTATGCTCACAATAACCTTGTGAGGCAGGTTAGGCTGAGAGATAATTAGTGGTCCCAGGTCACCCAGTAGGCTTCATGGCTGAGTGGAGATCTGAACCCTGGTCTCCCAGATCCAAATCCAGTACTCTAACCAATAAACCACTCTGGTGCTTCCACCCCTGCAGTGGCGGAGGAAGGGGTGCATGGTGGGGGCGGACTGCCCCGGGTATCATCCCTGAGGGGGTGGTGACATTCAGCAGGCTGACGCCCCCCGCTCTCTCTCTCTCTCTCTCTCTCTTATTAATATTAATACTAATGTTACACACTGCCAAGAGGCTTACTACTTGAGGCTACTGATATAAATAGCATGCATGGTGCCAGGCTACAGCCAGGAAGACCCAGCTTAAAATTCCTGCTCATCTATGAAGTGTGTGAATGAACTTGGTCCAGCCACTCTCCCTCTCAGCCTAACATACTTGATGTGGTTGTTAAGCAGAGAAAACTAGGGAAGCTTTCTGCTTAACAACCATACCCATGTCCATTGGCTTGAGTTCCTTTTAGGATGGGTGGGATAAACATATGAGTAAGAAAAAAATAAAAGGGAACTGTGCAGGCAGACGGGGTCTATACACAAGGTCCCAGAAGAAGAATTTGTAGGTGTGAGCAGGGGACGGAGAGGGACCTGTGGCCCTCCAGATGTTACTGAATTCCAACTTCCATGAACCACACACAACATAGCTAATGGTTAGTAATGATTAAAACAGGAGTCCTGCAATGTCCGGAGAATTTGCAGGTTTCCTATTCCTGGGCAAGACTGTTTCACATTACCTCTTTTCCTGTGCCACTGAGATCTGAATATTACCTGTGCTTTTAAAGCATTCTGATCCTCATTCACAAAGAGGAATGACCCACCCACTGGGGAGTGAAACAAGCAAGGTAACTAAAAGATGCTATACATATATTATTCATGTATTTCTTACCAACCACTCTGTAAGGTAGAGCTTTCCAAACTTTTCATGTTGGTGACACACTTTTTAGACATGCATCATTTCGCAACACAGTAATTCAGTTTTACCAGCAAACTGGAGGTTAAACTAACCCATTTTCAACCCTGGGAGGAGGACAGGGAGTGTTCGCATGGCACACTGATGTATCACGACACAGAGTTTGGAAAGTTTTGTCGTAAGGCATTGTATTCAGTATTATTAGACTCACATTGTGGATAGGTTTTGAGGCTGAGACACTGTGGCTTGCCAAAGTTTATGGGAGATGAGATATGAAGTGTGGTCTTCCTGAATCATAGCTCAGTCTCTTGACCACTACACTGTACCAGATCTCCAGCAGAGATGGCCCAGTAACTGTACTTATGGCCACACCTGAGGCTATTTCTATGGAGGGAAGAAAAGTATTTTTAAAAGCTCCAGTCAATTCTCCCTCACGTGATATCAAATGATTAGGAAGCACCCCACAGCCTCTTCATTAGGAAGCTTTTGTATGGGAAACTCTTGAATCTCAACACTAGCATTTCTACTGGATAATGAAGGTAGGAAAAGAAAACTACTTATAATATGCTAAGATTCTCCATTCATAATAAGTGAAAAGGGGTGAGATGGTTTGCAACAGCTCACATGCAACTCAGATTTCTAATTCAAAGTAGAGTGTCTTATTAGCTCAAATAGTTAGCAGTTCATGCCTATTTTTGGAAGTTCTGTAGAGGGGGGAACAAAACACTGCCTTTATCTGTCCTGGTGACAAGACCAACTGCACATCATTCTAAATAGAGTGGAAGAGGGAGAGCTACTGCTCAACACATTTGCTATGATTACTTGCACAGGGAGCCAAGTCCTTCTTTGCCAGAAGTCACAAATGGAAGGCAGAAGAGTATTAGTTCCATCTGTCATAGTGAGTAGGATGTCCTTCTCACCAGCTCTCCTGCATAAGCTGATGGTCTTTTCTAAATAAAATAATTATGTATGCATCTATGTATGTATCTATGCATGCAAGTGGAGCTTCACTGAGCAACATCATAACCAAAACAAACCCCTCAAAACAGATCCCTACCACACAGTGATAACCATTTAGAATTCAGTGATACAGGAGACAACATGAGGGAAGTAAAGATAAGAGCCAAGCTATCAAGAGATGAATTTATAGAAGGCTGTCCAAGACTACTGGAAGCCAGAAAGTTAAGTAGCATTACTAAATTACAATACATTTGTCGTGGATTTATTCAGTTGTGCTCTAGTTTAAAAGATGAAACAGCACAGTTCCCAAGTCCTGACAAGGTCTCTGATTTGCTTTGTCCTTGAACAAAGTATATACACTATAAATTCATAGAACTGTGAAGTCGGAAGGGACTATGAGGGTCATCTAGTCCAACCCAGCAATGCAGGAATCTTTTCCCCACGTAGGGCTTGAACCCACGACCCTAAGATTAAGTGTCTCATGCTCTACCAACTGAGCTATCAAACTGAAGGTTGTCCAATTCTGGCACCCTAGTTTACAAAACTATAATTTTGTAATTTCAGGTGCTGTATACTGCTTTGTTGTATTTTTTTACGAAAACGTGGGCTATAAATATGTCAATAAATAAAAGATGCAACATATTGCTTTAAGCTTTTGTGGCCGGGTGCTTAGGCCAGCAAATGCTGAACGAACATGGATTCTGTGCGGGGTGGGAGAGAATAGCAGAACCCCTCTTTCACTTTTTACCACAATGTGCAATACCTAGCTGCTTCTGTGTTAGATCCTTGGTTGCACAAAGGGGGGGGGGGCAAACTTTCCTAAGAGTTGCCGTAAAACAGGACTCTAGAACTTGTGACCCGTGAAGCTGAATGCAACCCACCAGCCATATATTCTGGGGATCAGTAAAATTGGCACAGTGATATAGCTCAGTGGCTGCTCAGCTTGGGGTCTTCTTGCCAGCCACTCTGCCTGTTGAGGAAATCCTGTTCTCCAGCTGGCCTTTCCCTCCATACTTGGGAATACAAACATCGGTCCCATCAAGGCAAAGACTCCAACCACTTTTTGCCTTGCTTATAACAAAGGATGCCTACAATTGGTATGAAATTATGGGAGTTGGCTCCTTTCTGTTGCTTCTATGAGCTGCTCTTAAGCCAAACAGCAATAATAATTCCTCGGGCTCTCTGAAGCATTCTGGAATCCTGTTCAGCATTACTCTGAACAAGAATTTATAATGCTTCAGAGAGCATGAAACCCCAGGTAAAAATATCAGAGGGAAACAATCTGTGTTAAAAATGGCAATGGGTTTCCTTTCCACCCACCCCTGTCCCAACAGTGGATGAATGGGAAACCATTGCTTTCTTTTTGCTGCTGCACAGAAGTGACTGGCTCTTTTGTGTAAAGCCCTGAAAGCTCCTGACAGGGATACTAACATGAAGCTGACAACTTAAGTGGTCTGCTAGCCAAATTTAGACAGTTGAATTAGGATCTCTTTCGACATTAGAGAGGGGGGGGGAGCTTGCATAATTTCAGCTCAGACCATGCTTTGCATAATCACAGAACCAACACTACGCAAAGCAGGGCAATAAGTAATCCTTCCCTACATTATAGTATTGTGTGGAGCTCTTGCATTCTCTCAGTTCTGGGCTGGGCTGCGTCCCTTTGCAAAGGCTGAGTGGCGATCACAGACTCGGCTGCTGAACAAGGTACATCAGGCTATACTCCAGAGGCAGCAAAAAGCAAAAGGAGCTCCAGGGACCTTTTAAAAGGTAGTTTATCACCCCGATGTGCACATGCCTCTTCTGAGGACCAGGAACCCCACTCCCTACATTGCTATTACTACAACTACTGTTAACTGTGCTAGTAAGAATGTGGGGTGTTGGGGGATGGGGTTTATGGTAGTAATTAGTAATAGTCAATACTGCCTACAAGGACCCCAAGCTAATATATAATCATTTAAAAACAATAATACAGGTAAAAGACCAATTAATAAACACACCAAATAAAAATGAAATGAAATAATTAATTTAAAAAGAGCCCAGAAGTTAAATCCCATCAAAAGTCAACTTAAACTTGGTCTAGAACTGGTGTTATACGGACCGTAAAATTTGTAACAGGCAATAGTCTGGCTGCTGCATTTTGCCTCCTGTCCTAGTGGTTGTGCTGCGGGGGGGGGGGGAATGGCATGGATCCAGAGCCTTTGGAACAAAGATGTGAAGCATGAAGTGCATACGTACATGCCTATTTCCTACCCTCAAATGTTTGATCTCTGAGTATCAGAGCACATGTGGCTGGAAACTGTCTCTCTTTAGTAGTCAATCTCTGCTCCAGGGTACCATTGTGGAACAAAGCTCGTTGGTTTTTCCGAAATAGATATACATATATGTCAGAGCTGCCCGAGGTCCCAGCTCACAAAGGACCAACGCCAGTTCGTTCTTATATACAAAAGTCTTTATTGAAGTTCATTTTCGTTTTCACCGCCGCAGCGTGCAGCTCTACGTCTGAAACTCTAGACCGCTGAAGCTCCGTCTGAATCTCCTCCCCCCAGACACCAGTTTAAGACTCTAGCCTTGCTCCACCTCTTCCTTTGCTCTTTCCTTCTCTGGCTCCGCCTGTCAGCTGGGGTCTCGCCCTTCCTAGACTCTTCTGACGCTGAGTCCCCTGAGTCTTCCCCCTGCCTCCGGCGGGCTTTAGGACCTGGTTCCCAATCCGGGTTTTCTGCTGTCCCACGCGCCTGTACATTCGAACTTGGCGCGCGCGCCCAGCCGGCAACCTTCCTCCTGACCGTTACACTGCTCCTGTCACTGCTTCCCCCTTCGGGGAGGTTAGCTGGACCTGACCTCCCCTCCGTTCCCCCACTCTCTGATAGAGGCGTGGTCAGCCCTGACTCATCTTCTCTCCCTGCTGGAGGAGACGCTGGCCCTGACACATGGGACTCTTCCCCCCCACTACGCTCTGGTGGGGAAGCTGGTCCTGATTTCCAGCTGCTGCTTTGGGAGTCCCCGCTGGCCCCTTGTTCCTGGTGTGTCCCCCCTGGGACCCCCCTTGCCCTCACCATCGGCGCCTCCTTCTGGGAATCTTCTGATTCGCTGGAGAAGCTCATGGAATCTCTCGGGTCACTGCCATACTCCCCTACGCTGCCCTCAGATTCTTCCCCTTCGCTCTCCATTTCCTCTCTCCCCTGTGCCTCTGTTCCTGAGCCCCTGACAATATAAGTATAACATATAAGTTTTAGTTTTCAGTTGTTTTCAAAAGGAATACCAGTAAAAACAATGCTTACCTTAATGGCTGGCCATGATTTCACAGCTAGACAGCCTTCTGAATCCCAATGCTCAACAGAGAACTTCAATCTGAAGGCACTTGTATCTACATAAAAACAAAACAAAACAGGCATTATTTAAATGCGAAGCAGCACCCAACATGATTGAACGCGCCCCCCACCAGTGATGTCAGTTGATTGACGGGTAGACATGGTTTTAGATAAATGACGTTACAAGCCTGCAAGATAGAGGTTCCACACCCCTGCTGCAAGAGTTCCATCTGGCGAGAATTCATTTTCAAAACTGAAATTGATTATCTATCATCTATCTATCTATCTATCTATCTATCATCTATCATCTATCTATCTATCTAATCTGTACTCTTCTGTGTCTGCACAGATTTCAGCATAACATAAAACAGGAAGAGATTTGGATTACAGGGATTTGATTGAGGTCTTTGCTTCCAAGAAGGCTCAGAAAAGTTCATTTCATTAAACAGGGTAGTAGAGAGTTGACTCCTAAACAACTAATCACTCCACCATTGTATATCAATGAACAGGTTTGTCACCAATTCACCATATGTCCTTCCTACCATGATATCAAACAATATGCTTTGAGAGGAATGTTTGGTTTTGCTCTTTCTGTTTATATAAGGAGTATCACATATGGAGGGGACCCGTTTGTGACTGGTATTCTTGTACTTACAAGTGTAGTGTTGATATAAGATATTAAATAATATTCTTTGCTCAGGTTGTAATAAACATTAACCACACAGAATGTACCGTATTTTTTGCCCCATAAGACGCACCGGCCCATAAGACGCACGTAGATTTTAGGGGGGGAAATAAAGGGGGAAAAATTATTTTCCCCCCAGGTGCGCTGCGCTAATCCAGAAGCTTGGGGCAAGCTGAGGTCAGCGCGCCCCAAGCTTCTGCGTGCCGGCAAGCAGTCCGCTGCCGCCCCAAGCCTCCCGCACCCGGCAGGAGGTCCCGCTGGGTGCGCAAGGCTTGGGGCGGCAGCGGACTGCTTGTGCGCACCTAGAAGCTTGGGGCGTGCTGAGCTCAGCACGCCCCAAGCTTCTGCATGCCGGCAAGCAGTCCGCTGCCGCCCCAAGCCTCCCGCACCCGGCAGGAGGTCCCGCCGGGTGCGCAAGGCTTGGGGCGGCAGCGGACTGCTTGCGCGCACCTAGAAGCTTGGGGCGTGCTGAGCTCAGCACGCCCCAAGCTTCTGCATGCCGGCAAGCAGTCCGCTGCCGCCCCAAGCCTCCCGCACCCGGCAGGAGGTCCCGCCGGGTGCGCAAGGCTTGGGGCGGCAGCGGACTGCTTGCGCGCACCTAGAAGCTTGGGGCGTGCTGAGCTCAGCACGCCCCAAGCTTCTGCATGCCGGCAAGCAGTCCGCTGCCGCCCCAAGCCTCCCGCACCCGGCAGGAGGTCCCGCCGGGTGCGCAAGGCTTGGGGCGGCAGCGGACTGCTTGCGCGCACCTAGAAGCTTGGGGCGTGCTGAGCTCAGCACGCCCCAAGCTTCTGCATGCCGGCAAGCAGTCCGCTGCCGCCCCAAGCCTCCCGCACCCGGCAGGAGGTCCCGCCGGGTGCGGGAGGCTTGGGGCGGCAGCGGACTGCTTGCGCGCACCGAGAAGCTTGGGGCGGGCTGAGCTCAGCTGGCCCCAAGCTTCTAGGTGCGCGCAAGCAGTCCGCTGCCGCCCCAAGCCTCGCGCACCCAGCGGGACCTCCTGCCGGGTGCGGGAGGCTTGGGGCGGCAGCGGACTGCTTGCGCGCACCGAGAAGCTTGGGGCGGGCTGAGCTCAGCTGGCCCCAAGCTTCTCGGTGCGCGCAAGCAGTCCGCTGCCGCCCCAAGCCTCGCGCACCCAGCGGGACCTCCTGCCGGGTGCGCGAGGCTTGCAGACACTCGCCCGAAGCAGGGGGGGCCCTCCAGAGGGCTCCCCGTGCTTCGGGCGACAGGCTGCCGCCCCAAGCCTCGCGCACCCGGTCGGACCTCCTGCCGGGCGCGCGAGGCTTGCAGGCATTCGCCCCATTAAGACGCACCCCGATTTCCCCTTCATTTTTGGAGGGGAAAAAGTGCGTCTTATGGGGCGAAAAATACGGTATTATGATACATTTTTCCACTAAAGATTCCTGTGCAGAATTAAACAAACACTTATGCCTGACTTGCTTTCATACCTTTAAGGAGTTCCAAACAACTCTCTTGTCCAGACTCCCCCCCCCAAAAGAACCATGGATGAGGCCCACACTTAGGTCTGTCCGCCTCCCTCATCCATTGATCATTTCTGCCTGCCAGCCTTGGGGCATTTTAGGGCATGTTCTATGGGGCAGGGTTGTCCCACAAGAGGTGACGGTGGCCCACAGCCATTGGGAAGATGCGAGGGGTCTCTAGCAGAGGGGAGGGGTCGCTACAGAGGTACTACAGAGCGCTACAGAGGCGCTACAGAGGGTAGCGATTAATCCTCATTCCCTTCTAGTGCAATGTGCAGGCAAAACCATGGGAGAACTAATAAAGCCCATTCCTTTCTTCCCAGTAGAAGAGGCTACAATGTTTGGGGCTTTTGATCGGGAGAGAGGAGGACACAATTAAATTTGAGTGACTGTCCTGATCAAGGTCCAAACGATTGTGCATGGTGTAAAGGAAGCTAGCACCTCTTCCTACAACTGACTCCACTCTCTTTTTACTCCAGCACCTGGATGGGTTTCCCCATAGGTCAGCAGGGTGGGAGTGGGGGGAGGCCCTGATCCAACCCATTATAGTATATAGCAGGAAATCTGCTGTCATTATACAAAAGGGGAAAGATAAAAATCCATTTATTCGAAGCAGTTTACTTTTCAGCCAAAAAAAAAAAGGCTTACAAATTATTATTATTTTTAATTAAGGCAGTCCCTGCCCTCAGGATTGCAACCCAAAAGACATGACACAAAAGGGAAAAGGGAGGGAGGAGGATAAAAGCAAACTCTGTAACCAGTTCGTGAAGTTGCACATCTTTTAATGGACAACTGGGATGGAAACAGTTCAGGTAGCCTGATGGAATAGCTACTGATAGAAAGGCAACTGTTGAACAACAAAGGCAGCTGGTTTCTCAGCAGAGCTGCCAGAATAACCCTGCTTCCCTTTTCTGCATATGACCAATGTGTTAACAGCTGTTGCCAGCTTACATCATCAAAGTGGAAATTAGGTAAGAAAATACTGAGGGGGACTATTGGCTACTGGGGAATGAGTGAAGAGTGAGACGATCCAACATTTCTGTGGTTTATCCATACTCCAGTGAAAATTCTGTGCAGTCACAAAGATCCTCCAAAAGGCCTGACTTTCTGCCTCCCCAAACAACTGGTATAATCGACCCACAAACCCAGGCTCACTCTCGTGCAGGCAAGAAGGACCCTCGTTTAGTGGATCTCGGTTTAATTGTGGGGGGGGGGAGAGTAGAACATTGACATGTGGGTGGAAAACTTAGCATGAAATTGCAGATTCTGGAAGAGGACTGAAGTTGCTGTGCTCCTCCTCCGGTCCTCCTGGTGGTAATAAATAATAAAATAATAAAATAATGATAATGATAATAATAAATTTATTATTTATACCCTGCCCCTCTGGCTGGGTTTCCCCAGCCATTCTGGGCAGCTTCCAACAAAAGATTAAAAATACACACAACCCTAAGCTAAGCCATTATCTGGCTTAGCGCATTCTCCAAACCTGGGTTCATGGTTTGTCTCACTCCAGATAAACTAAGTTCCAACTAAGGTTCGTTCTTCATTTACAGTTTGTGGTTTTTCTAGAGTTAGACAAACTAAGATAACATGCTAGGCTAGTTATGCAGAAACTTTTGGCCCTTCATATGTTTTTGAACTACAACTCCCATCATCCCTGTCGATTGACCATGCTTGCTGGAGCAGAAGGGAGTCGTAGTTCAGCAACACAGGGAGGGCCAAAGGTTCCCAACACCTATGCTAACCCAAGCCACTGGTTAGCTCATAGCAGCATGGCAGAAGCGGGACTGGGGAAGAAGCAAAGTGATCACCATCTCCTTTCTGAGAACTTGCATGCTAAAGTTTGGCTTAGCATTACATGCAAACTGAGCCAGAATTACTGAAGCACTTGGGAGAGACATATTCTGCATGCATTCTCCATCTCTGCAAGCAGACCTCATGGTTAGAGCATCAAATCCAACATTTGTACATTAAAAACAACAACAACCCTGGCTTTGTGTTAACATCGATGGCAACCAGCCACAATGACTGTGTTCTACTTCTACAGTCAGAGGCATGATGCCTCTAAATACCAGATGATGGGAACTGCAGGAGAGGGAAGCTGCTGCTGTGCTAACGTCTCACTTGCAGGCTTCCCACTGACATCTGGTCGGCCACTGTGAGAAAGAAGATGCTGTCCTAGATGTGCCATTGCCTCACCATGTGTTCTTCTCTTGCCTAATGAAGAGTTCTGGAGAACTCAAAGACTTGCCACACTTCTGCTGGTTCTAATAAAGATGTTTCCCAACTGCAGATTTCCACATTTTCTATTATGGACCAACATGGGTATCTGCTTAGTACAAACAAACAATGTTCACAATGCCATTACTAACATTTGCGCAATGCCTTAGTCTGCTACCTGTTTTTAGATGCAGCCTCAAATTCTTCTTAATGCTGCGGCTTTGTTGTGTATTTTAGTGTTATGTTGTTCACTGCCCTGGCCAGTAATTAGACTTTTGGATGGATGCAAAAGTTGTAAACAAGCCAAATATAAAACCAGTTAGTTCTTCACAGAATATCCACCAGTATCCATTACTTCACATAATGCTTCCTTTTCTTTTCTTTTGACTTCCTTTCCCTTTCATGATTCATTAAAGGGAGCCCTGCTGTATCAAATGTCCACCTAGTTCAACTTTGAGGCCAGCCCTACCATTGGACAAAAGTAGATACCTCAGGTAGCAGGTGCTGGGAGGCTGGGAGGCATTCCCACAGGCTAGCCTGATGCCGTCAGTGTTCAAGTCAGAGTCATCAGCCTGTCAGGTCATGTTATGCACATAGAAGAGAGGGGACCATTTTGTCCTCAGGCAGCAAAGTCTTTGAGCTAGCCCTGCATCCCAGAGTGGCCAGCCAGTTGTCTCCAAGAAGCCCACAAGCATGACTTGAAGACAATAGCCCTCCACCATTGCTGCCCTGCTCAGCAACAGGTTTTCAGTGTATACTGATTTTGAACATGGAAAATCCACAGAGCTATCATGTTTAACAGCTACTGATACACTATCCTCCATTAACTTGTCCAATCCCCTTTTAAAGCTATCTCAGGTAGCAGCCATCCAACATCCAGTGGCAATGAATTCCACAGATTTTTTCTCCGCTATAAAAACCCACTCCCAATAAAAAGAACCAAGTGTTCTCCGATAGCACCTTATGGATACAATTGTACCTCGGGTTGTAGACGCTTCAGGTTACAGACTCCGCTAACCCAGAAATCGGATTAAGAACTTTGCTTCAGGATGAGAACAGAAATTGTGCGGCGGCGGTGACGGCAGTGGGAGGCCCCATTAGCTAAAGTGGTACCTCAGGTTAAGAACAGTTTCAGGTTAAGAACAGAACTCCAGAACGAATTAAGTTCTTAACCCGAGGTACCACTGTACCTGAACAAAGAATGCACGGTGCTGCTGTCCTCATAGCTCAGGGGTGAAGTCTGTGATCTTAAAAGGTTAGCAGTATGATGCTGGGAGAATTATTTGAGGTCTGTGCTAATAATAGTGATATGAATGTGCAGCCCTTTCCAAATTATCCAGGGTTATAGAGCACAAACACAGAGGATGACTCCTGTAAATAGCACTGTGCATATTCATGTATTGGGTCATGTAACATGAAAGTTTGGCAAACATGCTGAAGAATTTACTATGCTTCTCATGCGGAGCGGCTAGTAGTAGAACAGGCCTGCCCACATTCCCAGTAAGTAGAGGATTCAACTGCAGGAAGTTTTAAGATCTTTTGCTGGGAGATATATTAAGGGACATAAAGTGGGGAAAAGGATAGCGAGTATCTGCTGCAGAGCAGGACTACGTACATGACTGCTGTTTGAGATTTGCTTCAAGTGGGAAATCTGCTCCTATCTTTACAGGAGTTCCCATCATCACACACTGACCTCTAGTGTACTAAGAAAGAATCAAGCTTACCAGAGAGCTTGGGAAAACATTTAGGGAGAAGAGTGGCAAGGAGACTGAGGCTGCATTCAGACACCACTTTATTTCTTACCTATTAATTTTCACATTTTGTGTGATCTTTCACATGACTTAAAAGCCATTTTTGAAAAACTGGTGAAATCTAGTAGACGTTCAGCTCTCATTTCCATGCTAATTGTTTCCAGGGAAAGTAAAAAAAAAACTATTTGCAGTCCCATTAACTCAGAAAATCACGGGAGTTTTGAATTTTTATGTTCCTGCAGTTTTCAGGATCATGCCACTGCTGCTAACATGATGAAATATAGGGTGTTATCATGGCATACAGTTCTTTTCTGCCTTTTTAAATTTTAATGCAACACAGAGGCATATCCATTAGAAAGCCACAGTTCTGTAATAATAATAATAATAATAATAATAATAATAATAATAATAATAATAATAATAATAATAATAATAATAATAATTTATTTATACCCCCCCCCCCAATCTGGCTGGGTTTCCCCAGGCACTCTGGGCGGCTTCCAACAGGAGATTAAAATACAATGATTCATCCAATATTAAAAGCTTCCCTAAACAGGGCTGTCTTCAGATGTCTTCCAAACGTCCGATAGTTGGTTATTTCTTTGACATCTGATGGAAGGGAGTTCCACAGGGCGGGCGCCACTACCAAGAAGGCCCTCTGCCTTGTTCCCTGTAATTTCGCTTCCCGCAGTGAGCGAACTGCCAGAAGGCCCCTCGGCGCTGGACCTCAGTGTCCAGGTTGAATGATGGGGGTGGAGATGTTCCTTCGGGTATACTGGGCTGAGGCCATTTAGGGTTTTAAAGGTCAGCACCAACAATTTGAATTGTGCCCAGAAACATACTGGGAGCCAATGTAGGTCTTTCAGTACCAGTGTTATGTGGTCTTGGCGGCCACCCCCAGTCACCAGTCTAGGTGTTGCATTCTGGATTAGTTGGTAGTTTCTGGGTCACCTTCAAAGGTAGCCTCACGTAGAGCGCATAGTCCAAGCGGGAGATAACCACAGCATGCACCACTCTGGCAAGACAGTGCACGGGCAGGTAGGGTCTCAGCCTGCGTACCAGATGGAGCTGGTAGACAGCTGCCCTGGGCACAGAACTGACCTGCGCGTCCATGGACAGCTGCGCACCTGCTCCTTCAGAGGCACAGTTGCACCATTCAGGACCAGGGAGTCCCCCAACCCACCCACCCCCTGTCCCCCAAAAGCAGTACTTCTGTCTTGTCTGGATTCAACCTAAATCTGTTAGCCACCATCCATCCTCCAATCGCCTCCAGACACTCACACAGGACCTTCACCACCTTCACTGGTTCCGATTTAAAAGAGAGGTAGAGCAACAGGTACTGCAGTGTAAAAGGAATGTTGGAAACTGGGACAGAAGCACTAGCACTATAAGCACTATAAAACTTGCACAATAAACCCAATGTCTAACTGCAACCTCAGTGTCTCTTTACAGTGGTATAGCTCTCATGGCCCCTGTTAGCACTACAGTGGTACCTCTGGATGCATTCCGTTCCAGAGCCCCGTTTGCATCCTGAAGCAAACACAACCAGTGTGTGTGGGTCACGACTCGCTGCTTCCGCGCATGCACGTGACATCATTTCGAGCGTCTGCGCATGTGTGAGTGGTGAAACCATCGTCGCAGAGCGCAACCCGAAAAGGCTTAACCTGAAGCAACTTCAACCCAAGGTATGACTGTACACCTATTAAAGGGATCACTGAATTGGCTCCCTAATATATTACTTTTGCACTTACACTACAAAACATATTTAAGGGGGTAGGAGACCAAAATAAAACTACTCGTAAAAGGGTGCTAATATCTATCGAGGCAAATGGTATTGGGGGGAAAGAGAAACAATTACAGAGAAATTTGAACACTCTAATATTTATAGAAATGCATTAATACTTCAACATTTGCACACTAATCATTTTCCTACGGTATCTGTGGTGGTGCGTGCAGAAACTGCCTTCTTGAGTGTTGGACTCCACTATGCATTTTGTCAGCTCAATCCACCAAAACATGTGTTCACATGCAGGGAAGTCCCTAACTCACTCCCTACTGCCACAAGAAATCGTGGCAGCAGCATAACTTTCCAGCTTGCTTGAAGGCAAATGGGTCTTGGACAGAGTAAAAACAACAACAACAGGCCAAGCTTCCATCTACTTCAGCCCCCAAATTAAGGCTATGTTTCTCAGCTGAGCTAACATAAAGATAGATGAAAAGTAGCCTCACTGACCCTGTTACTTAATTTACAGGGGGTGGCAGCAAGAGCAGCTCCTCTTTAGTCCCATTATCTTAGGGGCAGGGAATAGAAGGAGGAAAACTCTGGTCCTAAACTTCCACTGCCTTGCAGGATATCTTTGGGAGAAGAAAAGGCTAAGGAGTAAACCCTACACAAATCAGCTGGATTGCACCTTGTACACCTCCTTCAGGCAACTTGTGCAGCCAAGCTGGTGCTAAATGCATTGCTCTGCTTTCCTTTGGACCACACCAGTGAGGCCGAAAAGGGGGGTTCAGCCCAGGACCCCCATACACACTGCTCAGACTTGTTTTGTCCCAGGGTCCTTTGGTGCTGCTAAGTTTGACATCACCCCTGGAGTCATACTCCATTGTCTCTCAAAACAGACAGATGCCAACAAAAACATTGTGGTGGTGTGGTAAGGATTACACATAATTACTGCAGAGTTTTCAACCCAGAAGGCTTCTCATAACACTGGGAAACAATGGCTTGTTATTGTCTAAATCTATACATATTGTTCATACAACATAGCAACTATTGTAATTGTATACGGATTGCTCAGCAGATTGAAACCAATATTTGGGTTAGGGCTGGTTCACACATCCTTCATCATCACATGAGGACACATGTGCGGAATGGGCCAACGAAAATACAACTATTGCAGCTAACACTTTCTAGCTGCCTCAAATGCAAATGTTGTCAATGGAGGCGGTTCACACACTACTCACGCGTAGACAAACGTGCACCCTGCATCTCAAAAAATTGACATGGTGTTTTAGTGAGGACACTTGCACATGCTACATCCAGTTTTATGGCTGACTTTTAGCTCCTATTAAGGCTTCAGCAACACCAGACAACATTGGACAACCCAGCAGAGTTAACCCGAGGGAGTTTAGACATAGGCAAAGAAGGGAATTGTGAATTATGAACCTGAAGTGAAAAGGCATCAAGTCAAATGCAACAAGAAGCTGCTTAAAAATGCAAATTGAAATGTTAAAACCCTTTTATCAGCTCCATTAGAAAGTTACTTCAAGGGAACTGGATCCCTTTTCTCCCCACTCTGACCCCAATTAGAAGTTAAAAATGTCTCTCTAAGCAGTATAATGTAGAATTTGATTGTGTCAGAGAAATATTTAAAACGGGGAAGTAGAAGAGGTCTAGATGGACAGCCTGTAATTAAAGCACCAAGCCCAATTAAACCATTTCTCCTCATTCATCCACAGAACAGGACTTATTCATTATTTCATTAAATGCAAGGATCAGACCCACACATGGGCTTCCTTGGCATTCAATTTGGGTTTCTGAGCCTCTAAAATGAACAGGAAACAATGCACCTTCCAGTCTGCACCAGCATATGAACGAACTGGAACATTTACATTAATTAAACCAGGACTAGGTGTAATAGTCCAGAAATTGTGGACTATTGCTCAGATAATCATGCTGCTGGACCTTCATGGGAGTTGCAGTCCACATCCTATCTCCTACTCTTGAAGGATTGTGAATAGCCTCACATACTGGGGGTGGGAGATCTGCCCAGTGATGGGCAGGTGTGCACCTTGGGATGCTCGGGTGGCTTACTTAAAACTGGGGTGAGGGTGGGGAATCCAAGCTTAAGGCAGAGTAAAAGATGCATATACCATTTCCAAAGTTATAGAAATTTTTCATGAATAATTGGAAGAGCAGAATTTACGGCAGAGCCAACTCATAAAAGGATTACAAAACCGAGTGCAAAAAATCTATTCACCCTTCTTGGTTTTGTAGAGCAAAGATTGCCTGTTCTCTCATAAAAAGTTGTACAAGGACGCATTCTATTTTGTTCTGGTTGTTGCACTTCAAATCTGTGGAGGACAAGGCTATTAAAAGCTACTGGCCATGGTGGCTTTCCAGTGCTGGACGCAATACGGCTCTGAATATCAGTTGCACAGAATCACAATCAGGGAGAGAGTACTGTTGAGCTCAGGTCCTGCATGTGGTCTTCCATAGTCAGCCATGGTGAGAAAAAGGAGCTAGACTAGACTGGCCTTTGATCTGAACAAACAGGGCTCATCTCATGTCCTTCTTATGTCCATGAAATAAAATAATGCAGATGACACCAAACTGGGAGGGGTGGCTAACACCCCAGAGGACAGGATCACACTTCAAAACGACCTTGACAGATTAGAGAACTGGGCCAAAACAAACAAGATGAACTTTAACAGGGAGAAATGTAAAGTATTGCACTTGGGCAAAAAAAATGAGAGGCACAAATACAAGATGGGTGACACCTGACTTGAGAGCAGTACATGTGAAAAGGATCTAGGAGTCTTGGTTGACCACAAACTTGACATGAGCCAACAGTGTGACGCGGCAGCTAAAAAAGCCAATGCAATTCTGGGCTGCATCAATAGGAGTATAGCATCTAGATCAAGGGAAGTAATAGTGCCACTGTATTCTGCTCTGGTCAGACCTCACCTGGAGTACTGTGTCCAGTTCTGGGCACCACATTTCAAGAAGGACACTGACAAATTGGAACGTGTAAAGAGGAGGGCAACCAAAATGGTCAAAGGCCTGGAAACTATGCCTTATAAGGAACGGCTAAGGGAGATGGGCATGTTTAGCCTGGAGAAGAGGAGGTTAAGGGGTGATATGATAGCCATGTTCAAATATATAAAAGGATGTCATATAGAGGAGGGAGAAAGGTTGTTTTCTGCTGCTCCAGAGAAGCGGACACGGAGCAATGGATCCAAACTACAAGAAAGAAGATTCCACCTAAACATTAGGACGAATTTCCTGACAGTAAGAGCTGTTCGACAGTGGAATTTGCTGCCAAGGAGTGTGGTGGAGTCTCCTTCTTTGGAGGTCTTTAAGCAGAGGCTTGACAACCATATGTCAGGAATGCTCTGATGGTGTTTCCTGCTTGGCAGGGGGTTGGACTCGATGGCCCTTGTGGTCTATTCCAACTCTATGATTCTATGATTCTATGAATGCTTTCCCATTGGTAACAGTTCTGATCTACAAAATTCAATGAATGCCTTCCTTGAACCATGCTGGTCCAGTCCATAAGCCAGTTTCTTTAGAAGCCTTTGCAGATGCTACTGGTTGGTTGTGCTATTAAGCTGCATCCATTAAAGATGACACGCCTGGCAAGTGCAGGCTTCTTAAGCAAAGTGCCACATGCCCATTGCATATTTCTGATCAACAACAGAGAGGCCTACTTGCAAAGCAGCTATTTGCCAAGCATATGGATCTCTTTAAACATAACCATCTGGGTACATCTTGAACACGCTAATAGTAGCAATGCTTCAAAGAGAAGTCTGAAATATAACCGGGGAAACCTAAGCTGACCAAATCAGATGTCAAAAGAGAATGACTTGCAGGAAATGCTCCTGCAAATTTTGCAATCTATCTCCCCTCCCCGTGGTTTTTTTTTTTAATTGATCCACAATTTACTATTTTATTCATCCTTTTCTATATAATCATACAGAGGTTTGTGCAATTCTCTAAACCAGCCTTCCTCAACCTGGTGCCATCCAAATGCTTTGAACTACCATTCCCCTCATCCATTCTCCTCATGCTAGCTGGGGCTTATGAGACTTGAAGTCGAAACACCTGGAGGGCACCAAGCTGGGGAAAGCTGATGGCAAGGATAGGAGTCCAGACAATACCTGCAAGTCTCCTGAGGTCTTCAGACAGGTAGAGCACTTTCTGCAGGAAGAGCAGGCCTAGACCATGTATTTTTATAAACTCAAATGATGTAGAAATTGTTGGCCATCAAAACACACACTCGTCTCCAGTAGATAATTGTGAATATGTGGCAGCAAGAACTTGGGAGCATTTGTTTAGACCCAGATGCAGAAATCTGTATACGTGCAAGTTAACCAGAAACATTCAGGAACAACACTGCGGTGACATAAATATATTTTTTGTTGCTGCGTTGTGACAAAAATGGAATGAGGCTTTCTGCATATGAATCGGGGGCTTCACTTCTGAATAAACATGTGCAGAACTGTGCTTCATGGCTTGTAATATCCTGTGCAATGAGAGAGAGAGAGAGAGAGAGAGAGAGAGAGAGAGAGAGAGAGAGAGAGTGTGTTTTGGACAGGAGGAAGAACTGGAGAGGTCACAGGTGGAAGTTCCTGGTGGTAAAAGGAATAATTGTAATGATGCAGAGGAACTAGAGGAGGCACTAGGAGGAATTAGAGAGGGAGGAAAGTCCTGGAGTGGGGTCATACTGTGGTAAATGGTTGAGGGAGGTTTAAAGACAGGCCCAAGGAAGAGAAGCTCTCTCTGTGTGGGACGTTAGTATTATAACTGTTTTACTTTATTACACTGGGCTCCTTGAAGAAGAGGAGAAGACATGGAGATGGGGGTGAAGGTGAAAATGAGAGTGCAAAGGTAGCTGCAGAATAGGATGGTGTAATTTCTCAATTTGGAGAAAGGTGTGAGAGGAGGAAGACCTAGGCTGCCATGGGGGATGGAGGTGAAAATAAGGGACTTTGTAGTTACACTGGGTGGGAAGGGAAAGTTCTAGGGGGTTACCATGGGGGAGTGATGGTGGTGCATCAGTGAGCAGAGTTTCCCCTAGGGATAAACAACAACATTCAGATTCCTGCATTTGCAGGGGGTTGGACTAGATGACCCTTTGGTTCCTTCCAACTCTAAGATCCTAGGAAAACAAAAGAACTCTGCCAGCAGAGCATTATGGCACAAGTTCTGTCGATAACCAGTTAGACAAGTCCTGCAGCTGCATGGTACGGTACTCTGTAACAAATGCTTAGCTGAAAAGGTTCATGCAAATCACCAGCTAAGCAAAGATAGGAAACCAACACAGAGTCAACTGAAAGTGATTTTCTGTTGTTTCAAAGGCAACTGAATAGCACCTATAAAATAAAAATGGCAACCAAACATTTAAACACAAAGGCAACAGAAGGGAGAGGATTCAGTATGCAAAAATAAATAATAAAAATCAGTTATCCCTTTTTACCTCTTAAGATTTTAATGCATGCTTGCAACACACCTGGCTGCTCATTCTCCTGTAGCAGCAGGCTATTTCCTACACATGACATTGAATTTTCCCTCTTCCTGAACCAAGTAATCTGTCATTCACAGTAGAGTAACATGATAACCCTTCCTTCCAAGGGTGCGTCTGAGCTATTAAGATTTTTTTAACTCTCTAAATTCTGGTGAATTGACGGGCCAACCAAAAGCAATTTGGATCCATGGAAAAGAAGAAGAAATGGCATGTAGGCTGTTAAGGAGGATTTTGGAGCAGCTCAGCTCCTTTGCCTGTAGCTGCTGATCATGTCGAGATAGTAGGAATCTACACAGTGCATGAATCTGAACTTCATACCCATGGATGCACCAGATCAGTGCAATGTATTTGATTACTTCCTTTCATAATGAACTCTCACAGTTCTCTCCATGATCGCAGACAGAAAGAGAAAGTAGTGTCAATTTCATCCTAGTTCTGGCTGAATCAGAGATCTGTTTGAAGCAGCAGGCAGTCTGACTCAGCACTTGGGTGTTGGGTGTTAGGAGTGTACCATTGAAAGGCTACTCATTGATCCTGCTTTGCACCACAAATGGCCGGACAGTGCTTCTTGCTTGTCTTGATGAAAGACTGCAATGGTTGTGAGCGTGCATATAGAAACTAGCCTACTGCACAGGAGTAAAATTTGCATTCATTGCTTTGCCTGCTTTTGCCTCTGGCCTTGCCCAGTGCTGCCATGTGGCCCCCAGAATGTTGCCCGAAAGGAAATGTGGATCTCTCTCTCTCTCTCCATATTTACGCAGAGGTAGTCAAATCTTTCAAAAGCTACTAATACCTCAAGTGACAGGACATATATGGTAGATGGCATTTACTACTTTCATATCCCACCTTTCTTCCCTGATGGAATTCAACACAGTGCGCATAGGGTTCCCATTTAGGGCACCGACCAGGCATAGATCTGCTTAGCTTCACCAAGGTTGTTGCACAGCATCGTATACCTGCAAGAGGCAGGCACATCTGCAAGGATTACTGTTTAACAGTTGGGCAATATTGCAGTCGTAAGGCAACAAAAGATCAAATGTCTGTTCTGAAAGCTTGCCTACCCGGTAAGCTCAATTGGGAGCAAAGCTGGAGTCCTAAGAGTCCCATCATGGAATGGGCAATGGTAGTCTAAGCCTTTGCCCTCCCCTTCCAACAAGATGAGAGCTTCTGAAAGACATTAGAACTCATTGTACACAGCAGCCAATGCCTCAATTGCCTGAACACAGCAAGAGCTGAAGAGTTTTTCCCCGTTTTTGTTTCCATATTTATTCCCCAAGTCTGTATTACTGTAACAATCAGAACCAGATTTTCTTTTATGAACATCAGTCTAACTTCCAGATGTGTACGAATCTGATTTATGACCATTAGCAGTCTAAGTTCTTTGTGCATGTGCTGTCTTGTTTGCCGGAGGCTTAATCCTCCTCAACCACGCATTCAACTTTAAGAACCGCGCGCACGCACACACACAAATATTTTTTACAAAGCTGAACTCCAGGGCACAATTATAGCTTGCTACATCTGTGCTAAATGCAAAGGCCTCGAGAAAAACACTGCCTTTTAAAACGGAACTGTCAAAATGAAGTGCCAAGGTGTCTCTGTCTTGCAGCCAAGCTCCAGGGCATCAGAGGAGGAAGCAAGAGATTTTTGCTTTTACACACAAATACTGCAAAGGGTATTAAATTACATCAGAATTACTCCTTATATTGAGAGGATTAGGACATGGGGCGGGGTAAATTACATGGTGACGGGGGGGGGGAATTGTGGCAACTCTCCTCTAGCAATCTCAAGTAAGTAAATGCATGTAACACGTGAACTGAAATAATTGCACATTATTTACTTGCTCCCACTTCCTTTGTTGTCCGCCATGTAGAGTCCGTCACAACAGTTTAAAGGTCAACCCAAAAGCAACAATTTCTGATAGCCCTGGTTAGATATAGACCCACCAGCTTTTGCTGCAAAGGTTCGTTTGTGCACACAAAAGCCAACAGAGGAGTGTCAGGGAAAGGAATATCACTGAAACCCAACATTCAAGGTTCAGTAAATTGTAGTCCTTTAGGTATGCAAATAGGAGTCTTTGTGTACAGATTTCATATTCCGCTGCTGAAAGGATGTCACGGTGTACTTAAATTACACTACAATCAACTTGTTAGAGCAGCTCAGAAAATCAGCTACACCTAGATGCAATTTATCCAATTTCATTTGCGATCTTGTAATTCAGTAACTTAGCTGACCTGCACAAAAGAACATTTTAAAGAAGCTGACAGTGAGCCGTGATGATAGCGTGAATGGCAGTTATCCCAGAAAATGCACTATTATAACCCTCAGGCAGCATCAGTTAACTCAAAACATAACTGCTATAGGAGTAAAAGCTTGTTTACTATGCATATGGAACTCTGGGCTAAAGCATACCGTAGAAAGCATTACAGTGGTACCTCGCAAGACGAATGCCTCGCAAGACAAAAAACTCGCTAGACGAAAGGTTTTTTCGTCCGCGATTTGCCTCGCAAGACGAATTTCCCTATGGGCTTGCTTCGCAAGACGAAAACGTCTTGCGACTTTGTTAAGCCGTTTAAACCGTGCTTCACAAGACGAAAAATTCGCTAGACGGCAAAACTCGCGGAACGAATTAATTTCGTCTTGCGAGGCACCACTGTACTGGATTTTAGAGTTACAATGGATATAAATGATAGCACTTTTCAGGGGGGTGGTAGCCAACCAGACACCCACAGGCACTGTGGTGCCTTCCAAGCCCCCCTGTGAGGCAACTGGGGGGGTATTATGTATGCATGTGTAGTTAACCATAATTTGTCCAACGGACAATCACACAAATTATATCTTGTCTCTCCAAAGCTTTCTTCCCTTTCCAGCTAATCTTGCTTCATGCCTTTGTAGCCTGGTGAAGGTGGAATCGTAAAAAAAACACACAAAAAATGATTAATGAAAGCTTCCAAGTTCAAGCACAGTACTGAGCCATAGGTTAGAACAAACCAAGGTTCATTAGCCAACAACAAACCATGGCTTCATAACATGTTTTATTGACAGTAAACAAAGCCTGATTAAGCTGTTGAGCAGAGCTGAACAAACCATAATTTAATAATCCACTGCTTCACATTACATATGAACCAGTAGACATTTCTCTCTACTACACAGAGAGCAGAACAAAGGTAATGTGCCTCTTTCCCTTGTCTCCTTTACCAGTGTGTGTGTGTGTGTGTGTGTGTGTGTGTGTGTTTACAAGCATAATACCACTTCTCTTATGCTAGCAATTATATGCACAAGGGATGCATGTTCAGAGCTATGCTAGCTCCAGGCAAGTGTCCAAACAAACTCATGCCAAGTATCTAATGGAGGCTGAACTTCATGCTAAAGAGGCAAGTCAAGGTGATTTAAGTTTAGATGCTGAAGACAGGAGCAACTCTCTTTAAAAACACATTTTTTCCCCTGGTTCTTTTGGCCTATGTTCAAACACACAACAAAATCATCCTTCATACAGTTTGCAAGGTAGGAATTAACTCAAACCACATAACCAGAAAGCATATAGGATGAAAATTCACACAGTTGCACTGATGCTCTTGGAAAACTTTCCTTACAACTTCTGCTCTCCACTGGAAACTCTTTCTGCAAAATCTGATGGCACAAATGCATTACACATGCTGACAAACAGTGCTGTGCATTTAAAAATATATCCTCTATTCCTACTGTGGCTGCATACAAAAAAAGGGGGGGCATGTTAATCATTTGCCCAAGAAGCAGGCATTAAGGGCAACATCTTACACATAATTTCTGCATGCGTTTTGCAATGCCTACAGTACAGCCTCTCTTGAAAGGTCTACTATAAAGAAAATTCTGCCACTGACAGATATGAGATTCAGCTACAATTCTGCACACATTTTGTATGGTTAGAGGAAACCACACATACCAAAAGCCACAGGCAACTGGCACATTAAAAGCTGCTGTAAGATCACTGTGTATCACATCTCTATACGTTAAAAGGTGGCGGGGGAGAGGGAGTTCATTTACTCATGCGATATCTACAAAGAGCCCCCTGTGTAAGGCCATCTAAGTTGGTACAGATATAATAGACATTCTGGAAATTATAAACAGCAAAAACTGGCTGAGAAGGATTTGGGGCAAAACACTGCTTCACTTAGCACGGAACATACTTATTAGGTTGGGAAAGATAGCCAACATGCTGGAAAGAGAGCATTTCAGTTCTTTGATATTACAAACAGCCTGTCAGCTGACCACAAAGTTTCTGGCAAGACTGAAGTACACTGGATTAAAAGTATTGGTTTTCAGCATATGGTATCAAGAGCATGCATACATGTCAGTTGCAGAGACAGCAACGTTTAGTCATACAGCTGCCCTGCAAATGGACTTTGGGACGATTTGGAACCAGCAAAATAATTCTCCATTTTTTATCACAAGGAATCATTGTAGTCTGGTACACCATGTAAGTCGTCTTAATATGGGATTAATGAGCAACGGCATACAAAAACTGGTTGAAACATCCTAGTAACCTGGACCAAATGAGGACGCAGTTATGCAAAAACAAGTTGTGAGGCTTTTCCTCTAAAAAGAAATCAAAATGGCTCACTAAAATGTGTCTTGGAGAAGTTTGGTGCAGTTTTCAAAAGAACTTATTTAAAACTTTCAGCCTGTTATTTCAGTACACTGGGCTGGCTCAGATACAAGACTAAGACTATGGTTTAGCATTGCATGAATAAACCTGCACAAGAATTTGCCTACCAAAGCCTTGAGTTCACACACTTCCCCCCTTCCCTTTTGTTGCATCTGCTTCTGCTATACAACTAACCATAGCTCATTGTTATATATGAACTCCGAAAAGCTATAGGCATTGAACAAGACATGGTCATAAACCTAGGGATAAGATTACAGTGGTGCCCCGCAAGATGAATGCCTCGCAAGAGGGAAAACTCGCAAGACGAAAGAGATTTCCGTTTTGGAGGTGCTTCGCAAAACAAATTTCCTATGGGCTTGCTTCGCAAGACGACAATGTCTTGCGAGTTCCTGCTGGTTTTTCCCCCTCCCCCCTTTTTCTAAGCCGCTAAGCCGCTTATCAGCTGATTCGATCAGCAGATAAGCCGCTAAAAGCCGCTAAAAGCCGCTAATAGCGCTAATCCGCTAATCCTTCAATGGGCTTGCTTCGCAAGATGAAAAAACCGCTAGACGAAGAGAATCACAGAACGGATTCTTTTCGTCTTGCGAGGCACCACTGTATTCTGACCTCAACATTTCAGTTGACACTGGTTTTGTTTACCCTGTGTTTTAAGCAGAGGCAAGCACAAATCCAGGACCAGTATGCCTACGCCTTCAGCAAGATGAAATATATACCTGAATGTTTAGAGTCAAGGAGATATAAAAGTGAAGGTGGGGGGCAGGGAGCAGAAGAGAAGCAGTACTGTTGAAGGCCTGGAACAAATGGCCGGAAGATTCTGCAGAGGGCAACTCTGGTTCCAAGAGGATGAATAAGCAGCGGAAATAGGAGACGCCTTAGTCTTTGCCCCAATGGAAAGGTGATATCTCTGGAAGGTTATATCAGGTTCTTTCATTCTAGCTAAAATTAAGACCACTGCGTATGTTAAAAGGGGGGAAGGAAATATTGGTGGGGGTGGAAAAAATATATTCAAAAGCCTTTACACTTCTCAAAAACATTAACAAAAGACTTCCCTGTTAGGATAGCCTTTTCTTAAATCTTTATTCCTCCTGTTCTGTAAAATGTGAAGGTTCCACAGGTTCTTCTCCTGTTTCATCCATTTGCTCAAGGTCATGTACATAAGTGAATTTTGTAATGCATTTGCCACTATGAGAGGTACCCAACAGATGTTTTAGACTATGGCTCCTATCAGTCACAGCCAGTGGTGTTCTTCAAATGTTTTGAACAACTGTGCTGGCTGGGACTGAAGCGAGCTATAATCCAAAACATCTGGAGGACACCATATTGACGAAGGCTGCAATAGACGGAAGGCGTTCCCCAGCTACAGTCCATGGGCCTCCAGGAATCTGATAGCTTCATTCAGGTGGTCCACAATGGGACTGTGCCTGAAGGGGGGAGATGGCACATCCATCGCATTAGGCATTCATACAGTGGTACCTCGGGTTAAGAATGTAATTCGTTCCGGAGGTCAGTTCTTAACCTGAAACTGTTCTTAACCTGAGGTACCACTTTAGCTAATGGGGCCTTCTGCTGTCGCCGCGCGATTTCTGTTCTCATCCTGAAGCAAAGTTCTTAGACTGAGGTACTATTTCTGGGTTAGCGGAGTCTGTAATTATAATGGGTACAACAGCCAGAAAAATGAAGTGATCAGCCGAAACCCTCAGCAATTTTCAGGTAGTCATAGAGGGGGAAAGCTTGGGAACCACTGGACTAAACACGCGAGCACATTTTGCATGCTGAAGGTATTTATTTATAGCAAGGACACATGTTAGCTCAGAAATGTTAATTTATTACTGCAATGCCACCAGCACCCTTTTCCTAGAAAGCATGCCATGTTAAAACGATTGCAAAAACCAGTAATCAAATTTGTCCTGGCCGCAAAAGAACACAGCTGAAAGACACCATAGACATAATGAAGTGGAAGGGAAAAGGAGAGGACTAAGAATTTTCCTACCAAAACCTTAGGTCATATATCTATCTAACTTGAAAACTAATTGAGTCTTTGCTCTTAAAAGTTAACATCTTGCCAAAAATTACCATGACTGGAAGACCAAAGCAGTGATTTTTTTAAAAAATAGAAAAAGAAAAGAAAGAACCTGGGTGGGTTTTCTTAAATTTGTTTACTCAGCTGTCAAACATTCTCTGTAGCAAGTCAGTTTCCTTTTGTATTGTGGGAAATCTTTCTCCTGAACTTTATCCAACCGCTTAAATCTTCATTACTGCTGAACCTAAACCTTGCATGTGTTCCTTCAGCTCTAGACTGTATCCTTTCAAGCTTAACCAGTTAAGAAGGATCTGAAAACTGTCTCTAAGAAGTGTTAAGTGTTTTTCAAAATGTATCAAGTAGATGAACACCTTTCCCCAAAGAAGCTTTTCACTGAGGTTACTTTCAGAAGTCAGAAGAAGGAATAATTATGAACAGACAGGGGCCAGAAATTATCAGCCTTCAAAGCCTTTCAGAGTTGCGCATAATATAACAAGGAGAAGAGGGGGCCGGAAGTGAGGAACAGATTCAGAAACGTATTCAAAGGGTTTGCTGCAATGTGATTGCAACTAAGAAAGGATATCGAGAAATAATAATAATAATAATAATAATAATAATAATAATAGTGTGCGTGGTCAGCAATGAAAAACTGTTGAGAGAATGAACTAGCTCTTGAAGTGCAGAAATTGTTCCAATGCCAGACAGGGCCATCGCAAGACACTCTGCTGTCTGAGAAGAAAGGTAAGATGGCGTTCCTCTCCATACGAGGTACAGAAGCTGGGAACTGAATTTTACTTTAACACTGGTAATGGAACAGCATCTTCCACTGCACCAGAGGGATGGAAAATGGCTTACAAGGATCAGGGCAGGTCATGTGGAATAGAGAGCTCTGTCATTTGAGGGGGTTGGCCAAAGGGGATTCATGAGGAATGGCTGGTGGGTTGCCCCTAAAGCCCCCATCATAAGCCTCCCAAGGCAACCAACTCTGGTCTTCCAGATGTTGCTGAACCACAACTCCCACCAACCCCAGCAATGGCCATCAATGATGGGAGTTGTAGTTCAAAGGTTCTCCATACCTGACTTAAATGTACTGTAAACATGGACAATGGCCTTCTGTGGCAGAGATATACACTAGCTTCAGTAGGAATGTTTATAAATGAGTGTCCTTAAGTAAGGGCTGCACCACCTTGATTTCACAGGGAGGGGCAGCTTCTTCTGGAATTTCCATCAAACTATTACACCATAGGCAATACTTTAAAAGACAGCATTTTCTGACAAACACTTTGGCATGTTGAACTAAACTGATACAACATCTGCATGAGGGCTCTACTCACAACAGGCATAAACATACTGCAGTGAGTTCTAGACCATCTAGCTTTAACGACTGCATTATGAAGACAGTATGATTAGGCTTCCCTTCCTTGAAACTGGCATCAGAATCTAGGAGTTGCTCCAGTTCATTCAATGAAGCCTTCTCCCCCCCTTGGGTCCTTAAATCACACATTCCTTCATCCCTGACCAGTGGACAAGCTGGCTGGAAATGATGGGAGTTGGACTCCAAGAACAAAGTTGGGGAAAGCTGATGTAGTGAGTACTGCTAGACAATGCAGAAGAGTTTGTGCAGAACTCACCTCTGCAAACCAATGCTCAAGATACTACAACATGCAGTCTGGCTCTCAACACTAAATCCTCAGGCTAAGTAAAGTCCAATATTATGCAAGATAACTTTAGAAGCCAGGCAGCTTAGATTTCATGAGCTTTAGTCCCAATTTAACACATACTGAACAGTAGGACACATTTTCCATATTAAGAATTATGTGATTTCCATAAAGACAATATGCCTGGCCTGCTAGAAGTGAACCAAATTCTTGGGGGGGGTGTTTAGATGTGGGGTTTATTGCATTAGTTTTCCTGGTTAAAATGCTAGCACTTCTGTCATGGTTTCTAATATTCTTTTTATACTGCATTACCTGTTGCATTCTGGAACTGTGGCTTTTTGATCAATATACCGTATTTTGCGCCCCATAAGACGCTCCGGCCCATAAGACGCACCTAGTTTTTTTGGGGGGAAATAAAGGGAAAAAGTTATTTCCCCCCCAGGCGCGGGGCTGGGGCAGCCCGAGCTTCCCCCGACCCCAGCCCCCAAACAGGCAGCTCTCTGCAAGCCGTGGGAGCCCAGCGGTGGTTCCCGCTGCTTGAGGAGAGATCCGCGAAGCCTGCACGTGCTGGGATCAGCGCTTGCAGGCTTCGGGATGCCTGCAACTCTCCCCAAGCAGTGGGAACGTTCCCGCTGCTTGGGGAGAGATCCGCGAAGCCTGCGCGTGCTGGGATCAGCGCGCGCAGGCTTCGGGATGCCTGCAACTCTCCCCAAGCAGTGGGAACGTTCCCGCTGCTTGGGGAGAGATCCGCAAAGCCTGCGCGTTGCTGGGATCAGCGCGCGCAGGCTTCGGGATGCCTGCAACTCTCCCCAAGCAGTGGGAACGTTCCCGCTGCTTGGGGAGAGATCCGCGAAGCCTGCAACTCTCCCCAAGCAGTGGGAACGTTCCCGCTGCTTGGGGAGAGATCCGCGAAGCCTGCGCGTGCTGGGATCAGCGCGCGCAGGCTTCGGGATGCCTGCAACTCTCCCCAAGCAGTGGGAACGTTCCCGCTGCTTGGGGAGAGATCCGCGAAGCCTGCGCGTGCTGGGATCAGCGCGCGCAGGCTTCGGGATGCCTGCAACTCTCCCCAAGCAGTGGGAACGTTCCCGCTGCTTGGGGAGAGATCCGCGAAGCCTGCGCGTGCTGGGATCAGCGCGCGCAGGCTTCGGGATGCCTGCAACTCTCCCCAAGCAGTGGGAACGTTCCCGCTGCTTGGGGAGAGATCCGCGAAGCCTGCACGTGCTGGGATCAGCGCTTGCAGGCTTCGGGATGCCGGCAACTCTCCCCAAGCAGTGGGAACGTTCCCGCTGTTTGGGGAGAGATCCGCGAAGCCTGCGCGTGCTGGGATCAGCGCTTGCAGGCTTCGGGATGCCTGCAACTCTCCCCAAGCAGTGGGAACGTTCCCGCTGCTTGGGGAGAGATCCGCGAAGCCTGCACGTGCTGGGATCAGCGCTTGCAGGCTTCGGGATGCCGGCAACTCTCCCCAAGCAGTGGGAACGTTCCCGCTGCTTGGGGAGAGATCCGCGAAGCCTGCACGTGCTGGGATCAGCGCTTGCAGGCTTCGGGATGCCTGCAACTCTCCCCAAGCAGTGGGAACGTTCCCGCTGCTTGGGGAGAGATCCGCGAAGCCTGCACGTGCTGGGATCAGCGCTTGCAGGCTTCGGGATGCCTGCAACTCTCCCCAAGCAGTGGGAACGTTCCCGCTGCTTGGGGAGAGATCCGCGAAGCCTGCACGTGCTGGGATCAGCGCTTGCAGGCTTCGGGATGCCGGCAACTCTCCCCAAGCAGTGGGAACGTTCCCGCTGCTTGGGGAGAGGTCCGCGAAGCCTGCACGTGCTGGGATCAGCGCTTGCAGGCTTCGGGATGCCGGCAACTCTCCCCAAGCAGTGGGAACGTTCCCGCTGCTTGAGGAGAGGTCCGCGAAGCCTGGAGAGCGAGAGGGGTCGGTGCGCACCTACCGCTCTCGCTCTCCAGGCTTCAGCGAAAGCCTGCATTCGCCCCATAAGACGCACCCACATTTCCCCTTCATTTTTGGAGGGGAAAAAGTGCGTCTTATAGGGCGAAAAATACGGTACTGCACACCCAAAAGGTGAGGTTTGAAATTGGATACAAAATAGTCTGCCATAAATGGTTGTTCTTATATAAAAAATTTAACAAAATGAACATCTTATTCAAACTACATTTGTCTATTTTATGGAGCTTTATTAGCACTAAGGTAAAAGGTAAATGACCCTGGACAGATAAGTCCAGTCAAAGGTGACTATGGGGTTGCGGTGCTCATCTCACTTTCAGGCAGAGGAAGCCGACGTTTGTCCGCAGACAGCTTTCCAGGTCATGTGGCCAGCATGACTAAACCAGTTCTGGCGCAACGGAACACTGTGACGGAAGACATTGAGCGCACAGAAACACTGTTTAACTTCCCGCCACAGAAGCACCTATTTATCTATTTGGTGAGCTTTCGAACTGCTAGGTTGGCAGTAGCTGGGGCAGAGCAACAGGAGCTCACCTCGTTGTGCTGATTTGAACCGCGACCTTCTGATAAGCAAGCCCAAGAGGCTCAGTAGTTTAGACCACAGCATCACCCATGTCCTGCACTAAGGTAAAAGGTAAATGACCCCAGTCAAAGGGGTCCCACAAACCACAGTTCAGCCCAGCCACATCTTGACATCAACCTCTTGGGCCAGTGGCAGTGGTAAATAGATGTGCAGACCAGAGGTTCCCCATGGCTATACTACAGAGCCAGATATGTGCTCCTGGCCTACTTTGCTTGCCAGCTCAGTGAACTGAGCTCTCATATAATGCAGTATATCTTAGGTCTGCATTGTCCAAAATTCAAGGCTAGATGTGGCACAACTGCTGCCTAACGACCATTATTAGTTCCTTCAACTTGACAAACCCAGATTCTCTCTGAATCAAGTTGCACTTTACCACTTGCACCTTATAATAGGGATTCGTTTTTTTAATATTTTTTTTTGCATACATCATGTAACCTGCAGCGACTTCTCCCAGCTCTAAACAGTTACCATTCAAAGCACAATCAATACCTAGCGGCAACAAAAATGTTGAATATAGCAGCAAGTCCAGAGAAGTTATTTTTGCTTGTTGAAGCACATCACAAGCTCAGTTCATGGGTGTAACTCAACACTTGATACCTCTGAACTAATTTGTTAGTGCTTAATGTTTTGTTTTGCTCTGATCAGTACATGTATTGTATTGATAAATTATGTGGCTGGGACCCACACACATGCTTGGTAGGATGGGATGTTTGACTAACAGCAGGTCTTCGGTCAAACAAAATTTGGGAACTGGGGTTGGAGAGGGTGGAGAGAGAACAAAGAGAATAAAAACTGAAAAACTGCAAACATGTTTTCAAATACCTGCCAACAAAATCTCTAATTGCAACTGGTGGCATCACAGGTTGAAAGGGTGGTTTCCCAAGACCTTAATTTACCACAAGGTCACTTTGAGCAGACACTGTCACTGTCCTTTACACAGAGTTTTCTTATGTCATTATTGATCAGGCCATAGCTCAGTAGTAAGATAATATGGTTTGCATCCTGAGTTCAATCCCTAGTACCTCCTGGTGTGGCAGAGAAAGACTCCAGTCTGAAATCCCACAGAGCTGTTCCCAGTTACTGTAAACCAAGATAAATAACTTGTGGACATCCAGGTGTTGTTGGGCTACTTCCTATCATCTCTAACTATTGGCCATGCTGGCTAGGGCTGATGGCAGCTGGACTCCCAACAACATCTGATGGTCACTTAGATGTTTTTGTGCACCTAACTACAGTATATTAAGACTGCAGTAACATGACAATAAGGATCAGTGGCAATGGGATCTTTCCACAGTCTATAAAATGGCAGCAACTTATTTCTTAGTCTCCAAACAAGTATAAGCAAACAGCAGGGAAATATTAATAACAGGGATGGAAAGTTGTACATATGACCATGTTTTTTTTTCTAACAACAGCCACAATCAAGCAACAAGATCAGATACATTCACTCTCTTTTCACAGCCATTGCTTAATCTACATAGCAGATATTTGATCTCAACTTCTGAGGCCAAAGTGGTTGCGAAATCAGAAACATTAAACCCCCTTTAAGGAAGTCTTTGTGAAAAAGTGCAGGTCACCATGTGTTCATTTGAGTTAGTTTTAAAAAGGCAAAGAAGTGCAGAAAGATAGACTCACTCAAGACGAAGGTAAATACACTAGTAAAGACAGGTCAAGAACAAGAAAAGGCAAGCACCAGAAAAGAGTGAAGAAAGCTGTTGTAAACAGCTCAAAGCACAGAATTAACAAAGCACACTTTAACGTTACAAGAAAGAATAGACAAGGCAGCAAGATGAAGTGGTAGATGCATAATGGTGAAGATGAAGTGGGAAAGAGGGGGGGGGGTCCTCAGAAAGGAAGATTGCAAGTTCTGGAGGCAAGTTCAGATGCATTATTTTGTGCAAACACATGAAGCTGCTTTATCTCCAGTCATATCAGAACACTGGCCCGTTTTGCTCAGTACTGTCTACTCTGACTGGCAGCAGTTCTCCAAAGTCTCAGGCAAAGGCCTCCTCCAAGTCCACCTGGAACCCTCTTAAACTGGAGGCCCTGGGGACTGATTGTGGGACTTTCTGCATGCAAATCAGATGAGCAGGGCAGAAGTGGCATTCATCATTCATTAAATGCAATCCCTTCTCTCCAAGGACGATGATGAAGCATCTACCTCTGCTAGTAAAAAGGAATGCTCAGTTATTCCTTAAGCTGTGTTTGCAACGTTCAGGACACAGGTGGAAGGAGGTTTGTTGACATATTTGTTCCTTGTAGCTATGGTGCTGTTGTACCATCTGACGGAAGGTGTCATGAACTGTCACTGAAACATCTTTGAGTGTTGCCCACACATGCCAAATATGAGAGACACGTTCAGGGTCTACATCAGTCACACAAAAAACAAGGCATCCAAAGACAGATAATATGAAAGCGGCTGGCGCTTTTCACTCTCACGCCCTTAAAACAACCATGTTTTCAAGCTTGTGCACACACAAATGTCTGCTCCACCTGCTATCACCCTTGCACCCCCCCCCTTAACATAGCACTCTTATTGTTTCTCCCCTCCATTAATAAGGAGTGACAAATCATTCTTTTCCAGGAAATATGAACACCATTGGAGCAAGGGTGAATTTAATATAAAAACACACACAACTGAATCAGATATTAGGGCAAGGTTTTTATATCACATAAAGCACACACAAAACCACATACTGCAGCAAATTGAAAACAACTGGATGTTCTGAGGCAACAGCTGGGATATTTTCTTTCTATATCTATTGTTACTTCGAGTCCACGGCTCAATGCATGATCATCTTTAGCATAGGAGCCAACTCCTGGGGCTGTGGGGGCTTTGGCCCCCCCCCATAAAATATTTGCCCCCCCCCAATGTGCATGCACCATTTGATTGATTATGCAGGGCAGGGCTTACCTGGGCCCCCACAATATTTTATTCAAGTTAGCACCCCTTATCTTTAAGAGGCAGGTAGGAAAGTGACCAATACCCTTTAATTTTGTTTCAGTTTGGAATGGCTAGTTGCAAATATCCAGGGGCCAAATGAAGGTACATCAGTCGCTTCCTGCCAACCATTTTTTAGAAAGTTGGGAGTCACCCTTAACCATGGTTTAAAGTTATATCTGCAAATATGTTAACCATAGTTAATGCTGCCCATGGTTCATCTCTTAACTAGAGGTTGAAAGTGAAGCTTGGACATGGTTTGCAAAGAGATGTTGTTTTGGTAGAACAGCCGTCATCTTGTTGCTGCTGCAGAAGGCAGTCATCAACCAAAACATTTTGGGTAAGTGATTGTTTCACAAGGACTAGTACAATGGATAAAGATTTATATTTCAGGATTGTTTTGAGGGTTTGCCTCTTCTTTTGTTTCCTCAGTCACACCTTTCCCCAATAAACCATCAAGAACAACTTGACACTGCAGGTTTCAAAGCTCACCAATATTGCCTTGAATTTTTTACTTCCAAAGTATGTAGATGACCACTTGACATCTACAGTTTTTGAGAATGAGGTTAATGATTAAAAAAGAAAGGGAAAATAGAAAAAAACAAAACCCATCAATGCCCCCTCTGTTTTTTTACTGCTACAATTTAATTGTGGTGAGCAACATTTACAGAAGATATTCCGTAACTATTAGTTCAACCTATTCTTTTAGAAAACATCAGAAGGTTCAAACATTAAATGTCAGAAACAGAGAAAGTTAGGAGTGAGTTGGCCCAGAAACAAAACCCTTTCATTGGATCAACATTATTGGGGGGCAAGGGTAGCAAGCTTTTGGGTTATACAGAGCTGTTCTGTAGGTAAGGTCTTGCAACCTGATGCTGAGCCTTTCCCCAGCAATTTGAGACTAACCATATAAGGAAAGGATAAGATTTCCAGCCAGATTGTCACCCAGTTCTAGACACAGGATTGAATTTCTGCTGGGCGGGTCAAGCCAAAACTGACAGGAATCTACCAGGGTCAAGGAAATGGTCAATGGGTTTGTCACTTGACAGTGCTATGGTTGCCATCTTGATCTCAGCAGTCAGCACAAATTGTTATAGGAACCATTGCTACTCTTCCCTCCGTACACCAGCTATGCTGCAGTCCGAGAGAGAGAGAGATTAGTAGGTTCTGCTCAATGTCTCTTTCCTGGTGTTTGGCAACTTCCTGTTGATGAGTCTGCAAGAGCCACTGTGCCAAGAAGTTATCATGTTGCTTCACTAACACAACCATATGAGACACATACATCCAAAAGTACTAGTAGTAGCAGCAGCTGGTCAGTTTCTAAATAGTTCTATATACTTACGTAATTCAATCCTTTCTGCACTCAATATTTTCATCTAAATAGGGCATTGCTATTGTATTATATTGTGCAGTTAAAAAACCCCACCCCTCATGAAGTGTTGGAGCAAATTAATCACTATTAATATTTTATCGTTTATGACCACTGAATTGACATGTCAAATGCCCTCCACTTTGAATGCACATATTCAAAGGGCTGGCCGGCAGGACATACGTACGTATATTGTACATATATACATATATAGGTAATGGTAAAGAACCCCTGGACGACTAAGTCCAGTCAAAGGCAACTATGGGGTGTAGCGCTCATCTTGCTTCAGGCTGATGGAGCCAGTGTTTGTCCACAGCTTTCCAGGTCATGTGGCCAGCATGACTAAACTGCTTCTGGCACAACAGAACACTGTGACAGAAGTCAACGCGCACAGAAATGCTGTTTACCTTCCCGCCTCAGTGGTACCTATTTATTTACTTGCACTGAAATGCTTTCAAACTGCTAGGTTGGCAGGAGCTGGGATAGAGCAACGGGAGCTCACCTTGTTGTGGGGATTCAAACCACCAACCTTCTGACTGGCAAGTCCAAGAGGCTCTGCGGTTTAGACCACAGCATATACATATGTATATACATACACAAAAGCCTGGCCACCAGCACTAGTAAACACAGAAAATCAGAAGATCCAACACATTATCTACACTCGCCTGGGTGAAAGCAGCTGGCGGGGCCAGGCAGAGAAAAATTGTGAAACAGCTGGGAAATGCAAGGCACTTTTGAGCACGCTGCAATGTAATCCAGAATAATGCTACACGCTTGCAGGCACACACACCATGAAGTAGGAGCTGGAAGCAGCCAAACACAAGCCTGGCGCAAGGACTGCAGCTGCCCTTTATTTCAGACCTAAACACAAGTGGATACAAGTGGGGCTTGCAAAACTAAGTTGACTTCATCTAAAGCATCTGAATTCCTTATGAATTCCATCTTCCTGAATACCAGCATCTGAATTTTTATTTACCTAGAATAACTAGAAGTATCTGAGAGGTGGCAGAGCTTAGGGTGTGTGTGTGAAAGGCATGCTTTGCATTGTTTTAAGGTTCCAAATGAAAAGACTGGCATGTCCAGTTGAAACTGTCAGCTATATACCAATAACCACGATGACTTGAGACAGACAAATCCAAGTTCAACTCTTCAATTTCTACCTCTTAGCCCATGAGCTGCCAAAGGAAGGTGGGGTAAGATGCAATCAATCAAATAAAGAGTGCAAGGTATTGGGACTAGGGAAGCCTTGGAAATGGTCAGCATGTGTTGAATAAGAACATAGGGAACTTTTTTATACCAAATCCCACAACGGGTCCACCAGTACTGACTGGCAGCCACTCTCCAGGTTTCCAGACAAGGAGAATCCCCAGGCCTACATGGAGATGGTGGGGCTTGAACCAAGGACCACCTGTGTGAAAGGCTCTGCCACTGAACTGCTGAGCTGCAGCCCTTCGCTTTGTAAACTATGGGTACTATAGTTGAATCCTGAACTGAAGTAGGCCATCTCCAATAGATTTAGGGCTTGTCAAAGCCAAAGCAGGAAATCTCTGAAGTGCCCCCAGCTGAAGCAGGGACTTCCAAAGCAGTTTGAGGTTTGTTTTTTTCAAAAATAAAAAATGCTGGTGTCTGCAAAAATTGAAAAAATAATAATAATCCCCATGCTTGTCACATTAGGAAAACATTAGGTTGGTGGGGAAAGGAGGTGACTGACAAATCTAGTTTCTAACCAGTGGGATTACTTTTACCAGGGGTCTCAAATCTTCGTGCTTTGGGGAAGGGATGTTGAACCCTGATCTGGTCTGGTCTGTACTCTTTGCTAGTTCTGTTAGCAGTGCTCGCTTGGAAAATACAGGGCATTCAAGCTCTCCTGCATCTCTGTCACATGTCCACATATCCACTCCTGCCAAATGAGCTTTGCACCTAGTTTCTGTAAGTCTGGAGTCTTTTACTGTGTCAACTGAGTAGGAACACTGAAGCTGTTTTTTCATATAGCATAACTCCATAGTTCATGCACCCATCCTTCTGAAAATGTGAAGATAAATTCCCAAGGTATTTTTCTTTTTTCTTTCTTTTCTTTTTTGCCAGAAAACCACAAGGAGAGAAGTGAAGGCCTTTTTCTTTCCCACCCTCAAATATCAACTTAAGAATGATCAGTAAAAAACCCCTAGATCCATTTGTCTGCAATTTGGCAGGTTTCTTACTTAGTCTTACTTTTACAATGCATGCCATTCTTATACCATTTGCCCGTGAAACAATAGAGATTAAATGAATCATTTTTTAACTGTCCCCCAACTCTAAATGCTACCCTTTTGAAAAACAATTAAAGCTAGCCTTCCGAAGTTTTTCAGGATTCATCTCCTCAGAAGGGGCTGCTACATCTTAAAATTTAATCTAATTATGGAAAGAAAGAAAGAAAGTTTTAAAAAATAAAAACCCCACTATAATTATGAATGGGGAATGCAAAAAGCTTATTCTTACCAATTAGGATTCAGCTTTGACCCAAAGCGAAATTAGACACCCACCAAATCAGTTCAGCACAAATCTGGTGTTTTCTAAAGTACCAAATCAGGCTCAAAACCAAATCTTGCTGTCCGTGCACATCCCTAGTTGTAACATGTAAGGAGGGTTACTGAAAAATGGCATTAAGATCAAAATAGCTGTTGGTTAATAAGATAAACCCCACAGTTGGGCAATAACATTTTGTGGAGTCAACCAAGGCATCACAAATGTGATCCAGATACAAATAAAAAAATGACACTCATCAACATTTATATTTGAATTTGAAATGTACATGTTTCACTTGGTTCCTTGTAGTTTCTGGCCAACAATGAAAATTAATTCACCTTTCCTTGGTGCAATTAATTGTACAGCATCTTTGTAGTCCTTCTTCCCTCCCTAAGGATGAGGCCTCAACTTTCATTCTATTCCCCTCTTATCAAGGCTTTTTCTAATTTAGAAGCAGATCTGATTTTACTGCACTAATATGCTGCACTACATTTCAACTTAAATCCACACAGAGGTGCTATAGCTGATATGGCACTCTTAAGAAATTCAGAGGAACAATCCACAATATCTAAGAACTTATCCTATCCCAGCACACAAAAAGCCAAATAATTTACAATGTTGCCTTTGTGCCTTAAAGGCTTGGGGTGAAAGAGATAACTGCTGCCCCTTTTAAAACAAACAAAAAAGAACAGCGTGTACATACTGTACTTTTAAAAATTAAATTCTTACGAAATGCACTTCCATGCTAAATATAAAAACAATCAGACAGATCCCTCTCAATCCACATCACATGTGAACGATAATGTTTTCTTATTAAGATTTGGAAGATTTAAAAACAGCTTCCAGCAAAACATCTGTTGCACAATAATTGCGATAAGAGGGAGCAGAAATATCCAGGGAGATTAGGATGAAGGCCACCTTTTCGTTTGGAAAAACGTGTCCAGTTTGAGTTGCAACCCTGCTGGAGTAACACCACCTTCTACACAAAAGATTTCAGCAGAGTGTTTTGTGCTGCTTATTCTATCACAGCTGCCCCCCAGCAAAATAATAATAATAATAATAATAATAATAATAATAATAATAATAGCATGATCTAGAAGGGGGGCACCTTTCCCTCTAATGATATTACTCCAGGAGCAGACACTCACATGGTTCGGAAGGAAGAGGATTTGCATTACAAAAGCTACATTAAGCACTACGAAGCCCCTGAAACACTGGTTGCCACACCTCTAGAAATGATAATATGCAGCCAGAAAATGTGCAGAAAAGGGACTGGAGGAACTCCCCTATGTGAAAATCTTACCATGTTTTGGCTCTTTAGTTTTTAGGGGGGGAGGTGAGTAAGAAGGTACATGATATAGGTTTACAAGATTACGCATAGTATGGATAAAGAAAAGTTTTTCTCCCCTTTCTTATAATACTGGGTTCAAGGAGTTGGGCAAGTAAGAGATTCAGAAAATACTTCTTTTCACAGTACATAGTTAAACTGTGGAATTTGTCACCCCAAGGTGTAGTGATGTACAGTTGTAACAATGGGATGAGACAAATTCATATGTGGCTTCTAGTCATGACGGATACACGTGGCTACCAGAATGCAAGTGGGAGAGAATTATTGCAGTCCAGTCCTGCTTGTGGGCCTCCCAAAGGATTCTGGTTGGCCACCACACAAACAGAAAACTAGACAAAATGTGCCCTTGGTCTGATGCAGCAGACACAGCCCTTCTTTAAGACCACTTTTAAAAAATAAAGAAAAAGTAAAGCGCCATCTTACAGATCGCTTGAAAGATGAAATAATTTCTGCATCCCTTTTGAATTGCTTCACCGGATCGTGCCATTGCAGCTATCTAACTTAGTATCCTGTTTCCAACATTGGCTTGTCAGTTTCTAGAAGCCTAGAAGCACAACGTGAAACCAATGGCCTTCCCTTGTTTGTCTCCACCCTTTAATCCTCAACACTGTACTGCCTCTGAACATGTCGCATCTGAGATTACCTCTCAGGTGCCAGCTCAGAAAAAGCTGTATTTTAAGTCCTGGAGGCATGGTTTACCAACTATAATTAAACAAATGTAATTAAAAGTATATTTCCGTATATAGACTCCTGGTACATTAAGGAAAGCTTCAGCACAAGCAAGAGTAATAACTCCAGGGTAAAGAAATTATGAATATTTTAAAGCTGGAGGAAAACTAGGGTGGGGATAGAGAAAAAAGGAAGAGTTTGAGAAAAATAATGACACCTGCATTTGAATGGAAAGATGTTGCTTGTTAAGTTAGGAACAAAAAGTCTGTGACACTCCAGATGTTGTTGAACTCTAACCTTCATCAGCTACAGCCAGCATGGGTCAAGGATGATGAGAGCCTAAGTCCAACAACATCTGGAGGGTCACATCTTGATGCTCAGTTTCTAAAAGTCTGCAATCCTATGTACACTTACTTTGGAGTAAGTCCCACTGAAGTCAGTGTGACTTACTTCTAACTAGATATTCATAGGTTTGAGTTGTAAATGATTTTGAACAATTCAATCTTCACCTGGGTCTAAACTTAGCACATTGTAAAAGTTCGAACTTCCTATTGCAAAGAGAACTGAGGAATTAAAAACAAACAGGATGTTAACAAGGGAGAGAACAGTAACCCAACGCCCAGTTCAGCTCCATCCACAGCTAAATTCTAGCACAAATGTGTGAAATGAAGCAATCAGGATGTGTCCACACAGCCTCCAGAGACGAAATATGAAACAACTGAAATTTGCACAAGATGCAAATCGACTTCACAAGTTGTCGCAACGCATACAAAAGGTATTTAGAAAGGTTCCTGTGTTCCTGAATTTCATTTTCCATCATCCTGCTTTCAGGCAACTGATTATACCCTTGTTACTATCAAAACAGTAATCAACATTAACAAAATGTCAAGTTACATAACAACTTGAAGAGGAGCACACAAATGTGCCTATCTAACCAAGTGTTTTACTTTTAGGAAATGTTTGCTAGCACTGCAAGCCTTAATTGATTAATCAGTGCAACTAATTTTCATAAAAGTTGTAACCTGAGACCACACTGTAGGTTTCTCCCAATCACAGCTTCCCTCCAGTTTCCAGGAAGGAGGTGCCGGCATGGGAAGGAGCTGTAAGGTGAACTGTTTCCCATAAAGCCATGGGCTCTCAGAGATGACCAGAGTAATGACAAGGAGCCAAACTGCAGTTGCTCTTATACCACTGAAAGCAAGGTGAGGGGAAAGTTGCAACTGCAACCCAACCTCTGACTGAAGTCCCCAAGATCTCGCAAGGGTTTATTCCTGATTGTACCATCCATATGCCAGATTCAAAAACTGGGGCATGCAGGAAGCCAATGCAGAGCATGAGTGGGGAACACCTGTGACCCTCATCTTAATTTCACACAGGTGAGAGGAGGCCCAAAAGAAAAAGAGAAGAGGAAGGGAGAAATGGAAACGGGAGCCAAAACAAATATTGTCAAGGGTGGGAGAAAGCCCTCTGCATGCAATGAGCCTCAGACGTTAGGGAAGAACTCTCTTGTCCTTCCCTTGGTACCCAGCTGGGCAGGAAGGAAGGAGGAAAGAGCTCTGACCCCACCAGCATGCAGTGCCCCAAATTAGGCCCAAGGGAATGCCACCCAGAAAAGATTCCCCAGCCCTGATATAGAGTAAGCATTATAAGACAGGAGGTGTCATCTGCATCCTGCAAAGAGCAGACCCTGGCAGGGATGCAACAGATGGTTGTCTTAGTGGCAGCACCCAGGTTCTGGAAGTCTCTTCCAAGGGAAGCCCATCTTGCCTTCTTCCTGCTGGCCTTTCAGCAGCAGGTGAAAATCTTGTTCAGACAAGTCTTTGATCTGGTGAAGTCGTTACAATGGTACCTCGGGTTAAGAACTGAATTCGTTCTGGAGGTCCGTTCTTAACCTGAAACTGTTCTTAACCTGAAGCACCACTTTAGCTAATGGGCCTCCCACTGCAGCCACTGAGCGATTTCTGTTCTCATCCTGAAGCAAAATTCTTAACCAGAGGTACTATTTCTGGGTTAGCGGAGTCTGTAACCTGAAGCGTCTGTAACCTGAAGCATCTGTAACCCAAGGTACCACTGTGTTATTAAACTGCCCAGTGATCCGATCAGATGAAATTTAATTAATAATAATAGTTTTATTCTGTTCTGCAATGTATAATAAACAATTATTGTTTACTTCAAAACATATTGACCGTCTTTGCATTTTTCACCCATCAGAGCCTAGTGAGGTTATGATGATCTCCTAGTGTTTGTTCAACTAGCTGCTGTTTTTATATATGTTGATAGTTTCGTTATTATTGAATTTTGTTTGGAATTGGATATTGTATTGCTGCTAGCCACTTTGGAAAAGCAAGGCATGAAATGTAAACAGAATACATACAGATGGCTTTGCTTTGAGGAGGAAGGGTTTTGCCTGCAGAACTTGGGGGGGGGGCTTTCAATGAAATCTGTACACATTTTATGTAATTTCCTGCTCTGAGCTGTTCAGGTTTAGGCAGGCCACATATCAACAAAACAAACAAGTGGGCAAGCAGGGTCTCTGGGCCTTGGATCTCTTGAAGAACCTGCTGCAAGTCAAGTTGTACATATCAGTCACCTCCCTACAAACACTAGTAGTGATGAAAAGATTCCAAAGAAGTGAGCCTTCCCTTTTATATTTTATCAAAAAAGTTATTTCATTTTCTTCCGGAGTAAAGTGACAGACCTTCCAGATGTTACTGGACTCCAATTCCCATAAACACCAACCTACATGATGGATGGCAGGAAGAGATCATGGGATGAGGTGCAGAGATACTTCTCTTTCATCTTCCAGAGAAATATGAATTATATTCCAGAATAAAACATTTGGTTGTCAATACTGCTGTTCTGTTGTTATGGCTTATGTTGTTTTATTTGATTGCTGCATTTCAGAGTTGTATTGTCTCTTCAGTTATTTGTTTGCAGTTTTGTTAGTATGAGCCACCTTGATTATTAGGAAAGCAGGTTGAAAAATAAACATTTAAAATAAAGTTTTGGTCAAGGGAATGAACTCCAGGTCAGTAGGAGCAACACTGGGAAAGTTTTCATCATCCTTTTACTGGTGTAGAATTCAGCAACCAAGTTGCTCATCAGGGCAAGACGGTTTGAGCATATAATACCAACCCTCGCCACCAATTAGTTTCCGGGCCCAATTCAAAGTGCTGGTTTTGACCTATAAAGCCTTAAATGGCTTGGGTACACAATACCTCAAGGACCGCCTCTCCCCATATGAACCATATGAACCTGTGACCATCATCTGAAGCCATTTCATGTGCCTCCTCCACGAGAAGTCTGGAGAGTGGCAACGCAAGAATACACTTTTTCTGTGGTGGCTCCCCACTTGTGGAATTCTATTCCCATGGAGGCTCTCCTGAGACCTTCATTGCATCTTTATGTGCCAGGCAACAACATTCTTCTTTTCCTGGAACTTTGCCTAATTACGGTAATCTATGGCATTTAGAACTGTTATGAGTTTTTGTGGTTTTGTATTGTAAACCACCCTGTGACCCTCAGATGAAGGGGCGGTATAGAAAATTTAATAAAAATAAAAAATAAGTAAAACAGGGATGGGAAATCTGTGGCCTTGCAAAGGACATTGGACTACAACTCCCATCAGCTCCAGCCAGCATGAGTAATAGTCAGAGATGACAACTGCTGAAATACAGCAACTTCTGGAGAGTATCAGATCCCCACCCCCCGCTTCACATAAAGTGGGGGCTGCCAATGTTTTGGGGGGCCTGTGGGCACAACTACAAACCACAGACTCTGTCATGGGCACCACACACCCTCTGTAGCTGAACATACACACCAAAACCTGTTCTATTGGCTACAAGAGAAATGCTTATTTCAAACATAATTTCAGTGAGGGAAGGACAGTGGAGTGGACCCTACAAGCACCAGGGAAGGCCCCTGTGGGAACATATGCTTTATATTATAAGGCATTTGCCATGAATTTTATTGAGAACCCCAACATTCTGCACAATAATCATGTGGAGCCCAGTTTACAAATTATGCAAAATGAGAATCAAGTGTTTTTCATGGTCTGCCCTCTTCCCAAGAGCTACCTGGGTATTTTCAAATCCCGCTATTTTAAAATACCCATCTGCAGCCACACAAGGCTAGCAGATCATGAAGAATTTCAACCTAGCCTTCTTCCAAAGTTATTTTTTATACTCTGCAGAGAGGGTTGGGGTTTTTTTCCTTCCCTCCCTGGTTTCAGCTATGCAATCCCAGTACCAGCAGCCTGAAAGGATACAGTCCAAAAAAAGCTTTACTGCTTGGTTCATTCTAAATGTATATAAATTAGCCAATTAGAGTGAAGCTCATGTTCCAATAGGAGATGCCTTGCCATATTTGAGTGCCCTTTAACCATTATAGAAGCGGAGGGAGAAAAATACCAAACCGAGGGATGAACTTTGTGGTTAGGGGGTGAAGACATCAATCAGGAAAGTTGGCTTGAAGCAAGACTGAAATCTAGGAGACAGTGCAAGCCTACGCATGTTCAGAAGCAAGTTTCACTGACCTCAACAGGGCTGATTCCCAGGTAAGTCAATCAGGGATTGCAGCCTAAATGAGCAGAACTCCCTATCCTTTGCCCTGCCAATAGTGAAGGAAAACTAATGCAAAACTAAGGAAAGGATTTACCACAAAAAAACTAGTTCCATCAATTGAAGTAGTCTTCCCAAGTTCCCCCTCCCTCTACTGCTCAATTCTCTGCATGAAAGTAAAAAAAATGGCCAGCTAGAGGCAAACTCTAGAAAACAGTAACTTTGACAAGCACTGTGACAAATTGGCTTCAGAAAAGAAACATTTCAGATCTAGAACCCACCCACCTTTCACAATCGGCCACAACTCCTTTTACAGCTGCTGCAGCCTCCAGAAGGTCTTGAGAGAAGCAATTAGTCCTGAACTAAGACAAGACATTCAAAGACAGCCGGAAAGTAATTGAGCAATTCAACAGAGTCATGCAGGAGGTGACCCTGGACCTGCTCTGCAGATCCCCTTCCAGAAAGGGAGACTTACTCAGCTTAGAGATTCGCGGAAGCAAGAAAAGCCTTTGTAACCCTCGCGAAGCCCCAAGTGGAAATATGAGCAGATCCTTTCAATGCCTTTCTGAGCCACACTCGCCAGGTAGCGGAAGGACTCTGCTCACTTGCAGAGCGAAAAGCTCTGAACCTCTCCTCCTATCCAGAACAGAAGTGGGCGTCGGGAGTTTTCCTCGAAGCAACTCGGCGTCCAGAAGAAAGACTTTGTTTGCACACCCAGCTGTCAACTATAAGGAGGCGCTGCTGTTACTCGGGTTTACTGGGGGGGGGGAGCCCGCTGTGAAAGCAATTACGCAGCTGCTTCATGAGGACTAGCGCCTTAGGAAGCCACGTTTACTCCAGAGCTGTTTCTCTCGCAGGGCTCCCGCCGCCTCGGAAGCCGAGCCGGCTGCTTGGGAGAGAGCAGCTTCGCCTCCAGCGCAGGGTCTCCCCCAGCCCGAGGGCTCTCGGCGGCAGCTGGCGAGGTTACACAACGAGGCACAGCCTGAAGCCTCCTCCTCCGCCACCGCCCCCACCCCCGGCCCCGCTTCGGCGCTGCCTTCTCAATGGACGTTTGTAGCCGAGCAGCTTCTGAGGCGAGCCGCTTCCCGTCCTCGCCGAGAGCGCCTGCCGGCTGGTTGGCTGTGTTGTTGCGAAGGGAAGGGAAAGGCCAAGAGTCGTGACCTTTCGCTCCTCTTTCCCCCTACTCCACCCTCCCTCGCTCCCTCTTGTCCCCTCAGAAGGGCTCGTCCCCAACCTGCCCCCCCCCCGTTTGTCTCTCCCCCCGCCTCCTGCCGCCACAGAGTCCCCGTTTCGCTCCTGGCGTCGCCGGCGGCAGCCAAACGCGCGTCGGGGGTCGCTCCCAGCCCGCCTTTCTTACCTCGGGGCTCGCGGGGCGCCGCCGCCGAGGCGCCCGCCACCTGCCTCTCCTCAGCTCCCGGGAGCGCCTGGCCGAGGGGAAGGCAAGAGCGCAGAAGTTCCCAACAAAGGAGAGAAAGTTCGCCGCCTTCTGCTGCTGCTGCTGCCGCTAAGCGGGCGAGGAGAGCGAGCAGCTGGCGGGGGGCGGGGAGGGCGCGCGGGCGCCCAATGAGAAAGTTCGGCTCGTGCGAGAGCAGCCGCTGCTGCTGCCGGCCGGGCCTGGCTTGGCTCGAGGGGGAGGTTGCTGCTGCTGCTTCGGCGGCCGCCAGCGAGAGCAAACCCCACGTCTGTCTGAGGGCGCCTGCACGGGAAGGCGCGCGCTGGAATGGCTCCTGGCTGGGACGGAAGGGGAGGGCTGTGGGTGGGGGAGCCGCCCTCCGCGCCGCCGGCGACACAAGTCGGGGTGTGGGGGGCGAGCGCCGAGGCCGAATCTCTCCCTCGCGGCGGGGGCGAGCTGCACGGCTCCCCCCGCGCCCAGCGGAGGCGGAAGGGGAAAGCTCCCAGGTGTGGCCAGGCTTAGGGCTCATTATTCGGCTTAGGCAGAGCTCAGCCCCTTGGCCGAGTTTTGGTTCTAAACAGTGACGAGGGCGCGTTAGAGCATACACGGAGTGCCTTTCCCTCAGGCACCATGCGCGCATTTGCCAGGGCTGCGCATTGTTTGGTTTCGATTTAATTTCCATGCTGGCTTCAGAACTCTGCAGCGGTTTGCCTTTCGTCATTTAGGGAGAGCCCCAGTTCCTGACGCCTCAGGGCCTGGGGAGAGGAAGCTGTCCTGCAGAAACCTCGTTACTGTTGAGCTCAGAAAGGCCAGCGAGGATTCCATGCAAACCACGATTTCTGTCTTCCTTTTATTTTGGTTCAGAATGCAGCTGCTTGGGTGCTATCGGGAGTGAAGCAGGACATGCTTGTGACACTCCTTTCACATCAGTCCAGTTGGTTGTAGCAGTTTGTTTCCAGGCTCAGCTGAACATGCTGGTACTGACCTTTAAAAGCTCAGTATGGGACGAGGTTGTCTTCAGGACGTCCTGTACCACCCACACAAACCCAGCAGGAGACTTCAAGATGGCACTGGAGGCCCTGCTCTCAGGTGGCTATTCTTGGATTGGCAACAGGGCCTTCTCCGTGGTAGCCAGCTGGATGTGGAACACAGGGGTCAGCAAACTTTTTCAGCAGGGGGCCAGTCCACTGTCTCTTAGACCTTGTGGGGGGCCGGACTATATTTTGGAAAGAAAAAAGAACGAATTCCTATGCCCCACAAATAACCCAGAGATGCATTTTAAATAAAAGCACACATTCTACTCATGTAAAAACACACTGATTCCTGAACTGTCCGCAGGCTGGATTTAGAAGGCAATTGGGCTGGATCCAGCCCCGGGGCCTTAGTTTGCCTACCCATGATGTGGAACTTCGCTCCCCAGGGAGATCTGACAAGTTCATTCCTGGTTTTAGGTGTGTCCGGAAGACTTTCTTGTGCAGAAGGCTATTTGAAATAAAAATCACTTTTGTTTTTAATAGACTCCTGTCTTGGGTTGCTGTGTTCCATTGAATCTTTATTGTTTTAAACTGCTGGTAGCTGCTTTCTGAGGTGTTTGCCTTGAAAGTAAATATTTTACATGATATCTAAATATTATATACAGGTGAAGTGCAATATATTTATTGAGAGCTAGTTTCACATAGTGGCTAAGAGAGTGAGAGTGAGCCCTCATTGTCCCACCTTGCCCCCCAAATGGGTCTGAAACTGGCATAGTAAAAATTATCTTCCAGTTAAGTCAATGGGATGAAGAAACGGTTTAAGTGTCCTCCACACCTTCTCCCTAACTGGAGCGAGCCAGCAGGACTTAGGGAGCAGTTTTTTCTCTGCCCCAGAATCTCTCATCACTAGGGATTGCTTGACCAGGCTGCAATCCTGTGCACACTTACTTTAATGGGAGTAAGTCCCGCTGAACTTCACACAATCTATTTCTGACAAAACGTGCACAGTTACAGGTAGGTAGCCGTGTTGGTCTGCTGTAAAGGTAAAGGGGCCCCTGACCATTAGGTCCAGTCGTGACCGACTCTGGGGTTGCGGCGCTCATCTCGCTTTATTGGCCGAGGGAGCCGGCATACAGCTTCCGGGTCATGTGGCCAGCATGACTAAGCCGCTTCTGGCAAACCAGATCAGCGCACGGAAACGCCATTTACCTTCCTGCCGGAGCAGTACCTATTTATCTACTTGCACTTTGACATGCTTTCGAACTGCTATGTTGGCAGGAGCAGGGACCGAGCAATGGGAGCTCACCCCGCCGTGGGGATTCAAATCGCCGACCTTCTGATCAGTGTGGGTTTAACCCACAGCGCCATCCGCGTCCCACTTTGGTCTGCCGTAGTCGAAGCAAAATAAAAAAAATCCTTCTAGTAGCACCTTAGAGACCAACTAAGTTTGTTATTCATGAGAGCTTTCGTGTGCATGCACACTTCTTCAGATACCTTTAAACATGCACAAGTTTGTGCTGCTAGCAGAATGGAAGGCAAATGGTGTGTCAAATTCTGGCCTCTTAAAGGATGCAGCTGAACTATGAAAGACCAAAGTCTGCCCCTGCTACTGAATATGTTTATTACCAGGAGGATTTCAAAATAATAATATAAATAGAGCACTTGGAAGGTTGTCTGGTGCTATACAAGTATTTAGTGTGATGCAGTCATTAGTAAGCTGGGCTCTGACCACCAAGATCCAGCTTCAGATCCCTGATCAGTCAGGAAACACTATGGACCTGGTGGTCCTCTCACAGCCTATTGTGGTACTTAATAAAGTGGGATCTTATGGTTTGGCTTGGCTCATTAGATTCATGCTGCTGTGCATCTGTTTATGTTGCTTCACTGTTGGCTCTTATAATTGTATTGTATTTTAATCATGGGATATTGTGCTAAAGGGCAGCTTATCAATTCTATAAATAAACCCAGGCCACTTTCACTCTCGCTATTTCACGGGTGTGATTGAACCGTATACCAGCAAATTAAGGCAGCACAATTAAAGTGGATTTGGTGCTGTTGCACAAAAAACAGCAACCCCTGCATCTCTCCTTACCCAATCTCCCCACAAAATCCCCACCCCATACTTTTTGCCATTGAAAAGTGATGGGGAAATGCACTGGGAAGTGGAATAATGATGGCATTGGGTTATATAACCCTCATACCCTCCATGCAAACAAATAAAGAAGAATGTTCACTAAAGGTCACCTGGAAGATCTTTCAGCCATGTATGCAACCCTGAGCTCAATGCAGGAAGGGTGGGATACAAATATGAGTAAAAGAATCATAAATGCTTGGAGGCAATGCTTGGAGTTTTGTGGTTCTGAAAAGTAAGGCATTGATCCTATGGTTTCTAGTGGTAATATCACAGCAGGTCTTGGGAGTCTTTGTGTAGAGAAATATAATAATATGTAGATTTGTTTAATGTGCAAAGGACCTTACACTGATTTAAGTTTAAATACTATTCCATTTACACCCACCCACTTTCTGCCATCTTGGAACTGAAGGAAGCACACATGAGGTTCTGGGCATGTGTGTCTCCCATTCAAGAAATGACCCATCCTTTTTAATTTTGGGGAGGCAGCTACATTATGTGTCCTCACACCGTGTGCTGCAAACACATGTAGCAGATGGCCCCAACAATATTTCTTCAGGTGTTAGTGAAGACTGCAGTCTTACTTGGAAGTAAAGTTTAATTGGAATCAATGAAACTTGGGATTTTCAAGTAAATGGATGCAGTGGAATATATGGCCTAAAGCAGCAGTCCCACATTGTCAGCTGAATTGCGATTCCTGAGCTGAAGGTGCTGATAGCTTCACAGGTTTCCTAATTGGGTGTCATGGAGATCTCTGGCTGGGCTTTTAATACAAGCCTGCATCAGGGTTTGACCTCCTAGGCCAAAGGACGAGAGGAATGGGGGAATGTTGAGGCTAGGTTGTACTTAAGGGGAATTAGGGGAATTAGATGTCCTCTTTTTCCAGGACACGTCCTCTTTTTCATGGGTATGTAAAATGAGAGTCGTCACAGCGATCCATAGTTAAAAGTATAAGCTGGCAAATGTGTCTTCTTTTCTGCTCTTCAAAATATGGCAACCCTAAATTAGCTCCTCCACGATACAACACTTCATGCATCCACTTGGGTGTAAGACCTAATGAGCATGTGTTCTGAAACATGCTGCACAGGTTGTAATTGAGTTTCTTTAGAATTGTCAAGCCACACTTCAGGATCTGATAGGAGGAGCGGTGCTGAGTTGCTGGAACTGAAAAGCATTTGGAGAACAGAGTTTCTACTATAACAATTCTATGACTCAGCTTCCTCTGGATTTAAAGAGCTGGAGGAAACAGGCTTGCCTAATTATCATTATTTGTATTAACATGCCATAGATTTTCTTCTAAAAAGTTGCTGTGCAATCAGATTGCCATTAATGAGATGAGAATTATGAGCGCTGCTATGCCTTCCTTTATTAACTGGACCAGCAAATAAATATGCCAACATGATGAAGAAGCAGTTCATCAAGACAACAATTAATAATAATAATAATAATAATAATAATAATAATAAACCATACGAGTCCCACATATTATTTCTGATTGGTCACAGGCCTGCAGCCCAAAGCTCCCCCCTTCCCTTCCTTAAAATATATATGCCACTATTGGCTCTGGAATGAATTACATGCATAAAGTTTAATGAAATCCAAATCTTATGGGGATGATCATCTTACCAGGTGGATACCACTTGTGGCTGCAATCTGTATTCCAGCCAACAAAAACATTTCAAAGGCATTGAGTATCAAAAAGCCAAGCTGCAAACATAGCATCAAATAAGGGCCAATTTAAATGCAACAGCAGCCGTTATGCAGGCTGCCAAAAGGCATTTGCCCATGTAGGCACCACCCATAGCCAGTGCAACATTTTAAAGGCTCTTAAACTATTCACCAGCCTGTATGTGCCATATGTTTCTATGCCAGCACTGTATGGCCCAGGCAGGGGCTGCACTGGAACGAGACACTGCATATAGGTCAGCATGTGGACTAACCTTTCCTGACCACCATATGGGACACTGACATACATTAAGTACTGATACTACTTGCTCATTTCTCTCCTAAGCCCTGAACAGTTAAACAATTAAAAAGGGGCTTGTTTTGTTTCCTCTGGATGAGAGGACACTGGGACATTCTTTGTAATATTTGCTTTGTTTATAAAGAAATACAAGCACATCAGCAGAGCCAATGCACACATATATAAGCAGTCCTCACAGATGCATCTCTGCATTGCAGCCTCAGAGGGTTGCTTTATTTATTTATTGTGTTTAATTATATCTTGACTTTCCTCCAAGGATCTGGAAAGCTGTGCACATGGTTCCCCTCTCTGCCACTTTTATCCTCGGAAAAACTCTGTGGGGTAGGTGAGGCTGAGAGACGGCGGCTGCCCCAAGGTCACCCAGTAAACCTCATAACTGAAGGAGAATTCGAACACAGATCTACCCCAAGCGCCAGTCCCACATTCTAACACACTACCTTCACAGGATTGTTGATCTCTCTGGCCAGAGTTATGCTTGTAGCTCGCCCACCTAAACACCGTTTGCACCAACCACTCTTTCAGTACCATCTCACTAGAGGATGCTGCTTATAATTTGTGTACTGCTGCTGGAGATTTCCAACATTAGTCTAGACAGACAACCAGTTATGCTATAGCAGGGGTCAGCAAACTTTTTCAGCAGGGGGCCGGTCTACTGTCCCTCAGACCTTGTCCGGGACCAGATTATATTTTTTTTTGGGGGGGGAATGAATAAATTCCTATGCCCCACAAATAACCCTGAGATGCATTTTAAATAAAAGCACACATTCTGCTCATGTAAAAACACCTTGATTCCCAGACCGTCTGCGGGCCAGATTTAGAAGGTGATTGGGCCAGATCCCCCCCCCCTGGGTCTTAGTTTGCCTACCCATGTGCTATAGCAACCACCCACTCACGTCCACTTGCCCGCCTCCCCAAAACAAGGGTGATGAATATTCCCTGTGTATTTTGGTGCTTTGACTCCCAGTGATGCAATGGGTCAGGGGCCAGGGATGTCTGTGGGCAGGATTCCTGCACTGAGGGGTTGAACAAGATTACCCTTGGGGGTTCCTTCCAACTCTACAATTCTATGATCACATCCCCCAATCTTTTCCTCCCCACCCATCGCATATCCCAATCTGAATGAACCAGGGCAATGATAAGCAGCACACACGGCAACAGGGGAAGACAGAAAGGACTTTGTGTGCTGCAAAGATGCTTTTGGCTCAAGAAGACTAGAAAGCACAGTGACCTCCTCCACTTGTATGCATTCAAATTATTTCATCATATTTCTCCCTATCCACCCCCCCTCCCTCAGCGCAAAAAGTCAGAGAATCTAGGACTGCTATGGGATTTCAGAAAACAGCTGGAGATGCCATTCACCATCAGAGTAGTGGAAATGGAAGGAGAGCTAAAATTCTAAGCGACCGCTAATTAATTTATGAGTACCTGGAGTCGTTCCAGGTATGGAACCGAACACCAGATTCGCATGACATGGGAGGGGGGTGGGGGTGGAGAGAAGCCTAAAGGAAAACTATATATAAAAAAGAGCTGGCAGTAAGCATCAGTTTTGCTAATGGAAAAAGGAGAAGATTGGTTAGGAGCAACTCTGCTTTGGTTATGGGCTGAAGAGGATTCTGATTGTTTCTATTGGTTTATTTATTGTTTGTTTGTTTTAAAAACCAATGGATATAATTCATAGAGTTTTATTTCATTTTGAAGTGAGCAAAAGAGAACTCAAAACCACTTAGCCTTGTGTTGAACAGTTAGATCATTTAGATCAGCTGGGGAAATTCTACTCAGGCATTGCATCCAAAAGAATATCATAGGGTGGTGACCCGGAAATGGGCATTGTCTGCTGTTGCCCTTGCACCGTATCATGCTCTTCCTTCTGCCATATGCGAAGCAGCAACCAATAGTTACTTTAGATGTCTTACAAAGACATATCGCTTTGCCCAGGCTATTCCTGACTTATAAGACTGGACCTTGTTTTACATGTTGAAATCTTCTAAGTTTCTGTTTTATTCAATTTATATACTTATATGTTGCTGTGTTAGATTGTGATTTCGTTTTAATGGTATTTGTTTGTTTACTGTTTCTAACCTGCTTGCAGTGGCTAGGGCCCCAAACAGGGACACAAACAGGAAGTCTCTGCAAATAGCAATGTAGACTCTCTGTCCTACTTCAACAAGTGGGGTTGGCAACCTAAGGTCCATGGGCCACAAGTGGCCCATGGGGGTCGTTTTACTGGCCCACGAGCCACCCCCAAACCGAGCCACCCACTCAGTGAGTCCCCACGTGCTGCGCTAAACTGGTGCAGCTTGACATGGGGACTTGCTTCTGTGGCGCCGAAAATTGTGTCTGCACACGTGCAGACACCAAAAATAACGTCTTTACAGATGCAGATGCTGGAAATCATGGGCGTGGGTGCTCACGTGTGCCCCTGTGTGTGCCCATGTGTGCCCACAGAGGGGACTCCGAGGCAGTGAACAGGCCCAGGCAAGGTAAGCCTTGCCAACCCCTGAAAGCAGTACAGCCAGCAAAATGGGGAGGGAGGGACTGAACAGAAGAAAAGGAACAAAGCAAAGCTAGTGGAAGAGCCACCATTCTGCATAGATCCGGTCTGGAAATAACACCAAACTATGGTTGAGTGTTGTGTGCAAAACCTTGAGTCCAGGTGCTCCCTCATCACCTCTTCTACATGGTTTTTGTTTTGTCTGAACCTGAAACTGGCGTTTCTATGAACTATGGTTTAGGGAAACATTCCAACTTCATAACCCATGTTTTGAAGATGGCTTGCTTCCCTAAGTCATGGTTAAGGCTAACCATGGTTGGTCAATGTCATAAAAATAAACCATGGTTCATTAAAAATCAGAGTGAAAAACTTTTAATCACTTTCCTGATGCTGCACCATGGGAACGGGAGAGCCCATAATCCTGACACTCATTGATAGAACAAGGTCATTGTATCTTACTGCAACGAAGAAAAGCACAATGTTCCTGGCACAACGGCCTAGTTTCCTCAACCCACCTGTCACATGTCAAACATCCTCCATGCACACAGACTGGAATTTCCCCTAGTGGTTCTCCATACCAGAAGTAGACTGGAATTATCTCCTAGTTTGCACCTTTTACTTCCAACTTCCCAGGCTGCTGAAAGGTGCCAATGGACCATTTCCCTGTGTGATCCTTGCCTACATATTGGATATGCCATGCCCCAAGTGTCAGAACCAAGTATATGTGACCGTACCTTTATTTAATGTGGTCTTTGAAAGTAAGTTTGAGACTCCTCTTTAAATCATATTGTTTCTCCTCTCCCCCTTTCATCCTTTATACTTCCATCCCTAATCTTAATAAAGCTGCTTAATTTGGAGGGTTTGACCATAGGCAATCCAAGGATCTTTCACCCTTGTGTATACCTTTATGCTATACACTCTAAGGGGAAATTGGCTTGAGTTCAGTGGTGACTGGATAGTGAAGCTGAAAGTTGCCTCCTCTAACATATAAATTAACCTGCAACTCTTGAGTTCCTCTTGCTCAGGAGCTGGGGTAAGCTGAGATGCTGGGACAGTAAGCTGAGGTGTTGCAAGCTGGCTTTTCCTTCAACCACATGAATGAAAAACACTTTTTAATGTTCTTCCTGCCTGCAATCTTTCCATATGATCGCATTAAAATTAAATTCAAAGTGTAACAAGAGAAAAGAGCCACACTGAGCAAACATGGACAGTTTACCACCCTCCCCACAGCACTCAGCATTATAGTCCAGCTTTGATCAGTTAAATAAGGCTGCAATCCTATACTGTACTCACTTACGTGGGAGAATGATCCATTGAACTCAATGGGACTTCCTTTTGAATTGATGTGTATAGCATTGCACTGTAAACCTTCAGCTGAGATTGGGGACTCAGCTATACAGCTGCAAATAAAGTAAGTGTGTGGTAAAGCTGACACTAGATGGCGACTGTGAGCTACGGCAAATTCAATGTATTTTTCAAAACTATTTTTTTCTAAATGCATTTTCACAGTTTTTTAATATGTGTGTAGATTCCACCTTGAATACAGTTTACTGGAATTTGTTGGTTGATTTTAGTTCCTGGCAGAACCTCCAACATGTCATAGATGAAAACAGGGACACACGAGTAACAGCAATATTCTCCTACCTCACACCACTGCCCACAAATAATAATGCTTAAACTCTAGTAGCCTGTCCACTGATTTAAAAGTCAAAAAGTGGTTTGCTCTTTAGGTTAAGCACAATAATCAACTGGGAATATGCAATAATCTTACAACGTATTACCAACAGCTCAAAATAAGCCTCACCAGCTGCAGTATTTAAAATGGCAAGCAACACATTGGACAGAACCCTAGAGTTGGAAGGGACCTCAAAGGTTCTCTAGTCTAACCCAGTGCTGATGCAGGAAGCTCACTATTATAGCATCCCTGATATGTTGCCATCCAGTCTCCGCTTGAAACCCTTAAAGAAAGAAAGCCTACCACTTTGTTTCACTGTTAAATAACTCATACCGTCAGGAAGCTCTTCCTAACGGTTAGTCAAAATCCAAGTCGCTAGTTTGGGTGCTGCCTTCGGAAGAACAAATTTGCTCCCTCATCAGTGTGAGAGCCCTTCAAACTATATCACCTCTCAATAGTCTGTTCTTGAGATGAAACATACCAAACTCTTTCAACCTTTCCTCACAGGACTTGCTCTCCACCGGACACAATCCTTCTTTAACCATCTGCACTGAATGTGCTTCTTCAATGTTCATTTGCAAACTGATGCCATGCATTTGCTTTAGGGACAAGATGCACCTACACCCTGCTCTGAGTTTTAATTTCTAGAGAGTTTGGAGAGGGAGTGGAACTCTGAAGAATGGCAACTCAAGCAACTCACTGGCAACATTTTAATAAGGCATCTCCAAAGGACAAAAATAGAGACAAACTGATTTACCAGGTCACTGAAAATAGGCCCTGTCCCTGGTAAATAGACAGTTGGAGCATATATTATTCTTTCCAAAGATCTGACATGTGGAAACAAAATATGAAAATTTCCAATATCAAATAACAGAAGCTCAGAATTGTTTTTATTACATTACAGTTGAGCTATGAAGATACTATAAATGTGATACAAGTTACCCAAGAACATGGCTGTAAACACTGTGCTGCCTCTACTCCTGCCTGGTATTTTTGGCACCTCTGGGCGTACACACTGTACTCCTAGATTCACAGAAGACTTGATCCTCTTCTGCTCCGTACAAGGCCTGCGTTACAGGAAATTCTACACAATGATAGGAATGGGAAGTGTAGTCTTTCTGGAAAGAAGTGGGGGGGCAGTGAGGTGGAGGGATGACCTATGGCACAGGAAAGGGCATCAAAAATATTGGATCACATCCCTTACAAAGGAAATTCCTAAAGTTTTTGTTAATTTCATATATTATATGCTGCTTAATACCAAACTAGTCTTTAGCTTTGAGAAGGGACGAGCACTGTTTTCTATGCCTCGTTCAAAATTTATACTTGGTCACTCTGCAGGATCAATCCTATGCATTCATTTATTTCCCCGCAATGCATTCTCTGCATGGCTCTGCCCGGCTCACAGAAACAAAGATTAATAATAATAATAATAATAATAATAATAATAATAATAATAATAATAATTTATTATTTATACCCCACCCATCTGGCTGGGTTTCCCCAGCCACTCTGGGCGGCTTCCAACTGAATATTAAAAACAGTACAGCATCAGACATTAAAAACTTCCCTTAAGAGAGCTGCCTTCAGTTGTCTTTTAAAAGTAAAATAGTTGTTTATTGCTTTGACATCTGCTGGGAGGGCGTTCCACAGGGCAGGCGCCACTACCGAAAAGGCCCTCTGCCTGGTTCCCTGTAACCTTACTTTTCACAATTAGGGAACCGCCAGAAGGCCCTCGGCGCTGGATCTCATAATTAACATAAATGACTTAAACACAACAACATAAACAGTGACATGCAACACAAGAACTTTCCACAAACAAACAAACAAACAAAACCAATTGGCAACACAGGTATGCAATAGGTCACAGATCAATAATTGAGAACCCAGTTCCTCCCTCCCCAAAAACACATAATTTAAAGGACCTGGATGACAGAAAAGGTCATTTATAGCTGCAAGTGCTGCAAAGTGGGAGTGTCACGGTGGCAGAGGATTCACCCTGCTGCAGGCAAGGCACCCCTCCCCCAAAGTTCAGACATGGGGGTACAGTACTGGCAAGGCACAAGCGTCTCACAAGCTGTGGGGTTTCCCCTGAAAGTCTATCTGTGTGTTGTACTGATGCATAGGGTGTCATGGCCCCAGCATCAAGTGATAACCAAGGCTTGGAGATGGAGGAGGAGAAGCTGATTTTGAGTTTTGAGCTGCTGAACAGCTGGATGAGAAGCAGAAGTAGGTTTCTGTTTCCAAGGCTGGTGGTTGTGAGCCTGCAGACCCTGAACTAGGAGCCTCAAAGAGGCCTTTCACCAAGAAGAAGCCAAATGCCTCCCACTCCACAATGCCTGCTCAACAGTGCACCAGGTGACAACCCACACAGAAGAATAAAAGCAGTCACCTTCAGGCCAGGGTGAGGTCCGCACCACAGGCTGAGAGAGGGGCAATCTGGACAAAAAGACTTGTAAGGCTTCAGTCAACCTCTAGTGGTGTTGTGGTCCAGGGTCATGGGGTGGAGATGGTTGTTGAAGACCACTTATTCATCTGGGTCCCTGTCTCCAGTGTCCTACAACTGCCCAATCAGGGGAGATTCTTATCCCCATTATTCTTCAAAGCTAAGCATTTAGGAAAATGAAAAGCACAAGGTGCTTCAGTTATGAGAATGGTGTGCAAAATCTGTTATGTACAATGGAACATCATGGAAAACACAACTTGTCTGAAAGCAGATATTGGCTCACTTGGAAGCATTTGCCAATGCATGTGCACATAAAATAGTAGATCTAGCTGAAAGGCAATACATGGAGACCTGCATTCATTGTTGCAATACATCTCTTAATTATTTTAAAATTGTATAACTGTAAGATTACTGTATAACCTTAGAACAGACCTTTCCAAACTGTGCGTTGCGGCATGTTAATGTGGTGGCTGTAGTGTGTAGGTGTGTCACATGAATGCTCCCCGCACTCCTCCTGGGGCTGGAAAGGGAATGGGTGGCTCACCGATTTGCTAGTAAAACTGAATTACTGCGCCGCAAAATGCTGCATGTCTAAAAAGTGTGTCACCAACAAGAAAAGCTTTGAATGCTCTGCCTTGGAAGGTTGTATAATCTTAGGAAGGGTGTGGCTGTGAGCACCATGAAGGTAGCCTGCACTTCTGAATTCGCCACTACATTAAGTAAGCTGTGCACTCGGAGCTATCCGAGGTGCTGAGACTCCTGCTGGGGATGGGCCGAACATACCCCTGGTTGTGTTCACACAACCAGGTCTCAGCTTAATAAACTGGAACATGCACAAGCTTCATTCAGTTCTATGCAGTCCCTTTGCTCCTGCTTCAGTCCTCCCTTAACTCAAGCCAAGAAACAAAGCAGGAAGCAGCCTGTCACAGCTTCCCGTTGCTTCCAAACCAGGACTCCGTGGCTAGTGGTTTCCTAGCGAGTCAGAATACAAAGCCATGGTTGAAAGTTCTTGACATGTTTGAAAGCCATTATTCATAGTGTCCAGTTTGACTGCAGTAGGAAGCTCTGGTGAACCGAGAGCTAGAGTGGTGTAGTGGTTAGAGTTTTGGCCCAGGACCTGGGAGACCAGGGTTCAAATCCCTACTTGGCCATGAAGCTCATTGGGTCACCTTGGGCCAGTCACTCCAGTGTTATGAAATAGAGTGATTTGGGGGTATTATTGGAGCATGAAAATGCTACCCAGCATCCTGGCGAGAAAGGAGGAATGCCACGGAATTTTGAGCTCCCTTGCCTTGGACATTCACCCCACGCGCCTCCTTAATAGTCAGAATCCCCCACTTTTGCAGCCTTTGAATGTGGCTGAGGAAAAGCAGGCATTTTCACTCAGCTCTGTTAGGGAGCTGAATATAATAACCCTGTTCAATAAAACTTTTGAATTACTTGCACTTTCACAGTCTGAATGAGTAATCAAGGTTTGACCCACAGCACATGCACCCTCCTTCATCTGCAGGTTGGAAACACAAAGTTCTCACCCAAGGGGTAGGGAACCTATGGCCCTCCAAATGTTGCTGGACTACAACTCCCATCATCCCTGAGCATTGGCCATGCTGTCTGGGGCTGATAGGAGTTGGAGTCTTACAACATCTGGAGGGCCGTAGCTCCCTCACTTACGAGCTAAGTGAACCCTAAACTAGTTGACAGACGCTTGTGGGAGGCCTGAACGGAAGAGGAAAGCAAGAACCATTGTTGTAATTATATTTGGCCATCCAAATTATATTTAACTCCCCTGCTAGGTTTCCCAAGACGAGGGTCAAGAAACACACAATTTAACAAACAATTTCAGAGAATATGTACAGATTTTCAAACTAGCATCTTAGCTTGAAAACACCAGTAATCCCTCAAAACTGGAGCAGCCAGATTGTAAAGTAGCGATAGAATTAATTGTCCTAATACCAAAGCAAATGTGTGGGCTTTAAGCTGACCTCAAACAACAAAACAGCACAGTCAGATCATACGCAATCAAAATAAAAGCACTACTGTGTCCTACTGTGAGACAAGAAGGAGTTCCCTCCCCATGGCAGAAACTATTTGGAGTTTGTCACAATATGGAGGGAAACAGGATACACCCACATACACACTCGAAGGGTATCTCCTGCTACAGCCCTCTTTTTGTCTGGAGAAGGAAAACCATCTGGTTCACAGAGATGTCCCTCCAGCCAAAGTTGCAATAGGAGAGCTCTCTGTCCAGCTGCTTCAAAAATATCTCCACAGAAGGGGAGATGGCAGGAAGTGCACTTTGGAAAGGCTCCAGGTGTCTCAAAGCAGTTCCTCGCCCTTGAAGAGATAATAATCCATCTTCCAAGGAGTTTCCTCTGAAGGATCTATACAGCTAAGGCAGCATACACACAATACACGTAAAGCATCATTTAAGTCCATCACCATCACTAAGAATCCTGGGAACCACAGTTTGCTAAGGGTGCCGGGAACGGTAGCTCTGTTTGGGGCAAACTACAATTCCCAGAATGATTTGGGGGTGGGAGGGATGTTCTTTAAATGTATGGTGTGTATGTAGCTTAAGGCATTATTGATTTAAGGAAGGGTGTATCAGTTAATTTTACATTTGTTCATTCATAAGCATACAGTCAAACCTTGGTTGTTGAACGTAATCCATTCTGGAAGACCGTTCAACCTCCAAAACTTTTGACAACCAGAAACTGAAAGCAGAAGCCTCAGTACAATAGGGAAACTCAAAGCGGAAGCTGCGTAGCATGTTCAGCTTCCAAAAACCATTCGAAAACTGGAGCAGTTACTTCCAGGATTTCAGCATTCAGGAGCCGAAGTGTTCCAAAATGGAGGTGTTTGGGAACTGATTTTTGAGTGTATCAAGGCCTGCTTCTGCATTCAGTATGTCTATCTGTCTATCTGTCTGCCTGTCTGTCTGTCTGCCTGCCTGCTTCGAAATCTGAAAATAAGTGCATCTTTAGATATGCATTTGTAAAATGCATTTGGGTATGTTTATGAGCCAAGAGCTGTATTGCAAAATTCAGAGATGTACAAAAATCTGAAGGAAAGGTACATTCCAATCCACGCATCATTCCGGGAGGTGCAGATCAGGTCAGCATGCATCAGAATTCAAAAAGATAGAATTCCTCAAGCATGAAGCATCCTGATTCTATTCAACTCCATCAGCTCAGATCACTGATTTTGGGGCAATCAGCTAGCGCCAGGAAATGCCAATCCCCTTCCTGATCCAAGTGTCTGTAATTTATTCTCCCATCTGAGTGCAAACCCCCCCCCCCATTTCAAGTAAACCCAATTCAAATGCTTTCCCATCTGATTCAAATCCTCTTTCAGAAGATTAAAAGACGGGACATCTAAAGAGGATACAATGCCCTCCACCTTAATGAGATTGATCTTCTCCAAGGAACCCCTGGGTAATTCATGCCATCCGACCAAATCACTTTTAATTTCAGAGAGCGCCTTCACCACCTTCCAAGCATTTCTGCCTTGCGAAATGGGGGGGGGGGCGGAACTGTAGCCAATGCAATTTCTTAATTTTGAATAAGTTCAAGCCATGGATTATCTTTCATGAGCCTGAATGCAAGAAGGGACCAATTAATTTTAAAATTAATTTTCAAAATTAAACAAGCTGCAGCATACATTCTGATTGTTCCTATTTACTGGAGATAGCCCGTATTCCCCAGTACTTGTTCTTGGTAAATCACTGCTCCCCCTATTTTATCCCTCTTCCCCCGCCCCCTTTTGGCAGCAGGGTTGGTGAGTATGCACTTTGTTAATATGTTGTTTGTGTGGGTTACTAATGTTATCCAGCTGCTGTTGAATGCTGATAGCTTGGTGTGGTGGTTAAGAGCGGTGGACTTGTAATCTGGTGAACCGGGTTCGCTTCCCCGCTCCTCCACATGCATCTGCTGGGTGACCTTGGGCTAGTCACACTTCTTTGAAGTCTCTCAGCCTCACTCACCTCACAGAGTGTTTGTTGTGGGGGAGAAAGGGAAAGGAGAATGTTAGCCGCTTTGAGACTCCTTTGGGTAGTGAAAAAGAGGGATATCAAATCCAAACTCCTCCTCCTCCTCCTCCTCCTCCTCCTCCTCCTCCTCTTCTTCTTCTTCTTCTTCTTCTTCTTCTTCTTCTTCTTCTTCTTCGGGCCACAGGTGAGAGCTGAGTACAGGGTGGGAGCAAAAGGTGGACAAACTACTCCTGAAGGAGCATGATACGTCCCCCACCAGAAGTACTATCTTAAAACCCCATACAGTTTCCACAAGCTTCTATAGTGTTACCTGAATGGGTGAAATCACAGCACAAGGACCTCCTTCAAATTGTCCTCATGCAGTAGGTTCTGATTCATTAAATGCAAACCCTAATAAGAGGAACTCTGCTGAATTGGGAGTTTTGTATGTGTTCCAGTACTATGAAGTGTTCCGAGAGACAGGACACAAACAGCAACAAAATATGTTATGCAGTGCATAGGCTTCATTGGGCAGCTGATGGTGGCCTTGAAAGGTCAAGAAGGTAGTTAATCTTTAGGCTATCCTCTAATTGCTTTCTGAATCAATGAGGGATAAACTTCTGCAATCCCTGTCCTATCAACCACTTTTCATTTGCTCTTTGCCTTCGTGTTAATATTTCAGAGTTCCATCTCTTTCAAGTGTTCAGGCTCAGAGACTGGCCAGTGTTTAAAATCCATAAAATCGACATTCCATTTTCCATAACTTGATCAGCCCAAGGAAAAAAAGCATCTTTAGTGGCTTCAAAAATACAACCAGCTTTTCATCAGGAGGGTGGAATGGCAGATTGCTCCATGAAAGGGGCCAAGTTTAAGATGGAAATGAACCAAATTTAGCAGTGGTATCAAAAGCAGGCATGATTGCTTCAACTCATTTTCTATTCAAATGCAAGCCAGGGGGGATATCAAAACCAAAGTTAACAAGACACAATTTAATAGTGAATGAACAAAAATTGCTTGCAATAAATGTTTTTCAGAACCCTTCACTAGGAGAAGTTTTTCTCCCAAGGCTAGTATTTGAATCTTATGTTCTTCCACGTTGTTTCACTAGACTAGATACAAGTGAAAATAACAGTGAAAAGTTAGGAACACCCCTAAAATATTTTTTGTTGGTATTATTACATGGATGACAGAATGAAGAGCCATGGCAAGTTAAAAATAAATAATTAGTTGATTGTCACATTTTCAAAACCAGAAATAGTTATTTTCATTTTGAGCACTGTTGATACTGTTTTCAAAGTGTTCGAGAAAATTAGTTTTACATGAGGATGAAGATCCATTGCTACAAACTTTATAGTAAGAGACTTTCAAAAGCCCCTTGAAATTAAAGCTCCCTGCATATCATTGCCCCTCAAGTACACAAAAAGAAAACACCTCACCCAAAAAGAGATCGAAAGAAGGCACAGACTTGCATAGGATCATATGCCAACTTATATGTACCAATGCAAATTATCAGTGGAAATTATAACATATCTCACAAATACATATCTCACATCTGACCATTGTGAAGTCTGTGCCCCCCTGAGAGATTAGAGATTATATTTGTTGAAATGAGGGTGAATTTGAATTTATTAATTTCGGTCACAGACCAGTTCCAGCTCACATACAATATCAGGGAAATCATAAAACACAATAGGGATACATTTGAATTTGCAATTGGGTATAACCGGGACAATGCAGATATAGCAGCAGTTAAAAATATATAAGTTAAATCTTAATCACTAAAATATAACCTAAAATTGTCATTTAAGGCCTTAGCCATTATGGTAGCACAGCTTGTTCCCTAAGTTTTCAAATGAGGGTGGTAAAATCAGGTTTTTGAAACATGTGTAACCACTGCCCTACCTCTCTTCCTTGTCAACAACAACAAAAATAAACAGCTAAAGCAGTCTCCCAAATGCTTAGAACAGACTGGTTCCTAAATTTCAGAAGTGATCTGAACACAGAGAACAATGTACAGTGGTACCTCAGGTTACATATGCTTCAGGTTACAGACGCTTCAGGTTACAGACTCCGCTAACCCAGAAATAGTACCTCGGGTTAAGAACTTTGCTTCAGGATGAGAACAGAAATCGCGCAGCGGTGCAGCAGCAGCGGGAGGCCCCATCAACTAAAGCGGTGCTTCAGGTTAAGAACAGTTTCAGGTTAAGAACAGACCTCCGGAACGAATTAAGTACGTAACCAGAGGTACCACTGTTTTAGGAAACAAGGCTTTGCTACTGCTGTGGAGGTGATGCAACATCAGCCACAGCCAGTTCCCTTGTACAGAAAACGATGCCTTGGGCGTAAGTTGAAGATGGGTTCTGATTTCTGGCAGATGCATATAACTGCCGTAACCTTCACAAAAAAAGCATAAGGGGTGCCACGATGCAGCACAGAAGCATGCTGGTTTGGAGAAGGGCAAAATCCACAGCCACAGCTTGTCCACTTCTGAAATATTTGCGGTTGGAAATCCTGCAAACTGGACACTGATGCTGTAACTCCGTAGCACAACTTATCGCATACTTATCTCTCTTGCAATCCTCTTATTCATGCCCCTGGGCTCAAGAGATAACATTAAGTCAGACAGAATTTTAAAAGGCTTACTAATACTTTTGTGCAATTGCACAGCCTTGGGGGTTTAGTCTCACCATAGAAACTGCAAACAATCCTTAATGACATACAAGCATAAAGTAACTGCCATGCCGGAAGGTTCCTCTGTGCAATTCATGAGGAAGCAAGAGAAAGGAAAGATTAAGGAGGATGACACCAGGCCCTCACCTCAGAAACCAATTCTGGCCCAGAAAAGCAAGGACAGCAGCTGAAGACCTCTGAATATGCCAAGATGGCTGTGGACAGTACAGTGTACAGAACAATTTGTGCCACTCCCCAGAGGAGGAAGAGATGTGTGGTTGTTGTCGGTGTCTTCCTACTGAGTGTGGGGAGGTAACAGAACCTCTGACCACAACCCCTTCCTTCTGATTCATGTGGGTACAAATGATACTGCCAGACACAGCCTTCAACATCTAGCAAGGGACTATGAGACTCTTTGTGGGAAGCTGAAGGGCCTTGGGGCACAGGTGGCTTTTTCATCACTCCTTCCTGTTGAACCTCATGGACCAGAGAGAGAGAGGAAAATACTGGAGGTAAACCACTGCCTGCACAGGTAGTGTCGTCAGAAAAGGCTTGGCTTCTTGGACCATGGGCTTCACTTCCTTGAAGAAACACTTCTGATGAAGTGGAAGTACTGGAAACCTTGGGAGGAAGTAATCATGTCTTCTTGCGTTTCATGATACAGAGTCAAGAGAAAGCTGAGTGTAGTTGGAAATGCTCTGATTTCAAAAAGCTTAAGGAACTACTGGGTGAGATCCCGGGGTCGGTAATACTCAAAGAGAAGGGGGTCCAAAGGATGGGAGTTTCTTAAAGGTGAACTATTTGTTAAGTTGTATCAGACGACACAGTGATTCTTCAAATAGCTCTTTTTTATTCACAGGCCAGAACAGAACTGAACTAAAGGGTTCAGCCAGCCTGCTTATATAGAGCTCCACTACAACGCAACGTAACTATCCAATCACTGAACGTCACTTTCAATTCCTTATTTGCATATGTGGACCTGAGTGAAAACTATCTACAGAATTCCCCTGCTGGCCCAGGGTGAGAACTTCAGTACATAACACTATTGAAGGCACAAAGGCAGACAATTCCCAACAAGAAAGGAAAGTGGGAGGCATATAAAGATGGACGAATATTCAAGTATGCGCAATGGGTGGGACAGGAGACTGAAGCTTATGTAATACTCCTTTATTTAGCAGAAGTGTGTGTGTGTGTGTTTGTGTGTGTGTGTGTGTGTGTGTGTGTAAAATCTCTCCGGTGTAAGATCTCATCTTTTTGTCTGACTCAACTTCCAGTTTACTGGAAAAGGCCTTCCCTGGAAGCCACTGAAAGGATATTCTCCTTGACTTACGTGTCCTTGGTCAAGTAGCACTTTGAAATGACAATGGCCACAGCGTTCCTGTCCAAAAGAGGTTTCCTGTCTGTGCTCTAGGCTGAGGGCCAGGCAAGATGTGACTTGTTAAACATATCTTTTGCACTTAACAAGCAAGGATTTTTGTTGTTGTTCCTGCTGCTGCTACTACTATTAATGAAAATCACATGGTAGATTTAATCCCATTGCCAGAGGACACCTTCAGAGGGAGGGATTCCTGCAGCAGGGGAGGAAAGACTACGTCTCCCCTTCTACATCTGTTGAGATCCTGGTAGTTTTCAGCCGCATCCCCAATTAAAACTATTTGCATTTAAAAACAACAACAGCCTTGCATGTTCAATGCAAAAGACACATTTCCCTTACATCTAAGATGAAGTCACCAAAATTACATGTGGTTAAGCATAACCTCACTTCCTACTGTGGCATTGGCACTACTACAGGTGCCACATAACACCTGCTACGGTTTTGTAAGAACTTGATTGTTTAGTGTGGCAGAGCCTACACTTTGGAACCCCCTGCCTATTGAGATCACTGTACTCCTTTTGGTGCCACCTAAAAACATTTCTGTTTAGACAAGCCTACCCAGAGGCTCAGAAAGTGGAGGCAATTTTAATCTGTTTCAGTGTTTTAATTTTTGTATAAAGTATCATTCTGAATTCTTCTTGTTTTTGCTATTTTATCTTTTGTAAACCGCTTTGAGTGTTGTTTTTAAAATCAAGCAGTGTATAATTTTTATGAAACATATAAATAGACACAAGACCAAAATAAAAATAAAAATGCATTTAACAGCTTAGCACTTGCTCCCCTCTACCACATTTTCCCACAGACCTCTAACTGTGGGCACAAGGTTCTGCTCCCCTTCCTTCATACACAAGGGGAAAGGATACGAGAGGCCGTGTGCTCCCAAAGTCTGCATACACAATTCTAAATCAGGGGTGGGTGGTTGTTTTCTGTCCCCCCCCCCGAGGGCCACATTACCTTGGGAGCAATCTGTTGGGAACAGGGCTGGATTTAGGTTTGATGAGGCCCTAAGCTAGTGAAAGTAATGGGGCCCTTTGTATGTCCAGCTGTCCTTTGTCAACAACAAATTGTCACAGTTTTTTGTGTTAAATCTATGCTATATGCTAATTTATGGACCTAATAGGTATCTAAAGCCATTTGCACGTAACAAAATATGTACATCATAGGAGCCTACACAACACAAAACACTGTTGCTGTATGTAGGTTTTATTTTACGTGTTTTTTAATCTTACACAGTGGTACCTTGATTTACAACCATAATCCATTCTGGAGGTCCAGTTGTAAACCAAAACAGGTTGTACCCAAGGCGTGCTTTCACCAATGGGGCCTCAATTTTTTTAAAAAAAAATTTGGTTGTAATCCCCCCAACACGGGTTGTAACCCAAAAAAGGGACACACACTTCAGGGTTTGACATGGTTGTAATCCAAAATGGCTGCAAACCAAGGTATCACTGTATTTTGGAAATGTACATCCAGTTTTTTCCCCTTTAATTTTTTTTTGGAGGCCCAAGGGAGTGGGGCCCTAAGCTATAGCTTGTTGAGCTTATATGTAAATCCAGCACTGGTTGGGAGCTGTATCCTGGTGGTAAGAACATATGAAGAGCCCCACTGGATGTAAAAGGCCCGTTTAGTCACTATCATGTTCTCACAGTGGCCAACCAGATGCCAATAGGACCCGAGTGTAACACTACTCCTGCAGTCTACTGGACAGAAGTAGAACCAAAAAGGGATGGTGCTAGCCATTCTCTCTCTCTCTCTCTCTCTCTCTCAACTTCTTTCCTGTTTCTCTAGTTTTGACTCTATTCTTTCTCCCCACCTGCTCCCGCCTAGCAGTCTGCTGGTATGAGCAACAGAAGAGATTGTTTCTGCCAGATGTTTGAACTTCCAAAGGGCTGTTGAAATCAGGCCAACGTCCACAGGTTGCCCTCAACCCCTGCTCCAAAGCATGGCTTAGCAACATGTCCAGATTCCTCCAGCGTGTTGATAAAATGTCTTGTTTCCCACGGTATAATCTATATGATTTAGTATACAGTGGTACCTCGGGTTAAGTACTTAATTGATTCCGGAGGTCCGTTCTTAACCTGAAACTGTTCTTAACTTGAAGCACCACTTTAGCTAATGGGGCCTCCTGTTGCTGCCGCGCCGCCGGAACACAATTTCTGTTCTCATCCTGAAGCAAAGTTCTTAACCTGAAGCACTATTTCTGGGTTAGCGGAGTCTGTAACCTGAAGCGTATGTAACCCGAGATACCACTGTACAGAGGATCTCCTTTTTCTTTTTTTAAAGAACATCTTAGTAGCATGTTTGGATTCTCTTATTCAGACAACCACCAGTTTCCATGCTTCTGCTACTATGATGCCTTCCCCTTCCTGTTAACATACAGCTGGTTTTTCTCCAGCTACTGCTGGTTCCAGAAACAAAGTCTCACTTCTTCCAGTAATTCTGGGGCCTTTTGCTCTGCTATCTGTTATCTTAAGTCTGCACACCTTCTGCCTTTGAAGTATTGCCAGCATTGACTTTTGTCTGGTGCACTTTTTGCTCACACATTTGTCAAAGGCTGAGAACAGAGTGACAGAGCGGAGTCAAACAGGCAGCCGCGCAAGAGACCCAGCGGAAGTGGGGGGAAGCGGTCCTGTTTCAAACCTGCTATGTGGCTAAGATGCAACGAAACCTCAAAGCAGAGAGCATGTGGCAGGGAGAGATGAGAAGAGGATCAAATGAACCAGAGCAGTAGCATCTTTCAATCATGTATGCCATGGAATAAGGGGAGGCACGCTTTGACTTCCAAAATAAAAATATTTATATCTAGAATCTCAGCCTGTGCTAGCCTTCATCAGGCATACAAGAGGGAGGGGAATGCTCTGTAGAACAGTCATGAGCCACCTTTTAAGGCTTCCAGCAATTTTGCTTCTGGACTTGGCTGTGGAAATGGTCAAAGCAACTTTCCTTCAGTGGTGTGTTGTTGTTTTTTCAGGTCTCGGAGCCAAGAGGAAACTGTAGGTGGAAACTGTACCACAGCATATCCTGCCCTCAACTTACTGCTTCTGGGATCACTGCAAGTATTAGCGTGTTGCCTAGCATTATTATAACTAGAGTTTCTAGCAAAACAGATCAGTCGGGTCCCCTTATTTTTTCCTCCTCCCACTGCCAGCATGAAATAAGACCAAAGGGCCACAGGTTGCTCACACTTGCCCCAACACATGACTTTGGCCTAGAACTGGATCATATCATAGTGCTTTAAATGTACAGTGTGAATGTGGCCTGACACTACTCAGCTGCGGAAATAAGGGAGGAGAGCTCTAAGACCATAGAACTACGTGCAGGGCTGTCCCAAGACATTTTGCTGCCTGAGGCAAAGGACAAGATGGTGCCCTCCCATCCCACCCACCCCCCAAATATTGCACACACCAGAAGCCAACTGGACTGGCATTTGACCCTTATTGGTGATAGCACAGTGCCTCCCCCCATTGTACCAAAATTGCCTAGAGGGTGCAGGGCAGTTCACATGACACAAAACGCTCTGCCCACTCCATGCCACCCATGGTGGGCATCTCACTCAGCTTATGGTAGGACCAGCCCTGAGTACATCTATTCACTTTTATGCTGAGAGCAAGACAGAAGAGAGATAACAACTCATGTTTCAGTTTTTATGGTCTGACTTGTACTCCTCCACTGACAGAATAAAAGGATCTCTCATTCCAGGGCACTCATGTTACAAAGATGTCTGTGAGTGAGAAATGAAGGCTGGCAACGTCAACCCCTCCATGTGGGAATCCCTTGCAGACGAATGCAGTGCCTGGAGACAGTTGGGCCATGTATACACAGCAGTGACCACAGGAGAAGAAGAAGAAGAGTTTGGATTTCATATCCCGCTTTTTCACTACCCGAAGGAGTCTCAAAGCGGCTAACATTCTCCTTTCCCTTCCTTCCCCACAACAAACACTCTGTGAGGTGAGTGGGGCTGAGAGACTTCAGAGAAGTGTGACTGGCCCAAGGTCACCCAGCAGCTGCATGTGGAGGAGCGGAGACGCGAACTCGGTTCACTAGACTACGAGTCTACCGCTCTTAACCACTACACCACACTGGAATGAATGCTGGGAGGAGCGCAGAGAGAAGGAATGCCATGGTGTATCTGCAGCAGCACAACCAAAGACGCTTTCATCTGCCCCAGCTGCAACAAAACATGTCTCTCCGGCATCGGTCTCTACAGCCACAGCAGGCACTGCAAGCTTCCAACCCCCAAAGGTGTACTCCTCCATTGTTTCCCGAGACAGAGGGATGCCAACTACATGTCGAAATCTGCATTCAAAATCACCTTGGAATCCGTTCCTTGTGGGGAGCCCACAACCACTGATGTTGTGCCCTGGGATTGCCGGCTGCACTGGGTGTAAGGGCTTGAAGTTATTTCTGTAGTCAACTTCCTTTCATCTGTGGGGACGGACGGACTGGAGATTGAAAAGGCTTCTGAGAAAAGCTAATAAAAAATAATGACAGCAAATAGAACTTCTTTGCCCTTTGGAGAAGGATCATTATGTGATAACGCATCTGCTTTGCATACCGAAGTTTCCAGGTTCAATTCCCAAACTCTCTGGGTGGGACTGGGAAGAGACACTACCTGAACCCTGGAGAACAGTCAGTATAGATCTTTCTGAGCTTGATGGGCCAATGGTCTGATTCAGTATTAGGCAGCTTCCTATGTTTCTATTTCCTCATCAATCCACAGAAAAACTCTACGAGGTAGGTACAGTCATTATTAGTCCCTGTCAACAGGTGGGGGTGGATGTCTAGGGGAGCTCAAGCCAACGAATATCAACTTACTCAAGGCCACCCATTCAGGCCTAACCTGAGCCAAGACTTGAGTAAGCTCATTCTCCTCTTCCTCTATCCAAATCACACTGCACAGGAGGAGACCACACAGACTGTCAACCCACCAAAGACTAGTCTGAAATTTCTTTGCTGCCAACGTCTCTTATGATTGCTAACTTTTTCAGCGGCGTAACCATTTTAGACTGTGGCAGGAAAACCAACAATAAGTCTTGGAGCACCTTACATGCTAAAAGATTTATTGCGGCATAAGCTTTTGTGGACTAAGGTCCATTTCATCAAACACATGAAGTGCTATTCCCAGGTACTAGTCTGAACCCAGGAATTATCTGCTGCAGGAGAAACCTAAAAGACAGAATGATACCCAAGCGAAGACAAAAGATTTTTCATATATGCAACGACGGCAGCGAGAATGCTACTAGCCCAGAGATGGAAGGAAGGAGAAGTACCAACAAAAGAGGAATGGCAGATGAAACTGATGGGGTATGTGGAGATGGTGAAACTGATGGGGAAGATCCGAAACCAGGAAGATCAAGTATTTTCTAAAAACTGGAGTAAATTTGTAATTTATTAAAAAGACCACTGTAAACAGTTAAAATCTTTGGCAGGGGTGTAATGACATTGTAATGTGGAATTATTTATGATAATTATGGTTATATAACAGATGGATAATGGTAAAAGATGCAGTAAATTTAATCTTAAGCATGGAATCTATGGAAGGAGGGAAGGGGGTCCGAAGGTTCAAAGGAACATTGTATTTTAATGTTTGAAATGGTTATGTTAAATATGTATAAAATTATTTTAAAAACCAATAAAAATTATATATATAAAAGACAGAATGATACACCACCACTTATCACTTATTGCTCCCCACTAAAACTCCTACCTCCTACAAACCTATCTTAAACAATGGCAGTTCCCTCTCATAGGGCTTGAAGGGTAGTAGATCTGTATTTATTTACACACAGAGGACTTCAAGCAGAGGCTGAACAACCACTTATTTACGATATTTTAGCTCTGCATTTCCAACACTGAGCAGACGGGCTGACTGCAAGGCTCCCCTCCAGATTCATGATCCTACGAACTGGCATGTTGATTCACCTCAGGCTTCATCCAGTCCAGCATTCTATTTCTAATACCTCACAGACAAATGTATTAGGAAAGCTCACAAACAGGACATGATGCAGTCACCTCTTTGAGGTGACACTGAGGTACAGGATTCTGGCTTTGGTATAAGACATGGATCGGAACATAGGAAACTGCTTTATACAAAGACTCTTGGTCTGTCTAGCTCAGTATTGTCTGCACCACTGGTCTTCAACTAGCGGGTCACAGCCTGATTCAAGGTGGGTCACAACAGGAAAACTACCACTATACAAATATATGGTAAAATGTTTTTTTTAAAATGGGTCCTTAAGTGCATGTTTGGGTAAAAAGCAGGTCCTGGGTCTTAAAAGGTTGAAGATACCTGGTTTGCACTGACTGGCAGAGGTTCTCCAGGATTTCAGTCACAAGTCTCTCCCAACTTTACCTGGAGATGACAGGAATCTTCTCTACCACCTAGACATAGATACACATCCTGCAAGATTCAGTCATTCTCATTTGGGTGTTATGTCGTTGGAGGCTGTTATTCTGAAGTACAGATCTTAGCCATGGCCACTGGGAAGCTGGTCTGGAAAGCTGAAAAGTCTATTTTCCTTTCCCCCCATCTCCCCTGACAAATATTTTTAAGTCCGAAGCATCTGAGAGACCTTCAGAGATGTATCAGATGAAGGCGGATTCCAAGACTACTAGAATAAGCTAGCTAGATCCTAGCCCAACAAAAGTTTGCTACTCATTATTAATAAAATCATAGTGGGTCCAAAATGTTCTTTCAAGATTCTGTTGTTCCAGTTGTTTTTGCTTCTTGAAATCATTATTCTCTGAAATCCTACTTTAGGAGTATGACACAATTTATTTTTCTAAAGGCCTGCTTTCCAGACAAACAACTCTTAAGTGCTGATGAAATCCTGAGCACATGGCAGCTCCAGCCTTCCTTCCTTCCCTAATAAGGCTGTCCAAACGAGTCAAAGCTGCATAACTGAAGTCATGGCTTTGGTGGACGGAATGCAGCACAAGAAGATACACATCTATATTTATAAATTTCAGAGATAACTGTGTTTACCCAACACTTAATCATTTGCACCAGATCTTACTAATAAACAAAGCCATTGGCTATTATCCTGATCCGTGTGGTTTCAGTCAAGACCAAGGGCAATAAAGCCACAAACAAAATAAATTTTGTGCAAGTCAGAAGGTATGTGTGTGCATGTACCGGTACTTAAATGGATCTCTGCTTACCTTTGACAATGAACCTGTCTTTTTGCCATTCCTCATCCTTGGTTTGCTGCTCCAGAACTCAACTCCTGCCTGGACCAAATACTTCTGGCCCACTTGGAGGGACAACCAGCCCCCCAACTCCTTAAAACTGGTGGCCTGGAGACTAGCCTTGGCTCTCCAGCTCCCATAACAGAATCCTCATTGACTTCCAGTATTTTCTGCCTTCCATTTCTAGATGTTTTCAGAATAAGAGTGCAAAGTGAATGAGGCAGGGAACTCTGGAAGTAAGCAACGGGAAGAAAGAGCTTCTAACTTCTCAGCCTTCAGAGCAGCCTGTCAACATCTCATCCAAAGAGCCTATCTTCCAGCCTGGACTGGAGAACCTGCTTCTTAGACCTCCAAAATAAGAGATCTTCCAGGCAAGTTGCATCCTCCCCCCTGCCAAACTAGATGTTCACGACTAGAATGATTAGCCTCTGTTCCACCAAGAAGCAACTAAGGAGGTTCCTGATTAAGATCAAGGCCATGGCATCACCAGGGGAGGAATAATGCTTCCCCACCATGTCACAGTCCTGATCTGATTGCCTCCCTGCAGCTGCCAGCATATGGGCACCATTTTTGTGATTGCCTTCCCAGCTTTGGGCTGACCACCTTGACCAACCTGGCCTTTCCCAGATGTTTTGGGTTACAGCTCCCTCCAGCCCCAGCCAGCGTAGCCAAACGTGTGGGGCCAATAGGAGTTGTAGTCCAAAATTTCCGGAGGGTACCAGGTTGGCGAAAGCCAAGTTAAGACCAGCTGACACGGACAACAGAATGGGCTACCTTGAATTCCACTTAGATTTTCATGCTCTCAAAAAGCAGACGGGCATGTGTGAAAAGCTGGCTGATTTTGTTTTTACAGATCAGGTATTTATATTCATTCAAGTCTCTCAGATATTTCTTAAAATGCACATTGGCTCTTTCTTTCTGGCCCTTTCCTACAACTGAGCAACCAGAAGAGATGTGGCTGTTTTAGTATATTTTCCTTTTTGGTTGAAGCGCAAATTATATTCCTGCAGCTGTGTCCTGGCCTGGTTTCAATTATTATATTTTCCATAATGCTCTCAACTCCTTCCCTGCTCATTTCAAGGAATCATAGGCTCCTCATAGGGTTGCCATATTTCAAAAAGTGAAAATCAGGACTGAAAACTTGTTGAGCTTTTTTCAGTTTTGGCCAAAGCTGTTGAACTTTTTTTGAAGAATCACAAAGAAATTGGATGTTTTGGAGCTATTTCTGAGGAAAACTGGCAAATACAACAAAATACAACACGGCTGACATACACCTGAATTCTCTCAGACATTTAGCTGATTTCTGCCTGTACATTGCTTGTGGCTGCAGCATTCCGTATAGGTCTGGGAAATTCTGGAGTTGTGGCAACCCTAGCATATTAAATCACTCCAATCTTACAGTACAGTAACTAGATGCACTTAATATTACTCTAATAATAATAATAATAATAATAATAATAATAATAATAATAATAATAATTTATTATTTATACCCCGCCCATCTGGCTGGGCTTCCCCAGCCACTCTGGGCGGCTTCCAAAACATATTAAAATACTGTAATACATCTACATTTTGTGATTTGCCTACTGCCATAGCCATAGTCCCAGCATTTTTACTGCATATGCCTCTCCTGCCGACCCAAACTATTTCCAACATTTTTCCAAAAATCACCCCACAAGTTGTTTAAGCCCTCTTTCAAATGGGTCCTGGTGATCAAAGCGAAGTCCAAAAGAGCAAGCCTATGTCATTCTATTTGCAGACATTATGTTTTCCACATGGTAAACGAAGCTTTCAAAAACAAAGAATGCTGGTCTCTAATACATTGCCACTCTAATACATGTGACTGCAGCTGAAACACTGCTATAGCCCCATGTGGTTGGGGCTAGAGCAGTAACATGTGCGGACGCTACCCATGTGGGTGGCCTTGGCTGTGTGGTTACTTCCTCAGACAGTGCTTCGCCTCCACTGTATAAAATGCATACGATCTCAAATAGTCCCCCACATGGGTGGGGAAAGGAACAGAGGCATTGGAATGTTGTATGGGCTATCTTATACCTTCAATATTTATACAATGGTACCTCGGGTTAAGAACTTAATTCGTTCTGGAGGTCCATTCTTAACCTGAAACTGTTCTTAACCTGAGGTACCACTTTAGCTAATGGGGCTGACGCGGCAGTGCTGGAGCACAATTTCTGTTCTCATCCTGAAGCAAAGTTCTTAACCTGAGGTACTATTTCTGGGTTAGCGGAGTCTGTAACCTGAAGCGTCTGTAACCCAAGGTACCACTGTACCATGTAACCACAAAGAGTTGGTGTGCAAGAGGACATAAGGAGAACCCTGCTGGAGCCTCCTGTTCTCACAGGGGCCAACCAGATGCCCCCAAAAGGAAGCCTTCAAGCAGGCCTGAGCGCAACAGCACTCTCCCCTCCTGTGGAATCCAGCAAGTAATAATAATAATAATTTATTATTTATACCCCGCCCATCTGGCTGGGCCTCCCCAGCCACTCTGGGCGGCTTCCATAGAAAACAGAAATACAGTAAAATATCACACGTTAAAAACTTCCCTGAACAGGGCTGCCTTAAGATGTCTTCTGAATGTCAGGTAGTTGTTTATCGCTTTGACATCTGATGGGAGGGCGTTCCACAGGGCGGGCGCCACTACCGAAAAGGCCCTCTCCCTGGTTCCCTGTAGCTTTGCTTCTCGCAGTGAGGGAACCGCCAGAAGGCCCTCGGCGCTGGACCTCAGCGTCCGGGCAGAATGATGGGGGTGGAGACGCTCCTTCAGGTATACTGGACCGAGGCCGTTTAGGGCTTTAAAGGTCAGCACCAACACTTTGAATTGTGCTCGGAAACGTACTGGGAGCCAATGTAGGTCTTTCAAGACCGGTGTTATGTGGTCTCGGCGGCCGCCCCCAGTCACCAGTCTAGCTGCTGCATTCTGGATTAGCTGTAGTTTCCGAGTCACCTTCAAAGGTAGCCCCACGTAGAGCGCATTGCAGTAGTCCAAGCGGGAGATAACCAGAGCATGCACCACTCTGGCGAGACAGTCCGCAGGCAGATAGGGTCTCAGCCTACGTACCAGATGGAGCTGGTAAACAGCTGCCCTGGACACAGATTTGACCTGTGCCTCCATGGACAGCTGTGAGTCCAAAATGACTCCCAGGCTGCGCACCTGGTCCTTCAGGGGCACAGTTACCCCATTCAGGACCAGGGAATCCTCCACACCTGCCCGCCTCCTGTCCCCCCAAAACAGTACTTCTGTCTTGTCAGGATTCAACCTCAATCTGTTAGCTGCCATCCATCCTCCAACCACCTCCAGACACTCACACAGGACCTTCACTGCCTTCACTGGTTCTGATTTGAAAGAGAGGTAGAGCTGGGTATCATCCGCATACTGATGAACACCCAGCCCAAGCCTCCTGATGATCTCTCCCAGCGGCTGCATGTAAATGTTGAAAAGCATGGGGGAGAGGACAGAACCCTGAGGCACCCCACAAGTGAGAGCCCAGGGGTCTGAACACTCATCCCCCACCACCACTTTCTGAACACGGCCCAGGAGGAAGGAGCGGAACCACTGTATAACAGTGCCCCCAGCTCCCAGCCCCTCAAGACGGTCCAGAAGGATGCTATGGTCGATGGTATCAAACGCCGCTGAGAGATCCAGCAGAACCAGGAAACAGCTCTCACCTTTGTCCCTAGCCCGCCGGAGATCATCAACCAGTGCGACCAAGGCAGTTTCAGTCCCATGATGAGGCCTGAATCCCGACTGGAAGGGATCCAAATGGTCCGCTTCTTCCAGGCGTGCCTGGAGTTGTTCGGCAACCGCTCGCTCAATCACCTTGCCCAGGAATGGAAGATTTGAGACTGGGCGATAGTTGGCCATCGTGGCCGCATCTAAAGATGGTTTTTTAAGAAGCGGTTTAATAACCGCCTCTTTCAGCGGGTCTGGGAAGGCTCCCTCACAGAGGGAAGCATTCACCACCCCACGAAGCCCATCGCCCAGTCCTTGCCGGCTAGCTTTTATAAGCCAGGATGGGCAAGGATCCAGGAGACAGGTGGTTGGTTTCACTCATCCAAGCAGCCTGTCCACATCCTCGGAGGTAACAGATTGGAATTGATCCCACTCAACTTGACTAGACAGAACTCTAGCACTCTCCCGCCCCGGCCCTGCTCCCACAGTGGAGTCTACTTCTTCCCGAATCTGAGCGATTTTATCTGCAAAAAACTTTGCAAAATCATTGCAGGAGAACATGTGGCCCGTACTGGGCCCCGATGTTGCAGGTGGTTCCGCTAAATTGTGAACCACCTGAAAAAGTCTCCTGCTGCTGTTTTCTGCAGATGCAATAGAGGCGGTGAAGAAATTCTTCTTCGCCATCGCTATCGCCACTTGGTAGGCTCAACGTTGAGCTCTAACCTGTGTCCGGTCAGATTCAGAATGAGTTATCCGCCACCGGCGCTCTAGCCGTCTCAACGATTGTTTCATTGCCCTCAGATCCGTGGAAAACCACGGGGCTGTCCGGGCTCCATGCAATCGGAGAGGGCGCTTCGGAGCCAAACAGTCAATAGCCCTGGTTAACTCCACATTCCAGCGGGCCACCAGGGAATCGGCTGAAAGGCCATCAACATGGGATAAAGCATCCCCTACCACTCTCTGGAAACCATTTGGATCCATTAAGTGGCGGGGGCGGACCATCCGAATTGGTCCCACCTCCCTGCAGAGGGGATGGGTCGCAGAGAAGTCCAGTTGCACCAGGAAGTGATCTGACCATGGCACTTCTTTCGTTTCGCTTTTACTTAGTGTCAGATCACCAACATCCATAGAGGTAAACACCAGGTCCAAGGCATGTCCACGGCTATGGGTTGGGCCAGACTTATTCAGGGACAGCCCCATGGAGGCCATGCTTTCCACGAAGTCCCGAGCGTCCCCTTGTAAGGTCGTGTTGGCATGGATGTTAAAATCCCCTAGGACGACCAAGCTAGGTGTCTCCAGGAGAACATCCGCCACGACCTGAAGCAGCTCGGGCAGGGAATCCTTGGTGCAGCGGGGAGGTCGGTACACCAAAAGGAATCCTGTACTGCCCCTCTTGCCCAACTTCCAGAACATGCACTCAGAAAACTGCAAACTAATGACTTCCTAAAAATCACTGCAACCCCCCCTCCCCGCCCACATGACCTGGGTTGCTGCGCGTAAGAGAAACCTGGTGGACAAGCAGCGGCAAGGACAGGCCCATCTGCTTCATCCAACCAAGTCTCTGTTACACATGCCAGGTCAAGTCCTCCATCCATGATCACGTCATGGATGGCAGTGGTCTTATGAATCATTGACCTGGCATTGCACAGCAGCACCTTCAGGTCATGTGGGTATCCCTTGCTGATTCTAGTATCCATCCGGTCAGGACCAGACCCGGAGGCAGGAATAGTCCTCAGACAATGACTAAACCTGCCCCCTCTGTAATGACATGGTCTAGTCTTAGCGTAACTCCTCCTCCTACCCGTGATCACTGAGATCAGTTGTCCCAGTGCATCCCCCCCTGTGGAACATGCCCCAGCCATTTTGTGGGCTGGGGCCCACTCCCCGGCAGCCCTGACCCCTCCCCCTAAGAACAAAATAACACCTTAAACAAACAAACAAAACCAATAAAACAATACAAACAAAAAATGTAAAAATTACAAAAACATCAAAATAAAAAAAAATAATTCCCCAAGCCCAACCAAACATCCATCCCACCCCCACCCCCCACATACAAAAAATCCAAAGAATTTTTTTTTAACATTTTAAAAACATTTTAAAAACACTCTGTGCCCCTCCGGCAATAACAACTGTCCTAGTGAGGCCTGTCAGGCCCATCCCTGGGCCAGGTGGTAAGTGGCAGGAAGGAGCATTACTGCATCTGACCGTGGAGGCAGAGCCTAGTCATCATCGCCAGTAGCCATGTATAGTCTTGTCCTCTTTGCTTTTGTTTCCCAATCTTCTTTTAAAACCATCCAAGTTGGTAGTCATCACTGTCTCCTGTGGGAGCAATTCCCATACCTTAACTGTGTGCTATGTGAAGAGGTTATATTGTTGAAAACACACATTTGTACGTTTTGTTTTCTTTCTCTTTTTTTGGTAAGGAAACCCCAGTCTACCTGCCTGCCTGCTTTCTGAGGTATAAGCCAAATGGGATGTGCTCTTGGATAGATACTGAACCCTGTATCATAGCAAGTAAGATCCTCTAGCTCTGCATCCTCCATGCTGATTAGCATCAGTGGTGTGTCCATGCATGAGGAATTTGGCTGCCTGCCTGCACAGGCATACTCCTTTCCTGACGGTCTACTTGCTTGACAATGCCATATAATATGCTCTAGAGCAGTGTTCCCCAACTTTGGGCCTCCAGCTGGTTTTGGACTACAACTCCCATCATCCCTCGCTAGCAAGACCAGTGGCCAAGGATGATGGGAATTGTAGTCCAAAAACAGCTGGGGGCCCAAGGTTGGGGAACACTGCTCTAGAGGTCTGGACCATGAGTTCCTCATCCCTGAGATGGAGCTGCAGCGTAATATGCAGGTGGATTTACCTGGGAGATCTTCACCTGTCTTGTTCAAGAACAATTGCAATGCACCACCCAAAAGCTGGAAGCACCTTTAATTCTTCTAACAATACTGTTCTCTTTTAAGATTTGCTGCTCGGGATATCCTTTATACATTTTTGTTGTTTTTATTGCATTTATGTGTCTGTTAGTTCTTTGCGTGCCCTTCTAGTAATTTGTTTGAAGGGTGGGGTTGAAATCCCATAGATATATACGTGTTAAAAATGCATTACTTTGAGACCAGATTCCTGTACACCCTTCCCATTCCCACTGCACACAGCAGACATGTCCAGGATTGAACTATAAATGCTAAGTAATTGCATTATTCACTGCAATGACAGAGTGTTGTTACTTCCATGATTAGAACGCAGCATCTCCTTGCTCGCTTTTTTTATCCTCCTCTCACTCAAGGGAATGCCCTTAAGACAAGAAAATACTTGTATCTTTGCATGGAAACATCTGTTAGAGTTCCAAATGTGGCCAAGTTTTTCCTTTGTCCAATCCAGCTCCAAAAGCTATCCAGTATGCTTGCAATGCATGTTTTAAGCTGTGGAAATATTATTCAAACAGAACTCATAAGGGAGGAAATCGCTTCCATGGAGCTTGAAATACAGTGTCAGCAAAAAGAAAACATCCTCTGTCCACCAGCAGCACACAATGATAAACATATAGGATACATTTAAACTATTTTATGATGTGGACATGTTTGTAATATTTCACATTTGTATTGCTTGGCCATAAAAAGATAAAACTATGCAAACAGACACACGCACATGTTTTTATTTACAGAAAAGAACTGGATGCTGTGCTCTGTGAATGTGCATTAAAGCACACAACTTGAACAGTCCCCCGAAAATTAAACGTCATGTGACCCTCCAGACGATATTGGGCTCCATCAGCTCTAGCTAGCGGTGCTAGACGTCAGGGAAAATGGGTGTTGTAGGCCCAGCAACATCTGAAAGGCCACAGGCTCCCCATCACTGTTTTAAGACCAGTTCATACAGTCCCCGTGTGCCTGACTAACCTCTTTCTTCTTGCTAACTAGCAGCCACATGCCCAGTGTTGTTGAGGGATTAAAAGAAAGCAAAAAATCTGTGTAGCTTTGAAATCAGTAGTTAAAATCAGTACAGTCTTCATAGGCTTACTCCACCATCTTGATTCAAAATGGTGCCCAGCTGTATTCAAATACAGACAAAAGTCTGCTTTTTAACCTCAGGAACCATCATGCAAAATTTGGATTGAATCAGTGCAGTTGCTCGGTCCCAGCTCCTGCCAACCTAGCAGTTCAAAAGCACATCAAAGTGCAAGTAGATAAATAGGTACCTTCCAGCAGGAAGGTAAACGGCGTTTCTGTGTGCGGCTCTGGTTTGCCAGAAGCTGCTTAGTCATGCTGGCCACATGACCCGGAAGCTGTACGCTGGCTCCCTCGGCCAGTAAAGCGAGATGAGCACTGCAACCCCAGAGTCGGTCACGACTGGACCTAATGGTCAGGGGTCCCTTTACCTTTACCTTTTTAGTGCAGTTTGAAAGGTTTGATCAACTATTTCACTTAAAAGTAGATTTAAAAAAATATATATATATTTTTTAGTTTTCCTTTATTACTCACAAGTATATCTTTACACCACAACTTTACATCTTGCAATTATGCATATTCTTGTTTTCAAAGTGAGTTCATGATTGTAATTATCATAGTTCAGCAAACATTGCTGTACACAAAGAAGAAGAAAAAAAAGGGGGGGAGAAAAGGGAAAAAAGATGTAATTTTAAACTGATAATATTCTTCATAAATAAGTGGCTTCCCATCTCTTCCATTTTGTACCAATAAACTTATTGCCTATATTCGTCAATTGTCTTTTTAATTTATAATATTTTCTTATATATTAATTTTCCTTTTGCAATTGTTAACCACAGAAACTACTCAAAAGCTGTCACCATTTTTAGATTGCAGCAGTTACTCTTCACTGGCAGATTACAATTACATGACTGGCAGAGGTTTATTGTGACCATTTCAAAATAAAAGTAGAATCGAATTGTATCTAAATCTAGATGAAGACGGGGAATGTCCCCTACCTGAAACCCTGGAGGGCCACTATCTATCAGCACACAGGGGTCAGCAAACTTTTTCAGCAGGGGGCCGGTCCACTGTCCCTTGGACCTTGTGGGGGGCCGGACTATATTGGGGGGGGGGAAATGAACAAATTCCTATGCCCCACAAATAACCCAGAGATGCATTTTAAATAAAAGCACACATTCTACTCATGTAAAAACACGCTGATTCCCGGACCATCCGTGCACCGGATTTAGAAGGCGATTGGGCCGGATTCGGCCCCCAGGCCTTAGGTTGCCTACCCATGGCATAGACAATACTGAGCTAGATGGACCTAGGGTGTGACATTGTATCAGGCAGCTTATGTTGCAATAGGGAAAGGCTGTAGTTTAGTGACAGAACACCTGCTTGGCATGCAGAAGGTCCCGGGTTCAATCCCTAGCATCTCCAGGTATGTCTAGGAAAGACTGAAACCCTGGATAGCCGCTGCTGGTCAGTGTAGACAATAATGAGCTAGATTGCCCTTTCTCAACCTTGGGACTACAACTCCCATCATCCCTAGCTAGCATACCCAATGGTCAGGGATGATGGGAGTTGTAGTCCAACAACATCTGGGGACCTGAGGTTGAGAAAGGCTGAGCTAGATGGACCAATGATCTGACTCTCTAGATAAGGCAGTTCCCTACATACATTCCCTCGGTCTTGCTTTCACCCCCTTTCTTCCTGCTCCCCTCTCCTTACCAGAGAGTCTTCAGGCGGCTCATGCCTCTGTTATGACATATGCCTTTGTGAGCTCACTAGCCCACTTCAATAGCTATCCAACTAATGAGCAAGAAAATGATTCCACTGACACATGGCAGATCTCAGCGATCATTATTTTGTTATTAAAACATATTTCACAGTTTGGCATTCCTGTGCCCTACCTTCCCCAGAGAGCTTTGCCGTGAAATGATTCGGCTCTCAGCAGGCAGTTTCCCCAGGAGGAATAATATGCTGCTATGTGAAAAGTATGATAAACTTGCTGGCTAAAATACTGTTTTCGGAAAAATGGGATGTGGTTGGTGAGGTCTGAGGTCCTTTACAGTACTTCACAACACTGAGCCTTAATGTACCTGCATGCTCAGCCTCATGCTCTGTACAAAGAGCAATGGCAAGGCTGAGAAGCCTGCATTTCTGGCTGTCACACACTCTCAGCCACTTCAAACAATCCTGATTCCTGCGCTCTTCCAAATCCCAGCCAATAAGTTTAATAATAAGGCCTCCCGGAGAGATTGGCAAGGGCTCCAGGAGCCCAACCCTGCAAGGACTTGTGGGGAAGATGCTCCTACCAGGCACGCCAGGATCAGACTGTACAAACTGAGCACATCCAGACCCAGAGAAAAGCCCCACAGAAACGCACCCCAAATGAGAGGGTCTCACAATCGCAGAGAAGTCAAAGTACATTGCCACTGGAGATAGCATTGGCCCTGAGTCACTGTATTCTGAAGTTTAATGCTTTGCTCTAGATAACAACACACAATGGCCAACGCGCTGCAATCAGATCTGACTGTGTGCTTCAGCTCAGGGTTGGCTCCTCTTTTGTAAACAGTATGGTGTGCTGTGTAGCTTGAGTCACTGCCACTGGAATAACAGGGGGTGGCTATTTTTACATGGGTGCTCCTCATTCTGGGTTTGGTCAGTGGTTTCCACAGCTGCGGAACCATAAATGGTTTGCATTTATGAACACTTACTTTCCAGCGTTGTTTAGTTTAGCTCAGCAAGATTTGTGTGTGCACGCAACAAAACATAACCCAGACTTGTTTTATCCCATGCAGCTGGGAGGGAAATAGGAAGCAATGGGGGGAAGATTTTAAGACTTGAGAGGGAATGACATTAAGATTCCCAACCCCTCTTCCCATAAGCATTCTTTTGAATGGATACATTTTTAACAGCATATTTCTTTCAAACGATGTGTTTGGGCAAAGGCCTGATGTTGTAAAAAAAGACATATAATTGGCATTTGTAGGGGCTGCATGAGTTACTGCCTTGCTGCTGTAATTTTACACCTGTCCTGAGCTATAAATTTGGAAAGAGTGAAATGAGCAGATCTGAAATTTGTTTTCCCCCTCCAGTCCACTTACTCTGTTCAGGGAGGGCTCATCCAGTTTAGAACAAAACCCTTCTGCAGGGCGATACCTAGAGAGGCATAAAAAGGAAGTCCAGACATTACAGTATCCATATGGCTTTGATTTCAGAACATGTGGGTGTTGCACTGTGGAAAAAGTCCCTCTGCACAGATGGATACTTAAATCACAAGGAGTTGCCCCCAAGGTCACTTGATTTACAAGGCTCCTTCCTCACACCATGTGTTCCTTTGCCGTTGTTGCCTGAGAGCAATGTTCTGCCTGCATTTTGTGCCTCCCATCATGAGCGCCTTGGCTCAAAAGGTTACATTTTATCTGGAGAGGTTGGGTAGCTGACCTGCGTCTCTCCAGAGGCCATTGGCTTACAGTTCCCATCTTTCTTTACCATTTGCTGAGAACGATGGAAGCTGGAGTCCAACAAAATCCAAAGGGCCACAGGTTCACCATTCCTGAAACAGAATTTCAGATGCTGCTCATCTAGCCTGGCACTGTCCACTCTCATCTGCAGAAGCCCTCCTGGTCCACAGGGAAAGGCCATTCAGATCATCTGCTGCTTCAAATTCCTTTTTAGAGATACCGTAGTTTGGAATAGAGACTTTTTTGCATGCAAAGCATGTGCTCTGTAACTGAGTTTCTGTGCCGAAATGCATTTATGTGGTGCTGTGGGTTAAACCACAGAGCCTAGGACTTGCTGATCAGAAGGTCGGCGGTTCAAATCCCTGCAACAGGGTGCGCTCCCATTGCTCGGTCCCTGCTCCTGCCAACTTAGCAGTTCAAAAGCACATCAAAGTGCAAGTAGATAAATAGGTACCACTCTGGCGGGAAGGTAAACGGCGTTTCTGTGCGCTGCTCTGGTTCGCCAGAAGCGGCTTAGTCATGCTGACCACATGACCCGGAAGCAGTACGCCGGCTCCCTCGGCCAATAAAGCGAGATGAGCGCCACAACCCCAGAGTCGGTCATGACTAATGGTCAGGAGTCACCTTTACCTTTACCTACTTAATAAAAGTGGTAGGAAGAGATGGCACTCTAATATTTAGGAAAGTGAGAAACCTGCTTTTCCCATTTATGTCCAGCAGTAGGGAAGAGAATGCTCCCTTCCTTAATGGATAGTGGAGAATTCTCCATCATAGAATCATAGAATTGTAAAGCTGGTCATCAAGTCCAACCCCCTGCAATGAGGGACTCTTTTGTGCAATGTGGGGCTCAAACCTGCAGCCCTGAGATTAAGAGTCTGAGCTATTCTGATGAAACAGAAAAAGAAGTGGGAGTTGTAGTCCACAAGCAATTGTGGTCAGCAATGGGAATCAGTCGAATGAATATGATCAGTATTCGTTCATATCATTGTCTACAAACGACAGATAATTGACAACCTTTTTAAAACATCAGCCCTGGAGGGCACCAGGTTGAGAAAGGCTGACATATACGAATACAGATCTACATCTCAGAGTGGCCAGGAGTCCTGATCAAAGACAATCAATTGTTACTCATATTTTACAAGAGAGGCCGAGAGAGAAGCAATTAGCACCAGGCCAGTCAACATGGCAGAAACTTTCAGCATTGTAAAACATTGTAGTCAACAGTCCTCACCAACCTACTGAACTCACCCAGATCTGCTGGTAGATCCCAGTCTACCTACTACTGCCTGCTCCTGGTGCAAAGCAGGTGGCAGGGCCCATGTTGGCTCTGCAACAGCTCCCTCGGCAGGGCAAATGGGGCAGGGACCAGCAGATGGGTCTATCCAAAGAGATTTGTAGATATGTTACAGCATGGATAGGCAAACTAAGACCCGGGGGCTGGATCTGGCCCAATCGCCTTCTAAATCTGTGGTCCGGGAATTAGTGTGTGTTTTTACATGACTAGAATGTGTGCTTTTATTTAAAATGCATCTCTGGGTTATTTGTGGGGTATAGGAATTCGTTCATTTTTTTCTCCAAAATATAGTCCGCCGTCTGCCCCCGCACAAGGTCTGAGGGACAGTGGACCAGCCCCCTGCTGAAAAAGGTTGCTGTTACAGCATCATATGTGGTATTATTGCAAAGAACACAGATATGCAAACATGCCTCCCATGCCTGCAAAACCTGGTAAGAACATGAAAGAACCAGTTTCTCTTGGGGAGGCAAGCATAATATATAAGAACCAATGGTTAGTAAGTTAGCTAGTTAGTTTAATGCAAATATGAGCTTGCCTCGTGTGGAAAACATGGCTGAACCTGTTTCAGGCTGAGGACTGCATTCCTTCTGGGGGGCCAAATGCAAGTGATGGGCATGACAGAGAGGTCACTTTGGTGCTGCTAATGCAGCAAAAACAATGTGAGAGGCAGCAGTTACAAGTTACCGGTCTCTGCAGCCACAGCAGGCGCTGAGATTCTCCAGTGGTTTGACTCCCCCTCCCCCCAGTGGCACACGTCATTGTCTCTCAAGACAGGTGGATGCCAACAGCAGTAAGTTAGCTTCTATACACACACACACACACACACACACACACACACACACACACACCCCCCGCTCTTCTATTCTCAATCCAGACAAGAATCATTATCAGAGTTCAAGGACATATTCCAGACAGGCAAATACAATTAAGGCAGGGCTGGTAAGTGGCCAAGGAAGAGGATGTTTCACAGGGGAGGATCCCAAGAGCCAGACCGAGACACCTGGAGGGCCACATTTGGCCCTCAGGCCTGAGGTGCCACAATCCCTGTATACTAGTTCTAATGGCTGGCACCTGCAAGGGAGGAAGACGTATACATTTATTTATTATACACTTTTGTATACTATTTAATCCTAAAACATCTAAGCAGTGAACATCATAAAACTCTCATAAAACAGAATAAATTAATAAAACTGTTCCATCAATAATATACAAATCACATGAGGTGATTTGGAGGAGAAAATCTGCTATATAGACCTCTCTTAGGCTGAAGCAGAGATACTGAAAGAGAAAGTCATTTTACAAGGGAGGAATGTAGAAGCTAAGAGAAAAACTGGAAGAGGTTCTGAGAAAAAGCATTCCAGCAGGAGTTCAGCAGGAAGCAATTATTATCCCAGCAGGCTGATTTCTCCATGGCCAGCCCTATCCCCTTTCACATCATTTGCTTGGTGGATTCACTCACTGTTGGATTTACTCTCAAGTGGAGCCTTTCTCCCAAGGAGACCCCTGGCAAGAAAGCTTCCTGGCAGCCAAATGGCTGCTCTTACACTGACCTTGGGCTTCCAACTGGGTCCACCTGCCCCATACCTGGCATGGTATGTAAGCTCCCAATCTTTCCTTTATAAGCAGGACTCACTGTCAGTGCCAATCAGCTGTTTGTTACAGACAGTGAGCCCCATCAGAATTGGCTGCCCTGAGTTCCCATAAGAGATAATACATCTGTCAGACCAAGTACTTTGGACTGGCTTAGGACTATAGCAGGTTCTTGCAGGTCCCCAGTTGTACTAGGGCTCTCAGTGGGGTCCCACCTTCTTCCTCCTAGGAGGTCTCCCCAGGCTGAGCAGGATCTTGACATAAGACCTATCTTATGGAAGCCAGCTAGAGCTTACCTCTTTTAGCTTATTCGAGAGCTAAGGTGGCTCAGTTTCATCTATGGCCAAGAAAAGATCCCCCCCCCCTCCCCACGGTCCAGTGATAAGATCTGACCCTAAAAGCCAATGGCAGCAATATATTGTAAGCAAAGCTGCTTTGCTTGCAAACTCTGTTAAACTTTATACCCTGTGATCTAAATGGAGTCATCCTACTACGGCAGAGAAATTCCACTAACGGTTGGTGGCCATTGATGTTGGCACGGCTCAAGAGCTAAGCCTAGAGCAGCCCCAAGAGAAGTCAAAGAAGATTAGAGTTTGTGTGTCTCTTTCCTAATGATTTCCTGTAATTTATGGCACTATTTGTAAGTATCCCTGCAGAATTATTATTTCCTTAGCCCCACTGTCCTAGTTCTGCAGAGGGCAGGGCACCCTGTAGAGTGAGGCAAGAGGCCCAGTGGGGGAAATGATAGCATTTTGGCATAAAGGCCAAGTATGTAAGTACAGAAAGAAAGAAAGCAAGCACCGATTTGCAACGGGCAATCTGAACCTCACCAGCACCCTCTCCCCACCCCCAGGCAACTGGGTTTGTTGGTCTTCTATACACTCGGAGTACAAGGTCAAAAAATGAGCTAAGAGATGACAGCCGCTCCCCAACCCTTTAATAAAGGCTGCATTTGCTGTAATGCAAATCTGCAAGAAATTTTACATCAGATGCATGCATGGGGCAACTGGCCTATGCAATTGACAAGTTGTGCTTTGCATATGCATGGAGTTGGAAAACTGTCCCAAATTTGCCTCACTTCATCCTGCGTGCCTGGTCTGTCCCCTTAAGGGATTGCTTTGTGTAGACCCTGTTTTGCTTTCAGCATCAAGGGCCATCAGGATGGGCATGGCGCCACCTGCCTTTGGAAGTGCTACAACAGAGATCGTTCAGTTTGCAACTTAAGGGTTAATTCTCGCCTCAGTGTTAGCCAGCTTCCTAAGAGCGGTTTGGAGGTGTTGCATAGTGACCACGGAAGGTGGCATGATCTTTACTGAAGTAGCACATGCTAATAGGCTGTCAAGAAGGCAAACCCTCCCTTCATCTTTCTGCTTAGCAACACACATGCCCCTCACCTCCACCACTTTGTTCACCAAACATTTACCAGGATGTTTCTCTCCAGACTCCATCTGCTTTACCCAAGTGCCTCTACTAATACATGCCACATCTTGACTTGCACACAAGCCATGGGTAACTCTCAGAAGACGGTTGGAAGGGGAACCAGATCCTTGCCGTGATTATTTCACTAATAGTTTAGGCTTGGCCATTGCATAGAGGGAAGTTTTATGAACTTCTATAACTTTATATTGTCAATTATTTCTTCTTTTCCTTCAAAGCCATAGATCTTACCCCTAAAAGGTGCACACATCTGGTATCAGCCCAAGCATGCCATAAATGGGCTATATATACAACCTTGCCTCCCCATTTGTTTACTTTATACATGACTTCACCATTCCTAAGTATCGCCTTTATCCAGCATTTCCAACTTTTATTGCATTCACAATCCAATTTGTGAGCAGAGAGCATACAAGACCGTGAGCAACAAGATACACTTAAGCTTCTCATGCACTCCTTAAGCTGGCCCAGAATTCTTTTGATCTGCAGGGTGTAATCATAGCTGAAGAAAACTATAATAATACGATCGCAAGTTGCACATTTGCTTAGAATCACAGATTTTCCAGCTACCCCAAGTGTGCCTGCCATTTCCCCCTTCTCCCCATTAATGAATTCTGACACTTGAGCAGATGTTATCTTGCAGATTTTCTTCCTATTCTTTTCCATTCCCCAGCAATGCTCGCTGCTGATTTTGATTCCTTTGGCCAGAGAGGTGGGGAGTCTCAGAAACGCTGACACTTCTGTCATCTCTTTCATCTTCATTCCTCTCTTGGAGTTTGCCAAGTCAACACAAAATCTGTTTTGCATCAAGAAAATGATTTAGGAACAACAGCTTTCACCGTCTCCTTTGAAAGCATTTGGAAAGCCCTTGTTTCAGCAAAGAATTTCCATTGGCACCAATACTGCGGGGAGCTACAGTAACAATGTTATGAAAATGGAACCTGGTCCATTAGAGCCCCAGAGAATAGGAAATCTCTCATAAGTTTAGGTACACAGGAAGCTTCCTTATGCTGAATCAGACCAGTTAGTCCAGCGGTTCTCAAACTTCTTTCTCTGGGCCACACGTTCAGAATAAAAATCTGCATCGAATTTTGTATTGACAAGAAATACACTAGAGAACAAAAAGAAAACAACTCCTAGCAGTACTTGATTTTAACATAGAAGAACACAACTACTTTATAATATGATCATATTATGAGGCACCCAGAAAGTACAAAACCAGGCAGCTACAAAATAACATGAATCATCCCTAAAATATAATACAGGCAACTACCATTTTGTGTGGAAGTTCTTTTCCCTGCACACCCTGCCATGTTACGTCCTGTTCTACCCCCTTTTCACCCTGCCCCTGTTACACACACACACACACACACACACACACACACACACACACCATTCTGTCCCTGGTCTAAAAGGACCTGTGCATTGGTGATCATGTGTCAATTGGAAGTGCCTAAAATGGTTGCCTCCGATTGTCCTTGACTTTTCCAACCACACTTGCCATCCTCTCCTGCCACACCAGGGTGGCACACCACCACTGAGAACCCCTGAGTCAATCCAGTTCAGTATTATCTACATCAGTGTTTCCCAACCGGTGTTCCGCGGCACACTAGTGTGCCGCGGGTCGTTGCCTGGTGTGCCGTGGGAGGGAGGCGGGCGAGTCGGGCGGCGAGAGGCGGGGCGGCGGCGGCGAGGATCCGCGTCGAGCCGGGGGCGGCTCCGCGGTGGTGGTGCCGAGGTTTCTCTCTCCATTCTCCCCTCACACACACACACAGAGGAAATAACACAGGATCAGCTGACAGGACCCGGCCAATGGGGCAGTGGCGGCGGCGGGGCAGCGCGCGCAAAAGGGAGGAGTGCGAGACGGCGGCGGCGCAGGGCGGGAGGGCGGCGCATTGCGCGTGCTCAAACCCGCCTTCCGAGGCGCAGAGGGGAGCTGGGCAAGTGCCTTCTTCAACCACGCGCTCGTTTAAAAGTTTCTCTTTCAAAAAGGAAACGTGGGTTTCTTCCAGCCCATTGGCTGCGACTCCACCCACTCCGTCCTCCTCCCCCTCGCCCGCCCGCGGCGCCTCGCTCCTCAGCCTCCGCCATGTACCGCTCGCTCTGCTCCCTCCAGCGCCTGAGTTGCGCCAGGGGCGCCGCCGTCCACGCGCGCCAGAGGGGCCCGCCGACCTGCAGCCGCCACGCGCAGCCACAGAGGATGGTGAGCGGCGCCCCCCCGCTGCGCGCGCAATGGAGGGAGGGAGGGAGGCGCAAGGGCGTCAGAGGTGACCCTTGCGGGACAGGCGCCTCCTGCGCGGCTGAGGGGCCCCTTCCCGACTTTGTGGGCCTGACGCGGCCTCAGGGTTCCCTCCCTCTCTCCACATATATAAATTGGCTTTTATTATTAGCGCTTTCGCATTCCTTTTTCTCCCTCCCAGGAGCTCCGGTGGGGGGGGGCGGGCGGGGCTCCCCGCCATTTACCCCCCACAACAACCCTGTGAGGGAGGCCGGGCTGAGAGGATTCCAACCCGCGTCCGCCCCCGCTGCTTCCTTCAAATGGCGTCCTGGGCGAGGACAACATTTGACGGCCCCTCCCTCAAATATCCCTCATTTTCGCAATAATTCATTTTGGTACAGCTGCTTTTTCCAACGGATCTGTTCAGTGTTGTTATTTGCGCCCCTCTGCCGCCAGCAGCGTCCCAAATCCAGCGCTGCTCCCCTCCTTAGGATGCCAAGCACTCTGAATTGGGAAGTGGCCCCCTTGGGAAGAGGGAGGCTTGCCTCCAAGTAAAGATGAATATGAAAGTACCTTGTTTTTAAGGGCCTGCGGTGGTGGTGGCTGTTTAACATCCAAGGCTCACAACACAAAAACACAAAACTACATTACATGGGACAGTGGTACCTCGGGTAACTGAGGCTTCAGGTTACAGACTCCACTAACCCAGAAATATTACCTTGGGTTAAGAACTTTGCTTCAGGATGAGAACAGAAATCGTGCTCCAGCATTCAATTTTTTTTTATAATAATCTAAAAAAGTTAACTACAGCTTTGAAACTTCCCAGGAGAGGCCGCCCAGCGCGGGGCTCTCGCCGTCTGCCTGCCTGGCTGCCTGCGAGCTCGGCGGGCAGCGCCTCCGTCTGCAGCGCCCGCCTCGCAGCTCTCATTCCCTGCCCCTGCCAAAGCTCACCCAGCCAAGCCGCGCTCTCCTTCCTGCCTCGCTTTGCTGCCTCCTCCCCCCCACCCCCAAAGCTTGGAGGTTCCCCGGCGCCGGCCCGCAGGTTTGACCCCCTTCTCACACCTGTTCGCGCTCCTTGCACGGAATGGGGTGGATGGGGAGGAACGGGGCTCGCCGCTGCCTCCGCTCGCCCTCCCCCCCTCCGCCGGCGGTCCCGCGATTCTTGGCTTTTTGGCGGTTGGCACAGAAGGAAGGCAAGGGGGGGGAATTGAAATTTATACTTTCGTGCGTCCCTCCCGGCGTGACGCTGCGCGCTGATGTCACGGGGCTGTGGTGTGCCTCGAGATTTTTTTCATGAAACAAGTGTGCCTTTGCCCAAAAAAGGTTGGGAAACACTGATCTACATTGACTGGCAGAGGGTTTTTTTCTGACAGGGGTCTCTGCTAGTCCACTCTGGAGATGCCGGGGCTTGAACTTGGGACCATATCCATGCAAAGCAGATGCCCTACCACTGAGCTACTGAGATACTAGGTGCTCACTGACCTCAAGAAAGGATGTAGTAGAGTTGGCAAAGGTTCAGAAAGTGACAACTCAAATGATCAAAGGAATAGAGTAACTCTTCAACAGGTTGCAGCATTTGGGACATTTTTGTTTTAAAAAAAAAGAATAAGAGTTGACTTGATAGAACTTTATCAAATCATGCATAGCATAGAAAAAGTGGATAGAGAAAAGTTTTTCTCCCTCTGTTGTAGTGGAAAAACTCATGGACATCCAAAGAAGGTGAATGCTAAAGTACATCTTCACATGGTGTTTAGTTGAACTATGGAAATCACAGGAGGCAGTGATGGCCACCAACCTAAAGGTAAAGGTAAAGTGACCCCTGACCGTTAGGTCCAGTCGCGGATGACTCTGGGGTTGTGGTGCTCATCTCGCTTTATAGGCCAAAGGAGCCGGCGTACAGCTACCGGGTCATCTGGCCAGCATGACTAAGCCGCTTCTGGCAAACCAGAGCAGCGCACGGAAACGCCGTTTACCTTCCCACTGGAGTGGTACCTATTTATCTACTTGCACTTTGACGTGCTTTTGAACTGCTAGGTTGGCAGGAGCAGGGACTGAGCAATGGGAGCTCACCCCGTCGTGGGGATTTGAACTTCCGACCTTCTGATTGGCAAGTCCTAGGCTCTGTGGTTTAACCCACGGCACCACCCACGTCCCATGGCCACCAACCTAGATGGCTTTAAAAGAGGTTTGGACCATTTCATGGAGGACAAGTTTTATCAATGGCCAATATGACTATGGTTGGAGGCAGTAATGCTTCTAAATACCAATGGCGGGAAACCGCAGGAGGGGAGCGTGCTCTTGGGCTCAGGTCTTGCATGTCAGTTTCCCATAGGCATCTGGATGACCACTGTGAGAACAGGAGGCTGAACTAGACGGGCCATTGCTCTGATCCAGGTGCCTATTTTTACGTTCATTGTTTCAGTGCCAGACAAATACATTTTTGTTTTTCCAGGCATATGTGCAGTACCAATAACTTAATGTTTATGTATTTTTATTACTGTATTTTAGTTTGCTGTAAATGGAATGGGCGTTTCTGATTGTGAGAAACAGTCGTAAATGCCGTTAACCTAACATAGTGTAGATTCTAATGCATTGGCCCATCAAATGGGCAATCAAAGTCCTGAGCTCCTTCCCAGTTTTCAGATTACCTGGAATTTTGCCTGCCTTGGACTGGATGGCCCTGAGCCAGAATATCTGATGGGCACTTCCTCTCCCTCTGCATTTTCTTTCTGCCCCAACAAGTACTGGAAAAGCTGCCCTTTTGTTAACTGTCTAAGTACAGCCACTGGCTTGGCTATCCTTTGCAGCTGCAGATTAAATCTGACTGAGCTTGAGTGCACATCACATTGAATTGGATGTCACACGGTCGTTTGCCGTGGGTAGGTATAATTAGCAGACTGGAAATAAAAACAATAGATGCAAGTAGCCTAAAGGAAAACAGAGGACAGAATGTGGTGACCAATAATGATTCCAAGTCTGTTCAATACATGAGAGCCCAAAGTGGGAGTTTTCAGGGAGATGGTCATTTTCACCTGCCAAAAGAAAGTTAAGCAGTGCTTTGAAACTAAACTCTGCACAAAGTTATTGCTGTTTTTTCTGGTTCCTGTCACACATGTCTCTCTGTCTCCATTTTCTGAAGTGAGGAACTCTCATACTGAATATTGGGAATGATGTGGGCAATTGTCTGAAGCAGGGTGAAGATCCATAACAAAGATCTGCCTCTAGGCAAATTAAGATGACAGGTGCAGGGTTCCTCGTTGCCTGCAGAACCTTTGGTCCTCCAGATGTGGTTGAGCTACAACTCCCACCACCCCTAGCCATTGGCCATGTTTGGTGGGACTGATGAGAGCTATAGGTCAGCCACATCTGAAGGTCAAAGAGGAAAAGTGAAGAGGGAGAAACATTGAGGAGGAAGCACAAAGATCAAAGACTGGCAGTGGTGTCTGCCACTGGGCTGCTGCCCTCAGCAGGTGCCCAGTGATGCCAGTTTTGATACCCATGAATTCTGGGCACCTGAAAAAGGCTTTACACCAATGTTTCATGGACAGAACAAACTCAAGTGGTCAATTTGGTGGCTTAACAAATGAAAGTTTGTTTCAACTGGCATCAAAGCGGCACCACTGTGTATGCTTGTGAATCCAACAAGCTGCATCTACGAGAGCTAAGAAATGTTTCAAGACAATGCAGATGACAACGAGGGAGGCAAGTGGAACATGTTAGTCATCTGCAGTGATTGGATTAGACCATAAGAAAGTCTTCCTAGCCAATAACCCAAGATTCCTATGAGAATAGCCTTTGCCAACAATGTATCTTTTGCTTATGATTATGATTACTCTCTGCTGTACATGTCTGGGTGAAGAAGCTCCAAACCTAATCCACGGGCAGTGTAAATCATCCATCTGCCTCCACTCAAGTCAATTTGATAACACACATGAGGAATAAACGTCAGGAACAAAGAAAATGCTTTAAATAGGACACAGGCCTAGGACACATTGTATATATGGCTTTATGTGGTGGCACAGCTGACCACTTAAACATTCCAAAGTACTCAGATATCAAGGGGGTTTAAAATGGTGATATAGGTTCAGGGTAAGCGTATGAACAAAGTACAGAATACAGTCTGCATTAATTATGATGTATATGGAACTACAGGGTAATAGTTCCGGTTTAATTAGCAAATAATACAAGGCCAAGGAAATGAAGTCATTAGATGTTTCACACAAGACTCACTTCTTCAGGACACAACAGACATACTTTTGTGTTGTAGGGAAACAAATGGAGGAGGAGAGTCTCTGAAGACTGATTTACACCAATGTGATTGATACAGAAGCACCCACATAGGGTGGGGGAGTAATCAACTTTCCCCCAGTGTCTTCAGGAGTGTTGAACTGGCCTTGTGAATGATCTATGATGTATTCCAAGAAGCACCACATGAAACATTCTCCAGATTATGACGACTCTGAAATTCGTAAGTCCTGTTCAATGCAACAACATTCATCAGGAGTGAAAAGCAAAGTCACGTTTACCTCATCAAGTCAAATAAGGTCACATGATTTGGTTTCAGTATCAGAAAGTATAAATATCTGGGATTTAAACATTTTGTATTATTGCTGTTATGAATCCCTCCTCAACGCTATAATTTTGTGAACCAGAATTATTTCTTTCAGCTGCAGAAAGACAGAGCAAATTGTTTGGTTTTGAGCAGTGATGGCCTTAGCCTAGATATGGTTTCAGTGGCACCTTGGGCAACTCCTTGCAGGACTCAGGCGGAAGATTCCAAAGGAGCAGGGTGCAAATGTTGTTTCAGCAGCAGTCATCCTCAGACCAAACCTTAAAAGAGGAGTTGCAGCTCTGAGAATCTCGGTAGTTTTCCACAAAAGCAGCCTCTTCATTTGAATGGTCCCAGCCTCCTTTAGCAGTTGTCGACTCCAGCAGAGGAAGACTAAGGTTTCTGAGCTGGATACCTAGGAATCCAAGCAGGGCAACATAGCCTCCTCAGGCCAGAGGCACTGGCACAACCAGCTCCCCTTGTGCACACGCATTTGGCTTAGCCGTGTGCATCTGGAGCTGGCCCTAAGCACAGCTCCCTCTCCCACTTTGAAACCCCTGAGGAAGGGGGTTTCTTCACATCCACTATCACATCTTTACCTGCCCCATGTCTAATAAGACATCAGGTATAGGATAGGTGCCATTTCTCTGCCAAAAGACTCAGTGGGCCAAATGGTTCTTCTGCACTGCCCTGTGACCATAATCCACCCAAGACAGCAAATCACTGGCACACCACTCTATGCTAAGAAAGAAACTGGTCCACTAATTTTCTGGGCAGTTTTGCCTGAGGTTATTGGCAACACAGATTCCTTCAGATGCACTTAAAAGAGCCCTACAGCTTATAATATTTTCTGATGAAAGATGCATAACAATGGTATTTTGCTGTTCTCAGCTATGGAAGACAATATTTATTTACTGACCCATAAATCTGGTATGTGACACCATAGAACCCAACAACCATTGAGACGATTCATTTTTCCCCATCAGTGGAAGGGCACGGGTTCTACACTTTCCCCAAGGAACCCAACAGAAGCCCAGAAATTAATTAGGATCCAAGTGAATTGCTGAGCTCCCCAGCGTCTTGGGGCCCGGTGCTTTCCTTTCCCCTTCTCCTTTGTGCTCTGATCATGCGGGTTGCGATCAGGCCAAGTCAGCACTTTGTGAATGATTAAATGAGGGCTGCAGAGCATTTGAGAAGGCTGCCAGAGCAACTCATGATTAATCAAAAAAACTTTCAAAAATGCAGGGAATCCATGCACTGTAGAATCTCACTCTGCTTTTGATCTCACAGGGAGCTGAACAAATGACCGGACTTTGACATCAGGATTTATGAAGCTGAAAGACAAGCTCCAACTTTGGGAATAGCCTAGCCATTTCTAAAACTTGCACCCCTTTAGGCTGGTAGGTTTTTGTTGTTTTATTGGTGGGTATAATCTGTGGCAGACATGCACACACACATACATACACTGTTGTTGTTGTTTAGTCATTTAGTCATGTCTGACTCTTCGTGACCCCATGGGCCAGAGCACGCCAGGCACTCCTGTCTTCCACTGCCTCCCGCAGTTTGGTCAGAGTCATGTTTGTAGCTTCGAGAACACTGTCCAACCATCTCGTCCTCTGTCGTCCCCTTTTCCTTGTGCCCTCCATCTTTCCCAACATCAGGGTCTTTTCCAGGGAGTCTTCTCTTCTCATGAGGTAGTCAAAGTATTGGAGCCTCAGCTTCAGGATCTATCCTTCCAGTGAGCACTCAGGGCTGATTTCCTTCAGAATGGATAGGTTTGATCCATGGGACTCTCAAGAGTCCATGGGACTCTCAAGAGTCTCCTCCAGCACCATAATTCAAAAGCATCAATTCTTCGGCGATCAGCCTTCTTTACATACATACATACATACATACATACATACATACATACATACATTGCATTTATAGCACACTTGTTTCTCTAAGGAGCTCAAGAGGGTTTACATGGTTTTCTCCTCTCCTAATTTAATCCCCATACCACCCTGTGAGCTAGGTTAGGCTGACTGGCTCAAGATCACATGAACTGACACAGTGCATTAGTGATGGATTTATACTATATGGGTCCACATTTAGTTCTTCTGTTATGCTTCCACAATGTTACCACGTTACTGTCACCTAGAGGGGCACACTTACGTTACACTGCAACAAAGGGGAGTATTTTGTTGGCTAAGTACACACAAACACAGGAATATAGGAAGCTGCATTAAAACCAGTCAGAACAATGGTCCATCTAGTTCAGCATTGTTTAAACTCTCTGGACTCCCACTTAGTGGCTCTGCGGGTTTCAGGCAAGGGTCTTTCCTAGCTCTACCTGGAGATGCTGGGGGTTGAACCCAGGGCCTTCAGCATGCAAAAGAGATGTTGTACCACTAAGCCCAGTGACATGACTAGATGTGATGGAGGCTAGATGGGCACTCCGTGTTTTCAATGGCGGATGCACACTTAGCATCACACCTAGTTTTTGTGGCACAATGAGTTTCCATTCACTGTGCTTTCTTAAATATCACCATACTTCTAGGTTTGACGGTAGCATAACTCTCCATTTTACCTATTAGCTCAGAATTCAGAAGGTGTTAAAAATAAAGTGGAACTAGCAGAACCAACATGGTGTGTATCAAGGATATTGGAACCTCTCGGTTATCTGAATTCCCTCACACCCAGAGCTCTGTATGCATATCAGAGCAATGGCAGTTTTGCATGTAAACAACCGTTCCCATCCTATTTTGGATAGCCCCAGGACAATTCAGTTAAATGAAGCTATAGCTTTTATTTTCTCACAAAATCTCATCCTTTCTTGTGGCCTGAATGAGGATTTCTGAACATCTGGAACTGGAGATATTAGGAGTCCTTGAAGCAGCTGGGAAAACAGTCTGAATTCCAGCTGTCAGTGAGGGCAAAGGATGTTCCTGAAGCTCAAAGGTCCTTTGCAGCCCATTCCTGCTCACGGCTTAACTCCGTATCCTCTGATGGGCCAAGGACCTCTAAGGCATGCTGCCTATTCCCCCTGCTTAGCCAGATCTGTTAAGCCATCCCCAGGGGGAAAGCCCATTCTTTCCTTGTCCTGTAAAATGATGGATGTGTGTGTGTTGCTCTTGCCACTTAAATTCAACTTTGAAGAAGGATCATTTTCCGGGAAAGATGGCTATGCTTAGAGTTTGCTCACCAATATTAAGATTCCATTCCTCATTTACTTTGCATGAATGGCGGTATAAGGCAGCGGTTCCCAAACTTTTTGGTATGGCAACCTACAAGTCCACATTTATTTGATATTGTGACCCATCAGTTTACATGAATTTTGGGTGTTGCGCCTTCTCAGCCACTAGATGCCAGAGAGTGGTTCCTAAGTGTTAAAATTCTGTTACAAGTGTTAACACATGGCAGCAAAACAAAAAAGTTGTAAGCGGTGTTCATCACATCAGTTAAGGATTGCAAGCATTGATTATCTGGGGTTTACTTATAAAGCCAGAGACCCATTTGCAGAGGCTTTGTGCAAGGCCACTTCCAGGTCACAACCCAAACAGTAGTGGCAGGGTGTGGTGTGTCCTGGCAGGAGCCGGAGATTGGCTCTGCAACAGTGTGCCATGTGGCACCAAGCTTCCTGTACTTCACTGCTCCCTCTTGGTAAGTGCCAGCCACTGTCTGTGTTGGGAAGCCAGGAGAACAATGGTGCCCCACCCACGCTGGCTCATGGGCCACCACTGAAACCACAGGTTGGGAAACCCATGTCTAAGAGATGGTCTTCAGTATTAGCTGAGAAACCAAAAGTGTATAACCTAGTTCTTCAGGGATCAAGGGCAAAGGATACCTGGAACCCCTTCACTGTTTCAAGGTAAAAAGGGTTAATACTACTGGATAACCAGCCACAGAAAAGGTTGAAAGTTTCTGTTTCAGTCTTTAGGCTAATTGATGATTCACCCTGGAAACTTGAGCTCCACAATGATGAACAAGCAAGTTGCTTGGGATCTCTCTCTCTCCCTCTCTCTCTCTGGTCCCAGAGAGAGAGAAAGTTAAAGGAGCTGTATTAAGGACTAAAAAGAAAACGGGACCACATTGCTAGTTTGTTAAAGAGCAATGTGTTACTTTGTGTTTGGTTTTTTTGGCCAACATTTGTTTTGTAACTAGTTTAAGTCTGTTTGCAGTAAAGCTCTGAAACTCATTCTTGTGGTGGACAGCATTCGTGTCTACTCTGTCCAAGGTCCAGATAAGGGATTTTGTTGCAACAACTCTTAACATCCAGCTCAAGTGACTGTTTCCCTTAATGTAGTGGTGGCAGCATCGGTGAGGGCAGTCAGGTCAGTGGCAGCCAAGAAGTGGGAGGAGGTGGAGTTGCTGGGGATGGCTGGGGCCTGAACCATACTAAGCTGGGATGATTAGGAACAACGATGTGGGAGAGAGGGGAGGGAAAGGAAGCCTGGCATGGCAGCTGAGCACATGCAGCAGTGGTGCAGGAGCTGCCCATCCAGTGAGCACTCCAGTTGGCTTGCAAGGGTCTACTTTGCCAGTTCCTCATAAGGTACACACTGGTGAAGCAGCACCCAGCAGGACTGAACCCTCCTGCTCTCTGCATTATGGTTGGGAGGGGAGTAAGGAGACGCAGTGTCTCTTTTCCTTGCTCCTCTACTGACTGTACAGGCTTGAAGAAAAACCTAATTAAACAGAGGATGGATCCCTGCATTGTACCAACTGTACAATTCTATGATTAGCCCTGACACCTGAATTGATTAAGGGCTGGATCCAGATTGGCTGTTTCCTGGGTCAGCCCTCAGGATCAATTCAGAGTAGGGAAGGGATGCACAGTCCTGGAAAATCTTAATTTTTGTTTGGGGGGGGGGGTGGTTCTTAGAATTCCCATGCAACACTTTAGTAAATACATATTTCCAAAAATAGAAAGTAACAGCAGCGGGGGGAAAGGAAAATATGCTCCAGGTAAATTATTCCCCAAAAAATGTACCCCTTAGCAACATGCTAGCTTGACTTTAAAAGTGCTGTTATGGATCAGGGAGGAACTGGAGGTTGGGTTGGTTCTTACTGGCATTGTTAAGATTCTTTGTGGGGAGGGGACGGGGGGAGCTTTCTAGCACACTGTTTCAATTATTGCTTCTCTCACCAGGCTGCATTTCCTTTTCAAAGCCATGCAGAGAACTAGAAAAATTAAATGGTGCTAAATGAAATCTGCTCAACCTTTTGCCGAAGCCTTTCTAATCTTCAGGGGGAGCTCAGCAGGAAATGTGAGCACTGGTGCTAACTGACATCTCAAAGAATGTAAACGCTTATTTCCTCCACAGCTGGTCAGAAGCTCAGTCTTCATGACAACAACCATGGGAAATCTGGCATTGTTGCAGAGTTGGGTGCTACATCTGCTGCCATTTGATACAACCTTTAAGGGCACAACCTCTTGCTCATTTTGCACATTCATGAAGGAAGCCTCGTGAGTGGGATGCTCTTATCTAGGGAAGGCCAAACTCTGGCACAGCATCAGGAATGGCATGGGAAGCAAGCAATGTGGTGCACTTAGGCAGGAGCCAGAGGGCCAACAGACTTGGCTAAAGCTATAATATTCTGTCAGTTTTGTTTTTTTCAGGCTATATTCACACCTTATATTTAAAGCACCATGATACCACTTTAAACAGCCATGGCTCCCCCCTAAGAAAGATGCTGAACATTGTTAGGAGACCCCCACCCCCCACCCCCAAGAGCTACAATTCTCATAGTGGTTTAACAAGCAAACCCTCTTTCCAGAGAGCAGACAGTGTAGACAACCTGGAGCTAAATGAATGCCATGGACTGGCTGGACACAGAGGAGGTACCAGCTGAGCAACCCCCAAGGGACAAAGGCTGGGGACTGATGGGGAGACGATGATGCCTGGTCATGGGAAAAGAGGGAGAAACCTGGGAGGAGGTGGTGTTGGAAGCTGATGAGATAACAGGGGGTAGTCAGCAGGAAGATGCTGTGGCAGAGGGAAGTCCAGAATCAGAGGTAGAAGCTGATGCAGGAGAGTGGGATGAGAGAGGCTCAGAGGCAGGAGTGAGTCTGGCGGGTGAAAAAGCCAAAATGTCTCCCCCTCCTGCTCTGACAAGTTCCCCTCCCCTCTGGTCTCCCAGGACCAGGAGAAGCATGAAGCGGGAGGAGCAAAGACAGGCATGCCATTGTAATCTCAGATTTCTTGAGAAAGACCCAGGAGAGAAGACTTAGGCAGCTGTGGGAAGGCAGGCACCTTCAGTCTTCACAACTGCCTCCTTGGGGCAAGAGGCAAAATCTAGGGCTTCATATAGATGCACTTTTATGTGTTGCTCACCAGAGCTCTTTGATAGACTTAAGCTTTGCATTCAGAAAGCCACAGGTTCAGGCATCTCCCTATGGGGGGAGGGGGAGGCATCAAGTTGTAAGGACAGGAAAGGCCTCTGAGACCTGGGGCAGATGCTGCCATTGGAACAGCCTAAAAAGAGGGTGAAAGAGGGCACAGATTTGCATCACGTTTACATTTGGTAATTTACAGGTGATGCAAACATCCATATCATTACTACAAGTTAAATAGAAACACCGTGCATTTCACCATATTGAGGAAGACCCTGACCAGGTGACCTGTCTGCCTCTGCTCAGATGCTAACTGTGGATGGACAACTTCAAGGCCCCTCCTTTTCTCTCTTCTGTTGGCTCTTTATCTTTATACTGGGTTTGAAACAGAGCCCTTCAAACAGAGAACTGTCCTCCATAAAGTTGAGTGTATGACCACCCAAGCTAACTGCCCAAATAGAAGACTGACTTCAGTATATGGCCACTTCTCCAGTCAGTTCAGTGTATACTGGATCCTAGGGGAAAGTGGTTGAAAACTCCAGCAAGATTGCTGCATGCATCCACTGCCATGCCATAGATTCAGCATCTGGCATGCCACTGCAAATGCTCAAAAAGTATCAGGCTAAATGCTAAATCCTGCATACAGCACACCCTGATTTTCTAGTGTGGTATAAAGCCTGGCCTGAATTAGTAATTCCACAGGATAATCTGGTGAATTGGTGAGGAATGGAATGGATCCATTCCTAAGCGCCGCAGCCTTAGTAAGTCCTGCTTGGCATACAAGCAGGTCAAACACAATGGCATTCTGCTAACCAGCGCATTGCATTGGGTGTGCCCATCTACAAAATGCCAAACACAAAGGTTTATGTAAACTGTTCATTGCACAAGTGGTATTATATCTTCATTCAAATATGTTGGCTCTCTGAACTTCCTTTTCATTATAGAGCCACAGCTGAAAACTCATACAATGTTCTGAACAGAATCCAAAAAGACCTCTGCTCCAATGGCAAATATGCCCAATGTAGCTTCCTCGTCGCAATCTCACATTGCCGAATCCAAACTGTAATGGAAAGATCACATGCTGGAAAACTCTGAATCTGTTTCCAAAGATACAGAAGACCATCCAGCTAAAGCTAGGCACTTTCTAAGTCCCACTAAAGCAACTGCAGAACTATCCAATCAAAACCATTGTGGAAAGTATGGTACCCCCCTATTACGGATTAGCTAGGGTGATATATATTTAATTCAAGTATTTTAAATATAAGAACACTTAACATTTCAAGTGTTCAAAGTGGTATTACCTAGCTGTAATCCTTACAAATGTTAAGTTAATAACCCTGTTATAGAGGGTTGGGGTACAGATGGGGTAACACAGGCAGAGAGAGAGAGCAGCTTGCCTAAATCCACCTAGTAGTTAAAAGGTGCCATCCAGCCACCTTAGGGACTCCACTCTGGATTTGTGTAAGGTTTACTCCTTCACCTTTTCTTCTCCCAAAGATGTCCCACAAGGCAGCAGGTATGATTTTTTCCTTGGGGCTTACAGTGGTACCTCAGGTTACAAACACCTCAGGTTACAGACTCTGCTAACCTGGAAGTAGTACCTCGGGTTAAGAACTTTACCTCAGGATGAGAACAGAAATCGTGCGATGGCATCAGAAGGCCCCATTAGCTAAAGTGGTACCTCAGGTTAAGAACGGTTTCAGGTTAAGTTCGTAACCAGAGGTACCACTGTACTTTCAAAGCCTTTACCCCAAATGCTTATAGCCACAAGACAGCAGAGGTCTGGGATCAGTTTTCCTTCTTCTAGATGGGTTACCTTCCCATGTTGACAAGCCCCATCTGCCCCTCATCTCCCTCTGCAGCACAGAGTTGTGTACAGAAATAATCTTCTTGACTGTTGGACTCACTATTGGCCTTGCCTGCTCAATCTGCCACAGCCTGTCTTCATATGCAGGGTAACTAACTCATGAGGGTTTGAGACCCATTGGCTACCCTCGCCTGGTTTAGCTGGCCAGTCAAAGCTGTTCCCAGGCTGTGGCCACAATCACATGCTGACAGCTTCTAGGAGCCACAGGTGAGAGCTGAGTGCAGGTTGAGGACCAAAGATGAGCAAACTAAGATAGTAGGAGCATGATGTGTACCTCACCCCTAACACCCCATACCCTGCAAATCCCATTAAAGCAACTGGGAGCGATCAAGGGAACACCTTTGTCTTCAAGAATCCCAGAACAGAATCCCAACCCAGATGTGTCACCTGAAGCTGTAACTATCATAGAATGGAGGCAGGAGCATTTGATCAAACAATACACATCCAATTCTTCGGCAACTGAAAAAGGCTGCCTGTAAAACACAGCCTGGGCAATTGCCTAATTTTTTTTTGGGGGGGGGGGCGTTTTTGACGGTCAAAGAGCAGATTCCCACCCCACAGTGAACTGAAGCAGTGTAGCAGGTTGCTTAGATTGCTAAAGGTGCTTGAAACTCAGCGCAGTTCTCCCTCCCATCCCTCTGGCTGAATATAGCTCCCAGTGTTGACTGCTGTAACCAATAACAAATATCCCTTGTTGTTTTCCAGGCCCAGGTTTTTTAAAGTCAGGCATTTGAGCAGGGCCAGCTAAGCAGCTAGCAACACCAAGTGCCTACAAGCACATTGGCTAATGCCTCGACCCCTGTCTCTCCCCCCCCCCCCATCCCGAGGGAGGCCTGTCACTCAGTCTGCGGCAGGTGCTCCAAGGCACCAGAATCTAGGCCAAGGCTGGCCAGAGAACAAAGTAAACCTGTCAGGAGCCATGATATAAATTGCCCCCCTGGGAAGTTTTAATACTAGATTCTAGCATAGATGGCCTACGCTGAGCTTAATCGCAGAGGAAAATATTTTTATATAAAAGGAATGGTGTTGGCAGCTGGCACAAGTCCTTTCTCACTTGGGCAGAGAGAGATTGACCAGTCCACTAGTCACATGGGGTGAAATTTGCGGTTGCACAGGGAAGGGACAAGGCCCACGCTGGCTTATGGAGCAAAAGGAAGGCCATGTTGACTTCTGGGTCTGATATCAAATAGGCTTTGCTGTTTGGCATCAACCAGTTATCTAGGGTGGCAATCCAAGGTGCAACTAGTTGGAAAATATGTATTGCCTGAGTGGGGAACCCTCTTTATCTCGACAGCCGCATTGCCTTCTAGGACAACCTTCCAGAAAACATGTGGCAGTGGTGGGCAGAGAACCTTCAAGTGTCTTGATTTTCCCAGGACAGCCCGGAATTACAGAAGACTTCCTGATTTAATCCTAAAATGTCCTGTTTCCTCCCTCCTCCAGCACCACCACCAAACCCTTGCAGTGGTGCTGCACTCTTGCACGAGTCAGCTAGCTCCTGCGAGAGCACAGCACCAAAAGGTGTGCATCCTGATTTTCATCAGATAAACATTTTGCCTTCATACAGTCTTGCTGGACCAGGTCAATGGCCCATCCAGACCAGCACCCTCTTCTCATTCTGGGTGACCAGATGTCTGTGGGAAGCCTGCGAGGTGCCACATACTTCCACGTCTAGCTTCCATGCAGGCAAGCAAGAGTTTAAGGACATATTCTGTCCAGGCAAAAGAAGATGAAAAGGCGGGCTGATGAGGGGGTGTCAGAGGGAGAGAAAAGGTGTGGCTGAGGATGGTGTGTAGCCTGAGGAGAATTGTGAGGGCGAAACTGAGAGGCCTGGAGGCCTGCTTTTGGCCCCAGGGCCTGAGGTTCCCAACCCTGCTCTCCATGAAGGGCTGTCCAGGCCAAGCCTGGTTGAAAGATGAAGAGCCATCAGAACAGAGAGCAGGAGCTTGAACACTGCCTGGCTCACAGCTTTCCCCACTATGGATCCTGAAAACTACAGGCCAGATAGCTTAATCTCTGTTCAGGGTAAATCGGTGGGAAACATCATCAAATATAAAATTGCCTAGGATATAGAAGAACAAGTCTTGCTGCAGTGGAACTGGCATGGCTTCTGCAAGGGCAAGTCCTGTCTCACCAACCTATTCTTGAGAAGGTCAAGAAGCATATTCTCAGTACCATAGTTTAACTATGCACTGTGTGAAGAAGTCATTTCTTTGATCTGTCCTGAATCATCCAACATTCAGGAAGTTCTGGTGTTATGAGAGGAGAGAGACTCTCCTCCATCTGCTTTCTCCATGCCAAGCATACTTTTATGAACTTCTACCATGTCACCTCTTCCTCATCTTTTCTCTAAACTAAAGAAGTCCCCAATGCTGTGACCTTTCTTCATAGGGGAGTCGCTCCATGCCGTTGATCATTTGGGTTGTCCTTTGCTGAACCTTGGCTTAGCTGTTGCCCCTCTCTGAGCTAAGAGCAAAGCAGGGAAGTCATGTGGTGCCATTAAGGCATACTTTGGCTTATCGGGCCACGTGAATGAGACCGAGAGAAACAGAAACCAATCGGTGGCAGCACGTGGCTCAGACTGAAGAGAAAATAGACTACCACCTGGACTTTAACAAAAGCAGCTTCCCCTTTCTCCTGAAGCAATGCAGTCTCTTTAAAGTGCAGTGCAAACACAAAGGCAAAAGGAGAATGGGAGGATAGGTTGAGGAAAACTTTGCAGGAGAGAGTCGCCACCAAGAAATCGAGCAGATTCCGCAATGTCTGAACAGAAGCAAATGGATTGGCCCGAGAGCCAGAGTGTAGCTCATGACAACACCTTCGCAAACATCTCAAACATTTGTTTCCTTCATTGTAGCCTCACATGGCCCCAGCTAAGCACCAACACACACACACAAGGTCTCTATTATTTAAGCAGAGCCATATGAGGGAATATTGGAACAACTGTGGGCTGGAGCCCAACCCTGGAATGAGAATGAAAAATGGCTTTGGAGCAGAGACGGAGACAGTGAGGAACGCAGGGCAGACTGGCAGGACTATCGGGCTGAGTTTTCAGGAGCTTTAAAGTAAAATTTAAAAGATAGTGTGACCTCTGGGAGCTGATTTTCTGCCAGAGCTAGTGGGAAAATTGGTCTTCTGAAAGCACCCAGGCAGGGGCGTAGCCGGGGGGTTGGGGCAGGAAGGGGCAGCTAAATGAAGAAAAATCAATACAAATACATAGCTAACTGAGGTTCTGCCCCCCCCACTAACAAAAGGCCTGTTCCTCCAACAAAAATCCTGGCTATGCCCATGCACCCATGTAGAATGGGATCATAGTTACCTGTAGTTTAAAATCTATTTTTTCAACAACAAAAAGACAATTGTGTACCCTCTAGTACTTCACAGATGCTTGTAACCTGCCCAGCCCCTCATAGAAGCAATAATGTGGCCACATTCGCACCATACATTTAAAGCACTATGATGTCACTTTAACCAGCCCCCCAAAGAATCCTGGGAGCTGTAGTCTGTTAAGGGCACTGAAAGCTAATAGGAGACCCCCTATTTCCCTGAGAGAGTTACCATTCCCAGAGTACCCTGGGAAGAGGGATTGATTGTTGTACTACTCGTGATAATTGTAGCTCTGTGTGGAGAAGAGGGGATCTCTGAACTACTCTCAGCATCCTTAACAAACTACAGTTCCCAGAGTTCTTTATGCTGATTTCCTTCTATCTCTTTGATGTTTAGAATGGTAAATCTTAGGTTGCATCCAGTTTACAATCCACTTCACATTCTTTTTCTGGGTGTCAAGGCAAGAGGTCATCTTGGATCTCTCTTTTGCAAACAAAGGGGCAAGCATAGCATCTTTGTTTCACCAACTAGATAACTGGCTAGGACTATATAGACAGAAGGCCTGAGATAGCACAGTCAGTAGAGTATGAGACCCTTAATCTCAGGGTCGTGGGTTCAAACCTCACGTTGGGGGGGATTCTTGCATTGCAGTGGGTTGTACTTAGATTACCCTTCTGGTCCCATCCAACTCTATGATACTAAGAATGGACTTCCTGTAATAAACACAAGCTTTCTCATTTTATACCAAGTCTCTGTCTGAATACCTTTCAGCTAAAGGTGTCCTCCAAGCAAGCATTCACCTCACTAAAGGTAACTTCTTCTGGTGCACATAATAATCTCTATATGCTAACATACTCACCACCCTCTTGCGATGAGTGAGTGTACCCAAAGTGACTAACATATACTGGCTTTTGCGGATGGTTGAAGCACATTGCATACTTAGGGGAATCAGACAAGATCTGGCTTTTTCAAAAACTCAACAGTATGGAATGCATTTGTATTAAAAAAAAATTTTGTTCTCTGTTAACATGTGCTTCCAATTTTCATTTCCAAGTGCACTTATGGAATATTTTGTTGTTCACAAATAACCATGTGACCTATTACTTTCTGCACGTTATGTCCAAACACATGTTCAACAAAGAGAGGAACAATGATTGGTAATGTTTCTCCCCCCCCCCAACACCCAAATAAATAACAGCAAACAGCAACAAGCCATCATGCTGCCATTTGGTCCATATTCAAGCGGATGGAAACAATAAACTAGATCATTGAACCGGATTCATTTTTGCCAATGAGAGCTTCTTGGGATCAAGCCAGACTGGGAGTCATGCTTTCTCCTTGGGACTAATCCCAGGCTAGCACTAGGCTGGCGAAGAGATGCTTTATTTGGTGTCCATGCATTGGGCAGGACCACACATGGCTGACCTTCCTCTGCCCTCTAGACCACCTCATTCCCATTCCCAATCTTATCCCATCCTTCTTTAAACTGTTCTTTCTCTCTCCCCATCCTCTTTTTGAAATTTCCAATGAGCTAAATGTTTACTTGCTTTATCAGCATTGGCTTTTAGCAGCTCAGGGGAATGGGGAGGCCTGAGTTAGAACAAATTCATACTTCTCAGTCCATTTTAAAATAGATGTCCAAAAAAGGACCGCTGGGCTCTTTGAAGCATCCAGTGCCACTGATAGGTTGCCCCTTGAACGTTTTGAATAGAAAACTCCCAGCCTGGGTGGGAAACAATCTATGCAACCCCAAGCCTCATTTTGCAGGCCCTTGGGGGCATCTTGGTGGCCCTGTTTCTTCATTCCATGAGAATTCTCTCTTTCTCCTTCATTTTCTCCTTATTTTTTTACTGGCTTTTAAAAGTGTTTCCCCCATTTTTGGAAGGGAACGTATTTTGTTTTTTAAAAATAAATGTTTTTTTAACCCCCCCCCCCCGTTTTTATGGCTTGAAGTTGGTAAGCTTTTGTCATATCTATCTATCAATAATAATAATAATAATAATAATAATAATAATAATAATAATTTTTATTTATACCCCGCCCTCCCCAGCCAAGGCCGGGCTCAGAGTGGCTTACAAGCAATAATAAAAACAAGTTGAATGATTACAACTTAAAAACAAAATTAAAATACAACATTAAAATATTGAAACATTAAAATATTAAAATGTAGCCTCCTCGCAGGAAGAGAAGGAAAAGAAAAAAGAAAGAGAGGGAGGGAATCAAATTGGCTCCAAGCCAAAGGCCAGGCGGAACAACTCTGTCTTACAGGCCCTGCGGAAAGAAATCAGATCCTGCAGGGCCCTGGTCTCATGAGGCAGAGCGTTCCACCAGGCCGGAGCCAGAGTTGAAAAGGCCCTGGCTCTGGTTGAAGCTAATCTAACTTCCTTAGGGCCTGGGACCACTACGGTGTTGCTATTTATGGACCTTGAGGCTCTCCGTGGGGCATACCAGGAAAGGCGGTCCCGTAGGTACAAGGGTCCTAGGCCGTGAAGGGCTTTAAAGTCAAAAGCAGCACCTTAAATCTGACCCTGTACTCCACCGGGAGCCAGTGCAGCTGGAAAAGCACTGGGTGAATATGCTCCCATGGCAGAGACCCCGTAAGGAGCCTCGCTGCAGCATTCTGCACCCGCTGGAGTTTCTGGGACAGCTTCAAGGGCAGCCCCGCGTAGAGCGAATTACAGTAGTCAAGCCTGGAGATGACCGTTGCATGGATCACTGTGGCCTATCTATCTATCTATCTATCTATCTATCTATCTATCTATCTATCTATTACAATGTGTACCAATTAATTCCCCCTGGGTCCAATAGCTTTCTTGTCCTTCTGCGGCTGTGCCTTGTGGAAATCCAATCTTTCCCACTGAATTGAAGCTTGGTTAAGCAAAAACTCTCATTTCTAGAAAAATAGGTGCCGGAACTCACCACAAACGCCTCTCTTGTTCTTTTATAATGGCAATGGCCCCCACCTGAGAGGTGCCAGAATTGAGCTCCAGAAAGTTCTGCTGTTTGGGTAGACGAGGCGTGAGGTAGGCCTCCATAAGGAGCTGGGATGAAGTGCTAGAATTACCATACTGCTAGGCTTCCATTCCTTTGGGTTTTCTATACCATTTTGCTTCTATGTATTCTCATCAATATCTGTTACTTATCTTGTACCTCTAAGTATGTTATATACTAAGTTTCAGTCTTGTGTATGGTACTCATAAACCACTACAGTCAAATTATAATAGGCTGGTTTTGCAGATATTATTTCAGCTGATAAGAGCTGGGGAGGAGGGACACCCTGGTTTGAGGGTGAATACATGTGTGCGGTTCGTACCAATCTGGTGGGACTATTAGCTCCGGCAAACATCAGCAGAGAGAAGAAAATGTAAATCTCTTTAAGTAATTTTTAATGAAAAAAAATATCGAGTTACTCCGAGTGCTATCATTTCTGGGTGGCTGGTTTTTAACTTTGGCAACCAGTACTTAAAGGGAAATTTTACAGCCTTAATGCTCTCCAGATGTGCACCTAGTCCTAGATGAAAGTTTTAGCATTGGTTACTGGGCATATATGTCAGCAATGGACTTTGCAATACCCCATCGGATACACAATTGTTGTAAGTCTCAGGAGAGATCTTTCAGGGGGCAGAAACAAGAAACCCTTAAAGCAAAGGTCATTTGTTGGGTATTCTGTCTCATGTCATTTATTTAATAATTCATTACAGGGCACATGCATTTTTTTTAGCATGTACGAATTGACTTCAAAATACATGGGCAACAACAGAGCTTCTCCTCAATGGAGACTGCTTGCTAACGGCAAATCTAGATTCTTTCCTCACATGAGTCAAAATAAACAAAATTCCTTCCAGTAGCACCTTAAAGACCAACTAAGTTAGTTCTTGGTATGAGCTTTCGTGTGCATGCACACTTCTTCAGATACACTGAAACAGAAGTTGCCAGATCCTTTTATATAGAGAGAAGGTGGGGAGGGGTATTACTCAGAAGGGTGGTGGGAATGGGAGATTGGCAGATAGCTGAGATGAGCCTGTTGACAACTCTTAACGACTGCAATAGGTCTTACAGGAAAAGGCAAGGGGTGAGAAGGTGAAAAATGGCTAAGTCATGTATAATGAGATAAGAATCCAATGTCTTTGTTCAAACCAGGTCTCTCCATGGTGAATTGCTGCTGAATTGCAACTCATTACTAAACTTAAAACCATGGAGAGACCTGGTTTGAACCCCTCCCCACCTTCTCTCTATATAAAAGGATCTGGCAACTTCTGTTTCAGTGTATCTGAAGAAGTGTGCATGCACACGAAAGCTCATACCAAGAACTAACTTAGTTGGTCTTTAAGGTGCGACTGGAAGGAATTTTGTTTATTTTGACTATGGCAGACCAACACGGCTACCTATCTGTAACTTTCATCACATGACTTCTTTTTGTTTTGTTTTCAATGCTGCTATCGCTCCCTGGGGAATGACTGGACATATAGCAACTTTTACATGGCCAGTGAAAAATAGGTTGGCTCAGAAATCAACTGGGACAAATGTAGACTGGCAAAAAGAATGAAGGCTTGTTGAGATACCCAAAGCAAATGCAGCAGTCTTGGCCATAAGACTTATTGAGATGTTGCCATCAGTGGTCATGATACTTAAAAAAAACTACCCTGGGTTAACTTTGAAGGTTCACTGTAAATGCAGGTCATCACCTTTGAAAATAAGGGACATCCATGCTAATGGTCTTTTTTATTTTTAAAGACTTGTTATGATTTCTATTACACCCAAAGTCTGGAATGTATTAGTGGACTCTGAGCTGAACCGCTGGGTTGACGCTGAGTCTGCTCAGCTGTCTTAGTCAATCCTTTTTCTCTCAGCTTCCTTTGGGCAGGATATAAACAACAATAGCAACCTTCCTTACAGGGCAATTGTATGGCACAATAAGATACTGTATGTGAAGCACTTTGAATATCTGAAATGCCAAACTTTTATAGGCCAGTACCCAAAATGCCAAACTTTTATAGGCCAAGTTGCTGCTAGAAGCAGAGAATTGGTGTCAGTTTTGATCCATTGCTGACATAGAATCATAGAGCTGTAGAGTTGGAAGGGATCCTGAGGATCATCTAGTCCAACCCCCTGCACTGCAGGGATCCTGTATTGAAAGAGGTTAGACTACATGTTAGCTGTTGCGTTATTTTTGTTATTTACTTTTATTCATTACTCTACACAAGAAAATGTCCTGAAGTGACTTAAAGCTATAAAATACAAAACCAACTTGTCATTATTATTATTTTAATACAAATACACCCACCAGTAATTTAACTAGTGGAGCCTGTTCCATTCAGACAAGTGGCATATCACCCCACCAGCCTTCAGTCTTGCCCTCAGTCAGCCCCCATCTACCTGCCTTCAAGACCAGGGAGTGGCTCTGCATGTCAACCTCCTCCTCTTCCTCCTGGTTAAGACTCTGTGCTACCTTTGTAGAATTCAGCAGGGAGGAGGGCAGAAGGAGTACCAGAACTACCAGAAATAGTTGGCTTCACCTGTTACTGACTCTGCCTGCTATTGGCTCTGGCTACAGTCGGTATCCTTGCCTTCTGCCCAACTGACCCCAATGGGCATCCGCCTCTACTGAGTTTAACACCAACAAACTGATGGTTAAGCCTAACCCCTGATAGCACAGAGAGGCAACCAGCAGCTGCTCTAGCTGTAAATGAGAGGGAAGCAGCCAGTGTGAATCCCTTGATCTGGATGCTTTTGTAAAGTCTTAAAATGCTCTTGGGGGCATATCAAAGAGTCAGAGTTGGAAGAGACCCCGAGAGTCATCTAGTCCAAACCCCTGCAATAAAGGAATCCTGCAAACAGCCGTCCCTGCCTGGATGGGCTCGAACCACCAACCTTCTGGTTAAGAGTTAGACACATTGACCCACTGTGCCACTGGGGGATCCTTGGTACCTCTTCTTTTTTCCAGCATCTTGATGGTAAATCACTTCCAAGGATTTATAGCCTAGCAATAAAAATTGGTCTACGCTGAAGTAAGCAGTGAGGAGGACAGTTTTTAAAGTGTTAAGTGAGAAGCCAACAGCACAATAACGTTGCTTACCTCTAAAACCCTGTGACGCTGTACTTAGTAAAAACAACCCGGCTGCAGTATTAAGGAAATGAAACATCGCTGTCCACAAGCTGCCTTCACTCAACTAAGTACTTCAGTCATTTTCCTCCCTGCTCTTTTAAAAATTACAATTTATATTGGCATCTGATATGTTTTCCTAAGTTATTTCCATCCAAAGCTTGGACTGAATTATACATGATGGTAAATGTTTAGATTTGGGGTGGAGTGAAATGAGGTTTAACTTATTGGGTCTTCCATTTATAAGCCTGTTGGCAATGCATTGATTCGACTGAACACAGAATGTAATTTGACCTAAACACTCAATTCTTATGTTTCTGATTCAGATGCCAACTCAACCCCTACAGCTACTTTCAAAGCAGAGAGCAAAATGAATGATTTAACAAAATGCAGCATCTCCCCTGGAGACCGAAACACCAGGATGAAAATTGGTACACATATTCACAGCACAATTCTATGTTCAGCGTATGAATTTAGATGCTGCACAGGAATCTGCCTTCAGTCCATAACATCCAGTATTGAACATCTACTTCAGCTAGAAGCAGCTCTGTGACCCAGCTCATTCACATCATCTGCTACTAACTTAACCCTTTTAACTGAAGAGATGAGGGACTGAATCCTGTATGGGGTGGATGTATGTATGGAGGAACAACTTCCTGGTCACACCTTGACTTCCATGTGCCCGTGTGGCCCTTTGCACAGAACCCACAAGGTATCCATGAGTAGATTCTATGGGAAAGAGGAGCCAGGGCCAAGAAGCTGCCCATCCACAGGTGGGTATCAGACACTTGTTCTTCACATCATCAGGGCAGCAGACACTGAGCTAGCACACAGATCTCCTGCCCTGGTCTTCTACATTCGGGTGAGATGGATTGTGCAGTGTATTATTTATCAGTTTCAGTTATAGGAATTATGTAAATATGTGAATATATAATTAAAATTACCATATGCAAATGTCATGCAAACCCATGTCTTCTGTTTTTTGCTGGTGTATAAAAAGGACCCCATCCCTTGCTCCCTGCTTGGATTAGGGACTCTGGGATACAGTAATATAATTGGAGAAGGAACTAAGCAATCTCCAATGCAAGACTACCATATTTTTCACCCCATAGGACACACCGGCCCATAGGATGCACCTAGTATTTTTTTGGGGGGGGAAGAAAAAAAATATTTCCCCCCCAGGTGTGGGGCTGGGGCGGGGGAAGCCTGAGTTTCCCCCGACCCCAGAACAGGCTGCTATCCGCAAGCCGTGGGAGAGCTGCGCAAAGTCACGTGGCTCTCCCACGGCTAGCGGAGCGCTGCGCGAAGCCCGTCTCCCATGGCTAGCGGATAGCTTCCTGAAGCCTGGAGAGCGAGAGGGGTCAGTGAGTACCGACCCCCCTCGCTCTCCAGGCTTCAGCAAAAGCCTGTATTCGCCCCATAGGACTCACACACATTTCCCCTTCATTTTTGGAGGGGGAAAAGTGCATCCTATAGGGCGAAAAATACGATAATTTCCTCTGAAACCGAGTAATAAAGTGAGATGGTGACTTTCATGTGACTGCTTTTGTACATAATTAAAGTACTAAAAAGATGCGCCTTGGTCAAGTTCCACAACTGTTTTTCTGAGTTGTGGGTTCATTTTACTAAGGACGCCGTATTAACTCTCGATACTTATGTTCTTATGTTTTCATCTATTCCTGATCCTTTTTGGATCCTCATAAGCTCATATGTTGATTAGTTTTCCTAGAAATTCCTTTCCTTAAACAGAACAATAAACTCTACCTCCCTTAGTTTTAAATGCTTGCTAAACAGAAAACCATGTGAGGGTTTTTTTGAAAGATTTCCTGCTCTCCTAGCATTTTTTAAAAATGCCTTATCACAAGCAAAAATATTTGGCTCTGAAGTGAGACCTGAGGTCTAAGCCCATACACTGTTTGGAAGTTCATGTATTGAGGAATCTTGGCTTTGAACGTCATTGTCTGATGGTGGGATCTAACCTAGAGGACTATCCAGAATTATGTGTGTCCAGGTCCCCAGAGCTTCCTTGAGCAGAGGAAGGAACATATGACACTGATTTATGTGATTGGACCTTGGCATCCTGCACTTCCCACATTCTTTCTCCTGTGCTGCAGGTCTTGTTCTTCACATACATGTCCATCTATGGCCTAGGCCTTGACATGAGGTCAAGTCCCACCTCCCTTCTGACCAAGATTCCTGGTTGCCTTGTACATGATGAGAGAAGCTTGGATCCAGGCACTGTGCTCAGGGTATTGCTTCAGCTGTGCATGATTCAGCTGTCAATTTCCCTGGACAAACCACATTTTCTAGTATCTCTTCCTAAGTAAAATGCCTTTGGAGTTGCAAGTTCATCTGATGGGGAGAGCCAGGACAGACAGGTCAGTGGGGAGGACTAGCAGGTTCATCCTCCCTTGCATGCCACTGCATCAGGTGAGGGGCAGGGGAAATATTGTCCAAACTGACCCTAATTTAATCTCAGGAAAACACTGCATGCAAACGCATCCACACATGTGGACACAAAATGATATCGCAGTGCTCCCCTTCCATAGCAAAGGATGCCAAGCGCATCTGAGGTGCAGCTAAGTACATCCAAATCCACTGTGAGATTAAATGTCCTTTGAAACATGTTAAGGGGTTTTGTTTTGTTTTTTTAGTTAAGGAAATTGGTTATGGTAGATTTAACATACACCAGGCCTTTGAGCAATCACGAGGGGTTCCTTGATGTCAGAATCGGTCTGTTATAAGAACTCTGTTTTCATTTGTGAATTGTTGGAGGGTATGTTGCTGACTTAGCCAAGAGCTCTGCTTTGGTTGGAGGAGTTGAAACTTGCAGGTTTAGGATGCTATCTCCTGAGACCCTCTCTGCTAATTGCTGGAGTAGACCAGCCCATTTCTACATAGATGCAAGTGTCAGAAGTCCATTACTGTATTTTTAATAGCTTGCGTTACAATATAAAAGCTGATTTATTGTCAGAGCAGTTTCCCAACGTCTTAAAGGAAATAATCAGGGATTGCTTGTTTTTTTTGGTTACCGCTACATAAATAACCTCATGGGCGGATGGATATTTGTGTTCATTTACTTAAACATTACTATTTGTTATATTAAACTGTCTTAACACACAGTCACGCAAAGAAGAGGGTGACTCGGTGTGTTGAACAGCGCCTGCCCTGAAGGCACTGAACAATCTATAACGTAACCAAAACACCAAAGAACAATCGAACCCCCAGTGCGATTATAGAGTTACTATCAAAATAGAACCAGCTTGAACACAGAAAGGGAGGAGTATTTATAACAGTTTACATTTGCCCAGAATGGGATAGGAGTCTCTCCTGGATTCCATGTTTATGCAGAAAGGGAGCCCTTTGGACATCTTGTTCCTGGTGGGTGATTCCAAAGCTTATATCCTAATTAAAATTAATCAAAGCATTGTGACTTTATGGAAGCCCCTCAATAAGTAGATATACGGAGCACTTCAGGGCATCACTTGCCTCAGTACAAATTTTGAATCCAGCCAAAAAAATGCTGGACTGGCTCAGTAGAGACGTATGAGATGAAGGTCTTGTAAAACTCTTCAAACCTTCCCTGCATCTTTCTAGTTGATGAAAAGTTACATTGATTAATCTTAACAATTCATCAATTAAAACACTGTAGTCATACTGGAAGAAAAGCAATGACAAACCTAGACAGCATCTTAAAAAGCAGAGAAATCACCTTTCCAACAAAGGTCTGTATAGTTAAAGCTATGGTTTTCCCAGTAGTGATGTATGGAAGTGAGAGCTGGACCAAAAAGAAGGCTGATCGCCGAAGAATTGATGCTTTTGAATTATGGTGCTGGAGGAGACTCTTGAGAGTCCCATGGACTGCAAGAAGATCAAACGTATCCATTCTGAAGGAAATCAGCCCTGAGTGCTCACTGGAAGGATAGATCCTGAAGCTGAGGCTCCAATACTTTGGCTACCTCATGAGAAGAGAAGACTCCCTGGAAAAGACCCTGATGTTGGGAAGGATTGAGGGCACAAGGAGAAGGGGATGACAGAGAATGAGATGGTTGGATGGTGTTCTTGAAGCTACCAGCATGAGTTTGACCAAACTGCGGGAGGCAGTGGAAGACAGGAGTGCCTGGTGTGCTCTGGTCCATGGGGTCACGAAGAGTCGGACGCGACATAACGACTAAACAACAACAAGTCATACTGCAAAGCCCATGATGCAGTGGGCTACCAAGCAAATCACATGTCCAAGAAGACTTAACGTATATGGAAACTTGAATTAGAGTGAATATTTCAAAGGACAGCAGGCCACAAGTTACTGGTCGAACCTTGATTTGGCCAAAAGATTTTCTTTGGAGATTTGGTGCCAGCATGGAAATGGAGTGCCTCTAGGAGAAATTATCACATCCTTAGTCCAGAACTTTTAATAACTCCCAATGAATCCAATCTTTCGCTGATGGTAACAGGGCACAATCTGGGTGCTGACATTTAATGTTTGTCAACATCTCATTTTGTTGTCGTTGGCTGCCTAAGGCAGAAACCAGAGGACATTTGGAAACAAGTGATGTGGAATTGCATTGCTGGTGACCTTTTGGATCCTCTGCTGGGCCGTGAGATAGAGAAACTATTAGCAGCACACTCTGAGCAGAATGTCCACCTCAGCCATGAAAGGTCTGTAGTGTATTAGTCTGACCTTCTCATCTGATGATGGAAAGGGCTCAGGTCATGTTCTCAAGAAATAAAGGACTAGATCAAACATAGTCAGCTTCGTTGAAGTCATGATACTGGCAACACACTCCTGCTTACTCAGAAGACTTTTCTAATTAAGGCCATAAAATGTCACAAGGGATACTGGAAGTCATCCAGTCAGTCAGTTTGTTGTTTGTAGCCAAAGGCTATTGCATTGAAAGGGCTGTCAAAGACGGACTTTATACATTTCAGACTGGCATACTAATTCAAGGGTCTACCTAGGCTAAATTTCCTTTGCTAAGTGTTGCTTTATGTAAGAAGACCAAAGATCTCAAAGCAAGGTAGCGAGCCAGACATTTCTACAGGCTCTGATAAAGGGTATCTCACAGGTATATTTAATGAATCCCATTGGTTCCATGCTGAAATCAATGGGTAGTATCCAATTAAGTCACATTCAGAGGAGGCCCATTGAAATGGATGGACTTAGTCATGACTAGGGGTGTATGGGGTGTTAGGGGAGGGGTAGTATATTTGGTGGTTGGAGGATGTGGGTGGCGCTGTGGTCTAAACCACTGAGCCTCTTGGGCTTGCCGATCAGAAGGTCGGCAGTTCGAATTTCTGCAACAGTGTGAGCTCCCATTGCTCTGTCCCAGCTCCTGTCTACCTAGCAGTTCGAAAGCATGCCAGTGCAAGTAGATAAATAGGTACCACTGCAGCGGGAAGGTAAACAGTGTTTCTGTGTGCTCTGGTTTCTGTCACGTTGTTCTGTTGCACCAGAAGCGGTTTAGTCATGCTGGCCACATGACTTGGAAAGCTGTCTGTGGACAAACGCCGGCTCCCTCAGTCTGAACACCTCATAGTTGCCTTTGACTGGACTTAATCATCCAGGGGTCCTTTACCTTTACCTTTTTAGTATCTCTGATGGGGTACATGTTTTGCTCCTACTGGGGTAGTTTGTCCACGTTTGGTCCCCACCCTGCACTCAGCTCTCACCTGTGGCTCTTAGAAGCTATCAGCATGTGATAGCAGACACACACCCTGGGAAATGGCTTCAATTGGCCAGCTAAAACAAGTGAGGATAACCGATGAGTCTCAAACCTTTGGTGAGTTAAGGACTCTGGAGAAGTCTGGAGGATTGAGCAGCCAAGAGTGGGTCCCACAGTCAAGAAGGTGGTTTCTGCACATGCTGTAGAGAAAAGTGAGGGGCAGCTGGGGCTCACTGACCTGGAAGGGTAGCCCATCTGGCAAAAGGAAAACTCTGATCCCAAACCTCTACTACCTTGCAGGATATCTTCGGGAGAAGAAAGGGCTAAGGAGTAAACCCTACACAAATCTGGAATGGGGTCCCTAAGACGGCTGGATGGTGTCTTGTACACCTCCTTCTGGAAACTCCTGCAGCCAAGCTGGTGCCAAACATCTTGCTCTGTTTTCCTTTGGACCACATCAGCAAGGCTGAGAGGAGGGTCTTGTCATCTGGGCAGCCTAGGACCTCCAACACACTGCCCAAGCTTGTACCCCACAGACGTCACGTCAGAGCTGCTAATGCAGCAGCTTGATTCCAAACGCCAAAGGCACACTCCATTGTCTCACGAGACAGACGGATGCCAACAACAGTCATGACTACCTTCCTTGCTTTCAACTGGTCTAATGCAAATAGGATACAATCAGGTGCTTCCAATGGTGCTAAGTTAAAAGTATTTAACTTTGGTTAGATTATACTAATTACGTTGCCCTAGCCAAAAAACTACAGCTGGCAGGCACAAGGTACAGATTTACTACACAGCAGCAGCAAGGTGAATCTTGACACAAGCGAGCCAAATCTTTTTGGGAAGAGCTGGCAGCCCATAGGTTTGCATGCCAAGGGTCACAGTTTTTACCACAGGCATCTCTGAACAGGGCTGGAACAGGTACTGGCTGCATCTGAAAGCCTGAAGAACTTATCAGGCAATCTAAGCCAGGGGTAGTCAATATGGTGTCCTCAATGCTGTCGAATCTAACTTCCACTACAGTCACCTGGGGCTGATGAAGATTGCAGGCTATGACATGTAGGGGGCACTGCATAGGCTACCACCCTGGTGTAAACAGTGCTGAGCCAAATAGACACATGACATGATTTGGTTTGCCAATTTTTTTTAGCCACGGGCTGGTCCACTGTCGCTCAGACCTTGTGGCGGGATGGAGAAGTGGCACTGGGGGGGGGGAGCTGGAAGAAGAGGTGAGGGGGGCAAGTAGTCCTCCTCCCTGGCCCCCAGCCCCAGCCCCAGTGCTTACCTTCCCAGGGGCTGCTTCTTCTTGTGGGTAGGCAGAGGGAGCGTGTTCGCTCTGCTCTCTGGCCCACAGGAACACCAGGGCAGTGGCGGGGGTGGAGGGAAGATGATGGGCACAAAAGGGCTGGCTCTAGAGAGGGGGTGCTTAAAATGGTGCTTAGCCAGCTCAGCCCAGCCCTCTTCCTCCTCTAGGCAGGGCAGGGAGAAGCCAGGAGGAGGGAGGAAGGAGGCGCCGCCATAGTGTGTGGGGGGGGATGGAATGGCGCAGCAAAAAAAATGGCACAGCCCAAATAAACAGAATCTCCACACCAGTCTGCGGGCCAGATCCTGAAGGCAATTGGGCCTGATCCGGCCCCTGGGCCTTAGTTTGCCAACCCCTGATTTGGTTCAAGGCAACTTCCTATGTATGCAGGAGGAGGAGACAGGCAGAGTGGTTTTGGAGACAGTCATACTGCTAAGGAAAAGTTTCAGTTCCTCCTCCCCTCTGGGTTTCACATGATAAAAGAAGGGTACGTGGATTCATTTCCACATCTGTTCAGCTTCACATCAGGTGCTTTGGGGTTTTCTTCATCTTTAAAGAAGCCAAGATTAAGCCTCAGGGCAAAGCAAAGTTTAGTTCTGAATTTGCTTAAATAAGGAAAAAAGGAAAAGAAAGCAGAGAAGTGCAAATGGGCCAAGACTCAGGGGAGACTTATGTTAATTGAACCACACACAACTGTGGCTCTGCATTCTTTTATATTTTCTCACACAGCCCTGCAAAACCAGCGAGGAAATCCTGACCAAACCAGCGGGGTGTTGCAAGTGCACTGCTGTTTTCAGTGGTCTGTGACTTATCATCAGCCTCACCAGGGATGCAAATTCCGTATTTGCAGCAAAACCAAGGGCCAAAAGTATACATGACTTTAAATGTGTCTTTGCACTGAACCTGGAGTGAAAGGTCCTAGAATGGATAATTAAACAGTCAGTCTGTGAGCACTTAGCCCTAGTTATGGTGTTTCCACCGGTCCCTTTGACATATTCATCCAGTGTGAAATGACTGGCAAAATCTTTTTATTTCTGTTTCATCGTACCCTCTGAAATTTAATTTCACCCAATCTACCAAAGGAAGCACTAAATACACAGTGAGCTGCCCTTTCTCCTTTCCCATCTCTGCTTCTGCCCACCTGCTGCAAAATCTCATGGCCCTCCTCCTGAGCCAGATAAAAAACAAGGCAAGGGGAAGAGAGAAAGTGACAGGCTGAGACAGAGGGGCCACTTAAATGGAGATTAACAAGAATAACAGACAATCATGAACATCTGCTTCTGCCATTATCCCATTATGGGAATAATTACAACATGGGGCTTCTACTGCAGGAAGAACAATTCAAGGTAATACACTTTCCACTAACATTTGCTAAAGAAAAGACAAGGGTTTTCAGGGCCTGAACTCATTCTGTGCAGACTGTTTCAAATCTGCCTGGTCTCTAAGTATGTTGATCAGATCTTTTACAATAACCAGTTGCAATATCTGAGGCTGGCACAATGCTGCAATTCCATGCAAACTTGCTTTCAGCCTTTATGCACAAACCTGATCATTTCCCCCATTCTCTGTGATTTGGAGGAAGGAGCAGGTGTCCATCAGGTGTCAAAGTTAAGACGTTAAAGAGAGCAATCCGCAAGGAAGTCTCTTGACAGTCATTGCTGAAAACAGAGGTGGAACACAAAGGTAAAGAGGCGAAGACAAGACCTTGCTTAGAAGTTCTGGGTTTCGTATTATTTTATGAAAGGGGTGTCAGAAAGTCTACTTTCATCATGTCTGACTCAGAACTTTTGAACAGATTGTTATGACGCCATGCATTTTCTGGATAGGCTCCATGTTCAAGGGTGCCAACTTGAATAAAACATTTGGGGGGCAAGGTAAGCCCTGCCCCACATAATCTATCACAAGACACGGTGCACACACACTATTTGAATGGAAATGCCCATCAACTTAGGGGGCCCAGCTCCTCAAACATTTTATGGGGAGGGGTGAAGGGACCTTGGCCTCTAGGAGTTGGCTCCTATGTCCATGTTAATATTGGGAAAAGACCCAGGTGACCTGCACCCCAGCACAGGCTGCTGATGTTGGATGTCAACTCCTGAGTGGAATTGAAAAGAAATGTGTGCTGGGTGCTGTGCTTCAATTTCCCTGCTGCCATGCTTACAAAAATCAGTATACAGGGTATTGGTGCCACGAATGTCCACACAATATTTATGTCACAAGCTTTATATCCTGCTTAATTTAAAATGGCCCACACACACACACACAATGGTTTACATAAAACAGTATAAAACATTCATAAGAAAATACTGAAAAATCCAGCAAATTATTCTGAGCATGATTCTATAGTTGTGTGGTATAGTGGCAAAAGTGTTGAACTACCGCCCTGAGAGACCAGGGCTCAAATGCCCACTTTGCCATGAAACCTTGGGCCAGTCACTGCCTCTCAGCCTAATCTAGGCTTGTTGCAGGGATTAAAAGCAATAAATAATCTTGCATATATAAATCCCCTCTACTTTTCCGTTGCATGTGCAGGAAATAACCGCTACACAGTTCATTCTATACCATCACACCCCTGCCAGCTGCCAGCTCCGCTAAAGCACACCTGGGCTGCCTTCTCCTCCCCTGCACTGAGCAGAAGAGGGAGAGAGATGATGGGTGGAGTCTGGGTGCCTTCAAGCAGCTGATCCAGGCCACCAGGAAGCCAGCTGGCGGTTTTCCCTTCCTGGGATGACTAACATCATGATCATGAAGATGTCAAACAGACTTTGGAAAGAGTCCAGTTGGGTTCAGAGAACAACCATTAGCACATACCTCTCTTGTTTCAAACAACAACAACCTTCCCTACTGAGAGAAGGTTCTGCAAAAGTGCCTTTTCTCTTACATTTTAAAAGAAACAGCATCAATACCTGTTTCCAGTTCCCCCAGTCCTGCTCCCAACAGCAATAAGCCACCGTGCTGCAGAAAGCTTTCCAGCTGTGAAACCCCACAGGCAGGAAGGCAAGTCCAGCCATGGATAGGTTTCAGCTGCTGGCATGCAGGTTGATGTGCGTCCATAGGAGTCCCTTTAGTGCAACGCCATAATTCAATATCTAACTCTGGAAATATGTCAGCGCAAATGAATTCAGTATGCCGGCACTGCCTCATGAGGTCTCTTCTAAAATAAACATATGCCAAAATAAATGAGGTAGTCCCTGAAGATAGCACAAGAACCCCCTTTTTTTGTTTTAAGCAGACTGGCTCGTTTTGTCAGAATGACTTGGGTATGAGTCAGCATCAGCATCATAGCAAAAAAGACAGAACAGACAGGAGCATCTCTGGTTGAAGGAATCTGGACAGGACATCTCACCATCTGATCTTAATAGAATTGAAGGTTCACAAAGGAAACAATCCCTGAACTACACCAGTTCCAACAACACATCCACTGCCATCGTTCTTCCAACTGCTTTCTGGACCTTTTAACAGAGGCAGTCAACACTATCACTTCCAAATGTTGTGGACCACAAATTCTTTTAGGTGATGGGGTGTCTGTACTAGCCAATCTGCCCAAGTCTTTGTCTGTTTTGCCACAAGAGATGCAATTCTTACCTGGTGGTGACTGAAATCTGTTGTATCCAAACAGGACTGAGATGTGTGTGAGCTATCATTCGCTTCTGCGGGAGAAACTGGTTCCTCACCTAGCAAGGATTTTGAAAAAAGGATGAGACATTGCCCTCTCTTCATGCTGACACGTTTCCTCAATTTATGGAGTAAACGAGCAGGGAGACTTCTTACTACACTAGCATAGTTTGAAAATGGCACAGTTTCTACATAGGGATTCATAAGATCAGCAGGGAAATCAGGTGAGGCCCTGTGATTCAGGCCTGTGGTACAAGGGCCACCAGCGCGTGGAAGCTCCAATGAAGATGGTTGTTTGGCTCTTTGAGCATATGGTTACCGTAGTATGACAGATTCAGGATTTCAAGGGACATCACTCTTCTTTGTGCAGAAGCTGTTGAAAAAACAGATGGCCGCTTCCCCTGTGGTTGTATGAAAACCTTCTGTAGCCACAGAGGGAGCTGGATGTCACAGTGGTTCCCTGCTAATTATCACAAATCCCTGGTTTTTCAAAAGCCAAGCCATGAACCTCCTACTTTTGAAAATGTTGTTATCTCTTTGGTAGTTTTTGTTATGTGAATGGTGCTACAGACCCTCTGGGTGGGTTACTCTAACCCCGTGGGGTCTGTAGACCACAGTTGGGAACCACTGGTCTATAACATTCAGACAGGTAACAAGCCAAGGGTTAGCCTGGTTGCACAAACATAGTGAAACTTCATAGATGAGGAGTGAGGAACCTTTTCAGCCCAAGGGTCACATTGTTTCATGGGCAACTTTCTGGAGGAAATGTACCAATGGTGGGTGGGACAGAAATGGGTGTGGCACACTCTTCAACCTCTGTCCAGCCCAGCAAGTGGTGTTAGCATAGTTCAAGGAAACATTCCAGCCAAGTAAAATCACCATAGTGCAGAATACAGCCACTGAGCGGTGCGGTCTAGGAGGACATTGAGTTGAGCAGGGTCCTGAGGACCACATTCAGACCTGCCATAGATAGGGTACATATACCTATCTTCTTATGTAGTTTGAGCAACCAACTAGAGCATTTTCAGCTTATCATTTTATGAGCCTAAGAAGAACTTTGCTGGATCAGACCAACAGCTTATTTAGCCAACATCCAAGTTTGCACTCAGTAAAGTAAAGTAAAGTAAAGTAAAGTAAAGTAAAGTAAAGTAAAGTAAAGTAAACCAAGTAAAGCCTCAGCGCCTAGGGCTTGCCGATCAAAAGGTCGGCGGTTCGAATCCCCGCGGCGGGGTGCGCTCCCGCTGCTCGGTCCCAGCGCCTGCCAACCTAGCAGTTCGAAAGCACCCCCGGGTGCAAGTAGATAAATAGGTACCGCTTACCAGCGGGAAGGTAAACGGCGTTCCGTGTGCTGCGCTGGCTCGCCAGATGCAGCTTTGTCACGCTGGCCATGTGACCCGGAAGTGTCTCCGGACAGCGCTGGCCCCCGGCCAATAGATGTGAGATGGGCGCACAAACCCCAGAGTCTGTCAAGACTGGCCCTTTCGGGCAGGGGTACCTTTACCTTTTACCAAGTTTGCACAATGGCCAAGCAGACACTTCCAGGAAGCCCACAAACAAAGCATCAAGGTCATAGCCTATTCAGCCCCAGCAGAACACTGCCTCTGAACCTGCCTGTTACACCTGTCTTAGCTTCCATGCATTGGTCTAATCCACTTTTAAAGCCCTATAAACTAAAGGTGATCAGCACTTCTTGTGACAGCAAATTCCATACGTAAATGAAATATGTGTTGCATGAAGAAAGTAGTAAATGGCTTTCTGCAAAGTTTGTGGCCTGTGAACAGGGCAGATGGAGGCTGGAATTCCTTGCTAATTCACTCTTGCAAGTATGTGTACATGAGCAAAACCAGGATTTTTTTTGTTGTTGACAGTCTTCTGAACTTTATGACCTTAAATTGCTGAACTCCATCCTCCATTATCAGTCTCCATCCTGATAAACTACTGCATACGGTTCACACAACAATGGCTCCTTTCATTTTAAGCTGCCGACCTATGAATGGATTGTCAGTAGCTTGCCAGATAAACAAGAGGATTCAACATCCCTTCAGAATGTGTGTGGAGAGGGAGAGAGAACAACAGAATAAGATATTAATAAGCCTTTGAGGAAGTTTTGTGTTTGTCAGATACAGAATCACAAGACTGAGCGTTTGATAAAGAAACCATCTTTCTTCAGTAAAAGTTGAACAGTTCATTATCAGCATTTTCTCACATGATGACTCTTTTTAGACAAGTAGAGGTCAGCCAATATGGAGGACAAATGGTATTTTTTTCAAGTGATCCTAAACTGATGTTTTAAAAAAGAAAAGAAACCCACTTGCTTTAAAAAAAATTGATAAAATCAAATTCCCAGAATAATATTTCTGTTTCAGAATGTTGTAATATCAGTCAAATTAACAGATGTGGCTAAAATTTTTTAATTCCTTTCTACAGAATATGGGAGGGGGCAGGATATCCTTATATCATATCATATTGCTACACAATTTAAAATCCCGACTCAATGGTTGAATACAGAAGATTCAATTCTAATTTTAATTCAAAGTTATAGTAAAATGCTTATTGGAAGCTTTTGTCCATGTACCCAAGTGATTCCTCCCCCAAGCTTTACCTGGGCATCCAGAATTTTATACTTCAAGTTGGCAATGTAGATAAAGAAACAGGGTTTTCTAATGGAGGCAGCTTCCACACTCAGCTGTCTCCCGTCAACAACTAACTTAATATGGCAAATGCAGCTCGTTAGTGGCACCTGTGCAGGTCGCCTGGCTCTGCTTCTCCCTGTTGCGCCGTTTTGTCTCCTCCTGCCTCTTTCTGAGGGGAGCAGCAATGTTACCACGAGGTGACAACAGCACCTGGAAAATTTGGAACAGCCACAGTCCTGCTTTGATTCCTCAGTAGTCAGGAGTAGACTATGGAAAAATGATGATGCCCTCGAGTTTCTCAGTAGTACAGAGATGCTTGGACAAACAAGGTGACTCCAAGCAGGGGAGTAGGCAGGGGGCGGGGGGGCAGACTGCCCCAGGTGCCATCACTGAGGGGAATGACAGTTGGCGCACCGCCCGCCCGCGACTCCCAAGCCTACCCCAAGCCTACCCCAAGCCTTCAGGGTAAGGGGGAGGAAGCTGCATCACTTTGCCAGTGGCATTCCCTCCTTCCCCCTTCATTTTGACAGCTTGGTTTGGGAGTCGTGGGCGGGCGGCGCACCGAATATCCACCATGGATGGCTCGCTCCGCCCCCGGCTGCAGGGTGTGCGTGCCGCTCTGGGCACCCTAGCAGCTATCCCACGCCTGGGAGGGCACCCTCTGTGCCACGCCACCCTTGGGAGCGCACCCGCCCTGGGCAGCGCAGGCATATGTTCCACTGCTGACTCCAAGGGTGCTTCTGTTCTTAATTGCTCCTCTGGGAGGATTGTTTAGGTCTTCCTGACAGGTAAGGATGTTGGAAAATTCCAACAAAAATAGAAACAGGAGCATAAATTGTTGGTGCTTGCTCATTTGGCCCGTGTCCATAACATAAATCAACCCAATGAATACAAGTGGAATTTGCTGCTGTTGAGCCTACAAATGATATGCAATTAGTTACGTTTCCCCTCCATTTGCGTTGTGCTTCCTTTGCGCTGTAGTGAATGGAGTGAAATAACGTAATGGCAAGGTAATTTCTGTCATTAACTACATAAGCCACACAGTGGACAGCGAGATGAATAACATGCTTTGGGGTGGAAGATGAAATGCAGCGGAACAGAAACACAGCTGTAGGTAGCATCTACAAGGTAGAATGGAAAAGAATGCCTTCTTACATCCCTACTGACAGTGCCCAAGGCCTCAGACAATAACTGCCCTCAACGCAGGCTACAGCAAAGCAAACTCAACTTTCATTGGATGAAGAAGAAGAGATATCCTGGAGTTTGGCTGCAGGCCCTCAGGATCCAAGTTCAACTCGCCCTCCGTGGGAATGTTTGGGCTCTTTAAATAAAAGCCAAGCCTTGCAGCCATTGGGCATCCTCTAACAAAGCCCAAATTCCAAAACACTGAGGAACAAAAACCAAATGGTCTCCCAAAGTCCAACATAAACAAAACATCTCACAGTTTTGGCTCACGGTACACAATGCGCATGACATTGCTCTCTGCTGCTGGAGGACAAGGAAGGAAGGAAGAAGCTGCCAGCAGAGAGGGGAGAGAATGTGAGCTGTGTCTCCATTATAAACAGCAGCCTGTTTGAGTGCAGGCAGATTTCCCAGGAAGAGGACTCCGCTTTTCTGGGAATGAGGAGGGTTGTGTTGTGAGAAGATGAAGGAATTGAATGCTGAAAGTAATCAAATCAGCTGTTGAGATGCAGGGCAAGCTTCTTATCTTTGCCATCCTTTTCTGAATTGAGGATTGATCGGAGGTGGGGAACATCAGCCTGAGGGCCACATTGCTTCTGGGCAACCTTCCTAGGGCCACATCATGGCAGTGGTCAACTGGGCCAGAGGCAGAAGTGAGCAAAGCAACAAGCTTTTATAGAGTAAACTCTATACACACACTCATGCCTCTTGCTTGTCTGGATGGAGGGCTGCATTATCAGAGATCAAGGAAGAAGAGTTTGGATTTGATATCCCGCTTTATCACTACCCGAAGGAGTCTCAAAGCGGCTAACATTCTCCTTTCCCTCCCCCCCCCACAACAAACAATCTGAGGTGAGTGGGGCTGAGAGACTTCAGAGAAGTGTGACTGGCCCAAGGTCACCCAGCAGCTGCATGTGGAGGAGCAGAGACGCGAACCCAGTTCCCCAGATTACGAGTCCACCACTCTTAACCACTACACCACACTGGCTCTCACACTGGGAACGCAAAACAGGGCCGGGGTGTGTGTGTCCTGGGAGAGTAGGGCCACACAGTGAGGCCTGGAAAGCCATATTTGCCCCCCACTCCACACCCTGGCCAGTCTGCGGCTCCCCATTCCTGCAGCAGAAGCCGTTTGCTCTTAGTTTTGTTCATATGTGCACAGGAAGATATTACCATCTTTCCACCATTAAAACACCAAACACGAATACCAGTTGCTAAAGAGAGGCTAAAACACACCCTATTTAACTGGGGAATGCATGACAAAGCCAGAGAAACATAGATGCTGAATTTAAAACACAGAAACACTCTCATTTTCTACCCACTTTGCAGAAGAGCAAGCACGTTTTCCAGCAAGTGTTTGCTTACTTATATGCTTGAGTGATAGAAGGTAAAGAGAGTTTTGATATACATATGAGAAATTTGTTTCCCATCCAGACGCCGTCTCAATCTGTCACCTAGATAGGAATTTAATTTGCAACACAGATGTGCTACCACCATCTCTCATCTGGTAAATCAGGCAGCAAGGAGCAAAGAATTACCAACCAACGCCCAAGGATGCTTGCTAGAGTCTGTTTAGGTTGTAAATGAAATGAAGAGTTTTTAGTTGCCTAATCATCTGCCTCTTAATCATTGGCAGATAGATGTGCCTTTTAGTTTGGGCAGCAATTCATTTAAAGCTGCTTCTTTTTTGCTGTTATCATAAATGAAATGACAGGTATATATAACTTATCATCGGAGGTATGATTGCAAAAGTTTGCTATTCATCATACATATTTTTGTTTAAAAACTTTTTAATATATAAACTGAACACATCTGTTTAAAATAATGTACTGTATAGCACTTATATCCTTATCCCCCAAAATATAAAAATATTACACACACACACACACACACACACACACACACACACACACACACACTTACCAATGTAAAATTCCTGGACCCACTGGTCACGAGCTGCTCCTATGAACTCCTGTAAAAGGATGTGCTGTTAGATTACTAACCAATATATATTGCTCATGTGATCTTACAATGTTAATTAGGCACCTCACCCCATTTCACAGAAATCCCATGCATTCTGCAAAGACTTACAGTGGCAGCAATAACTAATAATCCATACATATATATATTTTAATACAGTGTAATAACCACAATGAGAAGTGTGGCATAATTTCCTGTAAGACTATACCTTCAGATTCTTACATAACAAATATCCATTCCATGTCCTCATTAAGTCCATTAGGTGCTCCTGTATTTAATCTATACATCCACCTGAAAACCTTCATTTTTTATTTCCTGGTGCCACATACTTTCTCAATGCACCATTAAAAAAAAACAGCAACTCCTATTACAACTTTTGTGTTCTTCTGTCTTGATATTAATCTTTCTTGTTTTGACTATTTTTGGAATGCTTTAAAAAACATTTTAGTACTGATGTGTTTGTTGCCCTGGGCTTCTTCAGGAGGAAGGGTGAAAAATAATGATGATGATGATGATGAAGAAGAAGAATGTGTGTGTGTGTGGCATATCATATACTGGTACATACTGCAGAGGGAAGCAGACAAAGGTTGCTTGTCTTTTGCTCAGTAAATTCAAGATGAGATTTGAACCCATGACTTTCTTGTTCAGACTCATCGGCATAATATTGCCCAATGCTGATACTGTACAGTAAATAGAGCCTTAATAGGCTTACTGATCCCACAGAATATAAAATGCAGAGCAAATGAGGCTCCAACTAGGGCTGAAAATGCTTAAAACAAGCTTTCAAGTTACACTGGCTTTTTCAAGTTTAGGATTAAAAAAAATCAAAACAAATTATACAAGTTCAGTGTATGCACAGGCTGATACTGTTAATTCAACAAAGGAAAGTCCAAGCAGGAACTATGTTAATCAGGTGATTACTTGGCAATGACATTATGGGTACTATCCAATAGGTGCTTCATGCCTGTACAAATACATATGCAGTTGTCATGCTTGCTGGAGCAGGAATAATGGATTCCCAGCAGCTTCAGTGAGCAGAGTTCCAGGAGGCAGTGATTTCACGACAACGGCAGCGCTTACTGAGAAACGGCCTGTGTCTGGAATAACCTGGAGTCACCAAGGGCAAAGAAGCAAAGGGCTCCTGCATTTTTAAGATGCCCTTCTCAGGCAGGGGTAAGAAAAAACATGCCAGCTGAAATCTCCTCTTCGAGAAATATTAGTACCAGAGAACCCAATGTGAAGAGGCAACTAATGTCAAATGTGATGATTTCATTACTCTCCCTGTTTTCGCTTTTAAGAATATGAAAGCTGTTATCCCCTAACATTTCCCCTAGGCTTAAAATATCCAGTTTCTCTGCCCTTACTGCATCTAATGTACTTTGGAGACTCATCAATATCATCTCAGCTCTCCCCTGCATCCTTCCTACATCCCATTATTGGCAAACCTACTAAAATGTGGTGCTCAGAACCAGACACATTATCAGTATCCAAGAATGCTCCGAGAGGCAGGAACTTTCACCTCATTCAGGTTCTCCAAAATGCTTTTCCCTTAAGAAAGTTAGAGAGATCAGTTTCCTGCTTGGGGGTCTAGAAGTTATGTAACAAATTGAAATAGCATTTGCTCCACATGTTCCCAGGTTGAATTCATTCTGACTTAGAAATGGATGCTTCTCTACATCAAAGCGGCCTATATATTAAGTTGAACCTTACACCTATACCACCACCTGCTAGTCTTCCTCGTATGAATTCATCTGGGTCTCTACAATTTCCAGCCTTGCTCCTAAGCATTTTAGCAGCAATATCTCCGCGAATTTCTTGAAAGCCTCTCTGCAATGAAGTGGGTCATCTTTCTTTCTTTCTTTCTTTCTTTCTTTCTTTCTTTCTTTCTTTCTTTCTTTCTTTCTTTCTTTCTTCTTCTACTTAATATACTCTGCAGCTGCAGTCAAAAGTAATAAAGTGTTATTTCCTTCTCTGCTAAATATTGAAAAAGTAGACCTTAAGGATTGGCCTTCACTGTGCAATGGTCCCCTCCTCCTAATAATAATAATTCACCAGTTATTGGATCTCTCTGTTTCTGAAACTCTTCCTGTGACTCACTAGCCTGCACTCATAACTTAGTCCTGCACTGGTCCTTCATATAGCCCGACTGACCACTCCAAACTGCTAGTGGTGGAGACTGCAAGGTCAACAGAGCAACAAGGGGAGATACCGACAATAGAAGATTGGAGACTGAAGCTGACTGGTTATGCAGAATTAGATAGATTAACGGGAAAAATTAGATACCTTCAAGACCAAAAGTTCATCGAGGACTGCGGGAAATTTGTTGATTATCTGAAAAGAACATGTGAGGTGCAAACAACACTGGCGGGATTTCAAGAAGCACTGTGAAAGCAGAGATATATTGTTAAAAATAAATAGGAGTGGGAGGGAATTTTAATGGCAATATAAACAGAGAAATGCGTAAACTGAGATGTAATTATGGATGCTTGTCAGAGAAGCCGAAGGAAGTCTAAAAAGAATCAAATTTGTGAAAATTTGGCATAATTGTATATTTGTGTTGGAAAATAATAAAAATTATTTTACAAAAAAAACAGAGCAGTCTCTACCCCTGCACTACATCCTCTCTACCCCTGCACTACATAAACAATAAGCATGCGCTTTCCCATTTCCTTTGCTTTCTTCCCTTCCAGAGCATGAGGAGGTGGGCTGGGCTGGGCTAGGGGCTGGAGAGAGCCAGTTTCAAATCCCCACTCAGCCATGCGATGGCGAAGGCTCCCCAGCACCTGGGGCGGGGTGTCGAGGGGCGGGGCATGTGCAGAGCCGATATGGATGGTGCATGCACGGTGCCCATATGGACGGCATGCGCGTGCCCTCGGCCACCCTACAGTGAGTGTAGCCCTCAGCTGGCCATTTTGTCACCCCCCCAGGGTGACACCCGGGGCAGACTGCCTCCCGCCCCCTTCCTATGCCCCTGTAGTATTGAACCTTCCTGTCAACCTCCCCTACCTCACAGGGCTGTTGTGACAGTAAGTTAGGGAGAGAGGAGAACCATGTGCACCTCTCTGAGTTTGCTGGAGGAAAGGCAGGATATAAATGTAATCAAGAAATATCTGGGATAAAATAGGCAGGTAGTCCTGATTTACGTCTTCATGGACTATGGGGTTTTGATTTAAGATTTCAACCCTAAAGTGATGGACTACAGAAAAGCAGCATTTGGAGAGGGAAATGGCTCAGTGGCAGAAAACAGAAGGTCCTGGGTTCAAATCCCACCCAATGAAGTACTTTAGACTGAACATATGCTCTCCTCCATAGACGGTAGTGTAAATGAATTAACCCATCAACCCTGCCATATGAGAATCCCTTGCAGTTTATTGCAGTGCCTGGAGATAGACAGTCAGGTTGTGTATCCACAGGAGTGACCAGAGGAAGAATGATCGCTGGAAGGAGCGCAGAGAGAAGAAATGCCATGGTGTATCTGCAGCAGCACCACCAGATGCCTTCATCTGCCCCACCTGCAATACAGCATGTCTCTTTCGTATTGGTCTCTACAGCCGCTGTAACTCTTGAGCATGTCAGGAACAAGCCAGCAGTAAATCACACTGTGCAAGTTGGAGTTAACTCTTTCTTGGCAAAAACATGATTGATACAGGAGTGTCAGGCCTAATGAGCACAGCAATTCATCTTCGGTAGGTCTTGCTCCTGTGAAGCAGTTGCTGAGACTGAAAGTCCCCACCCTCCTCTCCAGGGTTTTGCCAAAGCAATCAGAGACTGCATCTGGGCACAACCAACCTCCTCCCTTTTCATATCTCTTCTGGTTCTGGGAGACCATTCCTCTGCAAACAACCAGTGTATTATGCAACAGTTTGACTTTACCCCCAAAGGTGCACTCTTCGATTGTCTTCCAAGACAAGACGGATGCCAAATACTCACTTCAAAATGTGGTGTCTGCGGATCTTTTGCTTCGTTCTGCTGGGAAGGGCCCTGGACTTCTGCCAGAAGGTCCAGTCCTGGTGGCCCCACTGTCCCTGCCATCTCCAGAGAAAGGATCTCAGGTGGTAGAGGCGGGAAAGGCATGATGGAGACATGACTGTACAAGACTCGATGGACCCAATGCCAGTGGGGTAATGGACTCAGTTGAAGGCAGTGTCATAGATTCATATTCCTGCGGGTGTCAAGAGACGTTCAGGGAAAACAGGAAAGTGAACTCATCCATCAAAAGAGGTCAACTTTGATATGCATTGCAAAAACTAAAAATCCAGCTGAAGCGGGGGGGGGGGGGCTAAAAAGTGACGGGCGGGGGTAAATAACACGAGACGTTTCACACAGGGGATCTCAATCAATTTATACCAAAGACTGAGCAAATAAATTAGCAGTTCCTTGTCTGATAAAGTAAATATGCCCCGAGAACACTGCTGATTGTAGCAAAATCATCTGGATGGGCTGGTAATCCAATGCAGATGTGAAATTGTGCGAGAGGAACCCCAGCCTTTCCAAAAACTCCCCCGGTATTCTCATGACAATGATTAGCTGGAGTATTGTTGTTGGCCTGGACCAGACAGCAGACAGCCCAGCTCAGCTTCAGATTGGAAAAGCAAAATACAGGCCTGTTTCATTAAAAGAAGATTTATTGGTGTTAGCGGGTTTTTCTTACAGAGCTCGTTTTCGTGAGATGTGCTGCGTACAGTGCTGGTTCCTGCGTGCACAGTGGGAAGCAAAAATAAGAGGCAGAAGCTGAAGACAGCAAGGAAGGATCGCACTATAATGTTGCCCAGGCCCTACAGAGCAGTGGAAAGCTTCTAGCACCACCCTCCATGCCGTGGAGCATGTGGTACAGTCACCCATCAAAATGTCTCGTGCCACCTTTGAGACTAACAGGTCGATTTCCCCATATGGTTTCATGGATGACAGCCACGAAAAGCACCATATCATTTTATGTCAGAATGTCCCTTTTTGGTTTTGCTACAGCAGCCTAACATGGCTGCCCTTCAGGAATTTGCCACCATCAAACTGTGTGTCCCACTTCGGCCTCCTCTAGCCAACCACTTTGTTCGGCACTCATCCTGATTTGCTTATGCAAAGCTTATACAGTGCTTAAATTACACCTGGTCTTTATTGAGCCTTTCTTCTAATTGGTTTATGTGGTGGTTTTAGGACAATGAGCATTCAACCTGATATGCTGACAAGTAATTTAGGGGTCTTCCTGTAAATAGCTTGTCTGCCCCCAAACTGCGAAAAGTCAGGTGGTGTTCTCATTTTTTAAGTGGATTTGTTGCACTAGGGTAACAGGGAACTTTAATCCACTCTAAACATGAAAATGTAAAGTTCTGCTCTGTGCATGAATCTCTCCCACAGAATACTGACAATCTGGAGGCATTCTTCACTCTAACTTCTCAACGAGAACACAAAAAGAAACCGGGGGGTGGGAGTGGGGAATCCACCCCAGTACGTGTAATACTACCTCCCTCCTACTCCTGTATCTGGAAAATTTCTCTGCCCCTCTTTGGCAGCTGTACAGACCTTGCATCCTAAACATGTCCATTGTTAACCATCTACTAAACCCTGAAGCAGAGCAATCACACACAGTACTGCACATCAAAACAGATTCCAGATATCTCTGGGTGCTACAGTAAATTCTGGACATGCTTCATACCTTGCAAAGATTAGATTTATTCGGGGGGGGTGCTCTTTGGAGGGAGGGGGGAGTTGCCTAGGGCTGACATATTTCAAACTGAAAATCCGGAGAAAAAAGTTGTTGAGGTTCTTTTTTGTTTTGCAAAATCGCTCCCGGGCGTATGGCAACCCTTGCCCAACCTAGCATTTTCCTGGATTTTAACAATTGGATGCATATTGTAACTAAGTCAGGGCACTCCAGGTGCTTTTAATTGCTACTTTGGCAGCATCTTTAAAATATCCCTCCATGGGGCAAGCAACAAAGGTGCCTTGTTTGTTCACCGCAACATCTGTAGATTGTGGGATTATCCCAGCTCCTGTTAGTCATGCTAGTTTATTGGCAAAAAGTCTCTCCTAGAATAAATGAAAGGTGTTGAGTAATGACAGGTGGGATAAGGTTTTGAAACCCTGTGCATTTTTTCCATCACACCCCGGATTCCGTCTTTTTATCCCTCTTTGAAGTGGTTTGTCTGCAACTCGATTACAGAACAGAACAAACACAGTTCCTACAGAATTTACAGTGAAAACGTTTAGGAGATAGCTACACCGTTAAAGGCACCGGGAGCATATGCTTGAACGTTTCTGTCAACCATCCAGTAGGTGGTGCTATTGCAAAACCTTTACTCCACCGGAATAATTCCCCACATTTAAAAGGAACCAACCGAGACAGAATGGAATAGGATGTAAGCTCCAGCTTTTGCTCATCAAGGGTTATCTGAGAGAGAGACACTATCCTTGTTTGCACATAATGCTAAGCCACATTTTAGTGGCTTAGGGGTGCATGTGTATTGAAGGTTTGTTGATGCTTGTGCACATAGCATTAAGCGACAAGTTTAGTGTTCTGTGCAATCTCAGCTGCTGGAGGTGGCAGCTCTCCATGTTTTTGTAAAATCTCGAGTCTTTTTTGCATGACCAGTGGGATACTGGATCAATGGAAGGGGGAGGGGATGAGATTGCATTGGCAGGCTCCACCTCCAACAACCACATGCCAATTGGCTACACAGCATGGCGCCTACACATACACAGCCTAAATAACACTGGTCAACAACAAATTTGTTGTCTGCATTTTTTCAGCTGATTTAGGATGAATCTGATGCGCTGAATCCAAAAATCACATTGGTTTTGCTCAATCAGGTCAAGTTTTTGAGCTATGGCCACATGTCTTTTTTACGTTTTTGTTCACATGTACGCTTGTGTGGAGCATTTTAGAAGAAGTTGGTGGGGGTAAAATGCCATGTCGAATAATTGTTTTGATTGGAAATGATTATTTTAATGACAAGAAGTATTCCGGTCCGATAGTTCTGGGTGATTATGTCGAAAAGGGATCAGTTTGAAGTCATAAAACCTCGAAATCTTCCATAAATTGGTCCAGCAAAGCATAAAGTTGGGGGATCAAAACTAAGTTAATGGGGCAGCCACCCCACGAAGTATCCTGATCTTCAATCAGCACGTCGTCCTGTAGCTCATTGTGATGAAATTCCAGTGCCTATCTTCGGAGAACTTCTTGACATTAGTGACGAAGATGCCTCCAGTGTTGAAGGACATGAAGAAGAAGAAGTGGTTCTTGAAGATGATGCTGCACATCCATTTTCCCAAAAGGACTTGAATGATCTAGTTCGTGACCTCAGCTTGTCAAAGGACTCTGCCGAACTGTTGGCATCCAGATTGAAGGAAAAAAACCTCCTCTCTGACAGTGCTCGCATCAGCTTCTTTCGCAACAGGCATCAAGAGTACCTCCGTTTTTTCTCGGAAGAGAAGGACTTGGTGTACTGTGCCGATATTGCGCAGCTTCTGCTCAAGCTTGGAGTGCCACAGTACGAACCCAAAGATTGGAGACTGTTCATTGACAGCAGCAAGCGATCACTGAAATGTGTTCTGCTACACAACGGCAACCCCTGGCTCACTCGAGTACACTGAAGGAGAACTATGAAGCGGTGAAGTATGTGCTGGAGAAAATTGGTTATGATCAGCATAAGTGGTTTATTTGTGTTGACCTGAAGATGGTGAACTTTTTGTTGGGACAACAGTCTGGCTTCACCAATCACCCATGTTTTCTGTGCATGTGGGATAGTAGGGACCGTGCTCAGCATTACACGAAGAAGGACTGGCCTATGCGGGAGGAATTGGTGCCTTGCAAAGAAAGGAACGTCATCAACGACCCTCTGGTGGACAGAGACAGAATACTCTTCCCACCGCTGCACATCAAGCTCGGCTTAATCAAGCAGTTCACCAAGGCTCTGGACAAGGATGGTGACTGCTTCACTTACTTGTGCCAGGCTTTTCCAGGATTGACCATGGAGAAGTTGAAAGCTGGCATCTTTGACGGTCCTCAGATCCGTCAGCTCATCAGAGATCCAGAGTTCAGAAACTCAATGAACGAAGTGGAACTGGAAGCGTGGAAGGCATTTGTTCTGGTAGTGAAGAACTTTCTTGGCAACAATAAGGCCAGAAACTACGCAGAACTTGTCAACAACATGCTGACTGCTTTCAGAAACCTGGGCTGCAACATGAGCGTCAAGATGCACTACCTATTTTCACATATGGACCGGTTTCCTGAGAACCTGGGTTCAATGAGTGACGAGCAGGGGGAGAGATTCCATCAGGACATGAAAAAGATGGAGACCAGGTATCAGGGTCGCTGGGACGCAGTCATGATGGCTGACTACTGATGGACTCTGAAGAGAGACCTACCTGCCGCTGAGCATTCCAGGAGTTCCAAGAAACGGAAGTTCAAGCCCTGAAGTTTGAAAAATGGTGAAGCAACATGCAATTTACGTGTACTTACCTTTATCAATGCCCACCATTCAGTTTACAGAAAACCTGACCTGATGGAGAGAAACGGATGCCATTTCCCGATTCAGCAGTGCAAAAATACCCTAAATCAGTTGTAGAAATCTAGACAACATTCAAAAAGTAAAAAATTGTTGCCCAGTGTAATCAATGAATGTGGCAGGGGCTGAGATCCTGCTCCTACCCAGAAAGGTATACAGTGAGGGACCTGCAGAATCTTAGCTGCTGATTCAAGAACGCCACAGACACTGCCAATGTGTTTATTAAACAGGGTTACACACAGCTCACTGGCAGAGCTCTAAACACAGGCTTGCAGCAGGGTTTCTCCTAGTTCAGAGAAGGAGGGTGAGGGAGGAGTCTGGCCTGTATTTGAGGGCACAATACAGTGGTACCTTGGGTTACATACGCTTCAGGTTACATACGCTTCAGGTTACAAACTCCACTAACCCAGAAATAGTGCTTCAGGTTAAGAACTTTGCTTCAGGATAAGAACAGAAATCGGACTCCGGTGGCGCGGCGGCAGCAGAAGGCCCCATTAGCTAAAGTGGTGCTTTAGGTTAAGAAAAGTTTCAGGTTAAGAATGGACCTCCGGAATGAATTAAGTACTTAACCCGAGGTACCACTGTACGCAGTTAATACAACCCCTGAATTGACATCCTGTTTGGTCACATGAACAGAATCCTTGTTCTTCCTCAGCTCTGAAGCTCACAGGGCACTGGCAAGTTTCTGTCCCTCACTCTTATCTACCTCACAGGGGTTTTGCAAGTCTAAAATGTTATCATAAACTCATAGAATCATAGAATCAAGGGTCATCTAGTTCAACCCCCTGCAATGCAGGAATCTCAGCTAAAGCAGCCAACCTCTGCTTAAAAACCTTCAAGGAAGGAGAGTCCACTACCTTCTGAGGGAATCTATTCCCTTGTCAAACAGCTCTTACTGTCATAAAGTTTTTCCGCATGTTTAGTCAGAATCTCCTTTCTTATCATTCCACCCATGACACCCTAGGCTCCCTGGAAAACAGGCAGGGTATAATAAATAATCCATGAATCTTTTAAGTCCCTTTATCTCTTTTTTCTACCACTCACCACCATGCCTGACCAATCGGACATAGCATGTCATTCTAAAAATGCTCAGTCTCAGCAAAACACACACAGAGAGAATTGCTTGTGTTGTCTCTTCCACTGAATGGCGCATCAACTATAATATTTTAATTGGCATTTCGGAACTTGCAAAGGCCCTTTAAAAGTACAGTTGGTGTTTACTAGCTTGCCTTATCTATGCTCGTCTTGCATATTTTGTAAAGCTAAATGTTAATATACCATTATATATAGTCCATCTTCTCTAAACAGTTATAAAGCTGAGCTATGCTATTTATGTTCTCCTTAATCGTAGATAAAGTTCATATAAACATGACTCCCTGGCCTAGAATGAAGAGAAAGACAAATATCTAAGTGAATAATCATGAGGTTACACCCAGTGTTAGTTCTATACATAATAGATCCTCTGAACAGAACCTAAATTAGCTATACCCGTTAATTCCAATGGGTCTGCTCTAAATAGTACCAGCTACCATGTTAGCACACAAAATTAGGGCACAATTCAAGCTGTAACTTGAGCTCAGAATCATCTGACATCATATGATGCCAGGTGATTGACAGATGGGCGCCAGTGGGTGGTCCAATTCCCCATCCCATGTCATGTTTGAATGGGTGAGACAAGAACAAGCATCTTCACTGAATAGCTCGCGGCCTTTCCGGATAACAGGAAAATTATTCTTTGTTATCAATAGCTCTATCTATGCTGGCCTCAGTCCAAGTCTAGTCAATCTGATATGCCACTCCCATGAACTGTATGGGTGGGTGTCTGCTTTGCTGCAAGGGAAGCATGAATGAAATTGGAATGAAAAGGGGGAAGAAATTAGTTTCTGTACTGAAGAGGGGGAAGCACACAGTGGCCAAAAGATGCCCGGCAGCTCTCTTGTAATGCTGTAAGTGGCTTTGTGGTGGTGCTGGTAAAAATCTTGGAAGCGATGGTTGCAGTGATCCTAATTTACAGAGGACAGGTCCAGCAGGAAAGCAATAGGAATGGGCCAAGTGTTTATGAGATTTAAGGAAAGTTAAAGGGACCCCTGACCATTAGGTCCAGTTGTGGACGACTCTGGGGTTGCGGCGCTCATCTCGCTTTATTGGCCGAGGGATCCGGCGTACAGCTTCTGGGTCAAGTGGCCTGCATGACTAAGCCACTTCTGGCGAACCAGAGCAGCGCACGGAAACGCCGTTTACCTTCCCGCCGGAGCGGTACCTATTTATCTACTTGCACTTGGACGTGCTTTCGAACTGCTAGGTTGGCAGGAGCAGGGACCGAACAACGGGAACTCACCCCGTCGCTGGAATTTGAACCACCGACCTTCTGATCGGCAAGCCCCAGGCTCAGAGGTTTAGACCACAGCACCACCCACGTCCCTTTTGAGATTTCAGAGAACTCTATAAAAAGAAGCCTGGCTTGAAAACTAGCGCTGTGGCATTGCTACTTATGTCCTCTGCTGCATCAAGGTCATAGAATCACAGAATTGTAGAGCTGGAAGGGAATCAATGGATCATCTAGTCCTGCAATGCAGGAATCCGTGACAGATGGCCACTCAACATCTGTTTAAAAACCTCCAGTGAGGGAGAGCCTGCCACTTTCCAAGGGAGCCTGCTTCACTACCACCTCCCACCATCAGATAAACGCATACAAAAAAGAAAGAAAAAGAAAATCATATTGGAATGCTGAAACTTGCTTGTCAGTAAGGATGGGTGATTCTGTTTCTCATTTTTGACAACCTGAAGTTCTATTCTCCACATTTCTACATCAGTTTGCAATATTTTTAAAAGTCTTTGTGAAAATTCATCAACATTTTAGCACAGATTTATCCTAATGTACAAATCTTTCTATCCATTATGGCCTGATATAGTGTTCACGAACATATGCATTTTGTCGCTCGCTCCACTCTAGTAAATGCATTTTTTGCACACGTTGCCCGGCTAGAGAACTGTATCGCAAAATTCAGAGAGGTGTGAATGGCTAAGGATGGTTGTGTTTCGGATTGCAGATTATTTGGGGAAGTGCAAATCTGTTCACCTTTACTGTACATGCAAACTGAATTGTGTTTCTCCTGCATCCCTACCTGCAGGTCTTCTGTCTCCAGCAGGTGTGAGCAGTACTCTCCATGGTCAATAGGAGGCAGAAGGTTTCCAATACTGAATGTTGTGCTTGGGGGTCACCCTGTTTTCACAGACAAGTCATGCTGCCTTCAGCAAATGAGTCTGGCTTTATCAGAGCAGAGACCAAAAGATCCATTCTCTTGACAAATGGATCTCTTCTCTCTCACCCTTTTTTGTGAGTTGCAGTTGGGGACTATTTGTTAATGTGCCACTACTTGCCACATCAACTTGGACTTGGGGCTTTGTCATGAGCCTGCAGTTTCCCCAGCGAGACAGTCAGTGTGGTATAAGGGTTATATAGAGTGTCGGACTAGGACCTTGGAGACTAGGGTTCAAATCCCCACATGGCCATGAAGCTTACTGGGTGACCTGTAATCACTGCCTCTTAGCCCAAGCTACCTCACAGGGTTACTGTGAAAATGAAGTGGGGAAGGGAAAACCTGTGGATGCCACCTTGAGCTCCTTGGAGGAAAAGTGGTTTGTAAATCAAGTAAATAAATCAAATGCATCTTTCATGACAATATCCCCACCACGCCTCACCAGTACTTATTTTCTGAAGGAGTTTTAAGACTTCTCTCCTAGCCTTTCCTGCTTGCAGGAATTGCAGTTGGACCTCAGCTCTGCCAAGCCAGCCTCCATAGTGCAGGAACTAATCTGCCAGGAGTTGCAGAGCCACTAAGCTGTCCTCACCCTCCAGAGCAGAGAGCCAAACAACAATAACAAAAATCTGCTGCTTTTAACTCCTGGCATTGGAAGGAGCTGGTTCGCTGAGAAGGGGCAGGGATGAAGTGTCAGCTTGGAAGGAAGGGAAACAGAGCTCTTGCCACTTCTAACATTACCCAGCAAAGATAATCCTCTTCAGATATTGCCTGACCATAAAAGGAGACATGCAAAGCATCAATTTTATGGTATTATCCATAGGCCTGTGTGATTGCTTAGCCTTTCTTCCTTTCCCTTCTAGCTCTGAAACCTCCATGGGTTGGTCTGCCTTGAATAAAACCTTTTAATTTATTTCTGGCAGTAGAAATCAGTCACAGGGTCTCTCTAGAAAAATCACCTGCTTTGCTTAACTATATCATCTTGGGGACTCGTCAAGATGCTACCTAGTGTTTCCATGCTCTTGTCTTCTCCGAGCTCAGCTGTTCCTCCTGGGATGGGTCTGGTTATTCTCACCAACAGGCTAGCATGAAGACAGAGTTTTCTGCTGTCTAGGATGGAAATTTCTTCGTTTGTTTCATAAGCAGCATGTTATTGTGGTTTCCTTGGCTGGAAGATTTCATTTTTATTTCTAATCTCCGCCATGTGTTGGTCAATACGAGTGTGGAATTTGCCTAATCTCTTCCTCCTTCGCCCATGTGCTCACATGTAATTCTCCAAGCTGCGTTGCCAACACATTGCCTCAAACTGGGTAGGAGACGGGACTCTCCTAGCAATCTGAAAATGAACAATTGTGGTATGCAGCATTTGTTCCACTCCCCTACAGAGAGACTTAGCGGGCAATCGCATGAATAACACCAATTAGCAATAAGTCTCTGCTTTTCCTCAACTGCTCCATAAGTTTAGCCAATATCTGCGGACTAAACAGGCATTAACTTGTCATTCTCTCTCCTACTGACATATGGTCTATGCTATCACTCATGAATCTATGGCTATGTAAACACTATACATTAAAAACACACACACCTAAGAATGTTGGGAACTGTAGTTTACCCCAGGGTTAAAATTCTCACAAAGTTTAGCAAATTAGTTTCCAGGATGTGTGCTACTGTGAATGTCATAAAGCCCACATTTTGTGAACGTCTGAAAATTCAGAGATATGCCAGTAAATGTCGGTAAGTCGCCTCAATATGGTAGATGACATTTGCTAGTACAGTGGTACCTTGGGTTACATACGCTTCAGGTTACATACACTTCAGATTACAGACTCTGCTAACCCAGAAATAGTACCTCGGGTTAAGAACTTTGCTTCAGGATAAGAACAGAAATCGTGCTGCGGCGGCGCAGTGGCAGCAGGAGGCCCCATTAGCTAAAGTGGTGCTTCAGGTTAAGAACAGTTTCAGGTTAAGAATGGACCTCCGGAACAAATTAAGTACTTAACCCGAGGTACCACTGTATCTGTTGCCAAAATGATTAAAGATATATCATACCCAACTGCACTGGAAAAAATGGGACATCACACACACACACACACCGCCGCCCTGTGAGAGCACGGGTACCTTGCTCTCACACAATATCAGGTTGAGTTTTTGCCTTGAAAGAATGTTTAATTCGGGCCTGCAATATCGCACCATGCCTGAAAAAATGTTTTTTTCAAGTCTGCAATCTCATGCAGGTGACATGACTAGCATGGGATTTCAGACCCGGAAGATGGTGTCTCAGATTTGGGCTGCATCACGTTTCAAACCGTGATAAATGCACTTTTGAATTACCTTAATTTTCCATAAGGACGGCTTTCACCCATATGAACCCAACTGAGGCATATAACTGGCTTTAGCAGCTCTGTTCCACCACCATGGGAAATACAGCTGGGGGACTCTCCAGTATTAGTGTCATGGTTGTGGACTGTTCTGTTCTTCATGGCAAGATCTGACAGGTTCCCTCTCTTCCTGTGCCTCGTTTTACTGTTCTATAACAGTTTATACTGTCCACTGCTGTTGCTTTTTTTTACAGAGGCTAGACTCCTATATGCACTTACCTGTGAGTAAGTCCCACTGACTTATTTCTGAATAGATAGGTGGAAAATTCTATTTTTTAAAAAAAGATTTTGTTGCTGAGCTTTTATTACTTATTTTGCAAAACATTCTTGCACAATATTTTACATAGAAGAGCAGCTTCTAAAGAATATGAAATTTGTAAATTAAATTGGCTACCTGACAATATTTATCCATTTGTTTCAGGAACCACTAACTTGCTGCTGCTGAACAGATTGTTCTCTTTTGCTAAGGAACTATTATATCGAAGTTTTTGAAGGACCCAAAGGGTGAAGAGCTGCAGGCCACCCAAAACTGTAGAAGAAAGAAAATCCACATGTTCCAATAAAGGAAACCGTACAACCATCTTGTTTAGATGTATAACAAACTTTAAATATTTAATAAAGATTCTATGTAATAGAATCAGGCATTACAGATAAGCAATTGTGATTGCCAAAGCACAAGAGGTGGGTTATTTGTATATTTGGTCAAATAGGACCGTTCTCCCAAAAATAAGATACTAGGAATTTGAAATGCTTAACAGATAACATGGCTTTAGGAGGTGGGGAGGGGCAAAAACATATAAAACGCCCAATACAAACAGAAAGAGGGGGGAAACTGAGAGGTGTGTTAGCAAACAAAAACAGATAAGGTCGTATTTAAAAGTATATCTATATATAAATACATGTTGTACAGGTTAAATCAGCTGTAATCCCAGGGGAACAAGGTTCTCTTAAAATACACTTGGAATATTTTGAGAAGGGAATGTTTTCAAAGATTGGCAACAATAGGTCTATGTGTGGCCACAAGAACTATCATTTTTTTAAAAACACAAAATGAGTGGGAAATATAAAAATCCAGATGCATAGAGTGTGACAGCCCAGTGCTATGAGTTGCTTATAAGATCTGGTCTAAGAGCCCCAGCATGGACTTGACCCTGGACACACGGGCTGGTGCTCCCTTAACCCCTTTGCTGCACCTCAATACCAGCCAAAGACCAAATGGGCAAAGTTGCATCTTCTTGTGTGACTTCCTATGTGCCACAGGCAACTTGAAGACAGGTGAAGCAGCACCCTCCATATCCTGAAGTTAAAGGATGAAACAGGACACACACACCCCCCGCCCAACAACTAAGGAAGACACAACAGACTCTGACTCATTCCGTTCATAAATGTGCACTTCTTCAAGTCTGCAATATTGGTGCCACTGTTGGGTGCTTAGAAGCAGTGATCTAACCAATAAGAAAATAAAAACTTTGGCCTTTCTAAAAACATACATATTTGCTTTATAGGAGATATATATACACATATGCACATACACACATACCTCTTTTTTTTTTACAACAGAGAGAGTTGCAGCTGTCAACAGGATGGTGTGGAATGTGCACTAGATAGAAAAAGTAAACGCTTCTTTGCTAGCTCCTCTGAACAGCCTGTCAGCTTAAGAAGGACACCCCATATCTTAACTTGCTCGCCAACGGTTAGCAAATTGCTTAATACTGTAGAAAAATAGAGATCACATTCTGTTAAAAAGTTGGCTTGTTACAAGGATCTGCTCTATCAAACCAGCAATTGGGTCATACGAAGAGTTCCTAGTCCAATCTACAAAAACATAACCACAGGAGGGGGGAAAAATAGAACTAACTTCATAATAGTGAGTGCAAAACAGTAGCCAGGGTGGTTATAGTGTTGGTTTGAAGCAGTAAATTGGGGGCAGAGGCTGCACAGGTTGTAATTACATGTAAAACAATGCCTTGACTTTGTTTTGTTTTAGATTTGTGTGAGAGAGTGGAGGGGGCATTTTTTGTGTTTGTTTGTTTGCAGATGCCAGGTAAGGAACTTAAAAAGCAAAGCCCCTTCAAACGGTAGAAGTCCAAGCTGATTTCACAGCCAGTCCATTAGTCTTCATCCCCTTCGGCACTCACCCCCTCAGCTGGCTGCCTGCTTTACGAAGACCAAAGTTAAACAAAGCTGAGGGTGCAGAGGTTCGGAGGTTTAAGCTCAGAAAATTCACATTCTTTCAAAAATCATTTTGCTAATCTCCCCTGTTTACATTTTACACAGAGCAAAAGCCAGCTTCCCCTCACACCCCTCCCATCTTCATCCTGTTTACCATCCTGCCTGAACAGGGCTCAGCAGAGTTTTAAAAATGACCAACCCATGCCAAGTAGAGGCATTAAGGCCTAATGCTACAAAAAACAGATGGTTCCAAAGTGAGAGATTTTTGTGCACTCTCTCTCTCTCACTCACTTTCATGCAAGCTCCGTAAAGCTGTGGGATATGAACTACTTATTTCCCCCACTGGCAGAGACGAGGGCTTTGTCAGTACACTCTGAAGTCACTGCTTGTAGGAAGCTTAAAGCTATTTCCCTGCGTTGGAAACCAGCAAAACATTTGCGGAAGGCAGACATCTCCTGAGACTCCTGTCTTTTCCACATCACACCCTTTCAACTCTGGTGGGATCGTAGGCATCTGTAAAATAGGAAAGGCAGCCATGATTATTACCAGCAATTTATAATAGTCCCCCTTTTCCACTAATGCAGGTCCCTCAGGCTTCAACTGGAATGCCGCATGGTCAACTCGTTTAAAACACCAAAGCCCCCCACCGCAGTTGGGTAAGATGGTCCTAATGTGGCAAGCTTTTGAGTTCTCCAGGACTCTTCAGCAGGTAAAGAGGTCACAGAGGTTCGGGAAGGTATGGGGACCATTTGGTCCTCCAGATGTTGCTGAACTACAACTCCCATCAGCCCCAGCAAGCGTGGCCAGCTATGACTGCAGTTGTAGTTCAGAACCATCTGGAGAGCGAAAGGTTCCCTGCACCTGAGTTCAGGGGTGGTGGGATGAGGAGAAACAACAAACAAAAACAGGGAGGGAGGAAAATTAGGCTGCATGTTAGAGCCATGAGCTCCACTTACAGCTTGAGCCAAGGTGGAGATTGCAGGCTAATTCCCTCCCAGGTGGCGCCAAAACAGGTTACACACACAGGATTCCAGGAAGAAAAAGAAGAAGAATGGCTCCTCCTCCTCCTCATTTAAAATAGACTATCTGACAATTTTTACACTGCTTGTTCTATCAGCAATCCCATTTGGTGGCTAAGTCACAAAGACCACATATTGTCCAGGGATACCCATTGAATTAAATGGTACAGTAGGACTTGAAACTCCAACCACTGGACCACATCAGCTCTCGGTATTATTAAATATGGGCTGTGGTTCTCTGTTCACTGAGTCTTGTGAAAGAACAGAATATGTTTGCCATGTGGTTCCTAAGGCTTCAAAATTGTTTCAAGAGATAGCTTTTGTTGACAGCATATCACTTATTGGCTATAACATAGGCAAAATGATGTGTAAATGGAAAATGGAAAACACAGAAGAAATAATAATAATAATAATAATAATAATAATAATAATAATAATAATAATAATAATAAACATAGGAAGCTTTCAAAGTTGCACAGAATTCTCCATGAAGCAGGGAGTTAGTTGTGTGAACCTGGTTTAAGGATGGATGAATCAGTCAGTCAGTATTGGTTTTCTCCATCTCTCATTTTCCCATTCTTAATTTCAGTTTTATTAAATTTTTTTTAAAATGTCCTGAGAATTCATCAGATATACATACCATTGTATGCCAAAAATGCACACATTTGCAAGCAATTTCTCTTCACCAAAGATGCATTTTATTTACACTTTCCCCTATGATTTTTTGTAAACATTACTTGGGTGAAAAACTGAACTGTGAAATTCAGAGCAGTGTGAATCTAAAAGGAAAACTGTGTTTTGGTTCATGTATTGTTGGGGGATTGAGAATTAGGTTCTTCTGTATTAAAATGAGAACTGAAATGAGCTTCTCCTCCATTTCTAGTTTGGCTTTAATCTATGCACCTGCCTATTTTAATACTATGAGATGGGGTTTTTTAAAAAAATAAAAATGAACAGAAAGCTAACATTTTTTTCATTCAAATCAGAATTCACTACTCCCTATCCACACAGCTGCCATCAAAATATAACTCAAGAAATGTAAACAGATAAATGAGACTATACAGAATACTTTATGTTTTGGAGGATAATGACTTCCATATCCTTGTAGAGAAAGCCTTACAAGGCATAATTTACCTAAGTAAAGATTTCCAGATCCACTCGTTACTTGGGTCTAGAGCTTTGACAGAGGGCAAGCAGCAGCTTTCATAAGCAGCTCGGATATATTTTCTCTCTGTTTCTCACTACCATGAAATAATTTTGTCCTCAGCTCCAACCACTACAAAGAAAGGAACTTCACAAATTCATCATGTTTTAGAAATGGTGGGGGGGGGATGACGACGACGACAGCCTACCTCCCATTATGTTGACATTTTCAGCATTTTCTACATACTGATGCAGAATGCCAACAGTCACATAAATGCAGACAGCTAATACAGTCGTACCTTGGAAGTAGAACGGAATCCGTTACAGAAGTCCATTTGACTTCCAAAATGTTTGGAAACCAAAGCGCGGCTTCCGATTGGCTGTAGGAAGCTCCTGCAGCCAATCCGAAGTTGCAGAAGCCCCGTTGGATGTTTGGCTTCCAAAAATAGTTCACAAACCAGAACAGTCACTTCCAGGTTTGCGGCGCTCAGGAGCCAAAATGCTCAAGAACTAAGCTGTTCGAAAACCACGGTACGACTGCAGACAGAAAAGCAACTGTGTGTGCCCTGCAGATTGATTGCATGTAGCAGGGCATTGCAGCCAGACTGGAGGCCTGCCACTGCAAAAGGAGTGCTCTCTTATGGCACAGCCAGGTTGACTTCAGGATTCCAAGCATGGAAAAGGGAAATGAGGGAAACTGAGATAACTGGTCCATGTGAACTGTTTAACACAAATTAGTAATGGTGCAGGATACAGAGCTTTGGAGGAGGAAAGAGGACGACTTCTCCTGGGGACAGAATAGGAAGAACTTTACTGGATCAGGCTAAAGGCCCATGTAGCCTAGCATCATGTTCTCAGAGTGGACTCGTGAACTTTTTAGATGCATACCCTACCTCAAATTCAAGAGGGAAAATAAAGTGTTTTGTTGAATCAATATGTACTTCATGTGAGCCTTCCTAAGGGAGCTGTTTCCAGAGGAAGAACTGTAAGGGGAATGGGACTCGCTATTGACCAGACAAGGGATTTTTCCACCTGCCTTGCCCCATCTTCCTGCTCTTGGAGCTTTCAGAAAGCAGTTGCTGCCATGGCCATTATGTTTGTGTTTCTTTTGATGAACTAAGTGAACTTTACTTGTGTTTGTGCTGTTTAGCCTATTTTTAAAGTTGTTTTCTTAAGAGTGTTTTATAGAAGGTGGTTGTTTTACTGATGATTTGTGCATTATTTTATATGATTTGTGTTGTAATTGTGATGGTGTATTATGTTCTTGTTATTTATTGTTTGCGAGCCACTTTGTGACTCGTGCGAGTGAAAAGCGGCATAGAAATATAAGAAATTAAATTAATAACAAGAGATTTGGGCCGCTTAGAAAAATGGGTAAAAACCAGCTTGCCTGTTGATAAGGGTGGCAGAACGGAAGGGTGTTCTGACAATTTGGAGAATTCTTAAGGCCGCAGATATTGGTGGCATTTTCGTAATGTATAATCATAAAATTGTAGAGTTGGAGGGACCCCAAGGGTCATCAAATCCAACCCCCTGCAATGCAGGAATTTCAAAGCATACATGACAGATGGCTATCCAATGTCTGCTTTAAAACCTCCAAGGAAAGAGAGTCTTTCATTTTAAAAATTATAGGTGCTATGTATAGTCACCTTAGATGTTACGCTGTAACATGATTAAGTGTCTTTTGTAGTGGGGAGACCACTTGGGGAGGGAGGAGACCCAGCCCATATTTCAGATCACATGCAATTATTCCTCTGCAGTACCTATGTAGCTGGTTATCCATTCACCTAAAATATACAGCTTTAATTTTTTAATTTTTTTGCAGATCTTTGAAGTTCACTATGAATCTTCCCTTCCTTTGGGCAGTGTCAAAAGTGTCTTATTTTTCCCAACAGTGCATATCAAACAACATGCCAGGCATGGATTTTACTAGGCACTGACTGGCAGCTTTTTCTGCTTATACACTTGCTTGCAATTAAATGGCAGCTGCAAAGTTTATATTTGAGATGGTACAGGAAAATGCCCTTTCTTTTCAAGGAGGCTTCAGAGGAAGTGTATAGCCATCATCACCCAGCAAAAGTGCTGACCACAAAAACCCTGGAGGAATTTTGCTCTTACCTAAAGAAACTAAATCCCTTCCAGTTTTCTTCTCACTCACATTGTCCCAGAGCCCATTTTCAGCCAATGAGATGATGCGCTTGGAAACGGAACTCCCGTGGGACAGTTTGCGGGGTAATTCATTACGGCCAAGGGAAATGTCGCTTCCTCTTTCCTCCGGGCCTTTTAGCTGCTTATCCTCATCTCCATCCTCCACCGAATCTGCATTTTTTATGCTTAGACGTCTCATACGAGAGACCGAGTCAACTTCTTTCATCCTCACCAAACGGTCCATGGCAGCTCGGCATGGGGCTGATGCAAGTTTGCCTTGCAAGGTCTCAATCACCTTTGAAGTGCATCTAGCTCTCTTTTCCACACCAGGTGGAGCCATATTTCTTTCAGCAAATGGAAGCACAACAGACTCGGCAGAGGGAGTCTGGTCAGCTTTGGGTCTACCAAGACCTCCATGGTGCTCAAAACATTGTTCAGCTATCAAAACTGCTTGACCGGAAGGCTGGTCTTCAATAGACCTCAATGAGATGTTTCTGTCTCCAACGAAGAGGGAGCTTTCTGTCCAGCCACACTTTCGTCTTCCTTCGTAAGAAGATACTTTTGCTTCCACCTTGCCCTCCGACACGCATTCTTCTAGCAATTCAAGGCTCTGGGGGACACTGTCAGAGTGAGAGTGTTCATCCTGAAGAGTGCTGTTGTCAGGAATGAGGGATTCCACAGCTACCTCTATACCCAATATCCGAGCTGCTCTTGCCTGAAGCGATTCATTTGGGGGTATCTCACTGGTGATAGGTTTCCCATGACTATCTAGTTCAGGCCCTTGACCATCATCAAACCCCACAGATCTCAGATCTGGCTCAGAGAGACCTTGGTTCCTATTTGTTAAAGACAATCGCCCTACAGAGCCTCTGTCCAAAGCCAAGTTATTCCACGGCACTGCGTTTTTTGTCAGCCTACCAAAGTTGATGTTGTCTCTGTGATTCTTAACTTGTATTTCCTCAATGAAGTTAATGCTGTTGAATGGATTGTAGTGATCCTCATCGTCATAGTTGCCCGGCAGAACTTTTTCGATTGGGTGTGGACTCACAACCTGTTTTATTGTCCTTTTCCCAGCTTCCTGATTCCTTGATTCTGCAACCACATATTCATTTGTGGCCTTAACTGAACCACCCACCTCTTTTGCCTGCAAGTAGCTTTGGGACCTAGCACAAGATATGACCCTTGCACTTGAGCTTTCAGATGCACTTAAACTTTCAGGTTTGGCTTTATCCCTCTCCTGTCTAAATGTAGGAGTGACTGATACAAGAGTTTCTGACTGCATGCCAGGTCTATGGTCCTGGATTGGCCCATCAATCCTAGAGGTCCCACTGCTATCTGTCCTCTCTCCTTTCTCCCTTTCTGACTCCTGGCTGTCCTCATTCTCCACACTCTCATTCTCTACCCCATCTTCACTTTGTTCTTCCTGCTCTTCCTGCTCTTGAAGCTCCTTGTTAAAACTTTCCAGCTCACTTATTATATCCCAAGGACGGCGGCTAACAGGTTTCAAGAGGAACTGCCCAAACAGCTCCTTACTACTGCAAGGGGAGCTTCCTTCCTCCCTGATGAGACAACTAGTTTCTCTTTCCTGCCCAGGGAGAGGGGTGCACGAAGCACAAGGCAGGCTCTGGCTTGCCTTTGGGCTAAGGACTGCAGTCCGAGAACACACATTATTGCTAGCTTTGTCAAGATACCCTGGAGCTTTTGCACTGAGTGCAACCTGCCTACATTTTCTGTCATCGGCAGGTAACACAGATAGATGTTCTGCTTCCGCAGTGGACGCCCCACATCTTGACAACTGCGAAGCTGTCGCTGTATTTGAGCCGCTGGGTTCTAAGCGTTGGAGACGATGACACAATATTTTGGGTTCTTCTGTGAAGCTGGTCTGCGTTTGCTGGTCTTTGTACTGATCACCTGGCCATGAGCCAGAGTACTGGAGCTCCTTGTGCTTTGCAGGCTGCAGGAATCTGAGGTCATTCGTTTGTTTGAACTCTGGTCTCCACCACAACTCCTGTTTTTGTAGCTCATTCTTATTGGCCATGCTTCCTGTAAGGGCTTGGAGCTCCAAGTCAGTGGAAGAGGTACTGAGGAGGCTTTGTTCCTGCAGACCCCCGCTATCGTCAAAACCATTCTTCTCCTCGGCTCCCTGGGTTAAGTTGTTGTTCCTATCGGTATCAGGCAGGTTCAGTTCAGATTTAACTGGGACGGAGACCAAACAAAATATTGTCTCATTGGTTTTTTTCTTTGAACTCCTCTTGCTCTGAATCTCAGTCCCAGGTTCAAACGTTTTCACTTTCGTGACGGTCTCGCAGGGGGTTTCCATCTGTGAGCTTTGGACAGACAGCCTGCCTTTTGGGTATCTGTGATCCAAGCCGTTACCTGCGTCATAACTGTCTCTTTGGATAGGCAAGGCACAACTGTCTTGATCGACGCTGGACTCAGCTAGCCACTTGCTGCCGTGTGCAGAACTGCCAGGGACCTGGTCACATTTCACAGCAGTATTTAGCGAGTCGAAAAAGGCACTGTTGTACTCTCGTTCCAGAGAGCTCTCTTGGAAGGCATGGGAGCCTGTCCTATTTGTATCCACAGCGTATTTCTCATCATCCTGAAGACTGTCGTGGTGCGCTACTTTAATATGCCGGATTCGAGGGTCATCAAAAGGAATGTACTGGACGGAAGACAGGTAACCCTCCCCATGCCTCAGGTGGCTTTTCTTGTCACGAGGAACCTGCTCACTTTTGCAGTAGGTACTAGCAGAGGGATGGTAACTAAGCATGGCTCTCGTTCTCTCCACTGGACTCTGCATACCATTACTAAAGCACATATCATAGTCAGGCACTTCACCAGGCAAATGCCGGCTCATACTTTGCTGAGCTGGAGATTTGTAACAGGGAGGGGGTATGTACAAAGGGGGCTCCAGACCAGCATCTTGGCTGCAAGCATCCTGGATCTGATCGTTTGCTTTGGTCAAAGAGGAGATGGCTTCATCTTTCCGTTGGTCATCCTGGAGCGAGCCGGCTTCTAGGTTTCCCCTGGTTTGCTGATGCAGCTCGTAAGACGGGGGCTTCAGGGGTCTGCCGTACTTAGGCTTGGGCAAGGGATGGAAGTGGGCCACTGGCTCAGGGTGTTTGGAGGTCTCCAAGCCGAACCCAGTTGGGGGGCAAGATGTCGCTTTAGTTCCATGGAGCGAATGCTTGCTGTTGACCAAGGAAGGCATTTCAACACACCGCAGGCTCTCTGGTGAAAGAACTCTTGGCAAAGATTGCGATTTCCCCTTCGCATGGGAGGCAATGGCAGTACCTCCTCGTCTCACCGAATACATCTCTTGAAGCAGCCTTTCTCTGTCACCATCTGTCATGAGTCCTCCAAAGTTGGTTGGTTGGTTCCAACCTTCTGTCCTTAGACTTTGCCACCTGTAGTCCCCAGGGGCATTCCAGGTCTCCTGCATGCCAGTTCTCCTCACATTCTCCATTCCACCTCCTACCTCCCACTGACTTTCCTTATCAAGCCCATACAAGGCACAGGGCACTGCCATGCCTTTCATTTCAGAGTCTCCTCTGTCAGTATAACCCAACAATACACTAAAATCTTGGCCCCTTCTTCTCCAGTAGGCAAGATCTTTATCCGTCTTGGGACGTGAAGGCCAGGCTAACTGCGGTCGGTCATAAAACCTGCAAAACAAAATGAAATCTTACTAAAGAGGCCCATACAAAAACAAACAAACATGCTTTCTTTTCCTCCATAATTAAAAATAGTATCTCTGCCACCCAGAATCATGAGCTTGTTTCTAATCCCAACATCCCCACTGATATGATGCACGTGATCTTTCTATGAGGAACTACAAAAGAGTTCTTTACTTACAAGACATTTTCTTTTACTGCAGTGCATACATGTTGTAAAACTGAATGCATAACATTCCTTTGCATAATCACATTTCCTAAGCTTCATGGTATTTCTTAACATGGAAGTGATTTCTGCATTGGAAGTGTACAACTTATGAGTTGTCTCTTAGTGAGAAATCCATACAAATTCCTAAAACTGTCAACTCTCTATAGCACATCAAGATGCAATGTTAGTATTCCTGCAAACTGGAGGATCAGACATGTAACTGCCATTGAGTATAAGCCAAAAGAAACATCAAACTTCACTGACAGGGTAAGAATATAGCTCAGATAGGATCGTTTTCTTCCATTCCTGTCAATCCAAATGTGTGGAGGTTGTACGTGAGTGAGAAGAAGAATTGTCCATGGATGGGGAACCCAAGGACTCCCTTCCTCTTAAAAACAGAAATATTCAAAATTGAAAATGTAATGCACCCCCCAAAAAAGATTATTTTTTTTTAATGAAATGCACACATACACATCTGGCTGCCAATAATCCTCATTCTAAGCACTGTTCAATCACTTTTGTTACGTGCATAGATTCATCCTATCAAGCAAAACTGTTCATAGACCAAACTGAGGTAATATATATTTTCATCAGAAAGATTAAATGAAATCATCTGGGCAAAATGTTCAGGATGGAAAATTACATCCTTCCAGGGGCCAGAAATGAGAGCACGATCATGTCAACAACGTACAAGATTAGTCCAGGCTATATAAATAAAATCACACCATGAACAAGAATGCTTAGTATAGTTTGGATTAGAGCCAGGATCTCTCACTTAAATGAAGTGTGCAATTGACCACCATCAGCATTTTAAAATTATCACATTTGTGTCAATTTCATTAAAGGTCAGAGGATGTTCTAATGCAGTCCATCAAAAGGTGTAGAAAGTGTGTTTTTATGACCTGCTAAATAATACTCTAAGACTGGAGAGCTCTATCCATGGAAGCAAGAAGGTCAAACAAAGAGAGGAATGATTAATACAAGATACATTTGTTACATTAGTTATTTTGCCTTTCCTCAGTTGAGCTCAAGGTGGCACACAGAGAATTCTCAGGTGTTCTAGTCCAACTGCTGACTGGATCCTCATGTGCCCTCAGATCATTCTGTATCTTAAGGTTTTGTATAAATTGTCCAGCAGCACCTTAGAGATCAACTAAGTTTGTTCTGGGTATAAGCTTTCGTGTGCATGCATACGTCTTCAGATACCAGATGGACTTCCATTTCATGTGGCTCAATGTGGTGCCTTCCATGATTCTAGATTCAGGTAGGTAGTCGTGCTGGTCTGACGCAGTTGAAATATAAAAAATAATAATAAATTGTCCAGTAGCACCTTAGAGATCAGCAAAGTTTGTTCTGGGTATAAGTATCTGAAGAAGTGTGCATGCACACAAAAGCTTATACCCAGAACAAACTTCGCTGATCTCTAAGGTGGTACTGGACAATTTTTTTATTTATTTTGACTGCATCAGACCAACACAGGTACCTACCTGAATCTTAAGGTTTTGTGTACAACATGGGAAGCTGAGTCAGAACACTGGTCCATCCATCTAGCTCAGCACTGTCTACAATGAGTGGCAATGGCTCTCTCCCAGGACCACGTGGACTTGCCAGGATTGAACTCAGGACCTTCTGTGTGCAAGACAGATGCTCTACTAGTGAGCTAAGAATAAAAAAAGAGCCTGCTGGATCAAGTCCATCTAGTCCAGCATCCTTTTCAACCAGATGCCTATGGGAAACCCACAAGCAGGAATCAAGCACTCTCTTCTCCTGTGGTTTCCATGATCTGGTATTTGGAGGCATTACTGCCTCTAGCGATGAAGGTGAAGCACAGCCATCACGACTTGTAGCCATCAATAGCCATCTCCTCCATGAATTTGTCCAATCCATTTTTAAAAAGCCATCGCTGCCTCCGGTGGGAGTGAGTGCCATAGTTTAACTACGCACTGCAGCCTTTTCCCAGAATGACAACAGGAGATGGAAGACTTGAAAACGAGCTGTATCTATCTTGAGCTGTCACTCTTTTTGCATCGAGGTCATTTTGCACAAACTGCTTTCCACATTAAAAGAAAGAAAGAAATAAAAAAGTGATGGAAAACACTGCACTGAAACCTAGAGGTGGGTTCCATTTACTTAACCAGGATTTAAAGTCCTGCATTAGCAGAAGGGAGTGACAGTGGGGTGGGGGAGAGAGAAAGCATTTGTTTCAGAGTGCTTGTTTCCATTTTTGTCTGAGCACAACCTGTATTTTCAGCATTTGTCCCTTAAAATAATCTCTGCCTTTCCTTTTGTTCAAAATTTTGTTGCTGGCAGACGGCTGCCAGAGCGGAGTTGCTTTGTGTCTTCTGCCAAACACAAACACACACACACACACACACCCTTTCCAGGACGATTTGTCCCAGTTCTAAAGTGCATGGGCAGTTGGCCGCAGGGAAGCGCAACTGCAGCGGCACCATTTTCTGAAGTGATGACAAAGCTATCCACAGGGTGGAATTAGTTTCACGAGACTTTCCGCAAATGCTCCCGAGAAAAGACCACCCTCTTTGGACAGAACACACACAGCTGACTTCACTGGTATGAAACTAATTTAAAAGGAACGTCTGCGCCCTAAAAGGGGGCAACATATAAAGGCTGAGTTTGGGTTGAATCTACCTGTACTGAGGTAAAATATGTACTGAGAAAAAGACACCCAGAGTGGCTGGGACAACCCAGTCAGATGGGTGGGGCGCAAATATAATTATTATTATATAATAATAATAATAATAATAATAATAATAATAATAATAATAAGGGTTTCTTTCTTTACTTCAATATGGTTCCCCAAGCAATTTCTCTCTTTCTTTTATCTACCCATTCTACTCCTGTAACATTTTTTTAAAGCTCACTATGCAAAATGCACTAACTGATTAATGGCATTGATCAAGTATTAATTTAAAAGAGGAACCTCTGAAGATGATTCAGATACTTCAGCTGGTGCAGAATTCAGCGGCCAGGTTGCTCATGGTAGAAGGACAGTCTGAGCACGCAACACCAATCCTGGCCTGACCGCACTGGTTGCTTTGCATACAGAAGATCTCAGGATTCAACCCCCTGCATTACAGGTAAGGATGGGGGTGTCTTCTGCCTGCAACCCATGGAGAGCATCTGCCAATCAGTTTAGACAATACTGAGCTTGATGGACCAATGGAATAAGACAGCTGTTCATACCATCCTACATTCCTCAGTTCTTATTTCCCCCTGTCCTCCAAGCTTTTGACAAGCTGACTCAAGAAAATCCAATCTCCGACTGGACATCCTCTGCATCACAATCTTACTGAGATACTCACTTAGAACCACCAACAGACTGATCGCATAATAAGCAAAGAAACTCACTTATTTAGAGATGCTTTGGATCTTTCCAAAGTCTCTCTCTGTCCTGTTCTGATTAAGGGCTAGACACAAAGAGGGTATTATTAGCAAAAACAACCACTGGTTGTCAAGGCTGGAGGTGGTCACAAGCAGAACAAATTAATAGTTGCTCTTAACATAATCAAGGCTGTTGGAAAGCTAAACTGAGACTTTTGCTTGGCTTTGCACATGTCTAAGAAAATCTTGGAAGTGGGGATCTTACCGTCCTTCTGAAGCATGAGTATTAGCCAAACTCGAGAAGTCTTTATGGTAACTGGGACCCAGCTGCCTCCCTTGGATGGCATGCCTAGCTTCATTGTCATTCAGGTAGCTTTTAGCTACTGTCTTCTTGCTGCCAACACTGGTTCCAGAGTTTGTCGGGAACCCATTCACAGTTCTATGACCAACTCTCCTATCTGTGATCTCTTGCTGGAATCCATCAGTTCTGTTCTCAAATGAATTGGTGGGGGCTTTAGACAATTTGTATCCATGAGAAATCAGGAGATCTTCTACGCTGAACATGTTGCACTGGCTTCATTCACCTTGGTACCCCTGGAAGTTCTCTCGAACTGGGCCCATCACTAAAAAAAAGAGAACGCAAAGGACTTGTGTGAGTATAGAAAGGCATATTGGTCCAACTCCAAAGCAGACAACCAGCCCCAGTTTATATATACATATATAAAAGATCTAACTGCATGCAGAGAGATTTCATTAAATCGCCATCAAATCTATAATAATTTATAGAATTCTGTTAACATAAAGTGTGCTTTACCATCTTTATTTGGTTACTTCTTGCAATCTCCATGCAAGGTACGCTGCTACTGTTACATACTTAGGGAATTGAGGCTGAGTGCCAATGAATTGTGATCCCTGAATTTCTATTACTTGTCAACCAAGTCTATGACTGAGGTGGGATTTTAACCCAGAGCATCTGGAAAGGTCTTTCATGGCAAAGAGATAAAAGTTGTCTTGAATGGTCTTGGACTAGTATAAAAGGCTGAGATTTTATACATTTTGTAGCTCTTCCTTATGCATAATGTAAGAACACTGGTAGCACATTTCAAAGGCAAAAGCCCAGCAACGATACACTTGAATAACTCAAGAGTCGACCACATCAAATGCCTCTGCTAGCATGACCAACTTGAAGGTCCATGCATAAGTCATGTGTCTTTCCTGGCTGCATGTGGCTGGGTCTCCCCACTTGTTTTGCTGTGCTGTTTCCTGAATCCTCTGCAGCTCTGGGGAGAAAATTACCAAATGCCTAGATGCCCACTTGAACTTCATAGACACCCAGGTTCATAGCATTTCTCAGCCCTGGTATAAGCCAACAATACAAAAAGAAAAAAGGAAAGACAGGACTTTGGAAATTCAAAGACCACAAAGCCAACTCCAATGTTACTTTCCCCGCAGCTGCTTTCTAAAAGGAGATTGACGTGTGCATGGGCATCCCTTAGCTCTTGCACCTGGAAATGAAATGTCCTTTGCAAAAAGATGCCACTGAGGCAATGCCAGACACTTGGTAGGCTTTGCCTAGAGAAGGGGTAGCCAACCTAAGGACCGTGGGCCAGATGCAGCCCAATTGCCTTCTCAATATGGCCCGCAGACGGTCCAGGAATCAGCGTGTTTTGACATGAGTAGAATGTGTCCTTTTATTTAAAATGCATCTCTGGGTTATTTGTGGGGCCTGCCTCGTGTTTTGACATGAGTAGAATGTGTGCTTTTATTTAAAATGCATCTCTGAGTTATTTGTGGGGCATAGGAATTCATTCATTTCCCCCAAAAAATATAGTCCGGCCCACCACATGGTCTGAGGGACGGTGGACTGGCCCACGGCTGGAAAAGGTTGCTGACCCCTGGCCTAGAGAGTCTGATCTATGATGGCCATTTCACCATGCTGGACATCACAGCTATTTGGTGATAGATATGCATCCTAAAGGAAAAAACGTATGTGGGGAATGAGGAGAGACAAAACTGCAAAGATTAATATCTCCTTCATGTCTGAATTCACAGGTGTTTTACACAGCCTTTGCTGGCTGAAACTGATGGGAATTGCAGTCCATAACATCTGGAGGGCACCAGGTTAGCAAAGACTGGTCTAACACTTACGTTTGTCACACAAGGTTTATTGTACAGCGGATTTAAACACACACAAATGTGGAATCAACTTTTGTGGTTTAATGGCATGACCATCTTTGCTTTGAAAAGGATCACTCCCACCATCTGGTCGAGTGTTTCCAAAACCTGGGTCTCCAGCTGCTTATGGACTACAATTCCCATCATCCCTGACCACTGGTCTTGCTAGCTAGGGATGATGGGAATTGTAGTCCAAAAACAGCTGGAGTCCCAAGTTTGGGAAGTACTAATCTAATCCAGAGACAGGAAGCCATCTTCATTCCAAGGGCCACATTCCTTTCTGGGCAACCTTTGTGGGGCCACATGTCAGAACAGGTGGGGCCAGAGACAAAAGTGCATAGAGCAACAAATGGAAAACTCCACTCTTTTCACATTAGGGTACTTTCGACACTCCCTTCTCTGTACTCCATCCAGGCAAAGAAGATGCGTTATTTGAATTCAAGAATATGTGCCAGCCAAGCAAAAATATCCGAGGAGGCTGTAAAACAGGGACTGTCCAGGAGGCAGCCTGGAGAGAGGGGCTATGGCTAAGGAGAGGTCTGAGGACCAGCTAGAGAGACCTGGAGGGATAAGCTGAACTAGTCCAAGTAGTCCTCGGAGGCACAGCAGAAGTTTGAAAGCAGCCAAATCCACACAGGAGCAAGTCATTGTCAGTTGCAGCAGACGCTGCAAATGCAAGGAGTCCCATTCTTGAAGGGAGGTGGCAAAGAGAAGGAAGAACTGCCAATTCTGGAGCAGTCTTCTAACAGATGGGGAGGTTGGTTCAGGGCAACTTGCAATTATTTCTCCATCCCTAATTGTTTTTTCAAGCATAAACACCTGGGACTGTGCGAGGATTTCATAAGTACAGAACATGGACGAACAGCTGGCTGCTAGAACAATTCACCCTCCAAGAGGAAGATCCACTTTGAGCACCGTAAAACAACAGCATGGTGTTGACAGGTCACAGGTGCAAGGAAGAAATGTGCTTTTCCTGGTGGTATATAAATTAACAGGAATGGTTGTGTGTGCAATGTCCATTTTCTGGCCATTGACACACTGTTGCCTGGGCAGAAAATAGGATCTAAGAAGCTCTTGAGAGACCCCAAGAATTGGCAGCGGAAGTAAATCATTAGCGGCAAAATTGCAAGGTGATGAAAGCCATCCCAGGATAGCTATGCAGACTTTCAAGAAACCTGGCTAGCTAGTGGCGAAGGGTGATAAACAAATACTTTTTGAAAGACACAAACTAGTCAAAGATAGTCTCTTTGGGAGCAGGATTCTCATCTTGGAAGCTGGAAATGGTACCTTGGGTTTCATATTGCCAAGGGGAAAGAGGTCACCCCAGTGTGAAGAACAAACAGACCCAAACTTGAGCTGTTAATATAAACTTAAGAACTGATGTAGTAAAGCAGCTAAATCTCACTTCTGCCCATAATTCAGTGGATGACCTTAGGCAAACCATTCTCTCTCAGCCTCCCCACCTGCAGCATAGGGATCCACTTTATAGGGATACTGTGAGGATAATTTATGCAAAGCACCCTGATTAGTGCTGTATAAATAAGTATAGCATCACCATCATTTTTGCAGCTCACCACAAGAAACCATTGGGAACTGTAGTTCAGTGGGAATGCAGAGATTTCTCTGTTAGATACCTTAAACTCCCTGAATTATGTTCCCCAGGATTCTTAGGGAAGGGATGGAACCAGGGATATGTAAAGGTTTATGTTGGAAATAGAGAACTGAAATATGTGCTGAAATGGAATTCAATGAGAAGGGCTACAGAGCACATGCTTGGCATGCAGGAGTTCCCAACTTAATCATGGGCAAATCTGGGTACAGCTAGGAAAGACTCACTGCCTAAACCCCTGGAGAGCTGCTGCCAGTCAGTGCAGACAATATGGAGATAGATGGACTAATGGGCTGCGTCAGCATAACTCTTAACTTACATTTGTTAGTCATTTATCTTGCTCAAGGCTACCCAAAATGACTTACAACCAATAAGATCACTTGCAGTCTTATAATCTGCTATGTGTTTTGTAATTGAGCTTGGCAGGCATGTTATTTGCTTTCATTGTCCTCTCTCTCTCCACCCCACTCTGTCTCTTTTTCCATAGAGTAGAACTATATGGAAACTAAATATTATACAATGTCCCTGTACACCCCCCCTTCCCTAAGCCATAGTTTGTATGAGCACTACAAGTAAACTGTGGCCATTGTATCAGATATTCAACCTTTTATTCCCTCCCTACTCCCCCAGATTGGTTATATTGATCCCAAATCTAGCTACATCATTTACAAATAAATATAATTGCATCATGGATCTCTATATTATACAGCAAGCTGGTTCTGGCTCATACTGCTATGTAGCCATTCTCTAAACATGGAAGGTACACGGGAAAGATCCCTCAGTGAAGGTGTTGCCTCACTCAACACACATTCACAAACCCAATAGCAGGGACAGTATGAGTGTGTGCTAATACCTGGCTGAATTCCTACTCTGGTCTCAAATGCCAAAGCCGCAGGGGGGTGATTACAGCATCAGTACTTTTAGATGTGTATTGCTGGCTTTGGAAGTTCATGAAATGAAAAAAACAAGCCCTGTCAAAAATGTCTTTCTCCCCCAGTCTGCCCCAGTGGAGCTCTGTAGTTCTAAACGCTGTGGAATTAAGCCTGAACATGAGCTGAGAAACACACAAATACACAGGATAAGAAACAATGAAACAAGTAACAGGCAACCCAGACTCATGCATTTCTGATCTGATTCCCAAGTCCATCTGGCTAGACTTCAGTCTCTTAAATATTTGCAGAACTCTGTGTTGGCACAAGAACTCTTGTCTTGCACATGCCCAACAGGTCCTTTGTGCTCCAGAAAATGATATTCAAAGTGTTAAACAGGAAACTTGTTCATCGCCTCCCAAATGACACGGAAAGGCAACTCGTTTGCAGCTCTCCAAATGATGGTGAAAGAAAAGGACTGTTTGGACTGTGTCAAAGCTACGAGAGAAGATGATCTTTTTGAACAGTGGACTGTTTGCTAATGGTCAGTGGACTTTTCTAGAGCCAGCTGCAGATGTTCTGCTCAATTGCTTTTGCTAGCCAGAAAGCCTTGCTCGAGTAAGTATTTATGGCAGGAGGTAATTTTTGTGGCACACCACATACATTCGGGTGGAGGCTAGAAGAGTTGGAATGTTTCTCTGGCAAGGGAGATATGAGCTAGTGGGAAGGAACCATACACATTATGCTTTGCTTCTGGAGAACTGAACTGATGCTGCATTCAAAATTAGTACCATCAGTCTGCTTGCTTGCCTGCTCTCCTACTCAACCTGTATTTTTGAAAACAAGCAGCTATCACAAAAATGTCCACAATCACCGCTACTCTCTCTTCAAACAGAAATAAATCTGATGTCCCTAAAACTTCCTACAGTTTACAGAAGCAGGGAGCAGCACATGGAAACAATGTTGTCCTCCTGATCTCATCTACCCCCTTTATACCATTTGACATAGATTCCCCATCCTCAAATGGTGTGATTTTATTTATTTTTTTGCAAGTGTTTTCTGCAGCATCTCTTCATAACCATGATGGATTTATATTGGCCCATGTGCACATCATTCTGCTGTATTCATTGTTCTGCAATGCTTCCTCAGTGTATAACATAGCAAAAGTGGGGCAAAAATAAACAAAACCCCTAATTTTTGTGGTATGAAAAATTACAGGATTTCAACATGAAGCTACGGGACATGCAATGATTAGGAATAAGTCATATGCCTGCCCCAAAATCTTTACAAACACAAACTGTATTGAAAGCAGGGTTGCCTTGATACCATCCTGTGAGAAAATTTGGTTTTTTTAAATTAATTTTTAATTTGCAAATTTAACAAAGAAAAAGAAGACCATACAAAAAGGATGCAGTAACTGTCAGTACATCCATTAAATACATCAATTAATGTAAGGCCTCCAAATGTCCACATAGATATCCACATGAAATTGATGTCTATAGGAAATAACGTTCACATGTAGCCAGGGCAATGAGATCCTCAGATCATTGTATGACAGTAGATATTTATCCTTCCAGGCTCAAAGTCTCCTAGCAACTTTAAGGGCTTTTGTTGTCCTGCTGCTAATCCCCATTTTATAGGAATGACATTTCAAAGTACATGAACATCTGTAAACCTTTAGGATTTCGCCAATACACAATTGATACGGATGAGTTCAGACCAAAAAGAATATGTCACTGGACAAGCCGCTTTCCATTGTTTAAGCTGTACTAAACATTCTAATTCACTAATTCTGCACCTCTAATTCACTAATTCTGCACCTCTAATTCACTATTCTGCACCTCTCTTAAGGTCTTGAACTTCTACCTTACAAAGATCCACTAAGCCTTTATTGACAGCAGTTATGGGGTTAGCTTTCTGTAACACGTATAACTGCCCCAAAACCACCATGGGTGCAAATCATCATGAATGCACAATAAAAAGGACATCTGGAGGGGCTGATAATTATAATCTCAAGCAGGCAATGTAGTGCGCATTAAAAGCAAATGCCCACTGAGCAGCAAACAAAGCCAGAAAATGAACAGTGTGGACCCCGGGTCTTTCCCATCAGAAACTGGCTGAGATTGAACGTGCAGCCTTTCTAATCTGATGCAAGAGTTAAAAAGGCTGGGAAAACATTGTACCTTCCTGGGGCTCCTTTGTTTTGTTTGCCAATGACATCACAGATTTCTGAGCCGATTTCGCTTCCTCAGGATGCTGGCTATCTCCCCAGAGTTTCCGACTTGTCAAACTTTAAGCCAGAGCAGTTTTGTGGAAACATGAGCCAGACCCTCTTTAGCTATCTCCAAGCTACACTGGACATGCTTATATTTTAAAAAAGACTTCCTCACCCAGCCGTTGCAGAAAAGAGAGGAAGCAATGAGATCACCCTCATCCTACTGATTTCCCCCCCTTCTCCTGCAACTCACTAAGATGACTTGTTTCAAAGAGGAGGAATCACTCTCATGCCTTCCCCCGGATTAAGGCCATAATGAGGGCTAACAGGAATGTCACTTGATGCAGAAGTGCTACAGGCAAGCACTCAGCTCAGGCCGTTCTCCTAAGTTCCTATCTCTCTAATAAGTGAGCAAAAAGAAGAAAAAGATGCCTGGAGGGGAATGTCAAAGAAAACAACACGTCGTTCTCCGGTGCCAAATTTCCTTGCCTGCCTGTTCATCTCAACACATTGCTGTTTCTCTCAAAGCGGTTTTCCCACAACAAAAAATGTCTGAACATTTATTATCTGAATCAAGCCTGGTGGGGAACCTGTAGCCCAGGCATAGGCAAACTTGGCCCTCCAGATGTTTTGGGACTAAAACTCCCATCATCCCTAGGTAACAGGACCAGTGGTCAGGGATGATGGGAAGTGTAGTCCCAAAGCAGCTGGAGGGCCGAGTTTGCCTATGCCTGCTGTTAGCCCACCAGACAGTGATGGACTCCAGGTTCCACTACCCCCGACCACTGGCTATGCTGGCTGGGCTGATGGGAGCTGGGAGTTCAGCAATGTCTGTAAAGCCACACATTCACACAATCTAAATGGAAGTCGCTAATCCACAGAAGAGATTTCAGGGGGCAGGGGAAGGGGACAATGTGTAACACATATCTATACAAAAATATTTAGTACAGTGGTACCTCAAGTTACATACGCTTCAGGTTACAGATGTTTCAGGTTACAGACTCTGCTAACCCAGAAATAGTACCTTGGGTTAAGAACTTTGCTTCAGGATGAGAACAGAAATTGCACAGTGGCGCAGCGGCAGCAGCAGGAGGCCCCATTAGCTAAAGTGGTACCTCAGGTTAAGAACAGTTTCAGGTTAAGAACGGACCTCCAGAACAAATTAAGTTCTTAACCCGAGGTATCACTATATTGTGTACATATACAGCAGCAACAACAGACATCAGTATGTTGTCAGGGACAAGAGCAGAGATGTTAGGGTAGATGCTGGGTGCTCCTGGGTGGTGTTCTTCCGACCCACAATGCTACAAATAATGGAATTGCCTATATTTTGAGAACTGAAAGAGCACAGCCTTTATAATTTGGCATTTTGAGACCCTCAGATTCTACTTTAGAAAAAAAATATATGGCCCAAATCCAGGTAAAAGTTAGTCATATTTGTCTCACAGAGGTCAATATGACAAGTTAGCAGTGACTAATTGCAGTCTCATCATCAATGAAACTTCAGCATGACTTTTTTAAAAATTTAATGGATTTTGTCTACTTAGACATTGTGCCTCATCTTTTACTTTCCTCCATGCATACACACACTTCCCCCATTGTGTGTAAAGCGACACACAAGAGAGTATGAAGATAACAACCTGTATAATGCCCCTTGGCAGAAGACGTGGGAGGTGGTAATCTATTTAACCTAAGTTTTGGTGTAAAGGAAACTTCAAAATAATGTTTTTAAAAGTTGTATATGTAATCCTGGGCTCCTTTGGAAGGGCCGTATATAAATTTAATAAATAAATAAAATTACATCTCGTTTATGGACTTAATTTATTTTTTTCTGAGAAAAGGCAAACAAAACAAATTGCTTGTACTCTCCAGAACGATAGAACAACACTTTTAATTTATTAGGCACCACCCGCGGATGTTCCTTGCTGATGTGCCCCTGGAGTTGCATAAATAACTGAAAATATAATAAAAACAATGCAACATCTATCCCCCAAGCCCCGCCCTCTCATTTTTCACGGATAACAAAAATATTATTTAAAGGATGGGGGTGGAGGAGAAGACGTGGGAGAAAAACAAAACACACATTCAGTTGTGGCCAGAAGTACAATCTAACAACAAAAGGAACACAGTTTGAGGCGGGGGGGGGGGGTCTCCTTAAAGAAAAAGCAAAAAAGCCATGGCCTATGGTTGTTACAATGATGAATGAGGTGCTACACACACACACACACACACAGAGAGAGAGAGAGAGAGAGAGAGAGAGAGAGAGAGGGTAGTAACAAGCACAGTCAGACGAAGTCAACCTGAGGTGAACAGTGGATTCTTGAGTAGATGGGTGGTGCTGAATCACAGATAGCCATCAGGACACAGCCCTGGCAGAGACCAGCTCGCAGCTGCCAAGATAACTACTGAAGCTCCTTTGATGGTGGTAAAGAAAGCACATCAGTCTCGAACATTACAGAACATGGTGGGGGGGAGGGGTCCCTCCATCTTTCTTTTATCCCTGGATTCCATGCTCTTTTTAAAACGAAAACCCCACCTTCTGTACAACAGTCAATATTCAAGAACTCTCTCCTGCCAAGCACCAAATGTCTATTTAATTACATTTAACTTTAAAGTCATTTCAGCTTTTAAAGCAAAGTTTCATTCCACAAGTTGCCCTGTGTTCCCAGAGGCCTTTAACCAGTGCTTTTTTCTGGGGGGATGCATACCCCTAAACATTTTGTGAATCTAAGTTTGGCCTCATTGTGGGGCAGTATTTCAATAGTAGGAAAATGAGAGCAGTGGCGTAGCGTGGGTTGTCAGCACCCGGAGCAAGGCAAGTAATTTGCGCCCCCTAACCCATGGATTTGCGCCCCCTAACCCTAACCCCCAGATGTTGCACCCGGTGCGGCCGGCCCCCCCTGCACGCCCCACACTACGCCACTGAATGAGAGTACCCCTAAACATTTTTTAAGAAAAAAAGCACTGCCTATTACCATGTGTTCTATGGATGTTGAATACTTAATAAAACTATGCCAGGTTGATTCAAAAGTAGACTTTATTGTCTGTTTGGCTCTCTTGGACATGGGCTGTCAGTTTCTCCCTTAATGTTAAGTCCCAGCATCTCAAATCTCAAACAGGTCTGCATTTAGAGTCATGCAATAGTAAGCCATGCAACAGTCATGAGGTGAGCAATAAGACCCATCAGGAAGAGAGAGAAAACCAAGGGCTTTATCATTGGTGTGATGTAGTGGTTAGAGTGTCAGAATAGGAACTTGGAGACCAGGGTTCAAATCTCCACTCAGCTACAAAGCTCATTGAATGACTTAGGGCAAGTCTCGGTCTCTCAGTGTGGTGTAGTGGTTAAGAGCGGTAGTCACGTAATCTGGTGAACCGGGTTCGCGTCCCCGCTCCTCCACATGCAGCTGCTGGGTGACCTTGGGCCAGTCACACTTCTTTGAAGTCTCTCAGCCTCACTCACCTCACAGAGTGTTTGTTGTGGGGGAGGAAGGGAAAGGAGATTGTTAGCCGCTTTGAGACTCCTGAAGGGGAGTGAAAGGCGGGATATCAAATCCAAACTCTTCTTCTTCTTCTCAACCCAAGATACCTCACATGGTTCTTGCGAGGATGTAATGGATAAATATGAGATTTTAAAGGAAATCAAGAGTTCCTGAGCAGATATCCTTTTGGAAATCCTTCAGCAGTTCTACCCAACACTGATACTCCTCCTCTCCTTGAAATATTTCAATTCCAGCTAGCCATTGCAAGAATTCAGTAATTAAGAAACATTGCTCGTTTCCTCCTCCCTCCCAATCCCTTCTCCTTTTATGCCATGTATTTTATATTGTAAGCATGAGAACAGGACTGCCATATTATTCACATTTGTAAGCCAAGCATTCCAGACGCTGCAGAGATGGCACAGTTCACACAAGGAAAGTAGCGCCAAATCTTTGGCTCTGCCTCCTTGCAAAGCTGGACCTTTTCCCAGTTGTTGCATATCCAGTTCAGACGTTGGCTTTGTTTCATTATCTTCATAATAATCCCTGCCTTGAGTAAATGCCTGTTAAGAAAAGTAAGGCTGGTGACAGGGTTGTGTACATGTGGGTTTTTAAGAGTTTCACAAGTGTTGTGAACTTCACAACAGAAAGATGTGGCTTGTGTGGTGTGAACACTCATTTTGTTTTTCCTGCTGGTAAAACAGGTTTTCAGATTGCTTTTAAAACCTGCAAAAAACAGTTTGGCCATTGCTCTGCCCATTTTGGTCTCTGACATTTAGACCCCACCTTTTCCCCCAGGGAGCTCAAGGTGGCATACAGGGTTCTCTCCCTCCACATTTAATCCCCACAACAACCTGTAAAGTAGGCTGAGAGGCAGTGACTGGCCCAAGGTCACCCCAAGAGCTTGGGGATTTGAACCCTGATCTCCCAGCTCCTAGTCTGTCACTCTAACCACTCCACCACACTGGCTCCCACCAGAATTTGCGCTTGCACAGCAGAATGATCTCCTCCTCTCTATCCTCTGTGCATCCCCCTAAATCATCTTTCCCTGCACCCCTGAGGCTCATCTTTCTCAACAGCCTTCTCCTTCCTTGCCCATCCCTCTATATTGTCTCATTCATTAACCCTATCAAAGTACAGGGAATGGACCTCTTTCCCTCTCGAAGAATCAACTCAAGAAAGAACTTCAGACAGAAACATTTTATTCCTTCTGATCCACCTCTACCAGTTCTGAAAACAAAAGAACAGCAGCATCAAAATAAATTCTGCTGGTTTTTAATGACACCTAGCATTGGACGAAGTCCTCCAAAGAGAACATGCCAAGTTTGTTCTTGGTGGTGGAGGGGGGGAGGGAGAAAAAGAGCAGGGAGGCTTAAGCAGTGCTCACTGGCATTCCAGAGAGATGTCACAGCCTCCTTTACTTATTTGGGATGGCAGAGTGTACATTTCCTCCAGGCACAACTCCTATTTCGCAGTCTTCAATGAACACGTTTGAGGTGTATGTTGGTGTGGAAATATAGTGTCAATACCTCCCACCCACCCCAAGAAAATCCACTAACCCAAATAGGCTATTCTTTCATATTGATTACAGTTGCCACCTAACTTGTAAGATCTTGGAAATTACGAGGAAGACTATATCAAACCATCTCTCTCCCCCGCCCCCCAAAAATAATCCTTCGCATGAACTGCTACAAGGTCACAATACTTGCATTTGGTCATTGAGTGAGAAGAAATGTTTTAACGAAGAATCTATCAAGGCGTTTGTATGACAAGCAACACGGGTTATAAAACTTGGGCTCCACGATCAAAGGGAACACACACTTCTACAACGCAAAATAGTACATTCAGTGTGGGAGTTAAATTGGGAGGCATAAATGAAGATACCTCTTTGGTGCCTTTTAAAATAGTGTTTCCCAACCTTTGGTCTCCAGCTGTTTTTTGGACTACAACTCCCATCATCCCTAGCTAGCAAGATCAGTAGTCAGGGGTGATGGGAATTGTAGTCCAAAAACAGCTAGAGACCAAAGGTTGGGAAACACTTGTTTTAAAGGGGTTTGTTGATTGGGATACAGTCAGAGACTACCCATTGAGCCAAGAGATAAAGACCCAAATGCTCTGCCTGCTTTCTTGCCCTGTCTTCTGGGACAATTTACAAGACCTTTAGGATGGCTTGGGGGAATTTTTTTTGGGTCAAGATTAATGCCACAAAGCTATTGAAATGAATTTGTTTGTGACACATTTGTATCAGCAACAGAAATGATCACAGGTTTATGGTTAGAAAGTTACCAAAATACTTACTTGATGTACAGTGGTACCTCAGTTTACAAACTTAACCCGTTCCGGAAGTCTGTTCTTAAACCGAGGTGCACTTTCCCTAATGAGGCCTCCCGCCACCGGTGCCCTTCCACCATTCAGATTCCGTTCTTAGACCGAGGTAAAGTTCTCTATGTCCGGTTTTGCGAAGTTTGTAAACCAAATTGTTCTTAAACCGGACTGTTCTTAAACCCAGGTACCACTGTACTTATTTGGATGCTTACTTACGGCACACTTCAGAATGCCTTGACTAAATATACAAAACATCAACCTGGCTCTAGGCAAAGGTTGATGGACAGTTTCACCATTCATTAGATTCCCACCCCCAAATGTTGGTTTCACGGCTGCCCAGCTGCTGTTGACCCATGAAAGGGCCTACTCCTTCTCGGTGGAAATGTCCTCATTAACAACATTCAGGAAGAATTTTAACAATTCTGCTCACTTGATCGCTTAAAGATAGACACTGTTCCCAGCAACCGTGAAATTATTAGCTATGAGGGTATGTGACCTTTTAAAAAAAAATTAGATGCTCTTAATATTTTTAGATGTCCTAAATAAGTTTTCAATTTATTTTTAGCAGTATTGTTTTGCTACTTCGTTGTCTGCCGCCCTTTGGAGAGGAAGGGTGGGTCAGAAATTTAAGAAATAATAATGATGCAATATTCATCTTTTCACCTCTGTAGTGAATTCCACATGTCTCTCCAGCTGTTTATCTTGTTATTGCAGAGAGATAGCCCTGTTAAGTTGTATTTGAGGTGAGTGGATGGGGAAGAGGACTGAACAGGACTGCTGACCCCCACTCCACTCCAAACACTCATGCATTTTGCTTAACATCTGCATGTAACCTGTGTGTGTACACAACAAAAGCTGGAAAGAGCGATGTGCACACACAGCTGCATGCAGATGAGCTCATTTTGCTCTGAAAGGCAACCTATGAACATTTCAAATAAATAAAAATACATGATCAGCTGAATGTGTGAATGTGGATAATCCTTCCACCCCCACCCCCGTCACCTCTTTGTTCATCACAATGTGTGAATAGGACTATTGTTGTTTCAGGGTAACTCCATCATTCAGAGAAATTTCAGTTTACCCACACTGAAGGCCTGACTAATTTCAGGGTCCTATCCAAACTCTTCTCATGGGGCTCATGCCATGCCTCTATGACCAAGGGAACAGGAACTTCAACTCATGAACTTTCAGATGTTTTTGAACCACAACTCCCATCATCCTTGTCCATTGGCTGTGCTGACTGGGGATGATGGGAATTGAAGTCAAACAACACCTAAAGGGCCACCAGTTCCCCACCCTCATCAACTGAGTGGCCAGGCCAGCTATCAGAAGCTAGGGATGGTGGGAGTTGTAGTCCAAAAACAGCTGGAGACTCAAGTTTGGGAAACCCTGCATTAGAATATTTATACCTTGTTTTGCAAATAAAAAGTTCCAAATAGTTGCCTATTAGATACCAATATTTTTCTACAGAGTTACAGAGGGAGCAATGAGGGAAGGAATAAGGGAGGCTTACTGCCACCAGAGAGATAAGCAGTGCCCAGAAGTGCCTTACACATGGGATGGAGAAGCACAAGTGTCCTTGGTTAAAATACTGAAGGTGAAAAAGAGGAGGAATGGAGAGGGAAGCAAGAAAACAACATATAACTTGGAACTATAGTGAGACCCTACCCAAGAGACTCAAACTCTATTCAAAATTATAAGGAGTACAACACTGAATTGAGTATCCTGCTGCTTCTCACTTGCTGAATGACAAACCTCAATTGCTTAAAGTATTTCTCACTGAGTTTAGGCATGTTCAGTATTCCAGTAGTAATAGTAATAATAATTTATTATTACGGTCAAATATTAGTTCAAGAAGCACAACTGAGACTGCTTTCACAAGAGTGAAATTGACATTTAAAACAATATACAATGACAGCTTATAGATTAAAATTGAAATAGTCACATGAACACAAAAAGACCTAAGGTTAAACTAACATGCAGATTGTCCCTGGGACACCCAGGAGGCCAGCTACGGCAGTTTTCCTAGTGATCTATTTGTTCCAGGGGGTGTTCTGTGCCTACAAACTGTGCACAAAATCTGGCGACCATCCGGGTCATCTTGTGATTTTTGCCTAAGAGGAGGAAATTGAAATTTAGGCTTGTCCAGAAGGTCAGCAAGCCTCACCAGATGAGGGTCGATGGTATCTCTACGTGCCTCATCATAAAAAGGACATCTAAAAAAAAAAGTGTTCAGGGCTTCCTATTTCCCCTAATGGGCAGGCACAAATTCTCTGAGCGTACAGGACTTTTCCTTCCAGAACCGGCGAGGGAAGAGCCGAACTTCTGGTAGTTTTAAGTAAGGATAATGAACGGGCTTACGCTGAAGAAGATCTGAATGTAGAGACTGGAATGAGACAATTGTAAAGTGGGGACAATATTTACTACCCTGGTGTTACAGATGTGCTTCAGAGAGCACTATGTGATCTACACTACAAGCAAAACACCCACTCAGCCTCACCACTCTGGTGAGACAGCTGATTTTTCAGTGTAGTGAAAGGGCAGAGAATTGCTGGTTATTTAATTTGCCAGCACCAGATTTAGGACAGTGCAGGCAGTTCCTCTGCCCAGGGTACCAATGCAAGGGGGAACAAAATAATGACATCATGTACTTGGGGGCATGCACAGAACAGAAAGTGAGAGAGGGAAGGGTGCCAAATTTTGTCCTCGCTCAAGGCTCGGTATTACCCAAGTCCGCCCCGATGTTACTTTTTGTAGCAGCTATAGTATTTTTCAGGTGTGAGAGAAGCACTTTGCCTTAGATGCTAGAATCACTTGACTGGCCTTTGATACAAGGCACCTTGACTTAGACCAGCCCTACCATCATTGTGACAGGTGAAGAATGTACAGAAGGCTTGCCTATTGCATCTTGGCTCATTCTGTACATAGAGACAAATTTCAGTAACCTATGGGATCCCCATCAGTAGGAATGAGCTGCTTCCCCTACACACCTTCCCAGTAACAAGAGTGTAGAGTGGTTTCTGCTCTTATCATCACAGCGCCCCAAAAGAGCAGTACCATAATGCCCCTTCCCAGCTGGAATGAAAACAAAACAAAGAGCTGCAACTGAAATTATGGTTGGAGTTAAACCTGATTCCCATCTCTGACAGTTCTGGTGGGAGGTGAAATTCCCATCCCCGACAAATCGCAGTCATCAAGAACAAACCCTGGATAGCGAAAACCCCAGAAAAGGGGTACAACGTTTGCTCCATAATACAATCAAAGTGATCAACCTGTTCCGACAAGCTTCAAGCATTAACAGCTCTTTTCTGACAGCTCAAGTCACCTAGGATTTAGCTTTGTCTCCTTTCCTTTCCTTTTATTTTTTTATTAAAAAAAGAGCATTAGGAGAAAAAGAGGATGACCACAAGTAAAGGAAGATAAGGACTCCAGTACCAGGCTGGTCTAGTTAGGATGATTGAAATCCATGTTACTTTCCTTTCACCTGAATGGTTCAAGTTTGCATACATTTAAGGCATGAATTTCAGGCTGTACTTTTTGCATTTCATTGTAAGCTAATGGGGCTGCATGCCATTTCTTTGCCTCTGCACCCATAAAGATACATGCCTGCCTACTGAGGACGACACTCCATGCATCTAATAAAATGGAAACTATACCACATACAAAAATTTTAGGCTTGGATCAAGTTCAATTAAGCAAAGTCTGCCACCCTAGTCCTCCTCCCTTCAGCTATCTGTGCTCCCCAAAAAGATCAGCCACAACTTTTGGAAAGCCACTATGATAGAAATCAAGGTGCTAAGCCATTAGCGAGAGACTGACCTGTAAGTGTATGCTAGGTACGTGTGGATGCTGAGAACCACCAGTTGCTGCAGAAGTCAAAAACTTATGTACCTTATGCAGTCATCTTTCAGCATCTGTTATTATAATGATTACCGTTCCATTGAATTTTCTACGACGGTGCTCTCGAGACAAACTTGGCCAGGCCTCCCATGCATGTTAATAGATCCCATCAGCCTGCACAGTCATCTACAGTTAGATCCTACAGAGTTCACTAAGGCCGCTGAAGACTTGCACTTTCCTTTGTAGCTGGAAGCGAGCAAGCTTCCCCCAGCATTCCACTGCCAGGCCATGGGCCCTTGGAACAATGCACAATAGCCAGCAAGATAACCTTTTCCACGAAAGGAGTGGAAAACAACATCTGTTAAAACCCAAATACATGGCTTTGCTAAAAGGCCCAAAGGACTTTGGAGGTGCAGCTCTCGGTGAGTTGAGAGAGTTCAGAAAAGGAAAAGTTTAAACACAGCCATGATTGCATGCTGTGCTGTATTCTCCTCCATCAAACACACATGCACTCCAGCTCAAAGTTAATTAGGGTGGACTCCAGCCAAATCTGTTAACATGGAAGACTCAGGCCACATTTCACAATGAGCAGGTCACCTCTTCCAAGAACTTCAGAAACCATCACCCCGAAGATAAATATACTCTGGCCAAAATGAGGCTTGCATTTGTGCAGGTGGCTGCTTTGACACAGTCCAAAAAAAGTATTTGTTCAACGATCTCACCATAATTAAGCACAGTTTTGCAAAGATTATTTGCTTTCCTCTTCATAAAACAAGAAGTCCTTTGTTTACTCCCCCCATTGTGTTCCTTAGATCATGAGAGACAAGTCTAATTGTGTACAATACAATATACCACTGTAATCTGTCAAAAATGGAGAGAGGATAAAGTGGTGATCCTCAAATTGCTTTCGTCTCGTTGGCTACTCTGAAATAAGCAAGCAATTATGGAAGAGTGGTCTAAGGGATCAAGGCACTCTTTGCAGTGTTATTTCTGGAATGTGGAGTTATTTCCTCCTCACCCACTACTGTTACTAGTAGCATGTCACGTGGTATGCAAATCTAGGGGTTGATTGGCACACTGGGTGGCATGCAAATTGCATCCACTCTTGGATCAGTTTATCACAGACCACCTTGGGAGCAAATTAAGCGCAGCACAACTTGTCAAAGACTAGAAGAGCTTCAGGTCCCATGCAAGGGCCTGTGCCCTCTGGATATTGTTATATACAACTTCCACCAACCTTGACCATTGCCTTTTTTGCCTGGGTCTGATGTCCAGTTGGAGTCCAACAGCTGATGATGTGGTGTTGGGGCAGGGCTGACCCAACAGCCTGACAGCCAAGTCACTAGGGAAAAGAGGGGGCGGGTAGGCGGGCATGGTGCAAATGCACCAGCAGAGCCCATCAGACGCTCTTACTGGTCTGTCTGTTTGCACTGCACTAATCTCCCCCTGCCCCACCACTCCATCCACTATTGGCAACATCTGCACAATTAGCAACTGCAGGAACAGCTTTTAAGCAGCAAACTAAAGGCACAGGAAGCCAAGCGAGATGGGGATCTATGCCTGTGGGGCAGGGCGGCTTGAACCCTTTTGCCCCCCACATTGTGGGCCTGCTCTGGATTAGTGCCCCATATGCTTGCAATCTGCATCGTGAAGAACCTCCCACTCATTTCCATCACCAAGTCTCGGGGTGGAATGAGGTGTATCTTTCTGCACCAATTTGTCCAAGACTGACCCAGAAATGAACAGTCTTAAAGGGGATTATTAAATGATGATGAAACAAGCCCCCCCCCCCAGTCCACCCCAAACCAACTTACAGCATTTACTGAAGGAACCATACTTTTCATTAAACTCTTTCCGTAGGCTATGAAGTTTTAAAACCCTACCTATACTTGTTCAAAGCTGCATATTTTTTCTCAACTAAAGCTGACTGTGTCAACATTGCTGACTATTATAAACTAAATGCGCCTAAAATAGCAGACAAGTGTGTGGCATTTTATGGCTGAAATTGATTACATCTTGGAAGAGCGGTGCAGAGAATGGGAGACCTGGAGTTCACTGCAGTCTTCAACAAGCATTTAATTCAATATATTTATAGTGTATAGCTCTGGACAGAGCTTTAGCTGGGGAACAATAAACACCCCAGGGATGCAAAGGCAGCAGGATCCTGGCAGAGAATTTTGCATGCTTTAATTTAAGTGTTAGATCCCTAAGACTTAATGCCTATCACTCTGTGAGCACCAGAAGTATCACATGTCCCAGTTCAAGAGGATTTTAAGAGCACACGAACTAATCCAAAACTTTGAGAAAGGGGGCTGGGAATATTACATGGCGTCTATAAACTATATTAGTGATGGGAAAGAGGCTTAACTCAGCAGAAGGTCCCAGGTTCAATCCCTGGTTTCTCCAGGTAGGGCTGGGAATTTCCCCTCTCTGAAACCTGGGAGAGCTGCTGCCAGACAATACAGACAGCAAGATGGGCCAGTGGTCTGAAGGCACATGCAGACTGGGGTACGTCATACGTTTATGTAATTTGCTAAAGGAAAGCAAACTGCATCTCACTTTTTTCTCCTTTCTCCTTTTATTTCTTTACACTTAAAACAGTGTACAGAAAATGGTGTCAGGATTCAACCAGATAAAAAGCTTTGCCCTCTTTTACCTGCTGCTTATGAGCTGGCTACACTCACCTGTAGCCCAGGAGAGGCCACTCTGCATATGGTCAGAGGCACTCTCCTTCACCTCCTTGTACTTTTCAATCTGAGCTCTTAGGATCTAGAAGAGCCCTTACAAATTCTGACTCAAGTCCTCAATCTTAAATCACTGTTCAGTATGACAACTATTTAGATATAAACATTGAGAAACGAAACATTTTCACTGATATTAAAGCTCCCCTTTTTGCCATAGGTGAAAACATTTTGTTTCTGAATTGTACCAAGAATGATATTTACTAGGTACTTGTTATTTGGAAGAATGGACTGCATTCTTTCAGCACACCTGATCTCCATGGAAGATTCAACTTACACATAAAACAAACAGGAGCAGGGAATCTCAGAGTGGTGCTCAGAAACTGACATTTAATATGCATTTAGAAAACAATCTTCTTCAGAGCCCAACAATTCTCCATTTACCCAATATTTTGGACTACAACTTCAGCCTGCAGTCTGGAGGGCACCAAGTTCAAGCCCGGAATACCTTTTTTCATTACTGCACTGATAGCCCATTTCATCACACAATTTGCAGGCATGATTTTCCTCTTGTCCTGTAAGACAAGGAATGTCCGTGCTCAGATCTGCAAATCTGCATTTCTTTAGACCATATAGAAATGCTATTGTTTCTGTACTGAGTTACTATAGCCAAGCAGCTAGTCCATGGCATCCATTGCCTTCCAAGCAGGGCACCACAGGCACCACTCAGTTAAGCTGTCTAACCCTAAATCCAGCCCTGTGTAAAACAGAAACGCACCAAAACTTCTCAGGGATTTCCTTTCATTCCACTGGTGCGGCTTAATATTAAGTGTGGGGTGCACAGTGGGGAACCACTGTTCAAATCTCCACTCAGGCAAGAAGCTCCCTGGGTGACACACATCGTCTACCTCACAGGGTTGTTGTGAGGATGAAATGGAGGGAGGGGTGGAGGGAGGGAGTGAAGGGCAGCCCTGATTCCTGGAAGGGTGTGGGAGGTAAACTTAAAATCATCTAAGATTTCTATGTGCTTCTCCCACAAACTGAAGGAGAGGGAGCAGGTACCGGTAGATAAGATGCAGAAGTACATTTCGTGCCCCCCACCCCGAGAGAGAGAGAGAGAGAGAGAGAGATGCAAAAGAACGGCACTTTGCACATGCTCAAACCAAGCCTCGTTACTCATCAGCTGGATAGCGGAAACCTGCTCCAGGGCTAAGACCTTCTCAGGTGCAAAGCCACCGCTTTAATTCTACCCTCCTTCCTCCAAAAGTGGGGAGGGGGGAGTGAAATGGGGCAGCAATTAATTTCCCTCCCGAAACACACACAAATAAAACTCTGAGTGAGACACTTTGCAGAGCGTGAGAAGAGAGTATCTGGCCTCCAGATTTGGAGCGGAGTTGTTATTCCTATCCCCTACTCCGCACCCTTCCAGCCCAGCCCGGGCAGCGCCGCGCCGAGATCTGCCGGGCTACCACCGTCCTGGCTGCCAGCACGTGCAGTCGGCGACCGCACCCTCCGTCCATCTCCATAGAGGGAGGGGGCTGAGAGATGGCGAGAAGGGAAAGGCAGGCGGAAACGACACCCCCCCCCCGCACAAACACAAAAATCGGCTGGGGAAAGACGGCCGAAACTTTTGAGGCGCCCCAGTCTAGAATCGCACGGCTACGTGACAGCCAGGCAGGCTTGGAAAAGGAGGGCGGAGGTGGGGGGGGGAGGTCTCTTCTCTTCCCCCGAGGCAGATTTCCAGCACAAGACACCGCAATAGTCCAGAGGAGGTGATGGACGGGAGAGAGAGAAAGAGAAAAGCAGCCGCTCGGCCGGCCGGCGACTTACCCTGGGGCTCATCCGCCCCCATGGTGGCCTCGGTGCGCTCTGCACTCGGGACGGAGCCCCGCAAGGAGGGAGCGGTGCGGAGGGAGCAGGCCGGGTGGGGAGAGAGAGAGAGAGAGAGAGAGAGAGAGAGAGAGAGAGAGAGAGAGATGCCTCGCCCCCCTTCCCTTCCCTTCCCTTCCTCTCCTCTCCAGCGCTCGGCTGGCTTTGAAGGGAGCGAGCAGCTCTCCCTGCAAGTTCTGCAAGCCGCCTCCGCCTCCGCCTCCTCCTTCCTGAACACCTTGTGGGCTTCCTTAAGTTCGCTTCGGCTTGAAAAAGGAAAGCAGCCTCTTTGGCAAACCCACAGAACCGGGCGGTAGCATTCTCTCAGCGCACTGTTTGTCAACACACACAGAGAGAGCCACAAAGACATCACCGTGGCTTTTAAACAAAAAACAAAACACACCATGAAATCTTTGGAAAGTTGCATCCTTGTTGTTTAGCAGGGATAAGACACATAAACTTTCGGTGACAGCTTGGTCAGGTTTTTGGTGGTCCAGCTAGAGGTGAGGAACATATTTCAATTCGAGAGCAGCACTGTCTTCTTCTGGGTAACTTTCCTGCCGGCCACAAGCTGGCGGTCAGCGGGGCCAGAGGCACACTTGTACATTTACACATGTAAATTTTACCTCTGTACAGCAGTCTAGTTTCTAGACATGCTCACACACCCCTCTCATCCCTCCATACCCACGAGCATCCTCAGAAAGGACACACAATCTTCTTATGACTACACTTAGAGCTCACCTTTCCTCCAAGGAGCTGCTCTAGGTGGCATGCATAGTTCTCTTCCTCCCCATTTTATCCTCACAACAATCCTGTGGGGTAAGGCTAGGCTGAAAGTCTGTGACAGCTCCAAGGTCCCCAACATGGCTGGGATTTGAACCCTGGTCTGCCAGGTCCTGACCTAGTCCAACACTCTAACCTGTACACCACACTGGCTCTAAACGTAAAGCAAAATTAAGGCAAATTTGGAAGGACCTGTTGAGATGGAACAACTGTAATCCCAAGCCTATGCAGGTTAGCGTTGCACCAGTAGGGGGAAAGTTCTATAGAACACAGTGGGAATTACTTCTGAGCAAGACGCCAAAGGGAGGACCATGACTCAGTGGTGCAGGCTACAGTGCATTATGTTCAATCCATTACATCTCTGGGGAGGACTGGGAGAGAGACCCCCATCTGAAACCCTGGAGAGCCACTGCTAGGGTACTAAACTGGAAGGACCAACAATCTCACTCAATCTCAGGCAGCTTCCAATGCCACCAAGCAAAGGAGTGTGCAGCAAAAGAACTTTTGATAATATCAGTAAACTTCCTCAGGGACTTCTCCCACTTCTCTAGAACAGAGATTCTCAGGCCATGTGCCGTAAGAGCCTCCCTCCCACACCTCTTTCAGGACACAGCTTGAGAATCCTTGTTCCAAAAAGCATGCCACGAAAAATTAAGGCAACCCACCCTGGTGCTTGAAATATTCACGCTGCACAGCGCTTGTGCTTCTTTTGCCTCTATATGGGCCACAATATCATCCCAAAAGAGGCAGGAAGAGGCAGGACTCTGGATGATGAGTCACAAAAACAAACTTGAAAGTCTCACTATCACCTCATTTACTTGCCACAGCAAGGGGAGCCTGTTGATTACCAGGTACTTCAGCAGATGAAGTCACTCTTGCTTAGGGAGGGAAATCCTGGGGCTGTTCCTCCCCACCCCTTGGTTTTAATGCTATATGAAGATACCATGACCATGTAACCATTGACATGGTAAACCTGTGCCCAGGTTGTACCACTTCAGATGCTTAAAGCATCTGGATGGCCACTGTTGAAAAGAGAAATGGACCGCTCCATCCCTTCCTACTGTGGTCGCATGTTTCCCCATATCTTTTAATATCCTGCTTATTATGGATTCATTTCCTATGAATGGAGTCTCTACCTTCCACCTTGCACTTGTCTTATCTATGCAGAGCAAGAACCATGTTCTTCAGGGTCCCTGTCAGCTCAGGCATACTGACTTTGCTTCATTCAAAATGCATAGAAGAGTTATTTGTTCAAGAAGAAAGCATAATACTTGTACCAGGAGAGGAATACAGGCATCCACAGGAATTATTGTCACTGTGGGGCGGGAGGCAAAGAAAAACACTGAAAGGAGGGAGCAAGCTTTTTTTCCCCCCTCAAAGAATAACACCTGTACATTTTGTTGCATATCTCAGGTTCTAAAAATGCAATTAACTTACTCATTCTGAAAAATGAAGGCTGGGAATCTGGGGGTTAGGGTTCATCTGGAAGGTCAAACATGTTGGGCGTTAATATAAAGCATTACATTTTTTAGACTGATTCGTTTTTTTGTCATTTAACAAGAGTGTGACACAGAAAATTATTAGGTGAAACTTTCCCCACCATGCCAGGTGATGTTTGGGCCTCCTAACAACTCTCAGCATCCTTTAAAAGCAACAGTTTCCTGAATTCTTTGAGGGGAAGCGATGACTGTTTCAGTAGTATAAGAGGGTTTTAAATGTCATGTGTGAATGTGACAATAACAAAGAAGGTTAGCAAACCTTCCCGGCAAGCAGAAGAACGGGAGAAGGGGCAAAGCTGTCTGTGGAAAAATGGGAAGGACGGCCATTATTTACTCTTACAAGGGGAGCTAAAATCTAAGATTATTCTCTAATAAAGGAATGCTCTGGAGAATGGCAGCAGTGGCCTATTGCGGGAAAAACACACCACTTTGCTTATGCATGGGAGCTTCAGTCTGTGCTTTTTATGGTGTGAGATGATGAGAGATTAAACTATATCTCCCCTTCACATTGTGTCCCCTTATCACATATTACTTTTGATGAGTCATGTTGTGGTAAGTGAAGTGGTGTGTCTGTTGAAAACCAAGATGGGTGATACTGTTGTCTTCAGTGGGCTCAAGGTCTGGCTGCAAGTGATTATTCCCCCAAAGCACAGGCACCTAGATTGGCAGATGTTGCCCCATCCTCAGCTTTGCTTGACCAGGGTCGGTGATTTTCCTCTGCCTTTAGAAGACAGAACCCACTCCCTATTTCTTCCCGTCCTTTACATCTCATGTGTGTTTTAGATTATGATACCGTAGGTCACATGCATTCCATACATTTGCAGCAACATTATACTGCTTTAACAGCCATGCTTTCCCCCAAAGAAATCTGGGTACCACAGTTTGCTGAGGGTGCAACCCTACACGTGTCTACTTGTAAGTAAGTCTCACTGAGCTCAATGAGGCTTACTCCCAAGGAAGTAGGTGTGGGATTGCAGCCTCAATGACACGAGCAGACTTTAGCAGCTGCCAGCTGGTTTCACTTTGCAGAAGTTAATATGTGTGTTAATTTTTCATTCAAAACTCTCTCTCTTTTTTACACAGTTTTCTCTAAAGCCCTTGAGGCCTGGTTTGCATTTCAGAGCATATCTCGAAACTGCCAAATACCTGAAGGCGACCATAACTAACTCATCACATATGCAGATTAAATGTGCAGCTCTGTTTCTCCTCTTATCCTACACAGAAGATCTTAAAGCTGCAATATATTACATGTTCAACAGGCGCTATTCAAAAACAAAGTCACAATTAGCCTTCCCAGGGAAAAATGCCCCAGGGTGGCTAGCCACCTGTTTAGAAAAAATATGCACCCCTGTATTTTATCTAAAGCAGAGGAGCACCCAGTGCTTTACCACAACAATCTGGAAAGAGTTGCCTCTTTTTTTTTTTTTTACTAGCTCTTTGCTTCCTTTTTCACAGCATTTTTGACCTTGGTCATGTGGTGATTAAATTTCTTAACAGTTTTAACAGCTTCCTAAACATTCTTTCGCATGAAGAACAGGAGGGCTTGTGGGAGGCAAGGAAGGAAGCCAAGCAAGCAATCCTTTTTGCCAATGTGCTCCTTGACATATCACACAGGCTTATTCACTGTACCTCACACATGATGCTAGCAGGTGCAGTCCTCAGGTCATCTACTCCAGAGCAGCCTATGAATCTCTTTCGTAATCCTAGAAGGAATACTGGTTTGGCCTAGGACAAAGGCTGTAATTCTATGCATAAAACAGTGAGATAAACATAGGAAGTGTTTGGATGCAGCACTAAACCACAATTGTGCAATGTGAGCAAGTCTAGCCTTCTTCTGGTCACACATGGCCAAGAAGAGGAGTTGGGAAGCTTTTGTTAAAACACACACACACAATTTGTATTGTTTTTTAAACAAATGTAAGAGCCATGAAACACTTGTCCAGCAGTACATCTAATGGTGTTTGTTCTATCCAAGGCCGTTAGACATAAACTCACACTTTTGCTTCAACTTTTAGCTAACAACATCCTTTCCTTCACCTCACGGCTCCCCACACCCGATCGAACATTGTATAGGAGGGTCTCCTGAGCCTCCAGATTTTTTTGGGGGGGGAGGGGATATGCGGCTGTAGCATGGAAGACAGGGCAGGAAACTCCTTCTAAAATAGGTACAGTATCCTACTTTCCACGCAAATTAGAAGATAATCTGTAGCTATAGAAGGGCAGCAAACACATAGACAAACACATCCCTTAACTGATAGGGCATCAGACTTCAATTCAAATCCCATAGAGAGATAAAGCAGAACTGGTGCTGTTGTTACTTCTCTTCACCTCTGTGCTAATCCAAAGAAAGCATGACATCTGAGATAATACAGAGGCAAAGAGCATACTTATTTACTCTATACATTTGGCTGCCAGATAAATGGATGATCTATCTCTCTGCCCTTTATGAATCTTATCAAATGGTCATTAATTTGTTCTTGCTTCATCTCAGCTGCTCCCTAAGCTTCTTTGGGGAGTCTTTCTTGAGACTACCTAAACAAGGGGATGGGTAATTAAGATAAGCTTTGCAAATGCTGACCTGCTAGATCAAAGAGGGGTTCAGGGAAAGTACTCAGGCCCACCATACATCAGTAAAGATGGAACAGATAACTTGAAGAAGAGGTCAATTGCAAGTCAATTACATATGCTTAGGATTGTTTTCTGAATTAAACAAAATATATGAGTTGTCCTCTTTTTGCAGTCAGGAAGTAGAGAATTCCTAAGAAGGGATGAGCCAAAAAAGATCCTTGCTAATAAGTCAACAAAAGCTACAAGGCTACAAAATTGTTCCTGACCTGCCTGCCCATAATAAATTCGTACCTCTGTTAGGGAGCAATCCTAAATACAGGCAACTCCCCATTTACACGGGGGTTACATTCAGAGGTATCACACATTTAAGTGAAGTCATGTATCTTGGGAGCACCACTGAAAAAGCCTGCAAGCACGCAATCGCTCCCTCCAAACCTTGTTGCTCAAACTCGAACTCTCCACAGGCCTCAAAGGTCAGTGCAAGGGCTCCTGGGATTTCACTTGCAAAGGCTCGTGGAATTGCTAGATGCTGTTTGTGTGCAATTTTTCCAATTTTCACACTCTTTTACAGGCATTTTCACCCCTTTTTGTTTGCGGTGATGCACTGTTGCCCATGTCTTGCCCATGTACATAAATGGGTAGTTGCCTGTATGGGAAGCCAGCATAAGTTACGCTTCCTTAAGTTTAGCCAGCATAAAGTAACCCAGATCCAAACCCCATTCAGGAGTGAGGCTACTGCCAGCTGAGCCAGCCTAAGCTTTGCAAAGGGGAAATAACCCTTTGAAATAGAGTTGAATTACACCACCTGCCAACCTAGCAGTTCGAAAGCATGTCAAAGTGCAAGTAGATAAATAGGTACCGCTCCGGCGGGAAGGTAAACGGCATTTCCGTGCGCTGCTCTGGTTCACCAGAAGCGGCTTATTCATGCTGGCCACATGACCTGGAAGCTGTATGCCAGGTCCCTTGGCCAGTAAAGCGAGATGAGCGCCACAACCACAGAGTCATCCGCGACTGGACCTAACGATCAGGGGTCCCTTTACCTTTACCGTTTCACGGGCACAAGTTCTGCCAGGTTGCCAGGTCACATGAATAAGCTGAAGAAAGTTAAGATCCAGCATTTGCCCATCCCCACCTTCAACCACCCATTTTCCAGGCTTACACTAGGGTAAGTTCCAGTGTAGCAGGAACCCCCCACCCCAATCATTCTGTTTGTACAAACTTCACACACACTCACACTCACACACTACATACGCCACATGTGAGGGTTTGATTAGCTGCTTGTGCGTGAAAACGTGCTCCCTCAGAGTTTGTGCGCCCCCACAAACCTCCGTGTGTGACGGAGCTCCTCAGACATGTCTGCTCTAGTCACTAGTAGAGTCCGACAGTGGCTGTCTGCGGAAGCGTTTCCAGCAAAGAAGTTCCTTAACGGAAACGCGTCTCCTGGACTCACGGCGTGACAGTTTCCTGCGAGGTATGGGTCTCCCTATGGGAGACTCCGATACCTCACCACTGTTCTCGCTGGAAGCCTCCCTGAGCCCTCCCTCCTGCTCGCATTCCCTCAGAGACCCACTCCTCCCCCTGCTGGTCCCTGCTTCAGCAGTTGAGTCTCTTTCATCCTGCCTGAGTCCCTCCACCACCTGATGCTCTGATGGCAGTTCCCTGACATCCACCTCCCCTCCAGGGCCCCCCTCACCCCCTCCCAATTCCTCCCCCCTGGGAGGTGAAGGGCTAAAACCCCGAAACGAATCTTCCTCATCTTCTGACGTCTCGAACAATTCTCTCCATCGATCGTCGTCCTGGCCAGCTGAATCCTCCTCCTCTTCAGAATCTGGGAACCCCTCCAACTCCTCTTCCTCGTCGGTGGTGGCAAAGTATTCCCTTCGGAACCTCGCTACAGGCTGAGGTTTACGTGGGAACCTCTGATGAAAAGTCTCTATTAAAACCTCGTCATTGACATCCTCTGCCCTAACCCAGGTGTTTTCCGACTCCGGTTCCCCTTCCCACATTACCAAATACTCTACTTGATCTCCCTTCCACCTGGAATCGAGGATCTCCGCTACATGGTAGCTGTGTTCCTTCTCCTCCATTGCTGGTCCCCTAGTGACCCTCCCCTCACTGTCTCCTCTATACGGTGACAGCAACGACCTGTGAAAAACTGGGTGCAGCTTCATGTGGTTCGGTAACCGGAGCCTGAAAGCCACTGGATTGACCTGCTGTATGACTTCAAACGGACCCAGCCTTTTGGGTCTTAATTTCTTACAACCTCCTTTGAATGGCAACCCTTGGGTTGACAGCCACACCTGGTCCCCCACCCTGATGCTTTCACCTTCCCTTCTGTTTTTGTCTGCTTGCCTCTTATATTCCTCCTTAGCCCTGTTTAAGTTGAGTTGGAGCTGGCGATGGATCGCTTCCATTTCTTCCACGAACTGTTCCGCAGCTGGAACGCTCCAGTTCTCCCCCTCCCCCCCTGGGAAGGCTCTGGGATGGCACCCGTGATTAGCCAAAAAGGGGCTCATCCCCGTGGACACGTTCTCTGCATTGTTGTAGGCAAATTCTGCCAACGCCAGCTTCTCCACCCAATCATTCTCTCTGTCATTAACATAACACCTCAAATATTGTTGGAGAACCCCATTTGCTCTTTCCGCCTGCCCGTTGGTTTCAGGATGACGGGCCGTCGAGAAATTAACCTCTACATGCAGTAAGCTCATGAGCTTCCTCCAGAACCTGGAAGTAAATTGTTTCCCTCGGTCTGAAACCACCCTCAAGGGGGCGCCATGCAACCTAAACACATTCTCTACAAACAATTTGGCGGTTTCTTCTGCTGTAACCGCATGTGAGCAGGCTATGAAGTGGGCCATTTTAGTTAACAGGTCTACTACAACCATGATGGCTGTTTTCCCTCTAGACCTTGGCAGATCAGTCATGAAATCTATTGCCACTGCTTCCCACGGTCTCTCAGGTGTGGGCAGTGGTTCTAATAAACCAGCCGGCGCCTGCCTCTCCCCCTTGGCTCTTTGGCATTGTTCACACCCTCTCACATACTCCCGCACATCTTCCCTGACCTTGGGCCACCAAAATTCCCTGGTAACCAGCCACATGGTTTTGTGTTGCCCAAAGTGCCCTGCTGTGGGGCTATCGTGCAGCTGCTTGAGTACTTTCTCCCTCAATTCCCCTTCAGGTATATATAACGCTCCCTTATAATACAATGCCCCATTTCTCTCCTCAAAACCACCGGGTTTGTCTTCCTCCCCTCTGAGATCCCTGAGTTTCCCCTGGGCGTATGCATCCTGCACCGTACCCTCTACCAATTCCCTTTGCCCCACCAAAGTCGCCCCACACACCCAGCGGTCCTCTGGAATGATATGGGTTTCTTCGGGTGCTCCCTCCCCCTCCAAATATTCAGGTTTGCGTGAGAGAGCGTCCGCCCTAACATTCTCTGGGCCTGGCACATAACAAATCTCAAAGTTAAATTTGGAGAACTCTTGGGCCCATCTCAACTGCCTTTGGTTGAGCACTCGCGCCGTTCTCCAGTACTCTAGATTTTTATGGTCCGTGCACACTTGCACTTTATGTTGTGCACCAACTAGCAGATGCCTCCATCTCCGGAACGCCTCATGAATAGCAAGCAGTTCTCGGTCGTACACCGTGTAGTTCCTCTCGGATTTGTTCAGCTTCCGCGAGAAGAAGGCACACGGACGCCACTCCGACTCCTCCTTCCCCGGCTGCAGAAGAAGCACCGCCCCTATGGCTCTGTCAGATGCGTCTGTTTCAACCCTTAGCTTCTTTCGTAAATCCACATGCAGAAGTTGTTCTTCAGAGGCGAAAGCCCTTTTCAGTTCCTCAAACGCTCGCTCCGCCTCCGCCGTCCATACAAACTTCTTCTTACTGCTGAGACAGTCAGTGATGGGCGCCGTCAGATGGGCGAAGTTGCGGATGAACTTACGATAAAAGTTTCCAAACCCTAGGAACCTCTGCACATCCTTCTTGGTTTTGGGTGTTTTCCATTCCAGCACTGCCTGTACCTTGCCGGGATCCATGGCCAATCCCTTGTCTGACAGGCGGTACCCCAGGAATTCCACCTCCTTGGTATGGAACCGACACTTCTCCAGTTTGACCCACAGCCTGTTGGCTTGCAGTCTGCTCAACACTTCTCTGACGTCTCTCACATGTTGCTCCTCATTCTCAGAATACACCAACACATCATCTAGAAAGGCAACGCAATTCTTGTAGAGCAAAGGGCCCAGCACGTGGTTCATAAAAGATTGAAAACACGCGGAGCCTGCTTGTAATCCAAATGGCATAACGAGGTATTCAAACGCCCCCAAAGGGGTAAACATGGTGGTTTTCCATTCATCCCCTTTCCTTATGCGTATCAGGTTGTACGCCCCCCTTAGATCCAGCTTTGTGAAAATCTTTCCCTTCCTCACCATGGTCAAAATATCATCAATTCTGGGCATAGGGAACGCCACCGGTTCAGTCACTGCATTCAGCCGCCTAAAATCACATACAAGTCTCGGCTTGTCCGCATTTTTTTTGTCCACAAAGAACACTGGGCTCCCCCCTGCTGCTTTGGACTCTCTGATAAAGCCTCTCTTCAGGTTCTTGTCAATGAACCCTCGCAACTCCTGCATTTCCCTGTCTGACATGGCATACAACTTGCCCACGGGAAGCTGTGCTCCAGGGAGTAAATTGATCTGACAATCAAAGGGTCTATGAGGTGGTAGTTGGTCAGCTTCCTTCTCGCTGAACACGTCGCTGAGATCTGCATACTGTGGTGGTACCTTCACCTTCCCCATTACTTCAGTCCCTGCTAGGGTGGCTTGGGCCCCTACTGAACCCTTCTCCCCTTTGCAGTGTTCTAGGCAATGTGCTGAACCAAAGGACACCACTCTTTGATGCCAGCCAACCAGCGGATCATGTAGAGCTAGCCAGCTCATTCCCAAAATAATGGGAGCGCCTCCCAGGGTGGCCACATTAAACGCTATCAGTTCTGTGTGCCTTGCCACCCTCATTATCATTGGGACAGTCTGCAAGCGGACTCCTCCTCCCAACAACTCCCTGCCATCAATCGTGGTCACCTGCAGGGGGTTGCTTAAAGGGATGGTCTGTATCTGGTGTTCAGCAGCAAACTCCTTGCTCATAAAATTGCAGGAGCTGCCTGAGTCCAATAGCGCCTTTATTTTTAGGGGATGCCCATTCTGCAGCTCTAGCGACACTTCAATCACTAGAGCAGGTCGAGGAGCTTCTGGCACGGGCACCTTCACTGCTCTTTGGCCTGGCTGCAGTGCCCCAATTGTGGCAACCAGGCGTTGGCTTTTACCTGCTCCGCTCCCCCTTCTTCTCCCCCCTCAACAGCTCCCACCATCCCTTGCCATTCCTTCCTCTGGGGGCAGACTCTGGCAAAGTGGCCTGGCTGTTGGCAGAGATAGCATTTCCGGGGGCCCTTTCCCTCCTTCTTAGCTCCCTCGCTGGTTTTTGAAAATGCGCGCGCGCGCGCTGTTCCGATTTCCATCGGCTCTGCCGGCGGGAAAGCTGGCTCAGGAATGTCTGGAATGCGGAACTCCTTCCAACGTTCCCCTCTCCCTTCCCGCCTCTCCAAGGCTCTTGCCTCCTGCCGCGCTCCTATGGTCAGCGCAGATTTGGTCAGCTGATCCATAGACTCCGCCCTGGGGCTCCGTGCCAGCTCGTCTTTCACCCCCGAAGAAAGACCTTCTTCAAATAGCATTTGAACGGGTGCCGCCGATAAATTCCAACTCAGTCTGTGAATCAGCATGGTAAACTCAGTCCAATATTCACGGACAGATCGACTCCCCTGCTTACAAGCCATTAGCTGTCTGCGCACCACCCCTTCCTCAATATCGCTGGAAAACATGATATCCATTGCACGAAAGAACTTCATTGTGTCCTTTAGTATGTCATTGTGCGTTGCCATTAGGGGTCGAACCCAGTCTCTAGCCCCTTTCTCAAGATGCCCAATTACAAAAGCAACTCGCGATTCCTCATCAGGGAACTCATCGAACTGCACATTAAGGGCATATTGCATCTCTGTCCTAAAAGCATGGTAGTCCTTGGGGTCCCCCCCAAATTTCTGCACCAATCCTGGTACCTTTCTGGGGAATTGAGTGGCTCTCCCCTTCTTGTCTGCATCCTGAGCCCTTCTCTCCTCCAGCCTCGCCGTCTGCAGGGCCAGTTGAACCTCCAACGCTCGGTATCTATCTTCCAAGCTTGGACCAGCTCCAGCCCCTGCTCCTCCGGTTCCGGTTGGTTCGCTCATGATGCCTTCTCTTGCACAGGCAGCGTACAAAGACTGTCGGACTGCTGTGAGGGTTTGATTAGCTGCTTGTGCGTGAAAACGTGCTCCCTCAGAGTTTGTGCGCCCCCACAAACCTCCGTGTGTGACGGAGCTCCTCAGACATGTCTGCTCTAGTCACTAGTAGAGTCCGACAGTGGCTGTCTGCGGAAGCGTTTCCAGCAAAGAAGTTCCTTAACGGAAACGCGTCTCCTGGACTCACGGCGTGACAGTTTCCTGCGAGGTATGGGTCTCCCTATGGGAGACTCCGATACCTCACCACTGTTCTCGCTGGAAGCCTCCCTGAGCCCTCCCTCCTGCTCGCATTCCCTCAGAGACCCACTCCTCCCCCTGCTGGTCCCTGCTTCAGCAGTTGAGTCTCTTTCATCCTGCCTGAGTCCCTCCACCACCTGATGCTCTGATGGCAGTTCCCTGACACCACATTTCTGTTATAAATTCATAGAAAATCAACCATACATCGGATTTGCACTGTTCCATTTTTTACTCCATGTGACAAGGACTATCAAAGGGGGGTGCTTGGTTTCTGGTCAGCCATAATCCCTTCACCATCCCAGCACATCCACAGGAGCCCTGCCCAGTTGCTATGTCAACCCTGATAATCCCAGACAGAAGACAATCAAAATCACAAAGAACAGTGGATTCACCACAGGCTGAAACAAAGGACAATGATCAGATCTTCCCTCTGGGGGCAGGAAACTGCAAACTCTCCTTTGTCTCCTGGAAAGTACTCATGGGGAGGGGGAAAGGAGGAACCAGCCAGGTGACAGGACACTCAGGTTACCACCACAACTCCTCCCTCAACCCCTCCTTTCTGTAATGTATGCATGATGTCAACCCTTTCTGTAACGTATGCATGATGTTTCTGGGGGTGGGCTTGACCTAGAGGAGGGGAATTTCAAAAGTTTTTATAAGGTCTTGCAGCCCATTGTTCTGGGTCTTTCCTCTCTCCTGCAAGTGAAGGGAATACCCTGTTGCAACAGTTCAATAAAGGCCAAGCCTACAGGCTGCTGTTTTGCTCCAAGTTATCCTGGTTGGTGTCTTTGTTTTGTCCAAGAGAGCCCTCGGATTTTTCCGTTAACAGTAGCAGCTGGAAGACCACAGGTTCCCCCACCCTGCCCTAGATCAATAAATTCTAGCATGGTTGAAGTACAGGCAAAGGACTGTGTGTGATTACTATAGACAACTCAACTGCTTTTGCGCTTGATGCTCAGTTAGTAGTTTGAGCTTGGATAATGTTATGTGGCATTCAAGAGGGCTGCCAGTTTTACTGAACTCTGCCTAAGTCAGAGACTTTCTCAGTACATTGACTAGGGGAGAAACAAATAATTTCCCTTTATGTGAGCCTCACAAAGGAATGAATGGTTGAGAAATTCATGCAGGGAATTCGTTTGTTCTACTGGCCATGCCTCTCAGCTAGAACTTGACTATCTGTTTGGGTGATCTGACAGAAATCTTTCAAATGAGTTCAAACTGTAGCAGGAACCCCCCCACCCCAATCATTCTGTTTGCACAAACTTCACACACACTCACACTCACACACTACATACGCCACATTTCTGTTATAAATTCATAGAAAATCAACCATACATCGGATTTGCACTGTTCCATTTTTTACTCCATGTGACAAGAACTATCAAAGGGGGGTGCTTGGTTTCTGGTCAGCCATAATCTCTTCAGCATCCCAGCACATCCACAGGAGCCCTGCCCAGTTGCTATGTCAACCCTGATAATCCCAGACAGAAGACAATCAAAATCACAAAGAACAGTGGATTCACCACAGGCTGAAACAAAGGACAATGATCAGATCTTCCCTCTGGGGGCAGGAAACTGCAAACTCCCCATTGTCACCTGGAAAGTACTCATGGGGAGGGGGAAAGGAGGAACCAGCCAGGTGACAGGACACTCAGGTTACCACCACAACTCCTCCCTCAACCCCTCCTTTCTGTAATGTATGCATGATGTCAACCCTTTCTGTAACGTATGCATGATGTCAACCCCTCCTTTCTGTAATGTATGCATGATGTTTCTGGGGGTGGGCTTGACCTAGAGGAGGGGAATTTCAAAAGTTTTTATAAGGTCTTGCAGCCCATTGTTCTGGGTCTTTCCTCTCTCCTGCAAGTGAGGGGAACACCCTGATGCATCAGTTCAATAAAGGCCAAGCCTACAGGCTGCTGTTTTGCTCCAAGTTATCCTGGTTGGTGTCTTTGTTTTGTCCAAGAGAGCCCTCGGATTTTTCCGTTAACAGTATGCTGCCATATGAGAACTGCCAGGTTTCTCTGACCATATGATAAAGCAGTTAGAGGTCCACAAAACAGTGACTCTTGCACTTTTCAAAGTTTTGCCTCTGGTGAGACCCTCTGTGAACAATGTGCTTTATTCATTAGGTCATGCAGTCTGGGGATCTTTCAGTGCAGCCTCCATAAATGCACTCCAGACTCGAGAAAAAGCCTGGGTCATTACGCAGCTCAGGGCTCATTCACACATGCAGTTCTTTCATTAGATCTGCCATCACTAGATTACTCAACACTCAAGCCTGGGTCCTACGTGAATACTCTACATTTGTGGCGAATGTGTGAGCTGACTGTCAGAAGATGTGAGGAGATTAAAAAGCAACTAACAGAACCTTTGTTAGAACCTCAATACCAATTCATATAGATGTGCAGAGGAGGTGGCCAAGATGATAAAGGGTCTGGAAACCAAACCTTATGAGGAACGGTTGAGGGAGTTGGGTATGTTTTGCCTGGAGAAGAGAAGACAAAGAGATTATATGATATGGAAAGAAGATAAAAGTCCCGACCAGAGAAGAATGGTAGATTAAGTTGATGGATTATGCTGAAATGGCAAAAATGACTGGAAGAATCAGAAATCAGGAAGACCAAAATTTTAATAAAGAATGGGGGAAATTTATAATTTATCTTAAAAACCATTGTAAACAGTTAAAATTGTTAGTAGGAATGGAATAACACTTGTAGTTTAGTGGTGGACTTTGGATATAATGAAGATGTAAAAGATTTGGATTATTATAAAAGATGCAGGAGGAAATGATTAATAATAGGACCCACAAAGGGGAGGAGAGAAGTCCAGGAGATTGTACGGAATCTTCTCTTTATGTTGTATGTTGGACATGTGATTATAAAACTGTAATCTGGAAAACAAATAAATAAACTTATTTCAAAAAAGAAAGCCCCCCCCCTCAAAGAGATCAATGATAGTCATCTTCAAATATATGAAGGGCTGTCACATGGAAGGAGGAGCAAGATTGTTTTCTGTTACTCCAGAGGACCCAAAGTGATGGATTCAAACTGCAAGAAAGTAGACTCTGACTAAACATCAGGAATAAGAGCAGGTTGACAGTGGAACAGTCTACCTCAGAAGGTGGTGGACTCTCCTTCATTGGAGAGACTGGATGGCCATTGGACAGGCATTCTTTAGTTGTGATTCCTGCATTGCAGGGGGGTTGGATTAAATGCCCCTTGGGGTCCCTTCAATGGTATGATTCTATGAAATGGTGGGTGGGCACATTTCAGAAACCGCATCATTTCCATTTAGAATCAACCTGTCCTTAGGACAGTGCAGTTGCAGCTTAATGAACAATGTGAGCATGAGCTTGGGAGGGAAGGAAATTATCCCCTATCTTGTGTAGTCATGCTCAGGCCTATCACCTTCTTTTGCAGCCAGCATATAAATGTGTGTCCTTGCTTTAAAATATGCACATGCATGCAAACAACAGGGAAACGGAATAATGAGTAGAATGACAAAGAGCAGTGTTGAAGATTAAAGAGCCTTGTGGTCCTCTGTACTTGTTATACAGTTTATTTCCTGCAGCCGGCTGCTGTACTACTGTGGTATTACCATCCCTGTTTCTAAGGGACCATCATTCCTCCTAAAATTACCAGGAGCTGTGGAGCCAGCAATCTCGCTCTGGAGAGCAAATGCATCTTAGTGTCCAAGTGAACAAAGTCCAAGTAGCAATTTTCTTGGAGATCTAAGGACATAAATCTGGCACCAGTTGGAAGCAAGAAAGTGAGGCACATTGTAAAAAGAATAATAATTACGGTACATTTTTAAAATTCTGTCTTTTGTTTGCAATAATTACAGCAGTGATCTGCTACTTTCCCCTGTTTTGTTGAGTTCAAAGCCTTTGAGTTTGGAACAGTTGCCTGGGTAGATAAATAATACAGAGCCTGCGTTCAACAAGGAGGGGCACCCTAACCAGCAGCTGGCTGGCAATGGCCTACTTTTGCAAATCTAGAGGGAGATGTGGAAACAGTGCACCCCAGGATATGTCTGGTTAAAATGGCTCTGCAGAAACCCATGAGCAGCCAAACAGATGAAAGAAGGAACTGAGTAATAAGGCTGCAGTCCTAACTCTGCTTGCCTGGGAGTAAGACACGTTGAATTCAGTAGGAGTTACTTCTGAGTAGACATGGATAGGATTGCACTGTAAGCCAGCAGCACTCAATGGAGAGAAGACAGTTGTGCATTTGGGCTAAACTGAAAGTTTTTAGCTGGGAATTTAAGTTGATTGCAAACAGCATCTTTTTGCAGTATATCTAGAACCAGGCACCATTGTTTTTGTTTTTATTATGCAGTATACCCTGCCTTTCTTCTCATTTCAAAGAGTATATTGCAAAGGATTATATTATTTGCTCTGCAGGTCAAATGTTCATTGCAGCACACTGGTTGAGAGGCAGAGCAAGAAAGTCCCAGTTAAAAATCTCACCTATGACTTATTTTCCATGCTCATTAGAAGGATTTGGCAAGCCTCAGTTGCCTATGGGGAGAATAGTGCTGACTTCTTTGGCACCTGAGTTGTGGAGTCCCCACTTTGACTTGGGGCACCTTGTACAGATCCTGCTTCACCTCAGACAAGCCCAATATTCCTTCTGAGGCTCCCTACTTCAGCTTGGCATTTGGGACCCTTCCAAAGCTGCTGCACACCCCTAGGCTTTAGGCATGTGTGTATGTCAAACGAGGATAACACTGTGCATCTGTTGAAGTGGGGACTACCCCACCAAAACTTATTACAGGGCTGTCCTACCATTAGGCAGAGGCAGGCGGCTACCTTACGTAGATGATGCTGGACAGTGGTGGCAACATTCACACACACACACACACACACACACACACACACACACACACTATTCTTTGTCCCCTGCTGAACCCCTCAGCCATTTGCAGTGCTCTGATGGTACCTGTCCATCCAGCTTATGTAGGAATAGTGAGTTCACCATTTCATGAATCAAAACATTTTGGGGCCAGCTCTAACAACTGTTTGTCTTTTTTTTACACCTTAGAGCCACAGGGCTACCCCTCTGAAAGTTGTAACCAGGGCTTGTTTTTCAAGTTCAATTTTGTCCCTTTTTTCCAGGCATATACTCCAAGCAGCAGGTCATCCTAGCTAATGTAGCTAATGTTAACCAACACCTTGCTTATTGGAGATGCAGTAGACTTCTGACTTACAGGGTAAACTATTTTGCAGTTCACCCGTATTACGTAATGAGGCATTATTCTAGCAAAATATACTTTGGGGCCCCTATGGTAGGTACGCAGGGAGTGAAACTCATTTTCAATCTATATTCAAGAGGTGATTGCTGAAAAGCCTAGCAGCTTTTCTTCAACTTTCTCTTAGATCTTTCTCAGCAGGAAACAATTACATGTAATACCAATTTCCTGCAGAATCTCACAAATCCTTCCCTGCAGGGATTTCACCTTCCAGTGGTCTCTAGAACGCACTACACAGCATCTAATTGGAATAGTACTAAGTCAGAGCTGCTAGGTAAGAGGAGGTTTTTTCCTATGTTATTACTATTACTCTGTTCCCTGAAGGCTGGATACTTTCAGATTATCTCAACTTTTCCAATAGGCTCATCTTTTTCAAGATCATCTCTGTAAATCAATGCAGCTTATGATGGAAGGTTTACTACAGCATGGTGAGAAGGATGAATATGATGCTGTGCTGCACAGATAGAGAATTTGGACACAGAATAGGACTTACTGCCTCCAACGGTTGGTTCACACAAGCCTGCACATCACTTAATGACTTGCATCTGAACATGTGAACTTAAAATGCATTTGTTTCCTTTGAAATGCATTTATTTCATCCATCTCCATTACTGGAACCAAACTGCAGGCTTCCCTGCCAACGGAAAGAGCAGCTTCAGGGAGACCCCCCCCCCCGTATTAAGAGACCTGTTACAGGTCTGACTTGTTCAAGATCTGTATTCCAACTAATGTAACTCCAAAACAAAGCCTCCCCTTTCTGATGTCATCATCTAGCTGGATATAACTATTTTTACTACAGTTTACATCAGGGGTCGGCAACCTAAGGCCCATGGGCCACAAGCGGCCCACGGGGATCGTTTAACCAGCCCATGAGCCGCCCCCAAACCAAGCCACCCGCTGAGCAACTCCCCACACACTGTGCTAAACCAGCACAGCACAGCGACTCGCTTCCGTGGCACCAGAAATCGTGCGTGCGCTCACACACACACACACACACACACAATCCGGCCCACAGAGGGATCTCCGCTGGAGTGAACCAGTCCAGGCAAGGTAAACCTTGCTGACCCCTGGTTTACATCATGACCAAGGCAGAGGGGAAAAGAGGGGTAAACTTTCCCTATCAGCCCCCTGTGACCCCACAACTGCTATTCATGTTTTCTAAAACAAACTGCACATTAACTGCATCTACAGAACACCATACAGTATCTAGTTTAGGACACAATGGGATTATGCTGAGTAAGAGGTAAGCTTGGAAAATTCTACCCATCAATGAGGTTTATTTTATTTTTTTCATTTATATCCCACTCTTTTTCCAAGCGGCTCAGGAAGGCTTACATGTCACACTTTCTAAGAAAGAAGGGCCAACGGGCCTCTTCTTGCTCAGTAATGATCTCCAGACATTCAGCTAGGTCTGCATTTTGTAAAACCCTATCCATCCTTTATACAGTTGCAACTGTTTATTAGCCAAGCTCACACTGAGGTGGCATTTACAAGCCATTTGAACCAGCTCCCAGTCTTTTAGCCAAAAGAGAACAGCATTTCCACATGGAAAGCACATAATCACCTACAGCTTAATCTTGAAGGTTAATAAGGAAAGGCACTAAGGAATGTGCTGCTGGCAAAATGAAAATAAAATAAGAAAAACGTAGCAATTAACCTTCTCTTGAAAATGGACTGTTGCATAATGAGAGACTAGAACAGACCAATTGAAGGCGTATCTTGAGGATAAAGGACATCTGTGAAACTCTGCATGAAGGAATAAGAATATATTTATTGTGGAATAAGTGCTTGTGGACCAGTGGTGTAGTAAAACAGGGATAAGGAAGGGTGCTGCCTGTTATTTCACAGCTGGGATGATAATGTCACCTCCTGAGGTGCTATTTACCAGACCCCTGTATGCCAAATAAAGAAACTGTTATCAGATACAAACTCACTCAAATAAGCTGACCAGAGGAAGAGGTAGGTTAACATGCATGATGAGGGTTAAACTGCCACTTTTAGTTTGCAAACGTTCCAAAATGGAACAACAAAAATATGACAAAAATATAACGAGCAACCTTTTGAAGCATTAGGGTTTAGTAAGTCAGATCACATAGGCAGGGTCGGATTAAGACCTTTAGAGGCCCTATGCACTTAAAAGATTTTGGTGCCCCCCATATATAGATCTAATTCAAAATATATACAATAACAAACCATCAAATAAAATTGTGTTTTTCAAAATGAAATGAAACCTACAAGAAGATGGAAAATAATGTTGTTGTTTTTTGTATACTTCCACTATTTATATTTGATTCCCCCCCCCCCCACTTTTACTTTTTCTAACTGCAAAGCCTTTGCAGTGGCCCTCCAGGGATTCAGGCAGGGGTTGTTCCCAGCCCTACTTAGAGATGTTGAGGATTCAACCTGGGGTCCTTTGCATGTAGAGCATGGGCTCCACCACAGAGTCACAGTGCCTCCCCAAGCACCCCACGCCAGTGCACTTCTTTGGCCTTTAAATCACCCTCCCTCCCCTGACTTAGACACAGAAAGATTAGAGTTGCATTTCAAAGATGGCCATCTGCTGCAGGAGAGCCCAAGTCCTATGTAATGACAGCAGCCAGCTAGCAAAAGCCTCTAGGAAAGACTTCTGGAGGTCCAAGGAACTGATGGGAGAAAGGGCAAGGAGTTAACATGGCACTAAGTTGCAATCCCTTCTCTTGGCTCCTTCTAGTAAGCCTTCTCCGTGGTTATGCACTGGCTAGAGGGTTTGGTTTAATGTTGCTCACTTCCTTCCACCTCCAGCTGACCTTTTCAGATTATGCCAACATGGAAGAGGCAGGACTTCCCCCACTTTATGTCGGCATAGCCCCCGTGCAGGTGGAATGGAAGATTCACCAGTCCCTCCTGCCATATCCCTGACCAGGTTGGACCGGCAGCTGACGAAGGGAGGAACACACAGTTACACCCCTTTGCAACCATAAAGCATACGATCCACATATCAGTAGGAATTTAAGCAGACTCAGAGGAGCTGGTACATCTGCATGGGGATCCATTACATAAGTGGCATGCCGGATGAGTGGGCTCTAGCTAGGTTTCTACCTGGAGCGTTTTTTCTTCTCATTCCCTCCCACAGCTTGATATGGGAGATGGTTGGGTAGGTTATTACTCATGTCAGTACAAACTGGTGGTACCAGTCATGCCTCTTCAGTTGAGAAGGAATATTCTGGCTCAAACATTCCCCCCCCCCTTTACAGCATATGTATGTGATGAGATAATACACATCTGGAGCTGAACAGTCACTGAACTCTGCAAATCTTCCTTACATAGTGTGTGGGCAGAGCAACTGTATATGGGAGATTTAGCAGCACCCAATCATTGATGTTCTGCTTTAAGCTGGAAGTAGAATAGCAGCCTTCTAGCACTCTGTAGACAAATGAGCAGTCCCGTTCCCCCAAGCCCTAACTATTGGAAGGGGACAATTTTCATTGTGGCCATTAAGTGTGGGTGAACTTCCTTTCATGCACTTCCAGTCATGATTCCCCCTGCCCTCCACCACAGCTGAACTTTGGGAGTGGGGAAGAGAGAACAGGTATAATGGCAGTGCATGTGGAAAAGGAAGTTTCCTAGAGAGAAGAGGCAGACCACAGAGAAGCAAATGGCAAGAGCAATCTATCCTGGGTAGAAAAGCAGGGCAATAGGCCTGGGGAAATTGCACTACTATTCCACATCGTTAAAAAAGGGGAAGGTAAGCTTTTCTTAGCTCTAGAATGAAACAGCAACTGAACAGAGAAAACATGAAAGGGTAATGTTTTGTTCAGGATATTGTGCAGATGCCCCATAAAAATGGATGAATAAAGCATACTAATTCCACAGTAAATGCCCAGTGTGGACACAGTCAATACCACCTATACAAGTGAGATAATCCTAAATTATTCTAGACTTTGAAGAAAATGCTTAAGGCATTTGATAAGGACCACTTCACACGTAAAGTATATGCATAAGATGTATAGAGTACACACACAATGTGTGTACATTGTATGTATAGATGTATAGATCTACACACCTAGTATGACAAAAATATATCAGGGATCTCCAGTTGGCTGCAGCTCCTTGTTAAGTGTACATTCAATGGCACATTCAATGGCAGCTCCATGCAGAATATGTCTAATGCCTTCAAAGGCTTTACAAATGTGTCCCCTTGACCCATTTAGTTCATACCTGTCAAAGTCACATTTGAAAAGATGTTCAAAAACTATGAACAGTCTCTCCCCCCCCCCCCAGTCCTAACCTTCACCTGCTATTTGTGTCTTTAGGAAAATTCCTTTAAAAAAAAAAGAGGTTGGAGGGCTGACCATGAATCTCCAACCATTTACTTTGGCCCTCAGTCCAAAGGGTTTTCATTGTCTTTGGTCTGACCTGCTTGCTTAAGCTTCAAATTTGGATCACACATTATCTCAAGTGCATTTTTTCATTCACAGGAGTTGCCAATGCATGAGCAAAATAACATCCAATCCATCATGTGTTGGAAACTTGGGACTCATGGACTGGACAATTATGCACCTGAGATCAGAGAGTCGTTGGCCCAATTTGCACACAATGCTAAGCCAAACCATGGCTAAGCGTGAACAAGCAAGCATGTAAGTGCATGGCGTGAAGACCACAGCCTCTGTTTCATTGGCCACATAATATTTTGTACATTTGTTTTGCATTGTTACAAACATTGATTTGTTTTTGTTTCCTATTCACTGCTTTTGATTATCAAAATACAGTGAAGAAGTCTATACAGAATACAAGAGTCTTGGTGGTCTTCCATTTATTTCGCCACCTCCAATTCAGTTTCAAAATGAGCAGCAGTTGGAAAAGCTCAGTTAAGTTTACTTTAGCTTTCCTTGCTGTAATGTGATTCCCTTCTTTCCAGGGAAGTGAACTTTGAAGGTGAACAAAACAAAATAATTGTTGGAGGTATCAAAGATTGTTCAACAGAAATCACACAGAAAGTGATACTACGGACCAAAATGTGCTGATATAAGAAGCCAGCTAAGGCGGGAATTCTTCCCCCAGGGAGTCCTTCCACAAAGCACACAGGCCTATCAAAGCAAGAAGGATAAGGAAGCTCCGTGTAGGATTCCTTTTGCTCTTTGCAACCTTTGACTAATCTTCTTCCATGGACAAGTGATGCCAAGCAGTGACAGAACTAAGGCCCTGCTGTGCAGGCCAATCAACAGTTCATCCACACTCCAGACCTCCTTGTTTTATCACTCTCTTAACTGCACTTCTAAATGAGCACAGGGGGCCCATTTCCTAAGAAAGGGTAGTGGGAACGAGAATCATTGTCTGCAACTAGAAAGAAGATTTGATTCCAAGCAAAAATACTGGATTGAGATGGATGGAATGTAGTTTCAATTGTGCTCATTTTAAATTTGCTTCATTTTTAATGCCACAGTCTGCTGAAGGCTGTAGGTTAAATATGATTCTCACATATGACTAATTCTTTCTTTGCAATCTGTTTCTGTTTTGACTGCTTGTTGCTCTTATGAGTTTTTGACAGCTTAGTATGCATGTTTTTAGGATGTCAGTTATGGTAAGCTGAACGAAGGTTTTTTTGGGAGAGGTAGGGTAACAAATGGGCGGGGGGGGGAAATATAAATATTCATAATGTGTGGGTGATCCTGCAGCAGCAGGTAAATTAATCTGCGAAGGGTCAATAGGTCCATCTGCTACACCCTTCTCCAGCCAACTTTCATATGGTGGAAATTAACCTCAGGGTTTTGTGGGGGGTTTTTTGCTTTGGTGCTGGTTAACTGATTGGGGTCATTTGGGTCTGAGAAAGGTCAGTTGACCCCAGATTATTTAAAGCCCAAACTGATAAATGTAAGCAGAGCACATGACAGACTGCTCCTTGGAAAATAAGTTCTGGTGAGGTGGCTCAGTTGCGAAGTAGAGTGGAGGTGAGAAGAGAAATTACAGGGTTCAAACTACTAGACAGTAGGTAGATTCAAAGGCATATGCAGATACAGGTGTTTCCATCTCTGTACAGGTGGGTATATATGCGAATTGGCAATGCCACGTTGACCCACTAGGCAACTATTGAAATAGCGAACTCAGAAAGCGACACGGAATAATCACACATCTCTGTTGGCTCAGGAGCAAACAATCTTGTTACCAGTTATCAGTACAGTCCATTGTCCAGGTATACAGATATGGGAGTAAGTTTTATTTAATCTCAGTAAAAGTAATGGCTGTTAGCCCAGCGGTCGTCAACCTTTCTGGGATGGTGAGCACTTTTGCAAACTGGATAAATGCTTCCTCAACATCTTCTGTTGGCTGCAACAGAGTGCTTCTCTAGAGCTTATTATCAGCAGCAGGAGGGCCCTTTGGGCACTATGGAGGGCCTATGCAGGTGTATTTGCATCTGTGGGTGCTATTTTGGTAACACACACACACACACACACACACACACACAGAGAGAGAGAGAGAGAGAGAGAGAGAGAGAGAGAGAGAGAGAGATTAGCCCTTGTTTTGAAAGCATTTTTAACTATGAAAAACGCTTTGTCCCTCTAAGTAACTTTTAACAAATTGTGTCTTTGGCATCTGACCAAATAACTGGTGCACTTTCAAAAAGCCATTAAAAAAACCCCACAATCCTCTTCAACTTGTTATCACTCTGCATAGCAACATGCTTTATTTTCATGGGTTCCAAATATTCATTTAAGTAACTTTCCAAAGTTAGTTCTGTGTTAAGTTATGCAGCTAAAGTAACAGCAGTTTTGTGGGTAGATGTTATCCTGACTAATTCTTTGCTCCGTGTGGGGGAGGAGAATCCTGCATCCACCTCTCTCTCTCTCTCTCTCTCTTATACACACACACACACACACACACTTATTAACCAAGTTTTCATTTTTACAGGACGCAATCACTCTTTTAGTGAGTAATTCATTATTACAAGCGTAAATTTCAGAGGATTCAAGAATATACAGCTTGACGATTTCAACAGCTTTTTTTTAAAAAAAATGAAACGAAATGAAAAACAAGCCACCAAAGCACAGAATCTCATTTTGGTGGGACTTGCTCAGCATCATAATCTAGAGGCTTTGGCCTGGTGAAAGTCATTAAGAATTAGGCATCTCAAATCTCTGACAAAATATTCTCTGTCAGGAACTGAGGTCCAAGTACTGATAAAAAAACCTAGAGCAGGTGAGGAAGCAGGCAGGTAATGTGGAAACAAGGGTGCAAGGGTGGGGAACCTCTGGTCCTGGGAGAGTACCTCTCAAACACCACTTGATAGCCAGGAGGATTCTGATCCGTATTATTATTATTATTATTATTATTATTATTATTATTATTATTACTGTTGATGGTGATTATGAAGATATTGCTTTCGATGCAAACATCTCAACAGTTGTTCTATCTCTAACCAGCTTCAATTTCCTTTCCCAGCCAGCAGCCTGGCAGTATAGAGAGTAGAAAACCAGTGCCGGGCATACTGGGGTCCCAGTTTAAGACTTTTGGTGCCTCATCAGGCCCTAGTATTGAATGAATCCTGAGTATAAGTGAATCACAAGTGCAAATGAATCCTGAGTATTCTCACCAGCTTCTTTTGCACATGTCCAGTGGAGAATGCACAGCCACAGCTGTATAAAGCCTGAAGCTCTTTGCGCAGGACATCCCCTTTGTTTAGCTAGATTATTCTGAGCTCACAGAACTTCCAGTAGACGCTGCAAGTGCAGAGACGAAAAGCTGGAATAATCGGCACTGACATAATCACAAGATGCTTGGCTGAACATGAGGGATGACTAGGCCAGTGGCTATAAGCATCCCTATGAGGCTAATGTGCCTGTATTGTCGATTCCGGTGAAGAACCCTTTCTCCATCAGAAATTAAACGGAGGGAAAATGTGTCTAACTGCCCAGCCTGTAACTCCCTGACTGTCAAGGTATTTATATTGAACCTGATGGGTGTCCCACTGATTCCAGTTGGCTTGGATCTAACGGCCAATTTCAATTAACTCTTTCCTCGATGGAGGAAAGCCTTTAGTGGAAAATATATTAAAAAGCTGCATCAGAAAATGGCATTTTAATACTAGAATCATAGAATCATGGAATCGTAGACCCCAAGGTTCCCCCTCCCACCATAAGCCTTTCTCTTTACCACCACCATTACCTGCTGTCCTGCTCCGTTTCTGCATCCTTGTAGCACCCATTTGCCTGCTACATAGGGAGCCAACGAAGGAGCTGTCCGTGGCATCTCCTGGTCCTTTTTTGGCTAATACTCCATAGTTTGGGGCAGAGCAAGAGATGCGTGAACAAGGAGGTTGCAGTGGTGATGTGAAAGAGCAGGTGCAGGAGATTCATGTCAGTGGCTGCCTGGCTGGGGTAAAGGCACTTGGCAAATACCCAGCCATGCTGATTTTATTTCTGCATAGGACTCACTCTGGTTATCTGCGTGTATTCTGGACAAGAGACCTGACACAGGTGCTTCTAGCCCTTTCATCATCATCTCAGAGGACCTGAGAGAGTTCTTTCAGTTTGTTTGCAGCACACATCAGCCCTGCAGAGCAGAAAACATTTTAATCCACCATGGGAGGCAGAAATGCTTCTACATACAGTGGTACCTCGGGATGCGAACGGGATCCATTCCGGAGCCTCGTTTGCATCCTGAACAGAAGGTAAGATGCGAAAGCTCATCTGCGCGGGTCGCATTTTGCCGCTTCCGTGCATGCGTGTGATGTCATTTTGACCATCTGCGAGCAGCGAAACCCGGAAGTAACGTGCTCTGTTACTTCTGGGTCGCCGCAGAGCGCAACCTGAAGCATATTTATCCCGAGGTATGACTGGGAGCTACAGGAAGGGAGACTGCTCTTGTGCTCAAATTCTGCTTGCAGGTTACACACAGGTATCTGGTTTGCCCCTGTGAGAACAGGATGCTAGACTAGATGGGCCATTGGCCTGATCCAGCAGGCTGTTATGTTACAGATATAAAATTTGCAAGGGCTAACAAATCTGCCACTTGCTTTTCCAGAGTGCCATGATAAGCTGCTTCTTGGTGGTGGTGGTGGTGGTTTTTTTAAAAAGAGCTATGGCTCTGTGAGTGGAGTGCTCCCATTCCCTGATGCTCTCACTTTGAGCTAAGCCCAGAGCCTCCCAAGCTCATCCCCATCCTATTCCAGTGGTGACACTCTCCTTCCTCTGGTCTAAACCCAGGAAGCTCCATTTTCTAAAGGAGGACCCAGTTATGAAGAATGACTCCACAGTTCCAGAAAAATGAATGCACACAACATGCGCCACTTTCATTTTTTTTTTGAAAAAGAAATGCTAATTAAGGCTGTAAGATACTTGAAAAACCAAGGTTTTGCAAACAATCTGGAAAGCAAGATCACATAAGTGCCTTGTTTTTCTATATATGTAATTCAAGTCCATTTTAAAAGGGCTAACATACTTCTCTGGCAGGTTCCCATAAATATTTTCCACAAAAGTTCATTTTTCCACATGAGCAAACGCTTTCAGTGTGTGTGTGTTTTAAACTAAGTCTTGATATGGAACTTAGAAAATTCTTGGCACTATTGTGTGGAGTTAAAATGACATCAGCTGGACTTTCTATATTGAAACGCAACCACATTTCTTTGTTCTGAACACATCAGCTTTGCATCTTTCATGCAGCTCTTACCAAAAATAGAGTGTGATTACAAAGTGGCCGTCTGTATTCAGAGCAACCCTGACTTACATGCCACAAAAGTGGGAAACCCTAGGGCAGCATCTCTCTCAATGCAACAAAAAGAAGTACCATCATCATGAAGCAGGGGTGGTGCGTCCCATTTTGCCACCTGGGGCAAAACGGAAGGTGCTGCTCTGCCACTCGGCCACCGCAGCCTCCTTTATATGGGTAGCGTGGCGGCACCTGTGTAGCACTTTAATGATGGCGGCTTCCATCATTGTAAGGAAGGGTATACTCATTGATGGAAGTGTGTGCTCAATTCCGACCAAACTAAGCCTCCTATGCTCTACGATTGGTCAGGATCAAGTATACATTTTCCAGAGTTAATGCTAAATATATTACTTCTGCTACAGAGCCAACATAGCCGATTTTGTGTCCTGGGCTTTTTAGACACGTCTACCCATATACCACAGTGCCTAGGACTTGCTGATCGAAAGGTCGGCGGTTCGAATCCCCGTGCAACGGGGTGAGCTCCCGTCGTTCGGTCCCAGCTCCTGCCCACCTAGCAGTTCGAAAGCACCCCAAAGTGCAAGTAGATAAATAGGGACCGCTCTCCAGCGGGAAGGTAAATGGCGTTTCCGTGTGCTGTGCTGGTGCTGGCTCGCCAGCTGCAGCTTAGTCACGCTGGCCATGTGACCCGGAAGCTGTCTTCGGACAAGCACCGGCTCCCGGCCTCTTGAGCGAGATGAGTGCGCAACCCCAGAGTCGGTCACGACTGGACCTGTTGGTCAGGGGTACTGTCAGGGAACTGACATCGGAGCTAGAGGCGGAGGGAAGGCTCTCAAATGATGCTGGAGAAGGGCCCAGCAGGGAGAGAGGCAGCTCCGCAGATGGGGAAGCAAATCAGCGCAACACCAGGGATATAGAGGGGCTGATGGGGGAATCGGCGAGAGGGCTCCAGGACTCTTCACTGGACACCAGCGGGGAGAGCACGGGTCCTCTGCTACCCACGCCCACCCTGCGCAGAAGACTTCCGCGCAGAGAGAGTAGGAGGAGACTGGGTGTCAAACAACTTTTATGTTGGAAAAGATTTAAGAAACGCCCACTGACGGATTCTGCTAGCGACTGAGGCAGCCACGAAGTGAAGGGCTGCCCAGACTGAAAGGTTTAGCAAGGCAACAAAGCCTGGAGAGGCGGCAACTTACGCACGAGCAACCCATACACATTACAGGTACCTTTAACTTTACCTTTACCCATATACTATCTGAAGCCAAAGGAGTGCATTGGTTGCCAGACGTTAAATATATTGGCATTATTTTCAGCTCTCCTAGCCCACTATAATGCTCTGCACTGAGTGTGATTGAACCAGTTGCACTCCCCTAAATCCACCTCTGGCTGTCAGCCAGCCCACACCTGCCTGCCGTCTTACTTAAATCTAGTCCAGGGGGTGGCCCTGGCTATCAGCTTCTTCCTCCTTTTTAGATTATTTACATGGGGACCAAACTAGAATTAGTTGCCTCTGCCACAGGCTCTGGCTCCAACTACTGCTGTTGGCTCTCTGCCTTCTGCCCCACTAGCCTCAATGAGCACCAACCACCACTGAAGATATGCATACCTCTGCCAGAACTACTGGCTTGCTTCACAGCCATGCTACCCATTCTCAGGCAAACAGGAGCCTTGCATCCTTCATCACCCACAAGACTCATAAAAACAGTGACATTGAAGATGACATTGAAGACAGGCACCTAACATTTCTAAATGCATACAAGTGTGTATTTTAAAGGGAGGGAGATATATGTTTGTACTACAGAGGTAGGGAACCTTTTTCAATCTGATGGGCCACATTCCCTTGTGGTCAACCAGCCAGGAGCCACATGCCAATGGTGGGGAGGGCAAGAGGCAAAAGTGGGCGGAGCAATGAATGTGCATTGTACAGTAGGCTATATTCTAGCAGTGCAAGCTTTAGAGGTTTACACACACATATACATACACGTATCTCCAAGCCAGAGGCATCCCAGTTCAAGGACACATTCCAGCCAGGCAGAAGCACTCAATGAGTGTCTGCAGCAAGCCATGGAGGAGTTTGGCCCAGGAAGGGCCTGACTATAATCCCGAGGGCCAACATGTGCAAACACATGATCTTTTTCAGCATGCAGGAAAATGATGTGCATCATATATGTGCATTGCCTGCATTGCATCTCCACACATACTAAGAAAGACTCAATGTGGTGTAGTGGTTAGAGTACCTGGGAGACTAGGGTTTAAATCTCCAAACAGTCATGGCCTTGGGCCAGTCTCATTTGTATAAATGAGACAGTGCATTTGTATAAATGAGACTATTGTATTTTAATGTTCTGTTGGAAGCTGTCCAGAGTGGCTGGGGAAACCCAGCCAGATGGGCGGGGTATAAATAATAAATTACATAATAATAATAATAATAATAATAATAATAATAATAGCCCACATGCAGGTGTCTAAGCATATGGCACCTATGAGGGAGCCCACAAAGCAATTCCCTTTCTTCCAGTTTTGTTTGGGTTTTTTTTTAATGGTGATCACTGATTGCCAATCCTGAACCAGAATGTGGTTTGAGATTCCCCTCTGATTATCTGCACAGCACGGAGAGGAGGAAGGAGCAGGTACTGTTTGCATAACAGAGTACTATGTGGAGAGTTCCCTTAATCCAGCATTTTGCAGAGCTGCTTTGTTATTTGCATTTCGGCATAAAAGAGGTTTTCACCAGAAGCAAACCCTCACTGTGCCTTTGAAAGGAACCCAGCAGACAGAGAGGTGCTTAATTATCTGGCAAGGCTGCATTAAAGAAATACTCTGGAACACAGGGCAGTCTTGTGGTTACTATAACAGCATTAAGACATACACTGTAAACACAGCTAGTGCGATCCAAGTCAGGCACAGCTTTAGCCTTTGGCATAGGGATTACACCGAGAGACCTGGAGAGAGGCTGTGCTGAATATTCAACCAGACAAAACCAGCCAGGAGTGGAGCGTTACTACATCAGATCAACTCCACAGCAGCAACATCCAGTTGTGCCATCGACGTCCCAAGACCCACAAACAGTTTTCTAAACACATTGCCCTCTTCTCCATGTGACACAGGAGTGCCGGTTTGCTACTATCTGCTCAGGGCACTGGGATAATTTCACTCAGGTTGCATGTACAGAAATAGCCACAAGACCAGCTGTGAACAGTTCAAAGCCTTTGCCACTAAATGCTTCTCGTAATAGCAACAGCAGTTTTGTGGCCACATTCACACACACATAGACAGCAACACTCTCTCTCTCACACACAGCCCAGAAAATCATTACCTTGAATGCAAAGAGGAGACACCTTGCTTTCCTCTCATGGATCGGAAGAAGCAGGATTTTTAAAAAGCCACCCTAACGCAGACCCGCCTGCTGAGAGTTCTTTCAATCCCACTTTGGCTAGCGACTCTAAGTTTGTGCTCTGAATAGAGGCTGTGTTATTTTAACCACAGGATTTCTAGTCATGGGGGAGGAGAGATGGATTAGGTACGTTTGCAATCTAATGCTCAGCATTCAATGCTGGAGAAATGAACCAGCCCTAAAGCTTGATGGAAAGGAGAACTTTGTGTCGAGAGATACATTTCAAGAGACCCTGCAAGCCAATTATGGCTAAACTAACATGCTAAGGAACTGTAAAATTCCAGAGGAGTAAGATAACATACGCTTGTGTTCTTTCCTAAATAAAAGGCATGTGTGGAATTTCATGCCAGAGACTGACATGAGGGAGGCTGAGCAGATGTGCTCAGTGCGGGTCAACCTCTGTCTCGATACCTGAGCATCCCTGACCAAGAAGCATGCCCAACACCTGCTAAAGTGGGTTTCAGCAGCCAAATCATCCATTTGTGTGGGACTAGGGGAGAAATTTGATTCAGTCCACACTTAGATTCACACTTTCTGAAGCAATATACTGACAGAAATGCAGCCACCTTGTGAAATTCACGCTTCTCCAAAGTTTGCAATGCAGTTCCCTAGATAAATAATGCTTATAAAAGTGCTTATGCTACAGTTAACTGTGTATAAAAATGTACACGTTAGTGAAAAAGAACAAACAGGAATGCATTATATTGGGGAAATGCTTTGCAAAATATGCACATTAAGCAAAATTCCTCACAAAGATATATATTAGGAGAAATCTGCGCTAAAATGCTGGTGAAGTTTCGTAACGACTAATACATATATATTTATGAATGGATACAGAAATATGGAGAACTGAGCTGAAGACTGGGAAAATGAGAAACAGAAGGAAACTAAAATGGATAGATTCACCTATCCTTACCCTTGGGGCATGTCCACGTGTTCTTGCCCTCTCAACTCAGTGCATGTCAGGGACTGGCAGGATGCTGACGAGTGTGCACTGGGGAAAGAGGGGCAGGAGTCTGACTTGGGAGAGGGGGGCAGTGATTGTGGGGGGCTGTATCAGCCAGAAGAGAAGAGTTGGTGGCTGGGAAGCTTCAGAGCTAGAGGCTGGAGCACAGGGTGGGTCAGAAGAGGTGGAAAAGGCAGGTCAGGCAAGTGAAGCGGCTGGTGCTTCCCACACTCTCCTGCACCGCTGTCTCCCTGAACCAGGAAAGGACTGAAAAGGGATGAGCAGAGGAAGCTTCCATGCAGGCACAGCCTCTGGCTGCGTGCGTACAACCTGCCAGGGGAAAATACATAAACGGGTGGAGGGGGGATGGTCCTCTGTTGCTGCAAATGCTCCATAGAGCGCAGACCTGGAAATAGCTGATAGATGTGCATAGGAACTCAGAGCTGCAGAAATGGCTGCAAATATTTTCTTTGATGTGCCATGTGCATTCCTTTGGCTGGGCAGATCCCTTGACCGTGCAGAAATGCACAACAGGGTGTTTTGTATGTCACCAATTGAATATTTCCTTCGTGGCTTGCTCATAATTTGGGAGATCCATAATTGTGAAGGCTGAGTTGCAGGCAGGTGGGTGATTGGGGGGGGGGGGACTCAAGAGTGTCATTGCTCCCATAGGCACAATGTGACTAGGGCAAAGGGCTTTGGGCCAAGCGGTTGTGTGGACAGGCCCTAAAAGGGCACATTGCTACAAATGCACCTATTAGGCGTCTGCATTTGGATGCTAGAATGTAGGCAAGATCTCTGACTTGCAAGAGGAAGGAAGCAGCTGACATGTCTTAACACAGACATGTGTACCAGAAATAATTACAGACCTAATTAAATGCAAGGATGAAATTGTTCCTGCAAAACTAGTTTGGAACATCTGGATTAGATCCCAGGCTTAAGAAATACATGCCTGATTCACGCTATTTCATGGCAATACAGCTTTGGGCTTCTGTACACACCTCAGAAGCAATTGTTAAAAACCATAGCCATTAATAGCACCCTGTCTTCCTAAGATGAATGCTTTAAAAAAACAAATAAAAACACACACACACATACATGAATTTGAGGGAGGAGTGTGAGGAACACACACAACGAAAGCGAGGATCAACTTTAATCCGTCCTTTGAAACAAAAACACTTGGGCTTAGTTCCATTGAGAGCAAAATCCAGATCTATAAATAAATAAGCAAGTCCTATGAAAAACCGCTCATGGTGGGGCATTGTTTTGCCCGCCTCTAAAATGCAAGCATCTCTTTAGTCACAGGCAGAGCACAGATGCCAGAATGCTCTGCTACCAGTGTAAGAAGGAAAGGACAGCAAATCCCATTGAAACCACAAGGGGGATTTAAAAAGGCTGAATAGGCTGCAATTACCTACCCTGGAATCAGGCCAGCATGTCAAGACTAATACCCTTTACTCTTGTGAAAACGACATGGTGGAGAAGAGCCAGTCCTTTGCTAGTATTTAAGCCTAACACACATAGAGCTCCTTTGAGATTCCAAAGAGCATGCTCCAATTACGTGAAGGGCTCAAATCTATTTAATTATCATCGCAAAACTGTTAAAGAAATTTCAGCGCAAAGCCTCAGCTGCCCTTTTCCTCCACCTAGTGGCCAGAGGAATTTGTTGCTCAGTTTCTTAGAGGGCAAAAGGGAAACTCCAGCAGGGAGATGTTTAACTGGGTCCCCTGCCTTTCCCTTTCTCATTTGAATGCAGCATCTTAGTTGGATCAGGGTCACAGTGCAAGGGAACAGGGAGTTAGCCCTTAACCCCTATATTGCTTTCCAATACTAAACAGCCCTCTGAAGCTGCTTTATTCCATTAAGTATAATGATACTTGTCTGTTGTCCAAGTCAAGGCAAGTAGCAGCTGGGAGCAAGGGGGTGTAGCTTAAGGAAATGGCTAAAGGAGGAAAGCACTACAGAAACAGACACACATCCCTGGCTCCTGCAGGATTAGGCTATCTATGAATACTAGCCAGGATGGCTATGCTCTACCTTCACCAATGGAGGCTGTATGCTCCTGAATGCCATTACAGTGGTACCTCAGGTTACAGACGCTTCAGGTTACAGACTCTGCTAACCCAGAAACAGTACCTCAGGTTAAGAACTTTGCTTCAGGATGAGAACAGAAATTGCACGACGGTGGCGCAGCAGCAGCAGCAGCAGTGGGAGGCCCCATTAGCTAAAGTGGTACCTCAGGTTAAGAACAGTTTCAGGTTAAGAACGCACCTCCAGAACGAATTCAGTTCTTAACCTGAGGTACCACTGTATTATTATTATTATTATTATTATTATTATTATTATTATTATTATTATTATTATTTTCTGGGAATCCCAGGAAGGCAGAGTGCTATTGCGCTCCTATCCTGTTTTGGGACTTACTTGAGCAAACGGGAATTCTACCCCAACACGCAAGGCAATTATGAAACAAGTTGGGATAAAACCTGAAATCCTATGCATGTTAACAAGTATCTGCTAAGAAGAATTTAGTATAACAAATTAGGTAGTCATAAATAATAAGGATGTGATTAGTAAACTTGATAAAATAAACCCAACATATGGAACGTATAAAAACTGTACTGAACATCGGACTATAACAAAATGCTTTCTCACCAGATGGGCTTTTGGATGGATCTAGCAGGCTCTTCTAATGTTCTTAAATGAAAGGTCAGAAGGTGCAATCGTGGATCTCTAGTGCCTCTTCTGGCTTGGCCCTCACTCAGATAAATTTGAACGCTTTCCCAACCAGGGTAGGCCCATAGAGGCACCTGTGCAAAAAGAAGCTTGGACATATTAATCTTTCATATATATTTGTGTTTCAGCTTTTCACAATGATTTCTTTTCAGCGTGGAATTATTAGACATGTTTTCAAAATGGGTAGGTGAAAACTCAGGTGTCAGGTAGGAAATACCAGCTAAGGTGGAGAGAAAGTAACATGGAGCTTTTCTAGACATGCCTTCCATTGACTTTAATTCCCTCGCCTGGAATGAGGAACAGAATGGAACTTGAAACCAAATATAGAACTTCTCTAGTTTATGGGCTAGCAAGATTAATCACCAGAACAAGATGATAGGTGCCTCACACCCACATTCTGACATATTTTTTCACAGCTATGTGGGATGCTAGCAGAGATGGGATAAGTCTTGTTTTCCAAGCAATCAAAGACCAGGCACACCCACTGATTTGCAGCACAACGTCAGTTTTAATTAAGAATAAGAATATTATATTTGGCAGGCGTAGATAGATAAAGGCCTCAATTGGACACCATGGTAAACCAGAGGTGAGGAACCTTCCAGAGACCACAGAACAGTAGGGTGGAGTTGGGGACAAAAGTAAGCAGAGCAACTAATGTAAATTTTACCCTTGCGCTATAGGCTATTTTCTACACACAAGCATCTCTCTAACCTCCACCTAGGCAAGTGAGAGGCATTATCAGAGTTCAAGGATGAATTCCAGCCAGGCAGGATGCAAAGCAGGGCCAGTGAGGGGTGTGGCCTGAGAATAGGGGGTGTGGCCTTTGGAGAGCTCCAAGGATCAGATGGAGAGACCTAGAGGGCCACAGTGGGTTCCTGGGCCTGAGATACCCCATCCCTGTGATAAACGAGAGATAACATTCTACCACAATCATATTTGCACTGGGAGGAAACAAACAATGACCTCAGGCTGAGTGTTACATCTGAACCAGGGATCATGGTTTCTTTCACTACGACAAACCATGATCAGCAAACCTTGGCTACAGATCATGGCATATTGAAAGCAATATCCAGCACTCTTCAAAGGTGGAGGCTGACCAGGAGCAGGGGAGGCAGTTAAACAGATCAAAGCATGGAGAGAATGGGAGAAAAGTCATACTGGGTGGGGAGCATTTCCTTTTTACAGAAAGCCCTGCTTCCAAATATTTAATGGGGAAACCACCCACACTTTTTACATTTTTTCTCCAAAGTCATGTTAAGCTGGAAGTTCTGACTCTTCAAATTCCACAGCAGATATCATTCAGCACTAGAGTTATGTGTTCATTAGCACAATTCCAGCCATGTTATTTTCCAGAGCCCTCTGCTCAAAATGTTTGAAGTTTCACGGACACCAATGAATTTGTCAACATCATATCCATGTCAATATCTCAGTTTTGTAGATAATGTATTAAGCCACTGAATAATTTGCTTAGGGGTAGTCATTATCTCAAAGAGTTTCATTCTCCTCTATTAGTGGCAGCTTAATTTTATGCTTGCTTCCTTCCTTCCTGCTTTTGTCCCAGTAGATTATTTGATACATCAGCATTTTAAATAAACCAAGAAACTGGGGTTACCCAGACACTATCATCTAGCCACCATTTGCCTCTTTAAATAGCACTAATGACATCAGAACTTTCTAAAACAAAGTTATTTCTTTGCTGAACTAGCAGGAACTGCCTTCATGGATAATGAACTGGAGGTTAGATGCAACCTGGCTGATTTCTATAGCTCTTGAAGACATAGGACCTACATAGAATTTATTTATCATTATTTATTTATAAAAATATTTCTATACCACTAAATGATAAAAATATATCAAAGTGGTTTACAACATTAAATGATTCTTTTTCAAAAACAAAAACCATGCAATAAAAGCATAAAAGGCTAAAACAATTTTAATGCAAAAAGGTTTAAAATGTGCATCAATAAAATTAAGAGGATGAACTCTTAATACCTGCCTGGTGAAATAGGAAAGGGGCACATGAGGAGGTGACCAGCCTGCACCTCCATGTTATCTCCCCAGCATGTCGTGTAAAATATGTGATGTTGTGTTGCCTTATATTAAGAATTTCCTGGCCACCAACAAATTGGATTGGATGTCATGGCATGTGTCTGTTTCATTGAGCTTAGTGGAAACAGATATGGGGAGGGATGCAAGTCAATGTCAGCCACACATATCCCCATATTACCATGGGAGGCCCTGAAAGCCGGGTGTGTGTGTGAGAGAGAGAGAGAGAGAGAGAGAGGCTGGCTCCTACAGGCCAAGGAGAGAGGCCTGGAGGGCTGCATTTGACCCTGCACCTGAAGTTCACCATTGGTGCTTTCCACAATCCCCACGCTGATTTGTTACCTGGTTCAGCATAAAAGGTAAGGTTCCTCAAATTATTTATATTCATTTATTTATAATAAAAATATTTATACACTGCTGTATCATAAACATGTTTCACAGCGGTTTACAACAATAGGAAAACATAAAACCAGACAGTAAAACCACAAAAAGTTAAAAACAAGTTTAAAGCATAAGAAACAAACAAATACATTCTATTATGCCTCCTTCTTTCACACATGCACACAGCCCCTGGACAATGGCTTCCCATTTATGTCTCGGCAGTGGTTGCAGTTGGTGCATATAGAGGTATTAGAGGAACGGAAAGTCATTGGTTTGTGGTCTTGTAACTCCCCTGACCAGTTAGGCAGCCTTAGGGATGACATTGTGGGTCTCTGTGTGTTTGGCATTTGACAGGATGAAGCTGCCTGAGTGTTAGCACTGTGTGGATGTGGTACGTCCCTGGGGGTTCTGGAGCCAGGGAACTGGGGAAGTTGCATGAGCAGACTGGTATCTGTGGATCGTGGCCCACTTTTCTAAACTTCTAATGTAAGCTTCTCCCCCTTTTCAGAAATTGATTCATCCTGCTTCTCTAAGGCAAAAGGCTGGCACTGCAATAGTCCCTTCCCATGAGATATAATATAGCTTCCAGTATTTAACTAGGATAGGAACTGAAAAAAGCATGATGAGAAATGAATACCAAACAAAAACAGTCTGCCTTCTGTTCTTCCCAACTCAGAATTTCAGAAAAAGAAACCACCCCATGTGTTTTGCTTAATTAAGAGCTGAAGGCTCAGGTATCAATCTATTTTGATAAGTACACTATTAAGTATCTACTTTCTGCCGGAGGAAAATATTTTTGTTTTAAGTGAGACTTTTAGAAAAGAATGTTGGTCCTAACCATATGGTGTTTAAAATTCATCACAAGGAAATTGTGGGGGATATCACAAAACTGCTCGGATGTAAGTTGCAGTTTTCTATGTAAGCAGGCGAATTTGTTCTAAATATGTATTTGACTCAGAAATACAAAACCAACCAACCAACCAACCAAAACACTCCTTTCAAAGATGATGTTTTGCTCATTAAAAAGTACAGACACTTTTTAATAAATGAAATCAGTAAATAAACTGCTTTTATTTTGATGTACTGTAGAAATGGTTTGTGTTTTCGTGCGCTCTAGAATTCTTGGTTCTGGGATACCTATGCAGAATATCTGTCAGGAATGAACACTGGAATTATGTAATGAAAGCGGAGTGATAAGGGAGTGGCGTGATAAGGATCAAATATCTTCACAGAGAAATGAGCATCAAAAGGGATTGTTTATTTAGCAATATAAAAAAGAGGAGAGCAAAAACATCCCATCACCACAAAATATTTCCACATTTAGAAACATGGCAAGAAATTATTGAATTAATTGACTTCTGCTATGCTCCTAGAAGGGACACAGGTGGCGCTGTGGTCTAAACCACAGAGCCTAGGGCTTGTTGATCAGAAGGTCGGCAGTTCAAATCCCACAATGGGGTGAACTCCCGTTGTTCGGTCCCAGCTCCTGCCTATCTAGCAGTTCAAAAGCACGTCAAAGTGCAAGTAGATAAATAGGTACCGCTCCGGCGGGAAGGTAAACGGATTTCCGTGCGCTGCTCTGGTTCGCCAGAAGCGGCTTAGTCATCTGTGACTGGACCTAATAGTCAGGGGTACCTTTACCTTTACCTATGTACCTATACAAAACTATACATTAAGAAATGAAATAAATGAATCTTCTCTCCAAAGGAGAAAGACAGTGGGATTTGTTTCTTTTTGGAAGGTCTCATTTCACCAGGTGATACTAGCTAGGCTTATTTCTGGGGACTCTTTTGTACTACATGCAACAAAACAGATCATAAGACTCCACTCTTGCAGTGCTTCCAAACTGTCACTATTGGAGGGGGGGGGTGATTCAATCACATACTGGCAAATTTAGGTTGCGCAATTTTGTCCTCTTGCACAACAAACCCACTTACTCCAAAATAAAACTGTTTGCAGTGAGAAATGTGACAGGAAAGTGTGGGATGTATCATCGTCAGAATAAATGTTCATCGAAAAGCCAGTGTCATCTGGTCTCCCTGCAAACAAATCAGGATGAATTCTCAATAAACAGGTTATCTAGAAGTGCCATGCTTCTTTTTTTGTGCTTCCTGTGTGGGAGATGCACAAGTTTCCACTTCACACATTGCAACAAAAGCACAAAAGTCAATTCTGCTTCCACTGAGGGGGCGGGCACTTCCCTCAATATGTGGAAGAGACCTCTGTTTCATTTCTGTTAGCCAGAGACTAGTGACAACTTGCCATTTTCATACAGTTGTAGGGAAACACTTCAAGCACTGCCCCAGGAGAACTCTCTTCCTTAGAAGACTCTGGGCTGTTTCAAATGCTCCGCATTTCCAGACCTGAAAGCACTTCCCCGCATGAAATGGGGGAAACCATATAGGAAAGGTCACCATTCACATATATTTCATCTACTTTACTACATATAAAAGCTGCTTTGTAGGAAATGCATAACATTTGGAGGAGTACCCAGCCAAAGGTAAACCTCAACCTTTTTTCAGAAGCAATGTAAACCTTTTCATTTGGCTTTTGGTGAGCAGGATGAAGCTGTTAGCAAAAAATTTGTTTGGTGTTTCGGAAGGGGGTCTGATTTTTATCTGGTGCTGTTATTTTAAAACTATGACCCACTCGAAGTCCTAGGGATGGGGCAGGCTAGAAATGGAACTACATGAAATATATAAATTATTCCATGCATAACTAAATGAGAATATTTATGGAACTCTGTGAACCATAACCTAATTCCACCAAAGACGCAAAGTGAAAACATACCGTACTTTGCAAGCCAGCGTACTTTGTTATTCTCCATGGGAAAGCCGCCACGTTTTTAGTCACTGCAGAACTAACAAGTTTATTAGTATAGAAGAGTTTGCTAGAGTTCATGCCTTGTCCATCCCAGGATTAATTCAGGAAAAGACTATTTCTTTGCTCAGAATATTTATACCTGCCACTGATAAAGGAGCTTCCAAACATGAGTGTATTTTGGAATTGATGTTGCTCAGGTCCATAACTTCCTTTTGTAGCATCCACGTGATGCCATTGTCATCAAAACACCAGATTTTACTTTTTAATATATATTTAATTTAGATACAGTGGAACCTCAGTTTTTGAAAGTAATCCATTCTGGAAGTCCGTTTGAATCCCGAAACGTTTGAAAAGTGAGGATCAAGGGCTGCCAGCAAGTTCAATGGGGAAATTTGAGAAACACACCTCAGAAGCCGTTCGGCTTCCGAGGAGCATTCGAAAACGGAAGCATTCACTTCCAGGTTTTCGGCGTTCAGAAACGTTTGGCAGCCGAGGCGTTCAAAAACCGAGGTTTGACTGTAATTACTTACCATGGAAAATCCAGTAAGTAAAGATAAGCTATTAAACATCCACAGTCATTGTTGGTTTGGAAGTTCATTAGCACATTTGTAAGCGGGCTTTTGGTCATGTGCATTTCATAGGTGGTCCCTTTCAACACTTCCCTACTTCCGTTTCCTTTGATTATCACTGAAACACAACCTACCCATTTTGTTTCCATTTTGCCCCCAATACCAAACATAAATGCCAGTCGTTGTATGCCAAAGTAATACCCAGAACACAGGAGATATTGTCCATATGAAAAACGTGGGGATTACCTGAAATACATTAACTGCAGCACACATACATTCGACTGATAAAAATAATAATACAGGGGTCTTGTTCAAGACTTCTTTATCACCCTTGCACGAGACCTCACTGTTAAAAAGCCAAATGGAAATAGATATTATCCCTCTCCCAGAAAGCACAAGCCTTCATTTTGCCCATTATGTATTTTCACACTGCCAGGTTACAGATAAGGAAACAAATTGCAAAGAGTACACACAGGTTGTACAGTATAGCACACAATTCAGAACAGTAAAGAAGCAAAGCAGAGTGAAACCAGGACTCTTCTCATCAAGGGTAAAATGAGTTACAGCTATTTAACAGCAAATAATTAAATAGCACAAAAGTCACGTAGACCTCAATGTCAGTTCAGCATTAAAAGCTCTGGGTGAATTCATAACAAGAGAAAGAGACTAAACTACAAGAAGCATAACTTGACTTGCACCGATTGACTAACAGCAATCCTAACAATCCTACTGGGAAGTAAACCCTATTGAATTCAGTGGGACTTACCCCCAAGCAAGTGGGGTTAGGATCACAGCCTATGTTTTTGCATGGCATTTCAACCTAAGTGGGGAACATGCTGAATTTCAAGGAGAACTCTGTAAAATGCTGCATAGTTGGCAAGAATGGTAACTACAGAGAAATGCAGAGCATGTTTGAGTCCATCCAAGTTACCACAGGCCCCAAAGAAATATAGTTGCGGTACTATAAAACAACACTGCCCTGTTTCCACCCTCCAAAAATCTTGTGGAATGTTAGAAGAAATAATATACATCTCTAATATCCTCAACATTATGATACAGTGGTCTATTTAACTGCACCAAGAGAAGGCCCACAGCTGTAATTTCAGCCATCAAATTTCCTGGGTTTGCAAGCTTAAGCCAGATGCTCAGGTTTGTTTTTGTGAGGGAGTAATATATAACATCACTGATGCATGCATGATTTTATAAGGGAAAGGTATGTTCGTTGTATATGAAATGGTTCCTCATTATGATGTTGCCGTTTGAGAGAATAAGGTACCGAGCGGAAAAGAATCTTCAAAGTACAGTCTTCTAGAGGTTAAAGAAACTTGTGAAGCATATAAGCACCAATGTTTTCATGGTGGTGTGTTACAGTGGCGGCAGTGAGGGGAGGATGGCAGTCACAAAACTCACAGGTGACCTCAGTCTAGTAGATACCTCGCAGGAGTGATGTGAGGATAATAGGAGGGATATGTACACTGAGATTATTGGAAGGTGGTATAAAAATGCAATAAATAATGTTTAAACCTGCTTGGTTGCCCCCTCTTATTTTTTTTTACAAGGTTCTCTATATTTTGTGACGTAGGGCAATAGCAAAATGCTTACTTTTGTTTTGAAAGGAATTGTACTCTCCATTTGTTATTGGAGATGAATTTGAGTAAGGAATCATCAGTGCTTAGTACTAGAAAATGCTTTCAGTATTAGGCCTCAGACCAGAGAGGTGATAAAGCGTGAAGTGATTTGAGGATGTGCAGACTGTGTCTTCCTTGCAGCGCCGAACAAGCACAGTGAACAATTCCTAGATCACATCCGCCCCATGCCTATGGCTTCCCCTCAAAGAAGCCCGGAAACTGTATGTGTTAAGGGTGCTGGGAATTGTAGCTCTGTGGGGTGTAAACTACAGTTCCCAGGATTATTTAGGGGAAGCCATGGTGTGTGTGTGTCACCAACGTGCCTGAAGGCCATGGGATGTGATTCACCCTACCATTTTCACACAGTGTTTTGCTTTCTAGGATGTGGTAGCTTGTGATGCCACCATACAGAGCTTTCCAATCCCAACTTCTTCACCGCACAAAAAACTTGAGAGGGTCAAAACTCAAAAACGGGTCACGCAAATCAGTTCTTCTCTTGATGAATTCCCACAAATTGCTCCCTCCAATAACCTCAAACAAACAGCATCCCCAAAATGGATGCTGCTTTGCTCTGTACCTGGCGGTGACTTGCCAGGTCCCAACTCCCTGAACTTCTGAACTCTTCTTAATTCTGTGTACCTGGTTAAAATCACTTGGCGCTGTGTGGGGACGGGATCCAGGCTTACTGACAGCAGCATTTAATGAGCCCTCGCCCCGTCCTCAGCTTGAGGGAGTGAGAGAGACAGAAGGGATTCTGGTGGCCTTCCTGGGGCCTTTTAGCATTTCTGAATGATGAAAATGCAAGAGAGTGGGACGTACACATTTTTGAGTGAAGCGCTACATGTGTTTAGCCCCTTCATCTGGCAGTACATCTTAAGTTTGCTTGGATTTTTTTTTAAAAAGACAAGGCAGTAAGATTTTACCTGAGTAGGCCCATCCATTAGGAGTTGCCCTGGGCAACCAGGACACAGAAGGTGATTTATCTTCCTGTTTTCTTGTGCAGCATGACAGTAATATTTCAATGGCCATCTTTCCCTTTCGTGCCTCGACAGCTCAGCAAACTGAGGAGGAAAGTTAAGCAGCATTCGGTCAAACTGTGCCACAAAAGCGTCTTTCTGAAAAGGAGTCTGTGTGGGTGTTTGTGTGGGTGTGTTTACAAATACAAATTGAGCACCCCTTATCTCAGAACAGAGATCTTGAAGAACAAGAGCCAGTGCTTTTGTTAGGTCCGCATCTAGATCTCTAAAACAGACATTTCTTGAGGCAGACATTCTTCCCCTGCCCACTGCATACTTTCCAATGCTTTGAAGCCAAAATCTGGGGGGCCGTCTTCCCAAACGCTGCCTTCTCATTTTTTTATTGCGAAAGCACAGTGGCCATTTTGTTTGCTGTGATCTTGCGCAATTTTGTATCACGGTTCCCCCACCCAAAAAAGCCCTGAGATTGCGGCCCCAAAAAGTGCTTTTCGGGGGTTGCTTGGTGAATTTGCTTGGGATCACAGCAACCAAAATGGCCACCATTCTCTCATGATGGAAAACAGGACGTCCCTTTAAATACAGCTCAGCCTACAGATTCCTGCTCTCTTCCTTTTCACGAGGGCTGGGCCAGGGATAATCAACTTGGTGCCCTCCAGATGTTGTTGGATTACAGCTCTCATCATCTCTGGCTAATGACCATGCCAGCTGGGGATGATGGGAGCTGTAGTCCAATATTATATGGGTTAGTATGTGCTTTTGATAGCAGGGCACTACAGTACTCTGTAAAGTTTGTTCCTTCTAAGACAGTCTGTGGATGATTTATAAACTTGCAAACACTACAGTGGGTGGGTCTCTTTACAACATGATTAAACCAGACAAGGTCCCTTTCTCCGCTTTTATTTTCCTCTGATTGGCTTCTCCTTTTCTGTGTAGCCAAGCTTTATACAATCATGCTGTCTTCAGAAAGGCAACAGATAAGTCTTGCAAACACATATGAACTCTATTTCACTCTAGTTTTCTGAAGAGTCCCTTTTACCATCTGCTTTCTTTGAAATCTAGACTCTTGCATGTAGATTGTTGATACTAACAATAAACATTAGTGTCTGCTTAGAAGAAATGGTAATTACCCTTTACAAATAGGTGATGATTTTAGTGTCTTCTTCCCAGACGGAGAATTCATTGTTTATTGAAGATAAATTCTAGGCAGCAGCAGGCTCCGAATTAGCTCCTCCAGTAGAAACAGAAGATAATCTGAATGCATTTCCTCTGTGTAAATCATCCCAGGCAAATAGCTGGACCTAATTTAGTGAGAGAGGGTGCTCTGTGATGAATAAACATATACCGTAATCAAGGACCAAATCAGTGCTGGATTTACACACAAGATTGTAAGCAACAGCATAGGACCTCAGAATATGTGGGACCACTAAATTAAAATATATAAACAGGCTAAATTTAAATTACTAAAAAATTACATAACTGGTTAAATAATAAAGGAAGTAGAAAACACTCTAAGCAGACATTACAAGTTTTTATATATGGAAAGTAGGAAGTCATAAGGTATTTTCATTTAAAGGCATTTCGTATGCAAATAGACTTATTGCAAGGTTAAGTTATATTGTTAGTCTACCATTGAGCTAGGGGACGCGGGTGGCACTGTGGTCTAAACCACTGACCCTAGGGCTTGCCGATTGGAAGGTCGGAGGTTCAGATCCCTGCGACGGGGTGAGCTCCCGTTGCTCGGTCCCAGCTCCTGCCAACGTAGCTGTTCGAAAGCACGTCAAAGTGCAAGTAGATAAATAGGTACCGCTCCAGCAGGAAGGTAAATGACGTTTCCATGTGCTGCTCTGGTTTCATCAGAGATGGCTTAGTCATGCTGGCCACATGACCCGGAAAAACTGTCTGCAGACAAACATCAGCTCCCTCAGCCAGTAAAGTGAGATGAGCACTGCAACCCCAGAGTCGTCTGTGACTGGACTTAACTGTCAGGGGTCCTTTACCTTTTTACCATTGAGCTATGGTGTTTCCAAAACCAGGAAAAATCTGGTGGGTAAGAAAAGGAGCCAGTACAGAGTTCTGGTGAAGTCCTGGGGGAAAATGGCATTTGCTGACTTTTCACCCCAACCTCCCCTCCCAAAAAAGGGTCACCATTTTGGGGCCAGTAAATGTGACACCAAAACACAGGATGAGCTCATGTATGAATGTCAGCCTCAGCTTCTCAGAAGAACAGTGGGATATACATATGAGATAAAACCTAAGCCAGGGGTCAGCAAACTTTTTCAGCAGGGGGCTGGTCCACTGTCCCTCAGACCTTGGGGGGGGGGACTGTATTTTGAAGGGGGGGAAATGAACAAATTCCTATGCCCCACAAATAACCCAGAGATGCACTTTAAATAAAAGGACACATTCTACTCATGTAAAAACACGCTGGTTCCCGGACCGTCCGCAAGCCGGATTTAGAAGGCAATTGGACCAGATCCGGCCCCCGGGCCTTAGTTTGCCTACCCATGACCTAGGCCCTAGTCAAGAGTTCAAAATGTGTACAATGAGCGCATGGATGTGTGTGACAAGTTATACATGTGGAGGCACCCTGCAGATGCTCTGTTAAGGCACAGGTTGAGGGCCAGAGTCTCCCCCTCCCAGTATTCACTGCTTGCACTTTTGAGTGTCTGAACAGAGTTTAGGTCTACCTGGTCTCAACAATAAGAAACAGGTGTTTGGTTTAGTTTGAAAAGATATACGAAATGCACACTTCACTCCATGATCATATTTCTTCCTTGTATCAGGTTCAAAAAAAATGCATTCCACAAGTATATGAAATAGAACTGCTAGGTGTATTTTTAGGTACGCTTATTGCTCATACATTGCATAGCAGCTCATCAGAACTAGAGCTTCCTAACATGTTCAAAAGATATGGGCCAGGTGACATATGCCACACAGATGCACTTTAGCATTCAGTGCGTGAACTACAAAGGAAAGAAGGCAACTCATCTCAGCTGCAGGTGATCCATTGATTTGCTCTTAGTATCCACTTTCTTTATTCTTCTTTCCCCAAGATGGAAGGGGGGGACCCAGGCGGTTAAACGTCTCCCAACCCCCCCCCCCATGAGTCGTTTCCTATGAATCTGAGCATTGATGTTTCTAATTTTCAGCATATGCAAGCTCTTAGGAGAGATGAGGTGTGATTTCAAACACAAGCTTTCGTTGTCATATGGGTCAAACCATCTAACAATCTGGCAATTTAGTGTAATGCTTCAGCTGAGGTTTCTCCACATGAAGTACACATAATTGGTTTGCATTTCTTTCAGCCATCTGCAATCCATGACAACAAACAGCTAAAGTATATATGCAATTCTGCTCATCGTGGCTCTAAAGGGCTCTGATGGTCATGGACAAAATATCCCTGGATATCCCTGGTTATTCCCAAAACAGTAATGTAAAGCTAATGCTACACCTGGCTCCAGGTAACAGAGTGAGGCACCTTCCATAGCCCCCCCCCGCAAATCACCACTTTTCTCACCAGCTGCTGTTTTTCCTCTTCCTGCCTGCCTGACCCCTATTTTTTTTGTAATTGTTTTATGAAATTGTTAATGCTTTATGTTGCAAGCTTGCCTGAAAGGTGTTTTTACACTAGATGGGCAGGATATGAATGCATTAATAAAATGGAATGAAATAGAAGCCATGCAACATTGGAAGAATGCCGGATACACTGCCTCTGTGACAGATACTCCGGCAGAACACCCCTGTGTCATGAACTGGCAGGACACCACCGGGACAAGCTGAACATGGGGAAGGGGAGGTTGGGGACTTAGGAGGTACTCACAGGTAGTGCCTGATTTACGTATAAGCTAAACAAGCTATAGCTTAGGGCACCACTCTCTTGGGGGGCCCCCCAAAATTTTAAAGTGAAAAAACCTGGATGTACATTTCCAAAATATAAGATGAAAAACAAATAAAATAAAACTGGCATACAGTTGTGTAGGCTCCTATGATGTAAGTAGCCTGCTAGCCTGCTCCCTAAAATATCACTGGTTTGCTCATTTCTATATATAGGGTGCCTATTAGGTCCATAAATTACCATATAGCATATATTCAACACAAAAAAGCGACAATTTGTTGTTGACAAAGGGCAGCTGGACATATAAAGGGCCCCATTACCTCCAGTAGCTTAGGGCCTCATCAAACCTAAATCCGGCCCTGCTCACAGGACATTGGAGGACATCACAGGGCCAGCTGACAGTTCAGGGGAGGGGGACCTATCACCAGGGAAACGGTGGGCTCTGAGTGAGAAGTGCACTCCAAGAGACTGAGGCAGGCAAGTGAACACAGCCCAGGCCACTAGTGGACTAGGTGGAGATCATGGGGCTTCTTAGGTCGAGGAGGAGGTTGGTAGTCACTCAGGTGGATTAAGATCAGGGCAGATGAGGATCACAAGCTTCATCAAGCGGCGAGGTAGAGCTTCTCAGCTTGAGCAAGCTCAGATGCAGCAATCCGGGTTGGGAAGGCTAAAAGGGGAGCAAGACAGAGACTGAGTGCAATGGGCAGCAAACGATGACTGCTCTCTTAAGTCATTCCCACAGAATGGTCTGAGGTCCATTGTATATCTAGCTTTCAAAAAGGATTAACTATACAGAGGGTCAGCTTAGTCAGCATTATTCATGCTGAAATACTATATACGGGTAATCAATGTAGAAGATGAATATGGCAAACATTGCAAATTCCCCTGGGACATCTAGCCAACCAGGGTTGGGAGAATTCACTATACAGTATCAAGGTTTCTTTGTGTGTGTGTGTTTGTTTGAGTCTGAGGGATGCATCACCTCATGGGCAGCGTTCTGGAGTTACACGCATGCACCGGCTGCAATGGAAATGGCCAGAGTGGGCAGAACAACTGGTGTGCCTTTTACCTTTGTGTAGTTGGCTACATTCCAGCCATGCAAAAGTCAGATTTCTCCGACAAATCTCTCTCTCTCTCTCTCTCTCTCTCTCTCTCTCTCTCTCTCTCTCTCTGCCCAGGCAAGCAAGAGGCATTATTACAGTTCATTGGCACGTTCCAGGCAAGGAGAGAGCAAGGGAGGGCCACTGAGGAAAGAGTGGTCTAGGGGGGATCTTGAGAGCTGGAGAGAGAGGCCTAGAGGAGTCACCTGGGGTTCCTTGCTCCTGCACTCTGCACACATTGCAATGAGCAGATCATTGGTCTGGGTCAGCATGACAATCCTTATCAGCCCTGATTGGATTTCCAGAAAGAAATCAGTCCATAAGATCAATGATTACTTGGCCTCTTTGAAATGGTAGTCTCAGTTGTGGGGATGTCTGACCTCCTTGCATTACAAACTTTTGGTGACCAGGAAAGATTTCTGTGTGGTCATTTTTCATAGTGTGTGTATAATATATCTATATCTATTTATTCTCTCTCTCTCTCTCTCTCTCTCTCTCTCTCTCTCTCTATATATATATATATATATATGTAAGACCTTAGAATTCCTATAAGAGTGAGCATGGTCGGAGCTGCTTCAGAATGCTTTGGCAAACAAAGAGAAAGCAGAAGGCCATTTTCCCAGCTGCAAGCGAGCACTACAGGAAGTGTGGCTCAGTGACTTGGTGACTCACACAGTGCTAGCCAACAATTGGAGGAACTCTCTAGAGGAAGTGACCAAAATAGCTGTGCAGGATCCTGCTTGTGGCTGTTTAAATAAATACGGGATAAATAAAAGGCCAGGCTGTAGGGCACAAAGTATGGACGCCAGGTTTGAGACTTATTTAATGCCAGTTCCATGTCAGGCACACACACACACACCCCAAACACAACATGTGCGCTTCCCTCAGGAAACAGCAGGGATCTTATGCCTATGTCTTAAGGTGTGTGTCCTTAGGATATTTCATCCCCTGTGCCAGGAGAATAGATGGAAGCTTCTGTTACGGCTTCTTAAGCTGCGCAGATGCTTCGACAGCTGCAGGTGCTGCTGCCTCCAGCTCCACAGGAAATGGATGGAGGATGGGAGGCACAGAGGACTGTGCAGCAGGCCAAATGTTTGGGACCAGATGGGTGTGACTGGTGGGCCCCACGCCCAGGAACTACCTAGGACATTTGTTTGGAAGCTGTGACTGGAGGAAGGCTTGCCGGCGTTGATGTAAACATCTGTGGAAGCTGCCAGGGATGTCTGAGAAACAAGGCAATAGCTTCATCATCAGTTTCTCACTGACAGAAGATAGCATGGGATAGCAAGGCATGCAGAGGTTCACACTGGTTCACACTCGCCTCATAAATTTCTCCCTCAGCTAAGCTTACATTAGGAGCTGCCGAGATCCACAGACAACTGCCCCATGTGGTGATCCCTGGAACTGCAGGTAGCGGTTTCTCAGTGCAGTACCCTGACTGACTCCATCCACTAAGGTCGGTCATCGGTTCCCCATAGGCATTAAAGCGTACAACATGGCTTCCTAGCTTAGCATTGCTTGAGCTGCAATGACTTCCTGAGCATAGTCCTTATTGATTTTTCCTTAGTTCTGGATTGCTCGTTGATCTTGTCTGCTGGTTTGTCCTCACTTCTGATTTACTCTCTGATCCTGCTGGCTGGCTTTTCCACCACAGTTCAGGGTTCCTGGCTCACCTCTTTTTTTCTTTTTTTTTATAAAATTTTTATTGGTTTTACAAAATTTTATAGAACAAACAAACACTTAAAAAGACAAACATACACGTATAATTTCATATCATATTTTCATAAACCTCTTTTCTGGGACTTCCCCATACCCCCCCTTTCTGCATCCCAATGTCCATAATTTTATAGCAACTCCCAATTGTTACTTTCCAACCTCTGTCATCTTAGTCATCTCTATATTCTGACCTTATATCACTGTATCCCTTTGTTCCTGAAAACCACAACACTCTAACATTCATTAAGTTTATAATAGTCCTTAAGATAACTTTTGAATTTTCTCCATTCTTCTTCCGCCGTCTCTTTTCCTTGGTCACGGATTCTGCCTGTCATCTCGGCCAATGTCATATAGTCCATCACTTTCATCTGCCATTCTTCCAGAGTGGGTAGATCTTGTGTCTTCCAATACTTTGCGATGAGTATTCTTGCTGCTGTTGTAGCGTACATAAAAAAAGTTCTATCCCTCTTTGACACCAATTGGCCGACAATGCCCAAGAGAAAGGCCTCTGGTTTTTTAGGAAAAGTACATTTAAGTACCTTTTTCATTTCATTATAGATCATTTCCCAGAAAGCCTTAATCTTCGGGCATGTCCACCAAAGGTGGTAGAAGGTACCTTCAGTCTCTTTACATTTCCAACATTTGTTATCGGGCAAATGATAAATTTTTGCCAGCTTGACTGGGGTCATGTACCACCTATAGACCATTTTCATAATGTTTTCCTTTAAGGCATTACATGCTGTGAATTTAATACCGGTGTTCCATAACCATTCCCAGTCAGCTGACATAATGTTATGACCAACATCCTGTGCCCACTTAATCATAGCCGATTTGACTGTTTCGTCCTGTGTATTCCATTTCAGCAACAAGTTATACATTCTGGATAAATTCTTAGTATTGGGTTCTAACAATTCAGTCTCTAGTTTTGATTTTTCCATCTGAAAGCCAATTTTCCTGTCCTGTTTGAAAAACTCCATTATTTGATGGTATTGAAACCAATTTTGTACTTTATGTTTCAATTTCTCATGACTTTGTAATTTCAACTTATCTCCATCCTGTTCCAAAATTTCCCAATACTTCGGCCATCCGACCTCCATATTGAGTTTCTTCACTGCCTTGGCCTCCACTGGTGACACCCATCTAGGGGTTTTGTTTTCCAACAGATCTTTATATCTTATCCAAACGTTGAACAATGCTTTTCTAACAATGTGGCTTTTAAAGGCACTATGCAGCTTGATTTTGTCATACCATAGATATGCATGCCAACCGAAAGCATTGTTAAAACCTTCCAGATCCAAAATGTCTGTGTTCTCGAGGAGCATCCATTCTTTCAGCCAGCAAAAAGCTGCTGCCTCATAGTACAATTTTAAGTCCGGCAGGGCAAAACCCCCTCTTTCTTTGGCGTCTGTCAATATTTTAAATTTGATTCTGGGCTTTTTGCCCTGCCAGACAAATTTCGAAATATCTTTCTGCCACCTCTTGAAACATTCCATCTTATCAAGAATCTGCAAGGTCTGAAACAAAAATAACATTCTAGGCAATACATTCATTTTAATCACTGCAATTCGGCCTAACATTGACAATTTCAAATTTGACCATATTTCTAGATCTTTTTTAATCTCTGACCAACATTTTTCATAGTTATCCTTATACAAATTCACATTTTTAGATGTCAAATAAACCCCTAGGTATTTCACCTTCTTGACCACCGTCAACCCTGTCTCCTCTTGGAATTTCTCTTTTTCCGTATCTGTTAAATTTTTTCCTAAAACTTTGGTTTTTTGTTTATTCAACTTAAATCCAGCTACCTGGCCAAACTGTTGGATTATTTCCAGGACCTTTTTCGTACTAGTGTTTGGCTCTTGCAAAGTCAGTACTAGGTCATCTGCAAATGCTCTTAACTTATAATGTTTAGCTCCGACCTGCACTCCTTTAACCTGCTGGTCATTCCTAATCATATTCAGCAACACCTCCAGAACTGAAATGAAGAGTAATGGGGAAATTGGGCACCCCTGTCGTGTTCCTTTTTCTATCTTAAGTTCCTCAGTTACTACATTATTTACAATCAATTTAGCTTTTTGTTCAGAATATATTGCAGCCATACCATTCTCAAAACCTTGGCCTACCCCCATCCCATGAAGATTCTTTGTCATAAAGCTCCAAGAAATATTGTCAAAGGCTTTCTCCGCGTCCACAAAAATCAGTACTGCTTTAGTATTTATATTCACCTCTAGCTTTTCCAAAATATCTATTATATTCCTTACATTGTCTGCTAGGTGTCTTTTTGGGAGAAAGCCTGCTTGGTTCTTATGAATCTTTTCCATCAGCACTTTTTTAAATCTTTTTGCCAAAATGTCTGCAAAAATTTTGTAATCCACATTAAGTAGTGATATTGGGCGGTAGTTCTTCAGTTGAGTCTTTTCAGTCTCTGTCTTTGGTATGAGTGAAATATATGCTTCTTTCCACGATTCAGGTGCCTTTTTTCCCTCAAGGATCTCATTACATACTTCTTTTAGTGGTTGAATCAACCATTCCTTCAACGATTTGTAGTATCTGGAAGTCAGTCCATCTGGTCCTGGAGATTTGCCCAATTGCATATTCTGAATGGCAGCCTCTATCTCTTGTTCTGTTATTCTCTGGTTCAGATCCATCTTGCTTTGATGAGAGATTTTTTGTAATCCATATTTATCAAGGAATTTGTCTATATCTTCTTCATTTTGCGGGCCTTGAGTATAAAGTTTTTTAAAATAACTCAAGAAGCAATTTCTAATTTCATTAGGTTTAGATATATTCTTTCCATCCACTTCTAGGCTTGTAACTGTATTTAATTTCTGCCTTTTCTTCAATTGCCATGCCAGAAGTTTGCCACATTTATTTGCTGATTCAAATGTCTTTTGTTTCATTTGCTTTATCTTCCATTCAATCTCTTGGTTCATCAATTCCATATATTGTGTTTGATATAACTTAATCTCTCTTAAAATCTCCTGGGACTTTGGTTTTACTCTTAATTTTTTCTCTCCTTCCTTTATCTTTTCCAAAATCTTTTATTTTTTCTCATTTTGTTTTTTCCTCTTTATTGAGTTTTGTTGAATCAAAAAACCTCGCATCACCGCTTTGCTTGCGTCCCAGATCACTCTTTTCTCCACGTCAGCCCTCAAATTTATTTCAAAATAGTCTTTTAAAGTTTTTTGGGCCTTCATAAGGATCTCCTTGTCTCGAAAGAGGGTGTCATTCATTCTCCATCTAAATTGACCAGCTGTTGTAAGTTTCATTTCCATCTTCACGGCGTTATGGTCGGAGCAAGTTTTTGGGCAGATTTCTACCTTCTTAATCTTTGGAGCCATGCCACTAGTAATCCAGATTTGATCAATTCTGGTCCAGGTCATCATTGCTTGGGAGAAAAAGGTTCCCTCTCTCTCCAGAGGGTTCCTTGTTCTCCATATATCTATCAAGTCCAAATTTTCCGTCATTTCAAAAAAGGTCCTAGGAAGTCCCCCTTCCTTGGTAACTGTTAGTCTTTGTGCCTTGTCCATGTTGGTGGAGACCACACCATTCATGTCTCCCATAATTATCATATTGTAATCCAAATAGTCCGTCAGAGTTTCATGAAGTCTCTTGAAGAAGTCAGATTTACCTTCGTTTGGTGCGTAGATTCCAACAACTAAAAGTTTTTCTCCTTGTACTTGTATCTCCACTGCCAAATATCTCCCTTGCTCATCTTTAAACATCATTTTTGGGGCCCATTTCTCTTTTACATATATCACAACTCCTCTTTTTTTTACTTTGTCTGATGAGATAAATTCTTGTCCTAGTCTTTTGTTTGTAAGTAATCTCCTGTGAGCTCTGGTTATGTGGGTTTCTTGTAGACATATCAAGTCCAATTGTTCTCTGTTCAAAATGTGAAAAACTTGTCTTCTCTTCAAAGGCCCATTGAGCCCATTACAATGTTCAGTTTCGGTTTCAGTTTCTGTTAATTGGTTCTCGTGGGAAACTTGCAGATTCTAGCTTCACCAATTAACTCAAGCTGGTGTCAATTTACTCTTGGCAGAAAGCCCAGGTCTGCTTGACCTAGAAACTACTCACTCTGATTGGTTAACGAGCAGCACTCAACTCTGTTATCTAGGGATTGCTAGCACAGTTTGGTGTGAGGTGTGTTAGGAGTTAGAAGTGCTGTGTATGGTTTTGAGAGTGAGAGAGAAAGAAAGAAAGAGAGGATTTATTTTGCTTTTATTTGTATGCAGAAACTCTGCTGGTTTTATTTTTCCTTTTAATAAATCCTGTAAATAGTTATTCTGAGTCTAGCTGACTAGTCATTACTGCCGCAACTAGCTTCTTTGCTGTGCAGGAAAACTCTGCTACGTTTGGGCTAAAGCCAGTAGGGCTATGCCTGACACTCCAAAGTTCCATGAGGTTATGGGCATTGTGCTGCCAGCCTGAGTTGCGGTGGTGTCAGCATCAACGGCGTTGGTTCCAGTAGTTCCAGAAGTTGTTGTTCTCTGGCTGGTTCCTGACCGTGGTGAGCTGGTGACGCAGCGGACACAAGGACAACAGCTGCAGCGTGTGAGTGCTGGGTGCTGTGGTTCCTGTTTTCTCTCTCGGTGGTCGTGAGTAGCTGGTTCCGGGTTCCAGGGACATCGCTCTCAAGATGGCCTCACAACCAGGTCAGATGGCTTTTGAGCGTCTGAATGACTCCAATTACTTGCTGTGGTCGGAACGCATGCAGGCAGTGCTGCAGAGGGATCGTCTCTGGCAAGTGGTGAGTAAGTTTCCTACGAAGCCTGATGATGAAGACCTCGATAAAGACCAAAGAGCAAGGGCCACAATTGTCTTGGGGCTGGAAGATTCCCAGTTGCCCTATGTGAGGGGAATCAAGACAGCTAGAGGTGTGTGGCAAGCACTTAAAGAACTCCATGTGCGTGAGACAGCGGTTTCCAAGCTGTTCATTCGCAAGGCATTGTACAAGGCAATGTTACAGCCTGGGGTTACAATGCAGGAACACCTACACAGTTTACAGTTAAAGTTTTCTGCGCTCCAGGAAAGAGACTGTGCATTAGACCAGCAGGAGAAGGTGGCTATTATTTTGAGTTCTCTCCCGGAAAGCTGGGATAATCTAGTTTTGTCTCTAGAAGGCATACAGGAGCGTGATTTATCAGTCAGTTACGTTACTGGGCGTTTGATTGAAGAATGGCAGAAGAGGCAAGAAAGGTCGTTGGCTGCAGAGGCTTCTACAGGTGGGCGGTTTGGAAGGAGTTCTCATGCCGTGCCAGAGGTGAAGCAAAAGCAGCGTACCGGTGAGGAGTCAGCGTTTGCTGTTAGGCGTTGTTTCCGATGTGGGTCTTCAGCGCATCTAAAACGACAATGTCCGGTGTTGGTCAAGTCTCAGTTGCCGGTGCAGGAGCAGAGACGAGATCAGCAGCAGCAGCGTAAAAGGAAATTCTTCAAACGAAAACAGTCGGCTCAACTGGTGACCGGCGAGGTCAAGATTGCTGATGAGAAACAAGCGGTCTGGGTGGTCGATTCGGGAGCGTCTCGCCACATCGTGAATTCAGATGAATTGTTTGTTTCCAAGAACTCAGCACAGCGCAGCCAGGTGGCTCTAGCAGACGGAAGTACTTCCGAAGTGATTTCGGGGGGTGCAGTTTATGTTCCTTGTCTTCGTGAATGTCTGCAAAATGTACTTTGTGTGCCGTCATTAAGGAGCAATCTGATGTCTGTAGATTGTTTGCTAAAAGCTGGGTTTAAAGTGCATTTTGAAGGAGACAGTTGCATTATTAAGAAGGCTGGTGAGATTTTAGGCACTGCTAAGTCAGAGGGAGGCTTGTTTTGGCTTAAAGCAGGATCTCAAGTTGCAGCAGTAGTCAGTAAATCTCAGCCTGCAGTGAATAACAAAGCTATACATGACAACTGTGTGCACTTATTGCATAGGAAAATGGGGCATGCTTGCTGGAAAAGTGTACTAAAAATGTCTGAATTGGCTGATGGGGGTAATTTAAAGAGTTGTAACAAGTACCTTGATTGTAATGTGTGTAAAAAGGTTAAAACCCACAGAGTCTCTTACCCCAGAAGTGACAGAGTTAGTGAGTCACCGCTACAGCTGGTTCACATGGACGTAATTGGTCCATTTGCTGTAAGCAGGGGTGGAGCGCGTTTTTCACTAACAATTGTGGATGACGCCACGCGTTATTCTTGGGTTTTTCCCATGAAGAATAAGGGTGACGTGTTCACTAAGTTTAAAGGCTGGGTGGCATCTGTGGAAAGATTTCTGTCTGTTAAACTCAAAAGGATTCAGACGGACAGAGGTGGCGAATTTATGTCAAATGCCTTTAGAGATTGGTTGCAAAAGCGTGGCATTGGGCATAGAAAAACGAATGTTTTTTCCCCAGAGGAGAATGGCGTTGCAGAGCGAAAAAACAGATCTTTACAAGATATGATGTTTGCCATGCTTGATGATGCTGATTTACCCATGTCTTATTGGGGGGAGAGCATGCTCACCGCATGTTATCTCCAAAATAGGCTCTTTCATCAAACAATAGGTACAACTCCGTACTTTAAATTGTTTCAGAAAAAACCTAAAATTGACCATTTGCATGTGTTTGGATCAAAAGCCTGGGTATTAATTCCGAAACAAATGAGAAAGAAGGGAGATCCTAAGACCAAACAGTTAGTGTTTGTGGGTTACCAGGAGCTGGGAAAAGGTTTCCGCTTTGCTGAAGGGACAAATGGCATTGTGATCTCCAGGAATGCCAGTTTTTGTGAACATAGTGGCTGGGAGAGACTACATGCCAATACTGAGGTTTGGTTTGAACCTTCCCAGGAGCTTCATGACTCTGAAGGTAGACACAGAGAGTCAGAGTCTGAGGGGGAGGAAAGTTCAGATAAGAGCTCTCAAGGAAGTAGAGTTAGCCAAAGACCAGTTGCTAAGCAACAAAAGAGAGGTCGTAGTTCTGAGGAGGAAAGTGGGTCAGAAGAAAAATTTTCTCCCAGAAGATCTAAAAGACAAAACAAAGGAGTGCCTCCGGTGCGTTTTTCTCCTGATACTGCAAATGTGTTTAGTGTAAGTGCAGAACCCAAGAGTTTTCAGGAGGTATTAAAGTTACCAAAAGAGGAGGCAGAGCGCTGGAAACAGGCAATGGAGGAAGAGATGTCCTCTTTGAATGAGCACAAGGTTTTTACACCAGTAGCAGCGCCTGAGGGGGCAAAGATTGTAGGCTGCAGGTGGGTGTACAAACTTAAACCTCTGGTGACAGGAGAGTACAAATACAAAGCTCGTTTAGTTGCTCAAGGATATTCTCAGAGGCCTGGAAAAGATTATGACGAAACTTTTTCCCCTACTGCTAAGGGGGACAGTGTAAGGCTGATTTTAACGCTTGGAGCAAAGAGAAAACTCCTGTTAAACCATTTTGATATCCAGACTGCATATTTACATGCACCAATATCAGAAGACCTGTATCTAGCCGAACCGCCTGGTTATGAGACAGGTTCCAATAGAGTGTTGAAATTAAACAAAGCTCTATACGGTCTCAAACAGGCTGCAAGATCTTGGAACAAATGTTTCCATGAGGCCTTAGTGTCATTTGGTTTTAAGCAGAGTACAGCTGACAATTGTGTTTATGTACGTGGTACAGGCAGTGATCAAGAGTTTTGTCTGATTTATGTAGATGATGTATTGTATGCCTGTAAAACAGATAAACAAACTAAAAGATTTGCCAAGCAATTGTCCAGTAAGTTCAAAGTGAAGGACTTAGGCCCGGTTAGGACATATCTAGGGTTGGAAGTGTGCTGGGCCCAAGATGGCAGCTGCCTAATTAGTCAGCAGAACAAAGTTAAACAACTACTGACTACATACAGGATGCAGGATTGCAAAGGGGCAGCGGTGCCTATGGATCCAGGTTTCATAAAAACACTCCATATAGATGAGAGTCCTGAATTTGAACATCCTGATGTATATCACTCTGTAATTGGAAGTTTATTGTATATAGCACAGTGGTCCAGACCTGATATTAGCTATGCAGTAGGCATATTAAGTAGATTGGTCTCAAAACCCACACTAAATGCCTGGAAAGGGGTAAAACAAGTTCTGAGGTATCTCAAACAGACAATTGGCTATATGTTACAATTAAATTCTTCAGAGGATGAAATGTTGAGTTGCTACTGTGATAGTGACTGGGGAAATTTGCCAGATAGAAAATCTGTCACAGGACTAGTCATAATGGTCGGTGGAGCTTTAATCAGCTGGCGGTCACGCAAGCAAGACGTTGTAAGTGTGTCATCAACGGAATCAGAGTATGCTGCATTGAGTGAATTGTGCAACGAGGTGATTTATTTCAAGCATTTGATGGCAGATTTAAATGTAAATTGTGGAGAACCAGTACAAGTTTACATTGATAATCAAGCTTGTATAACCTTAAGTAAAACAGAGGGTTTCAAATCGCGTTCCAAACATATCTCTGTAAAATACCAAAATGTACGTTGCTGTGTACAAGACAATGTAATCACCTGTACTTATGTATCAAGTGAAGAAAATGTAGCAGATGTGTTAACTAAACCATTGGCAAAGATAAAGAACAAGCGAATGTGCAAGGGTTTAGGTTTGCTGGAAAAATGATCTCCTACATAGGTGTATTTGGTGTTAATTGTTCAGCAGAATCTGTGAGGGGGTGTTCAGTTTCGGTTTCAGTTTCTGTTAATTGGTTCTCGTGGGAAACTTGCAGATTCTAGCTTCACCAATTAACTCAAGCTGGTGTCAATTTACTCTTGGCAGAAAGCCCAGGTCTGCTTGACCTAGAAACTACTCACTCTGATTGGTTAACGAGCAGCACTCAACTCTGTTATCTAGGGATTGCTAGCACAGTTTGGTGTGAGGTGTGTTAGGAGTTAGAAGTGCTGTGTATGGTTTTGAGAGTGAGAGAGAAAGAAAGAAAGAGAGGATTTATTTTGCTTTTATTTGTATGCAGAAACTCTGCTGGTTTTATTTTTCCTTTTAATAAATCCTGTAAATAGTTATTCTGAGTCTAGCTGACTAGTCATTACTGCCGCAACTAGCTTCTTTGCTGTGCAGGAAAACTCTGCTACGTTTGGGCTAAAGCCAGTAGGGCTATGCCTGACACTCCAAAGTTCCATGATACAATTCCAGCTAAAAAGTTGCAGGGCCATTTTGTTATTTCTCTGACACTCCTCCAACAGCTCCAAGTTGTTGCTCTTCCTCTGATGGTGGTGGTTTGTGTCCAAGTGAGAGATTCAGAATGTCTAGTGCTCTCCTCTGTTCTGCAATTGGGTCCACAGTCCCCTTCTGCAGGTCCTCTTGATTTCTTTCCAAAAATTTGTCTTTGTCTTTAATAGTCTTTATTTTCACCTTCTTTCCTTTGTAATCAAAAGACAGTCCCTGTGGGAATTCCCACCTGAAGCGGATGGAGTTTTTCTTTAACAAAAGAGCTAAGTCCTTATAAAAGCTTCTCAAATCCAAAATATATTTTGGGATGTCTTTAAAAATCTGTGCAGCTGAGTTTCCAATTTGCAAGGCCTTTTCAAAGTGTAGTCCTAGTATTTTGTCTCTTTCTTCCTTAGATCTAAGTGTAATCAGGCAGTCTCTCGGGGTCTTTCTGTCCTGCTTTTTGCCCAGTCTGAAGGCTGTTGTAATTTTAAATTCGTCTTCCTCCAGATCCCAGCAATCAGCAAACTCCTGTGTTAAAAACTCCGCAAGGTTGTCACTTTCGTTCTCTGGAATCAATCTCAATTTCAAATTTCTCTCTTTTCTCTGTAATTCCCACAGAGCCAAAGTTGCGTCGTGTTCATGGACCTTCTTGGCAATCGGTTCTAAATTCTCTTGTGTCTCTCCAGCGATAGCTCTCGCTTCTTCAGCAATTTTACGTGTAGTAGAATTTTCCTCAACCAATTTATTTATAGATTCTGTGTTCTGGTCTAGTCTTGCTGATATTTCTGTTAATTTTTGTGTATTTTCTGAAGTCTGTTTTGTCAGGGACTCCAGGGATTGATTTATCTTGAGCAGGGCTTCTGTCACGGCTTCCATAGAGACAGCTGTCACTTTTTCTTGTCCTGTTATTCCTGCAAGTCCGGCAGTTACGCCTGTGATTGAGCCTCTTTTCTTTAGCTGTTGTTGCTGCAGCTGGTGCTGTTGCTGTTGTTTGGTCTTGGCTCTTGTGACTATCTCTTCTTGTGAGCCACTCATGTCAAGGTCGTTTCCCACGGGAGCTGTTCCCCACTGGAAAATTCCACTGTCTTAGGCTGGGCCAACCTTTACTTTACCCTCTAGGGGGAGCAAATCAAAATGGCCAAATATAAAATGTCCAAATACGAAGGCAAAGAGAATATCCAAATACGTAGGAAAGGGAGAAAGAGAAAAATTAAAGCAAGTGTAGCTGGAGACTTGTAACTGCAAATTGCCACAATTTCCCAGTAGATACTGTCTCAACTTACTCTGATGTACTGTATCCAGGCAATGCAGAAACTTTGTATCACAATGTAACTTTCACAGGGAAAAGTCAGTTCAGTGTCCTATTGTCCTAAAAGGCAGACCGTTTCATGCTCTTAGACAGCTGAGGCAGCAGAGGATTTTTCTTTTAAATAAATCATGCAGTTGCCAAAGTCTCTTTTGCCTCCCCTCTGCCCTGCTAGCTAGAGGGGAGATCTAAAGTCCAAATGTCAGGTTTGATTAAATAAAAACAAAGTCTTTAACGGATGCAGCTTTAGAGTTCCGTTGCTTTCACTTTCATGCAGTCGGGGGGAGGCAGACTTCCTTGATTTTGACCTCCCCGCTTTCAACCAAATCTCCAAATTTTAGATCCAAATAAAAGTTCCGTTTTACTCACGGGTTTTTTCTGTCCGTAATTTACAGGAAGGAATCGGCGCTCTCCACTAATAGCGACGCGGCTTCACCCTGCGGGCTGGGTAGCGATTCTCAGCACCGCGCTCCCCCGATGTCGTTCCGGAGCCTTTAAAAAGGCTCTTTCTGCGGTAAAGGGGGGGCGCTTTTGGTGCCCACCGAATCTCCTCGTTCACAGGCTTCCGCGCCTGTGATTTTAGGGGTCCCCCGCTTGCCGTAGCGGGTCAGACCCGAACTCGCAGAGCAGTCCTCCTCCGGAGCTCGGAAAGAGGACCGCCATTAGCGCTGGCGCCGACCGGAAGTCTGTCCGTTCCTGGCTCACCTCAGTCTGCTAACCCAGAGTTTGGCCTTGACATCCCCACAATGCATTATGCTCATGGAGTATATGATGTGTTTCAGAATGGAGTACATGATTCCGGCTCAGTATTTTCTTATATGTTGCTCTTCAGACATGCATATTAATTATTCCATGTATATTATATTATATTAAAACAATATGGAATTCAAATTTTAATGCAGTACAGTAAGAAATAAAAGAAGCAATAAAAATGCAAGCGTTGGACTAGAACCTGGGAGACCAGGGTTCAAATTCCTACTTGGCCTTGAAGCTCACTGGGTGACCTAGGGCCAGCTACCTCACAGGGTCCTTGTGGGCGTATAATGGGGGTGGGGGGAGAGAAAACAATGTACACCACTTTGGATCTCCTTGGAGGAAAGGTGGGAAATAAATGTATGGGATAGATGGATAGATGAATGGATGGATGGATGGATGGATGGATGGATGGATGGATGGATGGATGGATAATGCAATGGGTGTGCATGTTGTGCTAAAGTTCTTCAGTGTTTGGTGTGATATAACTCAGCTTGAAACCTTGACTACTTTCATTCTGAATTGACACTCAGAGTTATTCTCTCTCTCTCTCTCTCTCTCTCTCTCTCTCTCAGCTTCTTCCTTCATTCCGCTGTAGTGAGTTTCCACTCCTTTCTATGTCTTGCAAACCTGCCCCTGCCCCACCCTATTATTTCTGGCCCATGCCACTCACCTTCCAGGTGGACTGCCAAGTTCTAAGAATGACAGAGCAGGTGCGCTCTCTCTCTCTCTCTCTCTCTCTCTCTCTCTCTCTCTCTCTCTCTCTGTGTGTGTGTGTGTGTCCAGTGGATGCACTGAATGCATCAGTTGGTTAGAGCATGGTGTTGATGATGCAAAGGTTGCAGGTTTGATCCCCATACAGGACAGCTGCATATTCCTGCATTGCAGGAGGTGGAACTCTTCCAACTCAACAAGTATATAATTCTCTCTCTCTCTCTCTCTCTCTCTCTCTCTCTCTCTCTCACACACACACACACACACACACACACACACACACACTGTTCTTCATACATACTAAGCCACTCCACCATAGACCACCTGAATGAAGCTCATGGACCACTGGTGGCCTGTGGACCACACCCTTTGAACCACTGCATAGTCTACTGAGTTCACTAGAGACTTAACTCTTGTGGAAGCTTAAAGACTAACACATTTAGAATGGCATAAGCTTCCACAGGCAAGAGTCCACTTCATCAAAAGTAAGCAATGAGATTAGAGAAAAAGGAAATGCAAAAAGTACAAGCAGTGGCGATTCAATTACAGTGGAAATAAGCAGTTACCCTTTACAACAGCAGTGACTTGTAATAAAGCAATCAACATAGCAACACTGAATTAAATAATGCGTAATAGGACAGGAAACCATTTTTTTCATTCAGACACGGATGAATAGAGTTGGGCTTCTTGATGAATTATAATGCAGCATTTTCCTTTCTTGGGAGTCTTCCTCTGAAATTGTGGCTACCACAATATCAGTATCAGAGTGTCCAGACTGCAATGTTTTCCCGCATGTATGCAAAGGGAAATTCAATAATAAATAAATAATACAGGTTACCAGGATAGCCCACATGCTTCAGGTAATTTGTTATTAACTCAGTCAGTTTGCTAGGTGTTAATAGCAACAACAAAACGTAGCAGCAGCCCCCCCCCCAACCCCGGTAACATTAAGCCTGGTGTCTGCTAACAGAAAAACAACCTTGGTGGTAAGATTCAAACTGAGAGATAAGCACTTCACATCTGCCATTGGGATGGGAAGTGCATTGGAAGAAAACACAAATCAGAGTTTCCACTTCCTCAGGCAATCTGCAGAAGGAATTCCTGTCATATGACCTGTCCATAGAGCAAACCATCAGGCATTAAACCTAGAAACTGCAAGAGCTCACCTAAACCTCGCACCATCTTCAGTAAACAGGGTGCTGGGAATGATGAAGGTAAAAGAACAGGGCAGGTAAAGACAGGAGAGCCACACTTCCTGGCAGAGGCCCCAGTATGTCAGTGATTATTTATAGAGAAATGTCTTTGCCCCACATTTTGGATTTACAACACAGTACTCTAAAGAAGGGCTGGGGGACCTGTGGCCCTCTCGATGTTGCAGGACTCCAACTCCCATGTTCGGTGGCTGGAGATGATGGGAGTTGTGGGCTGCAACATCTGCAGGACCACAGGTTCCTCACCCCTCTGCTAAAGTAGCCATTAATTCCTTGGAAAGGACAATAGTAACCAACTCAAGTTGCTGGTTCTTCAAGAGACAACACACATATGAGTCAGCAATGGTAATAATCCCAGTGGTTGCAGGCAAATAAATGTTTAGAGTGGTTATCCATGCTGAAGTCTCAGTAGATGATAAGCCAACTTCCACATACTGTATTGGCTAGCACTTTGGCTTCTCAAATATCTATTCTGGATTCTCTTTAAATAGTAGTTTTATTGTTGAGCCAAACTGGAATCCCAAACAATAACTGAGACACAGACTGTGCTCTACAAAATTTACCTGCTGGAAGAATTGAACAACTTCCTTTTGTCCAATAAAAACGAGCAACCCCAGCTGCGCTGTTATTAACTCTGGGCCAAAATGCTTTTACCATAAGCCATCCAGGACCCTGAAAAACAAAGCCTCAATACTTGAAGGTTTTAACTTGCTTGTCCAAAAGTCATTTAGAAACTCAATTCCTCATGGAGAAGACCAGTATTTTAGTTTTTTGATAAATTGAACCTGGGTTCCTTTGGAAGAGAATTAGGATGCAAATATAATCAATTAATGTAGGTGCTGTTTAGCCTGCAACAACCCAAAGCTTTTTGACAAGCACATACTTTAAAATCTTTATTTTATTTTACTTCCACAGTCATTTGGCAGCATGGAAGCCTCGAAGGCTGCTATGAACTTCCATAAAAGGCTTCACTCAACATGTATTAATAATATTTGTGAAAGCAGTTGGCCAGTGTTTAAAGAGGACAGAGAATGGAACTAAGTCCTGCCTGCTCTCCTCTCCCACTATGAGTGATGTGACCAAAGTCATTTGTGGCATAACCCCACAGCAATCAGGGTGTCCTTCTCAAGGTGGAAAGCACAGACCACTCCCTGTAGCTTTTGAGGCTTCTGCATTTGGTTAAGAAAGCAATAAATTTGTGTAGTATAATGTCTCTTATCATATCCTTTTTATCCTTTGCTTCAAAGAAGCCAAATATATTTACACAAAGAGCACAAGACTTTGTGGAGTTTATCTTAACGTATGTGCCATAATAAACAGGACTTCCAGTAAAAACAGAATCATAGCTCTACTTCTTCCTTTGTTTTACAAGGGGTTCATAATATAGTTCTTCCCTCCAGCTAGGCTTTAAACATATTCATTGCCCTTTTCCTTTCCTTTTTCTTTTTTTCTTTTGCAAGGTTTCCTCTATATAAAGCATAAATATATGTTGCTTGCTTTGATCTCCTCACTGGCAGCACTTGAATTTGGTCCAGACCTCTGTGTAGTTAAACGTTATCATATGCCATACAGCATTTCCTGCGGACTGTATTTAAAAAGAATGTGAAATCTATGCATGTCTTGCTGTAAAGGATGGGGCATGACCTGTGTTCTGTTTTTCGAAAACTTTGATTCAGCTCTGCCTTGCTCATGCTTAGGCTACAAGTTGCCTGGCTCGAATCCATAGCCTAGTTAAGCCACGGTACTTCATTTTAACGTGATGTATTCCTCCTGATTTCAACAGGAGCAAATCTGTTTAAGTCTAAGTCCTTCAAGTTTAAATAGGATGTGAATGGGGCTCCACCGATTCCCATTATTGTTACCTAAAGTAACTCTGTAGCCTTTCAGCAGCAAAGGGAAAAAGCTGAATAAATACATCAACTCCAATCAGCAGCACTATTAAAGTCTTTCTGATCCTTTGTAATCCCTCCACAGTTTGGTTATGTTTAGCCTGTATAAACTAGGGAGACTTTGCAGAGGGGGATATTGAAAAAAGGACTGCATTGTGTGAAAAAGAAAAAATGCTTCTTCCCTCCCTGCTAGTTCTGTCACAATACCCAAATCACATTCAGAATCTGATCCTAGTCATGGGCAACAAGTAGTTCTCTTTGAGCAGGGGTCGCCAACCTAAGGCCCATGGGCCACAAGTGGTCCATGGGCGTTGTTTAACCAGCCGATGAGCTGCCCCCGAACCGAGCCGCCTGCTTGGCGAGTCCCTGCACGCTGTGCTAAACTGGTGCAGCGCGGCACAGGGACTCGCTTTTGTGGCGCTGGAAATTGCGTCTGCGCCCATGGAGGGATCTCCGCTGGAGTGAACTGGCCCAGGCAAGGTAAACCTTGCTGACCCTTGTCTTTGAGGAAGGGTTGTGGTTCAGAGCACATGCAGAATCCTTGGCATCTCCAGGTAGAAAAAGTTTTAATTCAAAGACAGTGCAAGAAGAAGGAAAAAAGAATAACCCAAAGAGTCATAACCGTAACATATCAGATGAATATCATCAGAATTATTGGGTTGTGTATTTACTCTAACTTCATCAAATAAACCAACAAGACACCTTCATCATAGTTTGCAAACTCTCTTTGATTAGGGAGAGTCTGTAGTGAGCAGAATGGAGAGAGAGAGAGGGAGATGTTTCCTTTCCATTTCAGAAATACAGAAAATCACTAGCTCCACATTCTGGCTCTCATTGAGAAAGAATGTCCCTCAATATCTCTGGCTCTCAAGCAGGAATTATGAAGGCTGCAGTTGTAATACCGGCTTACCTAGAAGTCCATCAAATTCGATGGGACTTTACTTCTAAGTAGACAAATATAGGTAAAGGTAAAGGTACCCCTGACCATTAGGTCCGGTCATGGACGACTCTGGGGTTGTGCACTCATCTCACTCTATAGGCCGAGGGAGCCAGCATTTGTCCGCAGACAGTTTCTGGGTCATGCGGCCAGCATGACTAAGCCGCTTTCTGGCAAACCAGCGCAGCACATGGAAACGCTGTTTGCCTTCCCGCTGTTTGCCTTCCCTATTTATCTACTTGCACTTTGACATGCTTTCGGACTGCTAGGTGGGCAGGAGCTGGGACTGAACAACGGGAGCTCACCCCGTTGCAGGGATTTGAACCGCCAACCTTCTGATCGGCAAGCCCAAGGCTCAGTGGTTTAGACCACAGCACCACCCGCATTATAGGGTTGCACTATTCCTGAGATAAGCAAGCTTACAGTGCAATCTTTTACATGTCTCTCCCAAGAATCATAGAACTGTAGAGTTGGACTCCCAAGGGGTCTCCAACCCCCTGCTTTCAGGAAACCTTCCCTTGTGCCATTCATGTGTTTAGCAGCTGTACTGGCTCTAAGTTTAAATGGTTCCACTTAAGAGGCATAATAGTCATCCAAAGTGGCTTCTCCTTGCCACTCGCTAGGAACCATCCTTGTCTTTTGTTGCCTTGCTCTGACTTTGAATTTCCGATGTGTTTTGAATGCACGCACTAATGGCTCAGAAGGGAGTGACGTTGTGGGAGAGAAGTTAAAGATTGGTGTTTGAAATCTAAATCAGCTTTGAAGTGCCCAAGACTCTCTGCTCTCATTAGAGAAAGTTGACATTTTCAAAAAGGAAGGTCAATTTGTGGTTATTACTACAAATGTATTGCTTTTCCTGCTGTCAAAAGCTGAAACTCAAGCCACCTAACTGTGCTGGAGACACGCAAGAGGCAACGTTTGAAGAGCAGTTTATTAAAGGAGGAAGCTCAGATGTCACAAAATAAAGGCAGATTTGTTTTTAATACCCTCCATATAACTTTAAGATTATTGTATTATGATCCACTTGTTACGAGACTTGGTGCTCTTCAGTAAAGCAGAGCAAAGACAGTGGTTAGAAAACACAGTGCCTCAGATTGTTAAGTACAGACACAGTTTAGGGATATATACACTGTGTGGGCAAAGATGTCATAGGGGTACCGGATTACCTGTTTATCAAGCATTTATCCTGTTTCATTTGCAGGAAGACTAGACATTGGCTGTTCAATAAGCAATCACTCTGATTTGTTTGAGGAGAGGTTATATGACATTGCGTCAAAGCAAGTGGTATCTGACTTTCTCTCTCTTTTTCCTTATTGAAAAAAAGTCTGTATGAGCCTTTTCCTTACACCAGGATTATATTAAAAAGATGCTGATTGCACAACTCTTGTCTTCAGTCACCACTGCTATCGTGTGGCTGTCAGTGTATATCAGCATCCATCACAACAGTGCGCCAGGAGACCACTCGTGGTTTTGTTTTTTAATCTTGCATCTTCCTCCATCATTGCAGTCATCTCAGTCCTGCTCAGAAACACAACTGAGTTGCTGCAAACAACTCAGTGTGTGTGCTGGGGGGCAAGTGCCCTTTTTCTTTGCACACACGGTGTGTGTGTGTGTGTGTGTGTGTGTGTGTGTGTGCGCGCGCTTTGTCATCCAGCAACTTGATGTGCCAGGATGTGGCCTTCCTGGTGGCCCTTGGTTTTAACACTCTGCAAAACTGCTTGCTGGTTCCATTTCTTTTCTGCTGGGAATGCAAAGAAACAGTTCACAATTTCCTGCACTTTATTCCCCCAGGGTGTCATCATTATGGGGAAACACTGCCGAAAGAGGAGGAAATGTGTATGCGAAAATAGCAACAGAAATCAAAGGGAGGCATATTCCGTATAAAGTGCAGCACAACTGCAGCAAAAGCTGTCGGCTGTGACATGTTAGAAGGGCCGTTCTTCTCCTTTGGGTGACTGCGTTTAAAACATGTACAAATTCTAGAAATTCTGGAAGTGGGGGTGGAATAGGGGTTTTCCCCTAATGGGTGGGTAATTTTGTGTGTTTTTTAAAGGTAGAAAAAGTTGGAGGGAAATTATAAAGATCCCCAACATTTACTTAACTATTCACAATACAAAATGCACACACAACCCTGTGCTAAGTTGGGACTAAATATTAGGAAGAACCTTCTGATGGTGAGAGCTGTTTGACAGTGGAACAGACTACCTTGAATGCGGTGGACTCTTCACAGAGGTTGGATGGCCAAGTGTCAAGGATTCTTTAACTGTGATTCCTGCTTTGCAGGGGGTTGGACTAGATGACCCCCAGAGTCCCTTCCAACTCCACAATTCTATGATTCTAAAACCAAACAGGTTATTAACTGCACCAGACTAGGAAAAAAATCACACTTAAGTTCCACTGAGTTCAATGTTGTGAGCTAAGTTCAGGGTGTAACCGTAAGCAAGGCTTTGTTCTCTAGAGTTAGCCTTAAGGTTTCCGTTGAATGAAAGGGTTCTTACGTTGTGCCTTTGCACTGGCAATGAGGAGCTTCTTTCTGTCCAGCGAAGGGCTGGCTATTCTGCTGATCTGCTGGTTGGCACCAGTCCCTAGTTCAGATTGCAGAAAATAGATTGATCTCAGGGCAAAACCATTGTGTGTCTCCTTCCTCTGCTTTAGCTACCTAAGATTCCCCATTAACTCCTTCCTGTGGGGTGTTCGCAAGCACAGGGATTTCGGAGTCTCAAACAGTGGTGCAGTGCAGGAGCTCATCATCCCCAGACCTAACCCTAAACCCCAAGGAAAATCAAGAAATGCATGATTGGGGCAAAGAGTGGTGTTAAGTTGTGGGTGAACATATCAGACGACACAGAGATTCTTCAAACAGCTCTTGTTTATTCAAAGGCCAGAACTGAACTGAACTGAAGGGTTCAGTCAGCCTGCTTATATAGAGCTCCAGTACAACGTAACTGTAACAATTTTCTAAAACTATCCAATCACTGAACGTCACTTTCAATCCCTTATTTGCATAACTATCTACAGTATCCCCCTGCTGGCCCAGGATGAGAACTTCAGTACATAAAAGGTGGTACAGGGGTTCACCTGTGAAACTTTGACTGGGCAGACCTGGGTTTTCATGCCTCATCAGTCATGAAGTTCACTAGATATTCCTGGATCTGGGCTGAGCCTGCCTAAAAAAGGGCCCATGTGCCAGGCCATCCCATGGGCAGATCTATTATGAAACTAATGAAGCTTAAGATGCAGGGCACTGAACCCTGGAGTGACCCCTGAATCAACTTTAGTCTACATTGCTTAAAGAAAAGAGAGGGTCCAGAAAATCCAATTTGAGTCACACAGCTCAAAGAGGTTAATTTTTGGTGGTACCAATGTTGACAATCCCAAAGTTTGAGAGTCAGTAGTGCAGGTGCTGCAAAGGTAAGCTGGTAAGTTGGCTGTTCTGCTGAACAGTGCTTAGATTCTTTTTGCGCTTTGTCTCCAGAAAATGACATTGCAAGAAGGCTCTCCGCTGATGAAACTGGGTGTAAGTTGCTAGCAGAACCAGAAATGATAGAGGTGGAAGGGACACTGAGCACCATCTCATCCAGCCCCCTGCAACGCAGGAGTCTTTTGCTCAACATGGGGCTCAAAAACTAATAGGCATAGGGAATTCTTATTCATCCCAGTGACTTTGACAGGTGAGATAATCCAGGACTGCCATTTTAATCAAAATCTGAGATGTAGTAGTTAATTAAATGTGGTGATCTGTCATGGAACAACTCCACTGAAGAAGGTAACAGGGATGACCCAAACTTCATTGCTGGTTGTGAAGGGGCCCCCATAACAGTTTGAGCTTCAGGGTCCCAAAAATGTAGGTCATTCCCAAACATACAACACTGGCAAATACTTCAACAAGTGATGCCAGCCCTCCTGCTGTGGAAAAAGTACCAGAGCTGCATCCCACACATTAATACTCCACAGCCCCACACTGGTCTCAAGTCCACACTGATGGCATTCATAAGCTTGTGCCTGATTTTACTAAAAGTTGGTCCAATTATTGGTGCACCTTTTCCTACTCTCTTCCCCATCACCCAGTCATATGCAACAGCTGTTTCCAGCAGTCATTCTTCGTATTCAGCAAACCTTCCTCTCCCAACAGCTGGAAATCGATCTTTTCTGTGTTAAGACCGTTTGCTGAGAAGGATACTAATATCCCTCTTGGGTCTGCCTTGATTTCGCCTGGCTACATCATTAAGCAGGTCAGGACTTTGATCTTTTGTGCTTTGTACTTTGGTTTCACAGGGCTTAGATGCTTGTGAAAGGAGAGGCCTAACATGGTCAAAATATCTGCTCCGAGTTAGCAGCTCTTTAAATTCTCCTGTGTTAATGAACCTGCTAGGAAATTTAAGGAGGGTCAATCCAATAGCAAAACACTCAGATCGGCAAACTAGGAGTTCCTATGTAGTTCATACTAGGAGTTCATGTAGGAGCTCCAATTAATTGTATGCTTCATACATATTGTCCCAGTATTCCTTTTAGGAGGCATGGGGGACCTATGAACCTGTGGCCAGGTCATTAAAAGATTTGGGGTGTCACTACATTGGCATAAAGTTATATGTGTTAATTTGAAGGTCACAGAAGGCAAGCCAACTAGTTTTTTGTCCAAATGAGTAGAGAAGCTCAAGAGGAGCTCATGTCATGGGGCAGAGATGCAGCAACAGCCTCCCAGCCACTCCCTCGCTGCCACTTACCAGGAAGTGAGCTTAACATCTGTTCCAGGAAAGCTGGTATAAAACATTGTCAAAGAAAAAACCGCCACGCATATAGAAGAACAAGGCTTGCTGAAGCAGAACCAGCATGGTTTCTGTAAGGGTAAGCCTTGTCTCACCAGCCTGTTAAAGTTCTTCGAGAGGGTCAACAAGCACCTAGATCAGGGGTCAGCAAACTTTTTCAACAGGGGGCCGGTCCACTGTCCCTCAGACCTTGTGGGGGGCTGGACTCTATATATATATATATATATATATATATATATATATATATATATATATATATATATATTGGGGGGGGGAATGAATGAATTCCTATGCCCCACAAATGACCCAGAGATGTATTTCAAATAAAAGCACACATTCTACTCATGTAAAAACACCCTGATTTATGGACCATCCATGGGCCGGATTTAGAAGGCGATTGGGCTGGATCTGGCCCCCGGGCCTTAGTTTGCCTACCCATGATCTAGATAGAGGTTATCCACTTGACATTGCTGAGGGAATTTGTCAAAAGTATGCAAAGACTCCTCGGATCACTTAGCAGTGATGGAATAAGAGGAGAGGTCTTATTTTAGATCAATAACTGGTTTAGAAACAGGAAGCAGAGAGTAGGAATAATAGAGTTTTCCCTATGGAGAGGCTTAGAAAGATTATTGGGAGTTCCCCAAGGCAGGGGTAGGGATACCTTCACCAGATGGTTTCTTTCCCCGCACTGAGTGAAGCTTTGATCTGCTCATCTGCGTATGTGTAAGAGCAGCCTGAAGTGTCCATTGCACGGAGGAATTCTGGAGGGTAGGACTCGAACCAAGGGCTTCAAGTTACAGCAAAGGATTTTCCAACTAAACATCTGGAAGAACTTTCTGACAGTAAGAGCTGTTCAACAATGGAACGCTCTCCTTCGGGAGGCTGTGGACTCTCCTTCTTTGGAGGTTTTTAAGCAGAGGTTAGATGGCCTTTTGTCACGGATGCTTTAACTGAGAATCCTGCATTGCTGGGGGTTGGGCTAAATGACCCTTGTCATCCCTTCCAACTCTATGATTCTGTGATTCTAGGATTAAAATGTCCTTCCTAGTATTTTCTGATGCAGCTTTCAAATGTAATTCTGTGGTTTCTGCTTTCAAATCAGATGGGAGCTTGTTTCAAGAAAAACACATTGAGGAGGAGTATTTCCCTTACGGCTATGGGACACAAATGGATTGTGGCTAACATCGTCATGTGAACCCGGCTTAAAAATATCAGGGGTGGGAGCATGCTGGAGTCACAGTAAGCGGTAACATGAACACAACCGATTCTTGCTTCTAACAAGGTGACCCCCCACCCACCCAAAGCTTGGTCTCAGAGATTTCATTCCTGCTAAGATAATTTGTGTCCTGGTTCTCAGGAATAGAACTCCCTTTCTCTACATGGCCTTCACTCCAGGGATCCAGATGAACAGCCAAGAACTGGCTATAAATTGTAAGATGCATCTGAAGGGAAAAAAAATCTCTGAGTAACAATGATATTTGTCAAAGACTTGCTGGAGGGGCGTCAGCAAGGTAAGTCCTGGCTGATAAGACAAGGTTTGAACTTCCAGTTTCATACCTCAGTATATTAACTGCTCCCCTACGTTGACTATGAACTCCTTAACTTCTTTGTAACATTCAAAAAGATGGTTGAGAAAGGAGATTCCACGTGAAGCTGCGGAAAGGGTTCATCTCCCAATGAAAACAAATGCATGCCCCAATGAAGAGCGTGCAATGAAATAGATTTTTCGAATCCCTGGGGCTCTTTGGCTTCAGATGAGATACTGCTCCATTTGTTTGGGTTTGTGGGTGTGCAGGATGCTGTTCTGTTGGCCCCAGCTCTGTTTTGCCTCAGAGAGCAGCAGGATCCGTGCCAAGTGCAACCCTGCCTGCTCATAAACATGTCCCAAAGGGTTGGGGCATAGGGAGGACAAACATGCCAGCGGCTGCACATAAATAAATAAAACCCAGTTCTCCGGCCTCTGTTGGCATAGGGACTCCAGGGAGATCCCTTTCCCATTAATGCTTCTGAACTTTCAGATTCTCCTTGTTGGTTTTTTACTCTCTCAAGAGGGGTTTTTTATTATTTCGGGAGGCGAGGCTCTCTGCAGCACACTGTGGGACGTTCTGAAATGGAGTCCGTGTGACTCAGTAGAAAGCTCATCATTACCTTGCTGGGTGGCCGGGTCAAGGTCTGTCCAGTCCAGCAGTCTTCATCCTTCCCACACCTGGACCCACCACCTTTAACCAAAACATGCATTTGGGCACACAATTGTTTTCATATCTTTGCAGGGTGGTAGTAGTCTTTGTAGGGTGGTAGTAGTGCTATTCAGATCCTGAAGTGGAGCCTCCAATACTTTGGCCACCTCATGAGAAGAGAAGACTCCCTGGAAAAGACCCTGATGTTGGGAAAGATGGAGGGCACAAGGAGAAGGGGACGACAAAGAACAAGATGGTTGGATAGTGTTCTCGAAGCTACCAGCATGAGTTTGACCAAACTGCGGGAGGCAGTGGAAGACAGGAGGGCCTGGCATGCTCTGGTCCATGGGGTCATGAAGAGTCGGACACGACTAAATGACTAAACAACAGCAACAACAAGTAGTCGTATTGCGGCCCACCTTGGATGAGGTGTCAATCACCTGGTAGAGGGTCCCAATCTCCTCAGTTGAAGACCACTGGGCTAGTCCACCATTCTGCTTCTCTTTGGGGTGTGCCATCTGTCATGAGCCCCATGGAGATGTCATGGGGCGTGTGGCTGGACTCAGAGGAGCAATGGGAGGGGAGCAGAGAGAGTTAGATGAAGGGAATTGCTTGAGGAGGTATCTGAGGCTGGGGGGCAGTCCAGCCGTTTGGTGAATGGAGAGATGGATCCAGGGGAGGGACCATTGACAGAGGGGTGTTCTGCCCTGGGACATTGGACCACTCCTAGTCAGAAACCTCCTGCTGCGAAACTGCCTCAGGTGCCTCCTCCTGTAAACGTGGAGCCTCCTTCTTTGGGGAAGCCGACTGAGAGTAAATCAGATGCTGAATTGGAGCTGACACCACCTCTATCTCCAAGGCCAAGGACATGGCAGCATTAATAATAATAATAATAATAATAATAATAATAATAATAATAATAATAATAATAATAATTTATTTATATCCCGCCCTCCCCAGCCGAAGCCAGGCTCAGAGTGGCCAACAACAGTAAAAGTAACATGGTTTACATAAAATCACAATCAATTAATTGAAATACATTCTAAAATCAATTCAGAATCAAATTAATGGCAACCACTGGGCTTGAGTTCTATGAGGATTACCAAAGGAGGGGGTCAGACTGTGCCTTGGCCAAAGGCCTGGTGGAACAGCTCTGTCTTGCAGGCCCTGCGGAAAGATGTCAAGTCCCGCAGGGCCCTAGTCTCTTGTGACAGAGCGTTCCACCAGATCGGGGGCACAGCCGAAAAAGCCCTGGCTCTGGTTGAGGCCACTACCGAGAAGGCCCTCTGTCTGGTTCCCTGTAGCTTTGCTTCTCGCAATGAGGGAACCGCCAGAAGGCCCTCGGCGCTGGACCTCAGCGTCTGGGCAGAACAATGGGGGCGGCCCGAGGCCGTTTGAAGTCAACACCAACACTTTGAATTGTGCTCGGAAACGTACTGGGAGCCAATGTAGGGCTGCATGTGGCAAACAGACAGCAAAACCCCCACCTCCAGGCATGAAGGTTCTCTCTCCTAAGCATGTGATAGTCAGGACAGTGGTTTTCAACCAGTGTGTGCCTTGAATGATGGTCAGGGGTGCCACAGGCAACACTGGCCTCTGTCCCTCTTTCCTCCCCTCCCTCTTCCGATGCCTCCTCTTGTCTCTGCCTCCCAAAGGCTTTTGCAGCTGTTTGTTGCAGCAGCCCTGGATACAAGCTCAGCAGGCGAATGGTGCCTTTGGGCTGGCCAGGGGGTGCTGGTTGCCAGGAGCTGAGGCAGCCTCAGAGTAAGCAAGCAAGTAGTCCACCAGCCCTTGCTGTTGGGAATGGACGGACAAGTCCCAGGCGCCTGTGGGGCAGTGTGAAGAGGCACCTCTCTTTGGGGCGGGGGGGGGGTGGTAGTTCAGAGACCAGGGCAGCAGCAGCAGCAGCTGCCTGGAGGAGTCCCAATGAGAGGGGAGGAGGCTGAGGGAATACTCCACAAGGGAGAGTGTTCGGGAAAGGGTGAGAGGCTGCCAGCTCTGCAGGCAAGGGGTGACGTAAGTGGGCTCTTGAGCCCCACAGGGGTGCCACAGAAAGAATGTAGTTGGTCAAGGTAGCCATGGACTCAACAAGGTTGAAAACCTCTGGTCTAGGGGTTGGGGGAAAGTGATGGGTCACCAGATGTTGGACTACAACTCCCAAAGTCCCTGGGCCATGCTAACTGGGGCTGATGGGAGCTGGAATCTTGAAATCCAGAAGCACAATATATTATAGGGTGATTGAAATATTAGAGTTGTGTGCTTTGTGTTGTTAAAAAACATAACTATTGATTCATTGAGCAATAGATATCCATATACACACATTTTTTTAAAAAAAGAATTGACACTCTTGAGTCCATGCAGGTGATGCCCTTCAGCTAGATGCCACAGATGATATTTCTTAAATCCAAATGCATTTGTCAGGTTACTCAAAATATATATTTTGCAACCATGTGCCACCTCCTGAATTTGAAGGTTTTGGGCTAATATACCTTTTATTGTTTTGCAATTAATATTTGGCAGATGTTTCTAGTCAACCCGCCCACGCCTATTTTCCAGCGTGATTTGAATTGGCCATTGTGTCTCTTATAAAAAGTGAAGTGAAGCCGCTCGCAGAGAGGAATCTATAAACCAAAATATTGTTCAAAGGAGTCCAAGTGGTTGCTTTCCACAAACTCTTTGGCTAGCATAAAATCAACACAGAAAGACAACCTGTTCCCAGGCGTTGCCCAGGCTGATGTCTTTACTGATAACGGAAGAATTCCAATTCAGGAAGCAGGTGAATTAAGATCTGTTTATTATTTGTACTCTCCAGCTCTTGCTGCTTTTCTAGTCACCCACCCCCTTCAATTCCTTAAGCTGTATCTTGTAGCACAAGCGTGCCTCAGAGCACAGTCTCTCTCATCATATAATGTTTAATTAAAAGTGCCAAGAAAAGCAGGCTGGCTACACAACCGCATAGCCCAACCGCAAGGATTTCTATTTACTCCACCCAAGAGAAAAACACGCCTGTAACTTGAAGACTTGCCTGCTTGTTTTCATGTCTTAAATCGAGAGCTTGTGAGAAGAAGAAAAAAGAAATATGCAAAAGAGGGTGACATCTCTTTTGCCTCCCAAATTTATCCCTGAGGCCACCCAGGGAAACTGAGGGTCAAAAAGAACACAATACAGTCATACCTTGTGTTACGTTTGCTTCATGTTGTGGCTTTTCAGGTTACGAATGCAGCAAACCCAGAAGTGTTTACTTCCGGGTTCACCGTGCGCACACGCACAGAAGCAATCTGCACACTTTGTGCATGCACAGAAGTGCTCTATCATGCTTCATGCACACGAAGTTGCGGCGCTCTACTTACGAACGGATTGTGTTCGTAAGTAGAGGTAGCACTCTACTTGTGTAGCTTGCAAGTTAGGTAAGGGTAAAGGGAGCCCTGACCATTAGGTCCAGTTGTGGCCGACTCTGGGGTTGCGGCGCTCATCTCGCTTTATTGGCCAAGGGAGCTGGCGTACAGCTTCCGGGTCATGTGGCCAGCATGACTAAGAAGAAGAAGAAGAAGAGTTTGGATTTGATATCCTGCCTTTCACTCCCTTTAAGGAGTCTCAAAGCGGCTAACATTCTCCTTTCCCTTCCTCCCCCACAACAAACACTTTGTGAGGTGAGTGGGGCTGAGAGACTTCAAAGAAGTGTGACTGGCCCAAGGTCACCCAGCAGCTGCATGTGGAGGAGCGGAGACGCGAACCCGGTTCCCCAGATTACGAGACTACCGCTCTTAACCATTACACCACACTGGCTCAAACCAGAGCAGCGCACGGAAACACTGTTTACCTTCCCGCCAGAGCGGTACCTATTTATCTACTTGCACTTTGACGTGCTTTCAAACTGCTAGGTTGGCAGGAGCAGGGACTGAGCAACGGGAGCTCACTCCATCACAGGGATTCAAACTGCTGACCTTCTGATCGGCAAGTCCTAGGCTCTGTGGTTTAACCCACAGCGCCACCTGCGTATCAATGGTTAAAACAAAAACAAAGCGTGGGGCCAATTTTAATCAGGGACCCTCATGCAGATACAGTGGTGCCCCGCAAGACGAATGCCTCGCAAGACGGAAAACCCGCTAGACGAAAGGGTTTTCCGTTTTTGAGCTGCTTTGCAAGACGATTTTCCCTATGGGCTTGCTTTGCAAGACGAAAACGTCTTGCAAGTGTTCCGATTTTTTTTCGCTTCCCCCCTTTTTCTAATCCGCTAATCCGCTAAGCCTTTAATAGCCGCTAAGCCTTTAATAGCCGCTAAACCACTAATAGCGCTAATCCACTAATAGGGTTGCTTCGCAAGACGAAAAAACCGCTAGACAAAGAGGCTCGCGGAACGGATTAATTTCGTCTTGCGAGGCACCACTGTAGATTTAACATTTCACTCCCTAGCTGTGATCCTGACAAAAATGCCACCCCATTCTACCTAACAGTAGGCCTGGTCCTTAGTGGTGCCAAGGGGTCCTCACAGCTAGCCATCCATGCTACTTTCTGTGACCATCTCATACGGAGGGCATAGATCTCTGCCTTTCATGCTGGCTTTGCTTGTACATTATGCCAAGCTCCTTCAGTAAACTAGTGGCCTGCTTACGTATTTCCATTTATGGGTGCCTGTCTCTTTCTTCCTCCCATGACCAGACTACCTTCCTGGTCTTCTGTGGCAAGAGTCCATTGCCTCCAGGCCTTCAGAGCAATAAACTGGGTTGGGTTTGGGTCTTGACAGAGAACATAGTGCCGGCTGGAGGTTTCCTCTCATTGCGACACACCCTGATCTGCACATTTAGAGGCCTTCCAAGATGTGAAGTCTGAGCAGATGCCCTTGACTCCTTAGCCACAAAACTCCACACACGCAACAACAACAAAAAAAGCAGAGAAAGCACATTTTATTCTCCTGGGAGTTAGCAACTGCTAATCCAGAAAGCTCACTAGAGCAACCCAAAACCTGCCTGGCATTAAAAGCAAACAAAAACAAAGCCTTCTCCTTTCCACCAAAAAGAGTCGTACCAATTTTAATGGTGGGTACAAAACCAGAGAGAGAAAACCTGGACACTTTGACAGCTGGCACTGGTTAATATTTATGGACTTTTTCTGTGATAAGCGGAAGAGCCTTTAAAAAATAATAATAATCCAGGAGATTCGGAGTGATGAGGTGTCTCTGAATCAAGTCAGCTTTGGTCTATGTGATCTGAAGTATTTCTCTTACCGGTATTTGGAGCATAAAATCCTATCACTTCTGCCCAACTGTCATGTCCAAGTCACCCTGCTCAAGACAGCTTGGGAGCAAGAAGCAACTGGCACTTGGCTTCCTTCCCCCTACAAGTCAGTATGAGAATGCAATGCCTATTGCTCATTCGATTCTGGCAGAGGAGGATGGGTTGATGGGATGATAAGAGGCAGGGAACCAGAAACAGACAATGCTGCCATTACTATTTCATAGAAGAAATGCATTCCAGAAAGAACAAATTAAATCTACTCACAATTGTTCCTTATGACCCGTAGGGGCTGGCCTGTTATAGTGAACAGGGCATTGCCCCAACAACCTAAGCCTGCCCTCAGCCAGCCCCCACCTGCCTGTCTTCTTACAACCAGGCCAAAGGATGGTCCTGGCTTTCAGCTTCCTCCTCCTCCATTGGGATGCCCTTGTGTAACTCAGCAGGAAGGAATATGGTGAGAAAGCCAGATTTGGCTCCACCTGCCTGTGGCTTTGGGTCCTCCTCCTGTTTGGGCTCCCTGTCTTCTGCTGTGCCAATCCTAATAGGCACCAGCCAACACTATCCACAGGACAACCCAGATCGCTTTCACTGAAAACTTTCACTTTCACCCAACCCTTGCTCTGATTAATGCTTTATTTCACAAATTTTGACTTGCCATGTTCCAAATACTTACCTCAAACTTTCAAGCCTAAAGACCCTGATTTGTTAGAAGGGCAGAGTGTAATCTAGATTTGCTTAGATAAAAATTGCCTTGTTTCTCTTTACTCTCTGCCTAACAAGGAACCTTTATGTTCTGGCTAATGTTAGAGATAAATTTGGGTAACTGCTGGATGTTTTTATGGGGGGGGGGGGGCGGAACAAGGAAGGGATGAGGGATGCGGCATGAGGCTTGTTTCAGAAACCTGCACAGCAAAGCCAAATTATGTCACTGACATGCCAGAAGCATGCACTACCTAATTCAATGGGGCTTTCACCCAGGTAAGCATGTGTATAGGATTGAGGCCTCTATCTTAAGGATTCATTATCCATTGTTATGAACTTGGAGGACATGACAACTTGCTCACTCTTTTGTGACATTTTGAATTTCTTAGGGTTTCATTAATGTAAGTTGCACAAATGTTCATTGAGTATGCAATGTTTAAACCAATTATGGCCTTCAAAGTAGTGACAGCTAATAAAAATAGCAATGAACACCATTTGATACCACATCGTGCAGAAAATGCTCAGGTGCACAAGAGCTGGAGGGAAGCTCACGAAACCTGGAAGCCAGCAGCTGTCATCCACATCCCACTTTACTTTTCCGGAAGTGTGCCGAATGTGTCATCGGCAAGTGCTTAAAAGCTGGAGAAATACTTAGCACTGTAAGTGACCCGTCAAGCTGGGCATCCCAAAGTGCTTTTAGATCTGCTTCCTGCTTTGTGAACTGGGAGGGTTTCGATTCCCTGGAGTTTTCAAAACAAGACGTGGCAGCCCCTTTTCGCAAGTCAGGAGGTGACCCCCCCCCCATAAATCTTTAGAAGAGATATTTGTGTCGCCTCCTCCTACCCCCTTCAAACTCTACAGGGTCAAACCCACATAATATGAGCCTTAAAAGTTTTAAGTGCGGGTTCCAATCCTGTTGTTGTTGTTGTTGTTGCTTTTCTATACAGCCCTTCATCAAAAGATCTCAGGGGGTTCACAAGATAAAAATACAAGATAAAACCACAGATAAGTAGTTAAAACAAAAACAATACAATAGGATTGAAACACCACAATACAATAATGCATGTATATAAAAACCAGGTTGCCAGTTGCATTTGGAATGGTGTGCACAGTTCACCCCAACCCAATGAGGACATTGTAGGGAAGATGGAAGTACAGAAAAAGACAACTAAATTAATCAAGAGATTGGAGCACCTTTCCTATGGAGAAAGGTCACTCAGTTTTAATGTATTATCATTATTTTCTAAAAATGGACAGAGTACATGACCACAGAATTGCAGAGTTGGAAAGGACCCCTAGGGCCCATCTAGCCTAACCCGCTGCAGTGCAGGGATCACACAATAAAGGATTATACAATTATACCTGGTGCGAGTGTATTCTTCTCCTGAACTCAAGGTTGTCCAATGAAACAGACTGGCAGCAGGAAAGGCTGCAGCTCAGGTGGCAGAGCATCTGCTTTGCATGCTGAAGGTCCCAGGTTTAACCCCCAGGTATCTCCAGGTAGGGCTGGGAGAGAAGCCTACCTGAAACCGCTGCCAGTCAGTGTAGACAATCCTGAGCTGGATGGAACCATGGTCTGGCTCAACGTAAGGCAGGTAGGTCCCTATGCTCCGAGATTCAGGGGAGGCCAAAGAAATCACAGCTCCACACAGAATGGAAGGTTACTTGCCCGCAGGCTTGTAGATGGCTTTAAAATGGAACTGGACTCCATACTCCATAAATTTGCACTGCTGCTGCTTGGAAGCAGGGGAAGACTGCAGCCTTTGTGCCCTCCTGTGAGATACCCAGAAGAATTTGGCTGTCCACTGTCAGAAACAGGATGCTGGTCTCCAGCCAGCCAGGCTCCTCGCCTACTCAGTGACAAGCAGTGGACTGCCCCAACCTCATTCCTCCCCCTTGATTTCAGGCGCTTGGGGGGAAGACCACCATATGGCACTTTGATAGCAATGCAAAGATTTGGAAAACAAGCAGGATAACTAACACAGAAACTAAGAGGATGAAGACAGTAGGCTAAACATTTCACTCTTGATTCATTTTTATCATGTGCCGTTTAGTTTCACACTGCAGCCTTAGAAGCCTGTTAAATAGTCAAAGGAAAAATTGGCCTTTTAAAAAATAGAAAAAAGGGGTAATATTATTTCATATTAATGGTTCCCCATTATTCATTAGAGGAGCTGCCTACCAGAGTCTGGAAAGCCAGTCACCATCCATTTATTTCAGGCTGAAAAGAATGACATTCCAGCAGGAAGAAGAGCAGTCAAAGTGACAGGTCTCCAAAGTGAAAGGAACGGAGTGATTTTGAGGGGGAGAAAGTCAGAAATAAGGACAACGCTGAAACAGAGGGGAGATGGAGTGAGTTGTTTAAGCACAGCAGCCACCTACAAAAATATTAAGCAACCCCCCCAGCAAAAAAAAAAAAAAGGAAGAGGTTTGTGCGTGTAATCACACATGTACGCAAAAAGCACAGCACAAATTAATTCAGGGATGCGTACTTGGATCTGTGCCACCCTACAACATGCAGCTCAATGGGAAAGCTGTTATATTTGCAGGAGCTGTGTGTGCTGTGCTTTGGGCTCCTGCACATGTAATGAGTCCTTAGATCACACCAACGGAAAAAACCCGCACATTCACAGGAAGGTCCGTGACAGCTCGATTCAGAGCTTTCAATGCAGGTTAATACAAGTTCCAGGCAGTATCAACAACACAGGCTGCAGTCCTCCTGGATTTCAACTTCCCAAACCTTTCAAGTATTAAAATTAAATGAAGATTTCAAATGCAGAGACAACATGACAGTAAGGTAATGGTAATATTGTGTTTAAAAACTTAAAGCGCTGTTTTTTGTTTTGGATGCACAAAGGCAGCTTCTACAAAGGCATAATCTGCAGTATTTGTTCCCATACTGAAACTCACAAACACTTTTCTTGTTCAGTACTGAAGACTTCCACAACAGCAGTACCACTCTGCCTTGCTCACTTTATTTCACCTTGCATTGTTTATGGGTGTGGTTACAAAAATGGATATAGGTACTTTGGCTACAATGGTTTGCTGTGCATCAGTGTGCTTGGTAGGTGCAAGCTGTTCCCAGAAGGAAGAGGTTTGCTCCCATCTCTTATTTAACCAATAATATTTCCAAGGCCCAGATTCTCAGATCCTTTGTTCATGCCTTTCCGATCGCTACTGAGTATAAACTTAATTCATTAAAAAATGGGTATTTCTCAACCAAGAGAGCAGCACAAACAGTCAAGAAGAGCAAGAGGAGATTCAGCAGATCAACCTCCCCAGTTGCAGAAGACCTGAAGGCTGCGCTGCTACGACTACCTTTTCATTCCATGCAGAAACCAGGATGCTCAAGAGATACGGAGCCATCAATCATCGGCGATGCTGCAGAAACTACTACTCCCGAGTACTAAAAGGCCTCTTCCCATTCTCAGCGCTAAGCTTCAAGGATTCCAACAAGCCCTTGATCCGTTCGCTGGCTGGTCCCCTCTTCCTTCTCGTACCCTTGCTGGCATTATTTCCTGCTGATGTTAGGAGAAGGGCTGCCAGTCCCCAGCGCTGGTTGCTGCTGGACGGACCCTTCCCTGTCTGCTGCAAAAGCCAGGCGCTCTCTCTGGCCAAACTGACAAATCTTTCAAGCTGCGTTGCATTTACGTTCTTGCTGATATTAAGGTTTTGTTCAAAGGGGTTCTGTATGTGAAGAGCAGACGCTTCTGGCTTGTTTTGCTCTTTCCCCTGTATATTTGGAAAAAAAGGAGGCGGTGGTGAAACAAAAATCATTTAACGTGTGCACCGTGTATTATCGACTGCCCCGAGGCAAGCGTAAATAAGCAGAAACCCATGCAAAGTCCAAAACTGCTACCACCACCACTCATTTACTGGGCCTTTCAAAAGAAAGCCAGGTGTTTCTATGCAAAGGTATGCAGAAGGGAGATCAGGATCTACTGGTGGATCTCTGGTAAGTTGCAGTAGATCAGCAAAAGTTTCCAACTCCCAGAAATGTAATGGCTTTTCTTGCTTATAGCAGACTGCTGAAATGAAGTAAGCTAACCAGAAATGGATTCGTGTGTGAAAGGTCTGAGTCCTCAGTTCAGTTCTAGTACTGGGAGCGGGGGGAGGGGGGATATCTAGGCATAGAATATGCTCAGAGGCATATTAGCAGATTCTACAATATTAGCAGAATATCTTTTCTGCCAGGCTCTAGCAAAAGACACCAACAATCCTGACTTTGCCTACCCCTGTAGTACAGAACACAGGCAATATGCTGTGTCCTTAGAGAAGCATTTTGATGGGCAAGCCAGGATTGCGGTGGCAGAGACAATGAACTGGGTTCAGAGGGAAAGTTCAAGAGCGGAAAGGCAGCAATTTCCACATACTCAAACACAGCAAAATTCATATTTGCATATTTCTTTCACTCACAATAACTGACAAGAGAAGGAAGGATTCAAGTTTTTGCCCCCATCTGTGAATAAGCCCAAGGGGGCTCTTAGCTGGAGTCTGTGCATCAAACAAAAAACCCCCAAGGGGTGGCCTTAGATGCTGTGTCCTAAGGCTATAGCCAGCAAGGCCCATTTAGATCCAACATAGCAGGGACCTAGCAAGGTATTAAAATGTTCTCCCAATATGGCCTCTCAAAAAATGCCACAAGCCACCCACATCCATTCAGCAAACAGCCCCTCTCTCACCCAAATAATACATTTGGAGGTTTCTGAATTGAATGCCAACCCATACTGGCTGCACAATACAGACATAGCAACACAGCAAAGCAGGGAGAATTACTAATATCAATTTTGCTCCCCCCACCCCATCTCCAATATTCAGACATTTTCATACAGTAACGTAAAGACTGGCAATAAACCCTGTAAGGGTGTGAAAGTTAAAAACTTTTACCTTCCGGATATTTAGTGAATACTTGTTAAAATGAAAATTTCCAAAGTATTCAAAGAAGTCACTCAGTAGTACATCTGGGGAAAAAGGGGGAAAGCACAGTAAGGAAAGAAGAGACCCAAGTTCAGATCTGACTGGTGAAAAGATTTACAAGGGGGCCTTCTTACCTAGGGTTTCTGTGTTTTCTGTGGGCTTAATTTTGTTCAAGTCACTAACGAAGGTACAGTCGTGACCTTCAATCACGTGCTTATCTTCTGCATCTAAAGCAAAAAACAAACACTTTTGAACTATCACATACAGATACTATAGAATTTGATAAGGGATGAAGTTAATCGCATAGAAATTAGTGTGTGACAAATTATAAAAACAACCGTTCAAGCACTTCAGCATTAAAACAATTCAGGCACAGACAAAAGACAATGATTATTTATATCTCTTACTCACCCTTCACCGGAAGGTCCCAGGGTGGGATACAGCATATGAAAAGGCAATACAACTGAAACAGCAACAAATACACACACTACCCCTTGAATGCCCGAATGAGTAAGCAAGGTACTCATTGCTCCTAACAGTGGCCTCTCCTTTTGGAAAGGCAGAGGTAGAAAGTGGTGCAAAATCCAAGCAACTGCTCCAATTTGCAATGCATAACTTTTACCCTCCTTCCATTGCTTTTATCAACTAAAAACAAATTGCAACCACTGTGAAGTTCTGGGTAGGGTTAGACTCTCCCTGAAGGAACAGGTGCATAGTCTGGAAGTAGTCCCTCAATTTAAATCTGTAACTGGACTGCCAAGCAGCTTTTGTGGCTACAAGTGCTTATGCCTAGCTCTGGCCATTTATGGACTGGGATAACCTGGCCTTAGTCAATCATGCCAATGACCCCCCCCCCTCTTTTGGACTACTGCAATGTGCTTCATCTGGGGCTGACCTTGAAGACTGTCTGGGAATGGCAGCTAGTGCTGGGAACTGTGAAACTTAGCTGTGAGGATATCTGGTTTTGCATTTTGATATTTTTTTTTAAGGTGCATTGTCTTTTCTGCTTTGTTGTATCTGCTCTGGGTCCCTTCCGGAGGACGATCTTATAATTATTATTCCACCTGCACATGTTTGTCAAATCCTCCCTCTTACCAGCTAGCTCCTTCAGCTGATCCAAAGTTGGAATGATGGGGGGCTTTCTTCTTTGCAGAAAAAACAAGACCATCATCGTGAGCGAGAAATTAGTAATCCAGGAGCCAGGAATGCTGCTGGTTATGGCTTGGACCCGTGCCCAGCACCGCACACTGAACACCAGAGCTCTCACACGCGGGTCGAGGCTGCCGTAGATATATAGGAGCTCAGAGCTTTTTAGGGCAATTCTGTTGGAAAAGGAATGGAAGAGGGTCAAAGGGACAATATAGAATGTCAACAACTTATAAGTGCAACACATGAGGGTGTGAGGAGAGCCCCTGCCAACAGGAAAAGTGGGAGCATGCATCCTTTTTAAAGAAATGGCAACAGACTGTTTCACAGGAGACAAAGGATCTACAACTGTAAGGCTTGCATAAACCTTTGCTGGTTTATTGCTGAAGAGTCAAATCAACACAGAATCACAATTCTCAATGTATGATGTTCTCTGAGATGCAAACTTTAGAAAGATAGAGGGCATTGTGCTTATTAGTATATCTGCTCCGCAACCCAGACGTGGACCCATTAAGAGATACTAGGTTTTATCCAATGCTAGACATACTCAGAGAAATTAATGTTCACAGCTAATGCAGGGTTATTAATTTCAACTTTGAGTAGAACTTAATTAGATTTCACCCACTATTTCTCCTCATAAGAACAGGGCTGTCACTCAGAAGGGTAAAGAGGGAAGCAGCTAAGGCCATCTGAAACGGTATCAGGAGGCTTCAGGGAGGACTGGCAGACAGGGTCAGACATGACTGGTGACACAGAAGAACTGCGATCTTTCTTTGCAGAGGGCAAAACAATAGCTTTTTTCTGGCACAGAGAACTCAACATGGCAAAGTTCACAAATGCTAATCTGGTCAATACAACATCAACACAGGTGTCTCCTGTGGTTTATTATAAAAGCAACTGTAAAGTATTCATACGATTGGTATTTCCCCTATACACGGAATTAAGAAAGGAAAGGAAAAACGCTCAAAGGGGAAAAAAAGAAACTGTGCCAGAAATGTTATTAATAAGAAGCCTGCTCCCCCTACTGGTCACCAAGTGAAAAAAACGAAGTTTTCTTTAATACAGTGGTACCTCAGGTTACATACACTTCAGGTTACATATGCTTCAGGTTACAGACTCCGCTAACCCAGAAATAGTGCTTCAGGTTAAGAACTTTGCTTCAGGATGAGAACAGAAATCGGGCTCCGGCGGCGCGGCAGCAGCAGGAGGCCCCATTAGCTAAAGTGGTGCTTCAGGTTAAGAACAGTTTCAGGTTAAGTACGGACCTCCGGAACGAATTAAGTACTTAACCAGAGGTACCACTGTATATACCACTGTATGCCCATCTGTATATTTTTATCCAGCGGTTCTCAAGTGGTTTCCCTCAGCAGACCACTTGAAAACTGCTGTTAGTCTTGGTGGACCACTTAACAGACCTTCCCCACACCCTTTAGTGCTGTCATCATTGTCAAAACCGGCACCTAATTATGAACACCACAGGCCCTGTTGAGAAGGGCCCCTTTACCTGTAATTTTTAGGGAGAAATTTGCAGGCTGCACCAATGCCACATGGACAGAGGCCCTAGGCCAGGGCTTTGCTGGCCTGTCTGATAATCCAGCTTTGCTTGGTCAAAACAATCTCAGTCTCCATTGCTGGAGTGGGGTGAGGAATAAAGTGGGGGCGGGAGAGAGATTATATTGATGCTAGCAGATCCCAATCTGCATTTTGCCTGCTCCCGCTTTAGAATGCTGATATACATTGCCACTCTATAGCCACTTATGCACCCATATCTAAACCCAATATGGTGTGGTATACTGTATAGTGTATGGGTGGGGAACCTGCAGTCTTCCAGCTGTTGATAAACTACAACTTCCATGATCCCTGACCATTAGCTGCACTGGCTGGGGTTGATGGGAGTTAAGAGCCCACCAGCTGGAGATTACCTGGTTCCCTTTCTCTGGTGCAATGGATGCATTACCAGGCCGGAAAGACATTACTAAGCTTACAGGGTATTTCTGGCTACCCTTGCCCTGAGTTTCCTGGACGGTAGGATGTACATTTGAAAATGCTTACCTATTATTAGCTGTCAAGTCACACTGAAATCCTGAAGGCTGATGAGAAAATCGTACCAACGGACAGCGAGCATTAAGTATTTTTTGGACACCAACACACCCAGGGCCAAAGTTATCAATAAATTCACCAATCACATAAAGGGTCCTCTGCGTTGCTATTCGTTCAGAAGGTACTCTCTTCATTAGATAATCTATGTTGAAGGGACCTGTTTTCTAACACAAAAGAGACAGAATAAGTCAATGTTCAAAACAAAGGCAAGCCCCCTGACACAGCGTCCTCTTCAGAAATTTGTTTAAGATGATGAGCGCTCGAAAATTAGGATTGTCACCTGCGTCTTCTACTGACTTGCCTCTTTTTAGTCTTTGCCTCCCACCCCCGAATGAGCAAAATATTATTGTTACACAGCTAGAACTCAAATATGTGGTTTATTTATTTAACATAATTTTTATACTGCTTGATTGTAAAAAAACAACAACTTCAAACTTGTTTACAAAAAAGGAATAAACAATACAGTCACACCTTGGTTCTCGAATGCCTTGCGACTCGAACGTTTTGGCTCACGAATGCCGCAAACTCGGAAGTGAGTGTTCCAGTTTGCGAATGTTTTTGGGAAGCCGAATGTCCAATGACGCTTCAATGGCTTCCGATTGAGTGCAGCCGATCGAAAGCCGCGCCTTGGTTTTCGAAAGTCAAACGGACTTCCGGAATGGATTCCATTTGAGAACCAAGATATGACTGTAAAATTATTAGTAAAATCAATTAAAACATTAAAAAACTTTAAACCAGCAATAATCTAAAAACATACTGGCATTCTAGATATCTCGGTAGGCCTGTCTAAACAACATGTTTTTAGCAAAGACGGGACGCGGGTGGCGCTGTGGGTTAAACCACAGAGCCTAGGACTTGCTGATTAGAAGGTCGGCGGTTCAAATCCCCGTGACAGGGTGAGCTCCCATTGCTCGGTCCCTGCTCCTGCCAACCTAGCAGTTTGAAAGCACGTCAAAGTGCAAATAGATAAAAAGGTACCGCTCCGGCGGGAAGGTAAACGGCGTTTCCGTGCACTCTGGTTTCCATCACGGTGTTCCATTGTACCAGAAGCAGTTTAGTCATGCTGGCCACATGACCAGAAAGCTATTTGCGGACAAACGCCGGCTCCCTTGGTTTGCCAGAAGCGGCTTAGTCATGCTGGCCTCATTACCCGGAAGCTGTACGCCGGCTCCCTCGGCCAATAAAGCGAGATGAGCGCTGCAACCCCAGAGTCGGTCACGACTGGACCTAATGGTCAGGGGTCCCTTTACCTTTACCTTACGGTGAAGGTGCATGGCTGATATTAATAGGCAGTGAGTTCCGAAGTATAGGAGCCACCACACTGAAAGATCGAGTCCTTACAAATGTGGAATGGGTATTACATGGCATCTGTAACAGTGCCAGTTCTGCCAATCAAAGCTGAGTGGGCATATCTTGCAGGCAAATTGTCCCCAAGTTGTTAAGGGCTTTGTATACTAATAGTAACACCTGGAACTTGGCTTGGTAGCAAATTGGCGACCAATGCATATCTCGGAGCACTGGTGTTATATGGAGCAGGGAAGAGCAGTTATATCCCTAAAATTAAATGTCCAGGATCCAAAGAGCCCCACTTATACCTGGTTTCCACTAACTTGTCCTGGCTTGCCCTAGATGCTGCTTCAGCTTGGGAGGGAGAGGGGCATATGGAGGCCGAAGCAGGAGAAAGGACAGACATGCCGCATGCAACCACTTGGAGCCCAGCCAGTCTGAATCATGTCCAGCTCTAATGGACCCTTCAGAGGAATAGATTTAACTTTTTTTATATAAAAGCAATGCTCTTAGAGAAATGCTCAGATATTAGAAACACATGCACCATCCATATCCATGACAAGAAAAGATGCCTCAAGGCAAAGACTGAAACTGAGCCAGTTCTCTCAGTAGAGAGAAAAACCAACCTGGAGAAAGTCAGGGGTTTCCCACATGTGACGGGGAAATGGTTTTTAAGCACACAGCCTCTGTTTACATGAGCAAAACAAGGCAGCGTTGGCCAATACACTCTGGCAAAATTACGCAAAAGGAGGAAGTGGTATATGTGGGACTCCTTTGTGCTGATGGGCAGCATTTTATTATACTGTCATGAGAAAAATGTAACCGTGAACCGCATTACTGCAGTTTGCATATGCTGCTGTTTGAGATAAGATTGGCTAATTGCATAGAGGAAATGTACACGGCTTTGCAGCTGCCTGGAACAAACCTGCTTAGTTTGCTTATCCCCATGTGGACATTGTGTTTAACCCTTCCTGTGCTTGTGCATTCATTGTCCAGGAGCATGTTAACGTGGCCACCGGCTGCCATGCAGCACATGGAACAGGCACCCAAGTCCCGTTTTCATTGCAGAAAGCAAAGATGCATGAGAGCAGACTGTTTTGTGGGTGACGCTGATAAAAGCACTAAACGCTGTCAAAGGTTTAGGGCAGGGTGGGGAAGCTGTAGCCCTCCACATGTTGCTGGACTCCCTGAATCCATCATCCCTGACCTTTGACCCCATTGGTTGGTAGTGATGTTAAGTTCTCGAAAACAATCTTTTGGAGAATATTCTTGATTAGAGAATTTTCATTTAAAATAGGAGAATATTCATTTTAATGCATTGAAAATGATATAATTAGTTAATATATATGTTTATTCATGGGTAAACTTGTTCAGATGGCAACCAAAAACTGTACAGATACTTTTATTCAATGCGACAATGCAGGGGGTTCACATTCTTTGATTTTTTGCACGAAACGTGAAATTGAAAATTCAACGGGAATGACTCACGTTAATCACTAAGCCTGCCACTAACCGTATATTTACCATCAACTTTGAATTCTAATTATGTTGTATATGTATGAAATGTAGCTTTTAAAGTAAAAGGAATAATTAAAATCTCAGCTTGACTTATTATTTACTAGGTTTTTAAAATGTGGGTTGTAAAACTGGTTCTTACATTAGAATTTACAGTTTGTGAAGAATATTCTCCGGAGAATTTTCTATCAGAGAATATTCTCCGCAAAATATTCTCACCTCACCTCACTATTGGTTGGTGATAATGAGCACTGGGCTCCATAAACATCCAGGGAGCAACTGGTTTCCCACCCTTGACTTTAGGGTCTGGAATTCAGTGCCTTCTTTACCACTTGCAGCATAAGCAGGACTCTTCCATTTGTCCACAATGACTGCATAAGGTACTGGTGATGCTCTAATGACTGCTAGGAGGTCCATGCACTTGAAGATGGTGGTAATTAGTCTTTATAGTACCATCTATGTACACAGCACTCTTGAATATGAGTAATTTGTAGGATTTCAGTGTCAGGGAATTCCAGGAAGTAGAGTTAGCAGGGAGGGGAAGTACACACACACACACACAAACGGTAACCAGACAATGCAATGATATTGTTTCGTACTTGAAGAAAAAGCCATTTAGTTACAGGCTGGAAATTTGGGTTGAAGCTTAACATTAATTCACACATCAACCGCAATGCAATTCTTCTGATGGCTGAATTGAAGATAATGTCACTAGATGCTCTCCGAGGAGCTATGTATAAATTATAAGCTCATGTTTGAGAAAGGATTAGGCCTACAAATTTTTGATCCTCTGATAATTTGATTAGAGTACGGCAAATGAAACCATAACGGACACACGCAAGGGTAGGCTTTTTCCAGCTTAGAACTTGCCTGCTGCCCAGTTGTATGAATAAACTAGTAAGTATATACACTGAAAGATTGGGAGCAGTGGATGCACAAAAAGCAGCTTAAGATGAATACATGGCATTCAGGAAGCTTAGTAACAGCTGTGCAAAATGACAAAAAAAAAGCTGCAGAAGTAGCCAACTTTGATTTGCATCATGGCAATTAAAACAAATTTTATAATTAAAATTAATAAAAATGGTCATGATTGCAAAACAGTCATTCCACATTCTAATCAAACAACAAACCAATCGAGGATGCTGTTAGAGAAAGACCTTACCCTTTGGGTAGCATTTTTTCGGATCGCATCCAGATCCAAAAACATGTCTAAGTCACATCCCAGTTTACCAAAGCTGTTCACAGAAGAGCCAAAGGGCTTCACAATGCAGTCTGGAAAATAAGCACTTGCAATGTCTTGAATTAAAGAGCAGGTAAAAAATCGGAGCTTAGTGTTTTCTTCTGTTAGCTGATACTTCTCTACAAGCATGTACAACTGGTCGCTCACCTGCAAAGACAAAAAAAGGGAGAGAGGGAACTCAATCTCAGGTTATGTGAGGCACTTGGGTGACCTTTGAGAGTTGAGAAACAGCTGCATTGTCTGCAAGGTACAACTTAAAGCAAGCAGAGGCTAAACTCAGCATTCTTTCTTTCCAAATCCATCCTTAAAGATTATTTAAATACAAGTACTTTAAACATCATTTCTCTCTGCAATGAACACAATAGATACTGGTTCAATGGAAGATCAACCGATTCAGAAAAGACACAAGTCTTACATACTTGGCTTAAAACATCCCCTTTTGGTAGTCCTACTGGCTTAATTGTTCCTGCTATTTGGTGCTTGCTAAATTACTGTGCACTATTGAAGATTAAAAGGGATGGAATTTGTAAGCCACCACAACCCACTGACATTTTCATCCTAATATTAATCATCAGAATGTCTCAAGTTCTAACATCTACTGTTATCCGAGTGTACCAAGTGATACATTTAGCAAATATGTAAAGTCACCCTGTTCATATGTCATTAAATTATAATTGGTGGTTTACTGTGAATGTGCTAACTGTTCCTGCTTTGTTCCTCTCAACTAGTGAGTGGGAGCAACAAGTCATGATCCTTGGCTTAGCATTACATCCAAACCAGGGGCCGTGGTTTGTTTCACTTCCAACAAACCATGTTTGGAAAGCTAAACTATTGGGGAGGAGTGAAGCAGAAGCAATCTGCTTGGTCACAGTAAGTCAGTAACTATGGCTTACTACAAAGTGCAAACACAGCCACTGTAACAGACATAAGTTAACGCTATATAGTTTTGCACCCAGAATAAATGCACAACATCGACTTTGAAGACAAAGGGTGAACTTTGTCACTAAATGTACTGAGAACATACATGAGTGCAAGTTATTGGGTTCCGGAGGCATGGAAGTTCATCAGAATTCTATCAGGAATTTGCAACTTGATGATCTGTAATGGCGCACAAGGTTCTATTCAAACAACAAAATTACTCAATGCTACAAGGCTTCTCCTGCAATGTTTAACCACAAAGAATGTTGGGTGGGTCCTAGGATGTTTATGTGAGCCAATGGTGAGGCTCAGTTAACTGATTGTGTTCTCTAAAAATCTCTGTACTGTGCTGGTGATTTCATGCCAGGCAACTTGATGCAAAGAGAGTTCACTAATGATTCCTATTCCTGGAATCAAGATTCCTGAAAAAGTTAAGTTTCTTTACATGAAAATTCATTTTGATATTATACGATTCATTATTGCTGCCTCTCTCAGAAGCATGAATGGAAGCACTGTTTATAAATTTAGTTTTTCATGATCCAGATTAATTAGTAGCTACTACCAACATGAACTATCTAATCCTTCATAGAAGTTCTTTATTTTGCTTTCAGCTTCTTAGTATTGAAAATGCAAGAGCTACTTCATTATCAGTAAGCATGACCATTCTCTGTCCTATTTAAAAGATCTGGAGAAAAATCACAAATTGATATTTATTCCATTGGTAACAGTTCTATTGTATTAACAAGTATTGCACCGATTTTTCCAAAAATATTAACGGAACTATTTACTACATGCATTAAAAACCATTCACCCTCTTTCTGATCAGCATTTCTGATTCAGCTTTTCAGTTACATATTCAACACAATAATAAAAGCTGCTTTATTTCTTATAAGAGAAATTGCAAACATGAACTTACACTGTCAGCATTACATAGGTTCGTCAGCAGCTCTCCAACTTGAATAGTTGCCTGTTTATGACGGTAAACTGGAGTCTGATTGGAAGCTTGGCTTGGTGGGTTTTTCAATGTTATTGTAAAAATTCTGGATTTAAATGGAACAGGACACTCATCCACCAACTGTACAGAACCAGTAGCATCCTGCAGTGAAGCTATACTGTCGGTCTCAGAAAATTCTACTACTGCATACATCCCCTGAAGTAATAGAAAGGAAGAAATAGTAACATTTATGTAGTATGATACATAACAGATTTTATCTGTAAACATAGGCTGGGCATTAGAATGATTTTTCATTTTTTTTAACATGTTAAGACTACAGTGGTACCTTGGTTCTCAAACTTAATTCGTTCTGGAAGTCCGTTTGACTCCCGAAACATTCGAAAACCAAGGTGTTGCTTCCGATTGGCTGAAGGAGCTTCCTGCACTCAAGTGAAGCCGCGTCGGATGTTCGGCTTCTGAAAAATGTTCAAAAACTGGAACACTTTACTTCCAGGTTTTTGGCGTTCGGGAGCCAATGTGTTCGTCAACTACCATAAGCCATTTGAGAACCAAGGTTCCACTGTAAAGCTAAATGTTCCTCCTATGTATATGAAACTAACTGTATTTTGTAAGTTGCCTTGGGAGACCTTTGTGTGCAAGTATTTTAAAATCTGCCAAACACTAATTTCCATGCTATCCACTTCTGTAAAGGATACAGATGAGTTATCGCAAGTCCATCTGCTCTTGGGTCTTTCTATTTGAATCACACAAATTCAGTTGCTAATGCTGAAAATACTTACGTAACTTTCATAGAAGAAGTGATTCTTAATGTTCCCATGACATGACAAGTATTTGAGTAGTTTTTTCTCATTGATTTTGGATGGGCAGTTAATTAACACGGTTCTTTGTGCCTGCTCTCGTCTTTCTGCTAAGATCTTACTGAATGTCTTCTTTCTGGTGCTAATTTCAGTATCTGGATGGAAAGGGAGGGGGAAACAGATTATATGAGCAGAGTTTTACAGCCTGATATTAGTACATGTACTTCATTTTTAAAAGCAAAAAGGTATGTACTACATGACAACACCCCCCCCAAAAAAACCCTACATAAAAGTTTGTGTGCATTTTTGTTTTGCTACATAAAAGTCTCTCTGTGTGTGAAAGCACACTATGCTCAACTGAAAACAGCCCCAGGCACCAGGTATAAGAACATAAGAGGAATCCTGCTAGATCAGACCAAAGGCCTGCACCCTGCTTTCCATAGTGGGGAACCAGATGCCTATAGGGAGACATGACTGCAGTAACATTAGTATTCACAGGTGTTTGTGTAATTTGGGAATATGCGCAAAATTGTACCAACAGCTCGGTCTGTTTCTCAAGGTGCCCTTCCTCAACACCTGAAATCTATTCACGGTTAGGATGCCAGCTGTGGTGGGCATCTTGAAACAGCTCAAGGCCATAGGCCTTTGGCATGACTCATCCATACCCACTTTCTCCAAAGAATCTGTGCAGGCACACTGACAGGTCTAACGCCATGGCTGCATTCAGCAGCAATGTGGGTGGTGGTGGTGAATTGCTATTTGTGGTGGTGGTGGATCTCTCTTCAAACTTGAATCTTTCTGTGTATTTGAATTTCTTCACTTTAACCTCTAAGACCAAGTTCCTGTAAGCAGTTAAGTTTATGATGCATTAATACAACTTATGAAGCATGTGTGTGTGTATAGTGTATTTGAATTGTCTTCAGTCAATAAAACACTTTATACTGAACCGTGTGGGCAATGTGTTTTCTTCACTGTCAATTCTAGAAAGGCCTATGACAGGAAAAGACGAAGATTGTGAAGCTTTGCTGGACTACTCTGCTGGTGCTGCACAACTCGGCTGGCCACACCAGTATAGGTTCAACTGAAGCGGACCCGAAAAGGGCAACTCCATCCCTACCAGGGAAGAACAGGCAAGGGAAGATCTACATCAGGAACACGGCAGTGGTGGTGGCGGGACAGAGAAAGCTTGACATTGGAATCTGCTGCCCCGATTGGATCCTACCGCCTGAGGCAGTTGCCTCATGGGTGGGTCGGCCCTGTATGGATGCAATATTAAAACACTATCAACAGGTGCCCTGGAGGCAATACAGTGGTACCTCAGGTTACATACGCTTCTGGTTACAGACTCTGCTAACCCAGAAATAGTGCTTCAGGTTAAGAACTTTGCTTCAGGATTAGAACAGAAATCGGGCTCCGGCGGTGCGGCAGCAGCAGGAGGCCCCATTAGCTAAAGTGGTGCTTCAGGTTAAGAACAGTTTCAGGTTAAGAACGGACCTCCGCAACGAATTAAGTACTTAACCCGAGGTACCACTGTACTGCTTTCAAGATTAGAGCCACTGGTAGCTTTATCACTCGTCCCTTTTCAAAGCCATCTTAAGTCGGCTGCCACCAGCGCATCCCTTCGCCTCGCTGCTCACCCCCTCGAGGGTCGCTCAGCCTCTCCCCTCAAGTTGCTAAGCAGCAGGCAGACATCAAGAGAGAGGGAGGGACGCGAGGCCGGGCGGGAAGGGGCCTCCCGAGAAATCGAAACCACTTTTACCTGCCGCCGCTTCCTCGCTGCCGGGGCCCTGCGGCTCGCTCCGCGTAGCTGCCGCAGCTTCCGTGGAGCTGAACCGGTTCCCGGCGACCCTCAGCCTGGCCTCGGCGCGGCGTAGGAAGCACAGACCCCGGCACTGGAGCCAAAGAGGCACTCGCCCCATGGGGGCCGCCATTCCTGAAAGAAGCGCGGGAAGGGCCCGCACTGCGCACGCGCACGCGCGACGCTGGCGGCACCTGACGGGGCGACGCGAGGGTCAATATTCCTCGGCTTGCCTGCGCGTGCGCGCTGCGAACGTTCTTTTCCCTACGACGGGAGCGCGGAGAGGGCAAATCTGCGGGGTTCGCGAGAAGAAGTGATAGATTCTCGGATAGAGTGCTTCTGAATGGGGAGGCTCCGTTTTTACCTGTCGTGGCGAATGGCCCATCGGGACTCCTGTCGATAAATTTGTTTGGCTGTCCTAACAACAGTTCTAAGACCTGAACTGAATGCTGGTCTCAGCCACCATCAGGGCTCCAACGCCATAAATTTTAGTAATCCTGGCTTTATTTAAGGATGGGTCACCAAAGTTGCTGCTGATAGAGCGTTTGAACTGTGCTACAGTGAACCCAATCTATTTAGGATTATGGTAAATCCTGTTAAACTAAGCAGAATTTACGTCCAAGTAAACATCAGAACAGAGCTTAAATCTTTGCATATGAATAATAAAAAAGGCACCTGGAAATATCAGCAATAGCAACGTATCCTAAATTCTGAGCCCACTTAGCACCATTTGTAGTGACACGTGCAGCCAAACTGAGAAATGAGATTGAATTTTGTAGGGATGGACTTTATAAAGTAACAATATGATAAAAACAAAAGCAATGTGATAAAAATAAAAAACACTATAACACGCTGCCTGATAATGATATATCACCGGAATGTCCAACAGGTTGATCGTGATCTACTGGTAGATACCCGCGAGGTTTTGGTAGATCGCGGTCGATCCCTGGCTCTCTTTCCTTAGCGTTGTTAAAACTGACTCCTAACTCCCCCTCACCCCGCCCTCCATTGTTGTCTTATCTCTGGAAGGGAAAGATGGAGCTTTCTCTGTGTTGCTGTTTTCCCCTATAGCGATCTTTTTGTGAGTGACTTTACCCCTTTGTCCCTTGCCTTGAAGCCCCCCCAAACCGGAAGTTCCCCCCAAAGCTTTTCCTTTAACCCCCGCCCCATGGGGCTTTTGTCCTCCCTAAAAAAAGCTCAAGAACTTTGAGCTAAACCCCTAAAAAACGGATAAATCACTGCCAGTTTTTAATTCTGAAAGTAGATCGCAGTCTCCTGAGAGTTTGCCACCCCTGATGTATCAGTCCACTGGTCCTTTTGGCATCAGCACATTTCAGACAGGGGGCCTTCCCCAGCTTTGCTTAGAGATGCCTGGAATTGCATTTGAGGACCCTTGCCTGCAGGGGATGTGTTCCACTACCAAGCTGCAGTCCTGCCCCCATCCTTAGTAGGTCATTGACTAGGGGTGTTTCTATAATGTTCAACTTCAAAGGGCAACTGGATTCCACAGAAGACAGCAGTTGCAGGGAACAGGGGTGCCTTTCCAGACTCCTACACTTTGATGGCATGCTGCACCTGCTTAAATTTCCCCTTCTGACTTTGGGCCAGTGTTAGATTTTTTTGCTGTCTGAGGTGAAGAGATGAAGCTGCTATTCGTCCATTTATTTGTCCCTTAACTGTGGTCCCCTTATGGCTCATTCACCTGCCCCTGGTCAATTCCCTAGTCCTCAAGAATAAGGGGTAAAGTGTGTGCTCTTAAACAATATTATTATTAATCCAACAAGATGAACACATTATTTGTGAAATATACAAATGAAAAGAATAAAACATGAAATCTTTGCAATAATTTTGCCCACAGTTGCATCAATATTTATGTCAATTACATTTTTATATTCGGCACTATGTGGAGAGAGAGAGAATGGGGACAGGACATCTTATTAAATGAAAAGGTAACATATACACTTAGATATATTCATTATGAGGAACATATTTTTTCCAGCGGTATCAGCTGCTGGAAACCAAGAATGTTATTGCACTCAGGTCATGTTCTTGGCTCTCCACAGGCCAGGATGAGAATAGAGTGCTGTGCCAGATGAGCCATTGGCCGGATCCAGCAGGACTCTTCTTCTGTGCTTTTCTTCAGAGCAACTGGTGTATTGTGCACAGGTTTCCTCGAGCAGCCTCTGCCAATGCACTGTCCTAGAAATGTTTTGGACTATAACTTCCATCAGCCCCAGCTAGATTTGAACCAAAGGACAGGTGAACTGGAGCAACATTTGTTCATCCCTAAATTGTGGCCCCTATTCGTCACCTGTGGGGAAGCTTTAGACAGAATGGGCAGGACTGAGGAACCTGCATAGCTGCTGTTGGACTCCATCTCCCATCAGCCCCAGGCAGAATGGCCAAGAGTGACAGATGATGGAAGCTGGAGCACAGCAGCATCCAGAGGGCCACAGGTCTCCCTTCCCTATCGCTATTGCTTGGGAAATGACAATCTGCCTCTACTTCCATCTATTCTCTAATTTCCCCAACTGAAATAAAACACTAGCTAGTGATTTGTGCCCAGTGCACAATTTGACTGAAGTAAATTAAGGTGTTCTAAGTGTGTATAAGCGATCATGTTAACCGCTGCCTGTTTTCTCAGGCTTTTATTTTACCTCATCAAAGCGATGGTTATCCCAAAGATAACTGGATCTTGACTAGTCTCATGAATGATCCCTGAGGGATTTTGCTGTCCATCCCAAGCTTCCTTTGCCGCGCGTATTATCTGGATGCTTCCAGAAGGAGGAGTCTTCTGCGCATGGGTCCCATTGAGCAGGCAGGAGTCATCACAGCAGGACTGTCTGGGCTGCCAATTATGACGCGTGTGCACGTGAGCCTGGAGGACTGCTTTCAGTTTCCACACCCAGAAATCTAGGTGACCACCCTTCCTGTTTTTCAGGGGACATTCCTTGTTCTCGAAGGCTGGCTGAAGGAATCGTTAGAAGTGCTTTTGTGAAATAATCATGAAAGGCCTAAAGACTGTGGTAGACACTATTAACTTTATTACAGGGTTCCTAAACTGTGCTCTGCAGATCACCAGTGGTCCAGAGATGCTTTCTAAATCCCTTGTTTGTCCAGGAAAGCAGTCTCTCCTGGGCACTGAGGGTTCAATGCCTGCCTTATAATTTGGTCCTCTTTGCGCTGGCAGCAATAAAAGATCAGGAAGAAGGAACTGGATAAAATTGCAGTAAACTGTCAGGGAGATTCAGATGTCTAAATAGAAATATGTTGTATGAAGTTGTAGAGGCACCCCATTTACAGTCTCGCTTACAATATACAGTTCTGATGGCTTCTGCAGAGCCTTTATGTTTTTATATATGTATATATTTCCTTTTGATATGTGTCTGTATGGTTTTGTCATGGTCTTTGGCTAGTACAATAAAATACTAGTTTTGCCACCCTTTTTGCCAGTGGTTCCTGGTGTGCCTGTAAAAATACAACTAAAAATTATACTGCATATAGATTAGCCAATTGCAGTTGCTGCAACAGGCAGGGAAATCATTAAGTGGTCCAAGAAAGACTCTCTGCAATTTTCAAGTGGTCAGTGGCAGGAGGGGCGAAGTTTTATCTGTCTTCTCAACATGCCATCTCAAATTCTCCCACCAACAATGCATGCAACATGTTTAATTCAGCCAGTTTGAAAACCATTTTCAGAGTTACCGTAATGAAGCATAATACAACTCGAACGATGCGTTGTGCTTTTGTGGGCTCCCCTTAGGCACTTGTCTGGCCACTGTGGGAACAGAACGCCAGACTAGATGGACCTTTGATCCAGCAGAGCTTTCATTATGTTCTGAAAGCACATCAGCTGAAAACTATTTTGGCACTTCCTTGTTGCCCCTGATGTTCCTTGATGAAAACGCTGCACCACTTGTGGCCCTTTCTAACGAGTCAAGATAGAGAGGCTGCGAGATCAAATTTTTTGGCTGCTCAGCTAATTCTGACATGCTTCATCCACACCCATTTGCTGTCTTGGGTCAATTGCTGGCTGCAGTGTGTCTCTATGGAACAGCGAACCCCACCCATCTGAGATAACACGGTTGCAGCCCTGATGATTAAGGAACCCATGATCACACCAGTGGGGTTACTGATTCTCGGCTCATTTCAATATTTGATTCACCCCTTACATCTACTGTCGGGTGCTGTTGCAGTTGCTCGAGAGTAACCAGGCAGGACTCCTCCCTGTGTTTTACAGGCTTTATTTTGGTGCAACCGCTTTACAGTGAAGAGCCCCAAAGCTCATGTCTGGCTCAATCGCTAGCAGAATCCGGGAGTGGTCTTTTTTTGTACCTCCCCCAGCATAAAAGTTTTGTTACCTCCAACTGTCTCTGCCCCTCTCTGTGCCGCAGACTACTGCGCAGGATGGGCGATGGCAAGGGCGTGCTTCCCTCCTCTCCGGCTTGCTCAGGAGCAGCGTTTAGGCTCTCACTAGCATCCTCTGGTCCTTCCACCTCTTCCCCACTGGAGGTGGGGCTTTCCTCCTCCCCGGAAGAGAAACTGCTTCGCAAGATTTTCGGAGGCTCCCTGTAACACAACTGCCTTTCTATTTCTTGCCTCTGTGCCGATGGCAGTTCCCTGACATCTACAAACCAGTTAGAGGTTGGGATGGGAGTTACAGAGAGTTTTGGCATTGCTTTGTCAAGATAAATCACGTAATTTGAGGGCGGGGGGGGGGGTTGGGATCTTTTTTTAGACTGGGGGCCACATTGCCTCCTGGGCAACATGCCAGTGTTGGGCAGAGCCAGAGACAAAAGTGGGCTGAGCGGAAATAAATAAATTTCACATTTGTTCAGAAGGCTAGTTTTTCACACACTCACACTTTATCTTCCATTCAGGCAAGCTAGAGGCATTGTAAGACCAAAGACACAGTCCGCCCAGGCAGAACCATTTGAGAAATGCCATAAATGTAATATTTCTCTAAAACATATATCCTACATTACATTCCTTGTTCTCATTCCTTTGCTTATATTTCAAGTCCTGCCTGCGATTTCTATTTGACTGTAATATTTCCTCAGATAATCCGAAAAGGGTCTCCATTCTTCTACAAGCGTTTCTTCTTTGGGGTCTCTTATTTTTGTTCTCAGTTTCGCCATCTCCGCCATAGTCCATAGGCTGCAGTGTGGCCAGGGGAGAGGAGGAGGCATGGTCTGGAGAGAAGGCCAAGGGCCAGATACAGAGACCAGATGTCCCCAAGCCCTGAGGTACCCACCCCTGTTGTAAACAGGCCATGAATAGTCAAATGCTGCACAGCTCGTGTGCTCCCAAACCTTCCAGTGAAACACAAAGGCACGAGATATTCCACTTATTTATTTATTCCTTGTATTTGTAGTCTGATTTTCTTTCAAATCTATCCCAGGGTGTTAAGGAAGTGCAATGAAGTGCAATTACACAACTCATATTCTACCAACTATTCCCCCCACCACCACTTGTAACAGTTTGCAGGGTTACCCCAGAGCCGTTCCTTTTGCAGGATTAGCTGTCAGCTCGGAGCTTGTCCTTATGATGGGTAATTCAACCCCACCCACAGAGTCCAGCCGCTGGTATTTAGGTAAGCAATCAAGTGACAGATGTGTCACCTGATTATCACACAGGAATTAAAACCAATGTCTCCCACACTTTTAACTGTATACCGTGTGTGTGTGTGTGTGTGTCTAATGCTGAAGCATCTGTCTTTTAGGTAATACCGTATTTTTCCATCTATAAGACGCCCCCATGTATAAGACGTCCCCTATTTTGGGGGGACTCAGATTTAAGAAAATGGGGGGAAATGTATCTGTGTATAAGACGCCCCCTAATTTTGACATTATTTTTTAAGGGGAAAAACCTAGTCTTATACATGGAAAAATATGGTACTTTACATGCATTGGCAAACCTGGAATAGCTCAGTCAGTAGAGCATGAGGGTTCGAGCCCCACGTTGGGCAAAAGATTCCTGCATTCCAGGGAGTTGGGCTAGAGGATCCTTGTGGTCCCTTTCCAACTCTACAATACTGTGATTCTATGATGATGTGAGTCCATCTCAAAATCCCACCCTGAAGTGAAAAAACCCGAGAGATTCCAGACAAAGGTCACAGATGCTCTAGAACAGAGAACCGCTCCTCTGATCTGGCCCGCCATGCGTTCTCCAGTGCCCTCCCCCAGCCCATATTTTCTGGTGGCAATTAAGTACTAGAGCAAAAGAAACAGAGGTGGAGTTAATTTCATCCTCATGGTTTAAATCCTTCCATCACACCGAGATGCAAATTGCCCCCTCCCTGCTCATCTGTTTGGAAGAGAAACATAAGAAGCTGCCTTTTACCAAGTAAGACCATTGCTCTATCCAGCTTAGCATTGCTTGCACTGACTGGCAAAGACTCTGGGATTTCGGGGGGGGGGGGGCTCTATCCAACCCTACCTGGAGATGATGGGAATTGAGCCAGAGACCTTCTGCATGCAAATACTCTACCACCTGAGCTATGGCACTTCCCTGGTAGAGGATGAGCGGGGAGCAGGCAAAAGGCTTGTGTGTGTTGCGTGTGGAGGTCCTATGCATGGCATGTGGATGTATGCAGAGCCGCCTTTCCTGTTGGGCTTACTGGCACGTTGCGCCAGGGCACTATCCTCTCAGGAGCGCCCCAGCGAGTGGGGGAGCTCCGTGGCTTTGCCGGCAGCCTCCCCTTTCCCTGCACGCCCGTCAGCTGTGCCCTGTCAACCATATGGCTGGCGGGCATGCAACTTGCCTCTCAGGCCTCCGCGGGAAGAGAGTGATCCCTGCAGAGGCTTAGGATGGAAGCTGCGCCCCGGCAACTATATGGCTGGTGGGCATGCAGCTTCCTTCCCAAGCCTCCAAAGAAGGAGAGCAACTCTGGGAAACGGGGAGGGGGGGCGCCGGAGGGATCTTTGAACCACGGTGCCGGATATGCTTAACACGGCCCTGTATCTATGGAGGCCATTGGCCACATCCACTGCAGCTTGTGGACCCAGGAGGGCTGGTCAAGGGCGAGTGCAGCTCTCAGACCAATCAAGGGTCGCCATCCCTGTGTGGCAATGGTGCCAATGATACAGTGCTTGTACTTCTAAAAGGGTGCCAAGTGGCTGCCAATTAGCTACAGCCACAAGGTTCGAGGTGCTGGTCCTGGTGAACAAAGCCCTATACAGCTTGGGACCAGGAGACCCCAAGGATTGTTCCATCCCTTAGACTGCCAACCAGGGCTCTGCAGGAGAGGGCATGCTACAGACCTCTTCCTACCAGGAAGCCTGCTCTGCATGATGTCATGATCAGACCTTTAGCATAGTAGCACCTTCTCTTTGGAACTCTCCCTCCCATTGTGTATCAGATAAGTTCCTTCTCTGCTGCCTCTTTAAGGAGCAACTAAAGACCTTCCACTTTTAACAAGCCTTCTTAAGTGATCTTTATCCTAGTTCAGGCATAGGCAAACTCCGGCCCTCCAGATGTTTGGGACTACAATTCCCATCATCCTTAGCTAACTAGGACCAGTGGTCAGGGAAGATGGGAATTGTAGTCCCAAACATCTGGAGGGCTGGAGTATATACGTGTGTGTGTATGTGTATAGATATATATATAGATATATAGATATATAGATGCTTTCTCCACACACACAGTAAGGCCGCAATGTACGTGCATTTAAATTGTGCACATTCAGCTTTACGCGCTTGGCAACAAAATTTTAAAAAATTAAAAAGGGGGTGGAAAGAGGACAGGAGTCTGGGGGGAAAGGCTTTGGTAATCCCTCCCACCGTTGCACCTGTTGTGTTTTAACTATACACAATTTTGGCTTTAGGTGCTATCCCTGGCTTAATGTACACACCATTTTTTTAAAAAAAAAACCTGTCTATGTATATTTTAAAGAATGTTTTATATTTGTAATTTTTAAAAACAGTTTTCATATATGTAACTGCTTTATATATGTTTTTATTTAGCTGCAATTCACTTCGGGGTTTCCCCGCGGGAGTGATTCATAAATGAAAACTATTACTACCACTATGAATAATAATAATATTAGCTACTACAACTCACCCATCTCCACCCTGCTCTCGAGATGAGCCAAGGGCCACATGGCCGGGTGCTAAGCTCCTTGATAGCTTGATTCCTCCTCCATGTGCTGTGTGATAAAGCTTTTCCATGGACCTCGCCTCTGGAGTCACGGCACATGCTTGGGCTATGGAATCTCGTGTGGCACACCCTCAAAAATGCACCGTGGCAACTTGACAAAGAGACGCCTCTTCATCCTGTGAGGTTGGCCCTGTTGGGAACCAAGGGTGTCATTAAAATTAATTGCGAGTTTCAGAATGCTAATAACCCCGGCAGGTTTTTTAAAATAGTGACACCTGAAGGTCTGGCTCAACATTAGGTGCTCAGAAGGACGCACTGCTCCTCCGCTCCACTTGTCTGTTCCTCGCCCTGTATTCCTCCCATCGCTCCACACCTGATATACTTCCTTTGCACGGATTTCTTGAGGGATTAGCAGGCTGAGAGAGGATCTCGTTGGAAGATGAATCACATGGACTCCATCTTCAAGAAGGTGAGCCCAGGAAAAGCAAGGCTGGAATGGAGGAGAGATAAGAGAAACCCCTAACATGTTATCTGTCTCTTCACATGTCTCTGGTGTGGATTAAAGGGGAAGACAGAGAGACATGTATTTTTTTAATCGTTTCCCCTTTGAATGGAAAAGTTCCCTTCCACCCCAGGCTCTTAAAATCTTGACCTGAAAAGATGACTTCGGTGGAGCTTCCACGCGGAAATGTTCTGTGGAGTTTTGCGAAATAATTTGCAGAAGGTGAACTTTAGCTGGTGTTGGACTGAGGCTAAAGAGACTTGGGTTCAAATCCAAGCGGCAATCTGGCACACACTTACTCGGGAGTAATTCCCATTGAACTCGGTGGGGCTTGCTTCTGAGCAAGACACGTATAGGATTGCAATGTTTAAGTCAGAAAGCCCACTGGCGGTGCAATCCTAAGCATGTCTACTCAGAAGTAGGGCTCCAAAGATTTCATTGGGAGAGACTGCGGCCCAAAACGCTTTTAGACCGATCACTGTTCTCCAGTCTGCCTCCCAGGGTTGTTCTGGACTTCTGGGTGAAAATGTGGGCTAAAAATGTTACATATGCTAGGCATCGTTGAAGTTGGAAGAGATATAAAATAAATGAAGAGTGAAGTGATAACTTTGGAGAAAGTTGGGGCAGCATCTGGTGAAATGAGAATGTGAACGTAAGGCTTAGCCAGAGCTGTTCATCGAAACCTTATCTCAAATCTTTTCAAGAACAGTGTGCTTGTACTAAGAGTGGTGCAGTCAATCCAGGACTTAATTTGGATGATCTTGCAGAATCTGGGTAGCGCCAATGATTGTTTTCATGTTCATCTGAAGGTGGCTGGGGTGGTTATGGTGTGGGTGAACCCTTTTATAGTCTCGTATCCTGACTTCATGTTTTTAACACTCGCTGGGGTGTGTGTGTGTTTATTGTTCTGTTATTGCTCTGGTTGTAAATCACTTTGGGACTTTTTGTAGTGAGAAGCTATATACAAATTTAATAAACTCAAACCTGCTTCAAAATGTGACAAGCCCTCCGTGATGCATGGGGGGGAGGGACCCTGATACTCGTTTTGCCCCAAAGTCCTGCCTTGATGACGCACCTGCATACCCAGGGAAGCTGGGCCAGTAAAAGGCATGGCTTATCATTGATCTTCAATGGGTGTGTTGTGACCTACAACTGAACTGTAGTCTACTCCAGTGTTTCCCAACCGGTGTTCCGCGGCACACTAGTGTGCCGTGAGACATCGGCTGGTGTGCCGTGGGAGGAAGGCGGGCGAGTCGGGCGGTGAGAGGCGGCGGCGGCGGCGAGGATCCGCGTCGAGCCGGGGGCGGCTCCGCGGTGGTGGTGCCGAGCGGCGGGGCAGCGCGCGCAAAAGGGAGGATCGCGAGACAGCGGAGGAGGAGGAGGCCGGCATGTCCGGGCAGCAGCAGCAACTCCCGCCGCCGCCCCCTCCTCCGCCCGCTATCGCCGCCACCACCACAACAGCCGCCGCCGCCTCAGCTGCCCTCGCTCTGCTGCCTCCTCCCACCCCGGCAAGGGGGAGGGAAAAAACTTTCGCTTTTGTGCGTCCCTCCCGGCGTGACGCTGCGCGCTGACGTCACGGGGCGGGGCTTTAATGGTGGTGTGCCGCGAGATTTTTTTCCGGCTAACAGGTGTGCCGTTGCCCAAAAACGTTTGGGAAACACTGGTCTACTCTAGAAGCCACATGCCAGCAATACCTTTTTAAGAGAAGGGAAAAGATGGAGATTAAGAGAAAGGGGAGGTGAAGAGAAAACTCAGCCATGAAGCTCATTGGGTGACCTCTGTCCAGTCACTGCCTCTCAGCCCAACCTACCTCACAGGGTTGTTGCAGGAATTAAATGAGGAGGTTATGCCACTTTCAGCTCCTTGGAGAAAAAGGTAGGATATAATAATAATAATAATAATAATAATAATAATAATAATAATAAATAGGAGAACAGAGGCAGAAGATGAATGGATGTATAGAATCAAAGATTCTAGGTACATCCCATATGCACTTTATATCTCATTTTCTCATTTTATGATTATGCCCTGACTGGGACAATAAAAGGGTATTGCCACCACAGAAAACTGGAACTGCAACTGGAAAACACCAACAACCGTTACTGTTATTTGCTCTCATTCAGACTTCACAAGCTTATCTAAAATATGGATGATGTTTTGTCAAGTGTTCTATAGAACTACAGTGGTACCTCGCAAGACGAATGCCTCGCAAGACAAAAAACTCGCTAGACGAAAGGTTTTTCCGTTTTCGATTTGCCTCGCAAGACGAATTTCCCTATGGGCTTGTTTCGCAAGACGAAAACGTCTCGTGACTTTGTTTCCTTTGTCTAAAAACAAAGACATGTTTTGTTTATAAAGTTAGTTTATTTTCCCTTCAATTTTTGAACTGCTCTTTACAGTATGTGTGACTTTAAAGAGCAGTTAATAAACTGTTGTTGTACCAAATTTGGCTTTGTTTGGACTTTTTTTGACCATAGGAACGCATTAATTGATTTTCAATGCATTCCTATGGGATTTCGTGATTCGCAAGACGAAAAATTCGCTAGACGACAAAACTTGCGGAACGAATTAATTTCGTCTTGCGGGGCACCACTGTAGATCATTATATAGGACTATATCTATATCATTTTGGTGGTGGCGCTGTTTGGGGGAATTGGCCCCAGGCCTCACACATGGAGGGGGGTCACATCAAAACTGACAATCAACATTAATAAGTAGGCATTAACCTATGTCAAAACATAGTAAAGACCCACAGGGAAGCGAGGGCAAAGGGTATATACATCCATAGGGATGTAACTACAAACTGTATTTGTTAGAATAGCCAAATCTCTTTTAAACTGGCATGATACATCAGAGACTAAAATTTTGATACTTCCTGCAGAGTTGTATGGACAAATTAATGTTTTTTTCTTAATTTTACTTAAGACTCCCTTTCTCTGCAAGATGAAGAGGGGATTGTTCCTTACTATTAATATGGAATTAATAAAAAATAAATATTTTTTAAAAACTGCTTTAAATGTGCAGATGGGGGCCTTAGAAACTTCTCCATCCTAATATAATCCTATAATCCAAGAAAATATGGAGGGCACCAGGATGGCAAAGGCTGCTCTACAATATCTGTGTTATTTTAACCAGGTTCTGATTTGTCTTCCAACAGCAGAGAGAGGAGAGCTGTTAAGTGCTGGGAGCAGAGCCTTTACAGTGGCTGTGGAAATCCCCCTGAAATGAGAATTTCCGCTTCTTTAGTCACCTGCAGAAATGCCTGCAGGGTGCGGCCTTCCCCTCTGGCTTTGGAGAGGCAGTTTAAGTATAGCTAGAACAATTCAGAAGGCCATTAATCCCTATCCCCCACTGCAAACAAGCCTAAGGATAGGTAAATGATATATATATATGTTATTTCCCACTTAACTCCTTCCTGCTGTTTCCTGTGTGCCACACTTTTGTTTGTAAGGTCCTGGGGGCAGAGACCTGCCCTCTTACGCTTTGCAAAACACCATGAATGTGCCAAAGTGTTGTAGGGGTTTGCATGTTGGACTAGAGCCCTGACAGAAACCAGGGTTCAAATCTCTCACTCAGCCACGAAGCTGGACAAGTGGTTTTGGGCCAAGTCATCCACCCAACTCTCAACCTGACCTACCTCCCAGGGTTGTTGTGAGGAAAGCAAAGCAAAGGGGAGAGAGACATCTTGCACCCAGCCTGAGCTCCTGAGGAAATAACCACCATATTAGTTTAGCTTTGTTTTTATGATTTTGTTCCTAAAAAAAAAAAAAAATCACTGTATTTTTGCTTGCCTCTTTTGAGGGAAAGGAGCAGAAAGCTATGACGTACACAAAAAATGTCAGGGTTTCCAAGGTTTCGTGGGCTTAAAAAAAAGAAAAAGGCTGTACTTCGAAAATTCCTGCAGCTCCCCCGCAAAAAAGAGGAATTTGGAAGCCAAGGTAGGTGTTTGAACTCCCTGGAGCAAATGCAAGAGTCAGTGTGTTGCAGTGGTTCGAGTGTCGGACTAGGACCTGGGTTCAAATCCTGGCGCGACCTCCCTCACAGGGTTGTTGTGGGGATCAATTGAGGAGAGGGAGAGCCATGCGCGCCACCTCGGAGAAAAAGGCGGAGTGTGAATGCAACCAATCAATAAAGATCACGAAGAGTTGAAGGATCCGATCCCGAGGCTGCAAAGCGCCAGCCAGTTCCCGCTTCGGTCGGGTTAAGAGAACAAGCGAAATCGAAACCGGAGGTGGAAGCGTCGGCCGGACAGTCTCTGCGCGTCGAGGAGCCGTGAGTCAGTCCGTCGGCCGCCCGGCTGGTCTCGGGATTGCAGGCGGAGCTCCGCCTCCTTCTCCTCCGCCGGGCTTTCCCCCGTCACGGCGGGGACTGCTCCGCCAGTGGCTCCGGGTGCGAGTTCGGAGAGAGGTGGCCGTCCTGCCCGGCTCCGGCTGCTGCTGCCTTCCTTGCTCCCGGGGCGCCAACTCCGCGGAGGCGCTGGAGGTGAAGCTGGCTGCGCGCGACGCGACGCCGGGAAGCGGGGCAGAGACCGACGCCCGCCGGGTCGGAGAGCCCCCTCGGAGAGCCGAGGGAGAAAAAGCAAGTAAGCATCGGGGCCACCCGCCCAAAGAACGACGGCTGCGGCTGCTGCGCACTTTTGCTGAAAGGTTCCCCCTCGCCCCGAGTTCCGCTTTCCGAATTTCCCATATTGAAATTAAATTAACCTGTTGCCCGCCCTGAACTTCTGATATATGGTGAGATATATAGTGCTTTATAGACATCTCCCATTCAGTTTTAATATGAAAAGGGACCTGCAGTTCAAACTTCCGCAGCAGCTGCGTGGTGATAGGAAAAAGGGGCACTTTCCCTTCCCATTTTACAGCTGGGAAACTGAGGCTGAGAGTGACTTTTCCGCGGGATATCACGCCGAATAGCACTGGGGTGATCCCTCTTCATTAAGAGGGCGTATTTATTAAGGAGATGAACTTATGATGGCAACATCCCATTCCCAAGCTCTGTGATGCTTTAAAAAGCTTATATAGACTTGGGCTGCAATCCTGTACACACTTAACCTGGGAGCAAGCCCTGTTGAACTCAATGGGGCTCACTTATGTGTAAGGCCAAATCCTTTTACCCAGAGTGCCACAGCCCCATTCCAGCGACATTATATTCAGATAATTTTCCTTTGGAGATAATGGGGTTTCTAACCAGGCTGTAATTCTGTGCACCTTATATCTGGGTGTAAGTTCCCATTGAGCTCAGTGGGGCTTGCTTCTGAGCAGACGTGCATGGGATTGCAGCTTCAAGTGGCTTTTGATTGGTAATGTGAATCTGGAAACTGTCTTGGCCAGAAGGCACACTTGCATTGCAAATGCCTCTTCAGTCTTTTGCATTGACAGCCCATCAGATAATTCACAGTGGGAGTGCGAGGGGATCTCAGCTGTGATTTCATCCATCCCTGCAGAGGAAATGAATGCGAGTGTGTTTGGGAAGTCCCCATTCAAAGCTCCCCTCTGGCAGTAAGCTTCTGGCATTCAGCCTCAGACCCTCCCATGACAGCTATGGGAATAATAAGGCTGGTCTGCCTTATAGCATTGTTGCAAGGAATAGTATGTGTGAAGTGTTGTGGAGAGCTGCTAAGTACTGTTAAATTTGTTTAGGGTCAGAGTGTTCAAAGCTTTCATATAAACCCTGCACAAATAGTCCCTAGTAAATCAGTTTGTACCTGTAAAATGGAGTGTGTTTGTCTATATAAAATAGTTTTTTTTAATAGATCAGTTATTGCATTTTTAAATGCAAAAAAAGGTATTTGACAGCTGAATGAGTCCCCATCCCACTGCAAAAAAGGAAACACTTTCAATATATCTGAGGCTAGTGAAGAAACTGAACATAGAAAGTATTTGTGATTTTAAAAGTAGCAGCTGCTCAGGTTAAGTGCGATTGAGATAGAAGGTCTTTATCCATGCAGGTTATTGTGTCAGGACATATTCCTGCAGCTCCTGTACCCAAATCCCTATGTCTTAAAGCCTTAAACCATTGAAACTTATCTTAAGAATGCAATGCCTTGGGTGCCATTCAGTGCTAGTCCTGCTCAGAGTAGATCCACTGAAATGATGAAGCCTAAGTTAGCAATGTCCATAGACGTCAGTGGGTCAACCCAAAGTAGGACTAGCATTTCCCTATTGCCCATTGTTACATCAAACATGCCAGCGGATCATTATTTAAAATAAGTCAGCTTGGTACCATTTGCCGAATGGTTGGAGCCAGGATAAATGAGTTTAGCTTGAAATCAGTGGGACAAGTTAGTTATGGCTTAACTTAGCTCCCACTGAAATCAACGGGCCTCAAAGTACATGCAGCTAACTTAAGTCTGGATCTGACCCTATGAGCTTGGTGATGATGCCATTGATGTACTCTAATAATGTAAGCAAAAAGGAATGTTTTCCTGCCCTGAGGAGGCTGCAGTATTTCAATAGTGGGAGAGGTGACAGGCGAGAACTAAGGGGTTAAGCCAGAGGTTTTGTGGGAAAGAAAGGAAGGTCTGGAGGAAGAAAGAGAATGCTTTGGACTAAAACTCCCATCAGCCCCAGCAAACATGGTCACCCATTGTCAGGAATTTTGGGAGCTGTGGTTCATAACAGTGTGGTATAGTGGTTAGTGTGTTGGACCTTTGGCCAGTCACTGCCTGCCTCTCAGCCTAACCTACCTCAGAGGGCTGTTGTGAAGATAAAATAGAGAGCGGGGAAAACCATGTATGTATACCACTGTGAGCTCCTTTGGAGGTGGGATATAAATGTGACGATTATAATAGCAACAGTAACATATTCTGGCTATTCCTGACTTTGGTGTTTTGAAAGAAGGAGATGCCAAAATTGGGTTCAATTCAAACGTGCTTATACTTAGAGAAGACCCCTTGAAGTCAGTGGGGTTTCAGTTAGCCATCACTAAAATCAACCCATTGTTTGTATGTTAACACTATGGATGGAGAATAGCAAGCAAAAGAAATGTGATTAGCGCTTGTCGTGTCACTTGGGCAGTTGTTGAGCATGTAAAACAGTAGTATGCAGAAGTTGCCATACTTCCTTTTTCTACCGTACTTTTCATTGGTGCTGGTGTTGCATCATCTCGAGTGAAGGGGCAGCCGTGAGCAGAAGCAGTGGTTCTCCTGAGTGAACACGAAAGTGAAAGGGAGCCTTCTTGATTTTATTGGGTCACCCCCTGAGGAAATTTCACCGGGGATTTCTCTGCTCTTTCTCTTAAGACTTACAGGAGGGTGGCAAATGGTGTCTAGGCTTGGTGCCTCCGCCTTTTGAAGAGAGAGCTCAGTGATAGGACATGCGCTTTGTGTGCAGAAGGTCCCTGGGGTTTCCGCTTAAATGGAGCTGGGAGCTGGGAAAGAGGCCCCTGTCAGGGGCAACCAAAGCTTCGCCCTTCAAATGTTGCTGGACTACAACTCCCATCATCCCTGAGCATTGGCACTGATAGGTGTTGTAGTCCATCAACACTATATTGGCTCTCCCTAGCACCAGTTTGGGGGTTTTGAGAGCTGCTTAACCGTCGAGGGCGGAGGGGCAGTGCTAGCGAGATGGGCCAACATCTTCTGCCTTCGTTCACATGCCCAGCTTGGAAACACGACTGGCATTCCCTGAAAGCCACTGCCTTCCCCTTTGGGGTGGAGAGGGTGAAAATATGCTGCCAACCGCAGTTCCCAATGTCATGTCTGTCTGGATGCTCCCGACCTGACTCACCTGCAGTTTGTTTTGTTTACCTGATAGCAGCACGTTGCATGAATCAGATTTGTGGAGAGAAGTGTAGTAAGCGGGGGAAAGGAAACAGGCCCGCCTCAAAATTAGGTCATGTTTCTGCCCAATGGGGACACGGGCAGGTGTCCTTGTCCCAGATAAAGGAATGCTTGCTTACGCCTCTTAATAGCTTTGCTGGTCAGCTACTCCAGAGTTATCTGGAATGCCACCTTAATGGGAACCTGCAACGTTTCCTACCCATCACGTGGGGAGCATTCCCTGTGTGGCACTTGGGCAAGGTCTTCTTGGCCAATCCCAATGTGACAACAAGTGGCTTCCCCAAGCTAGCGTCCCTCCAGGGGACTTAGCACTTTGTCGGCACTTTGTTGTGCAAGAGGCTCAAAGGGTCAGCTGTGCTGCAGGTTGCCTGGAATAATCTCTCCGGCCTCCTCCCTATGTCCTGGCAAAGCTCCTTTCCTGGAAAATGTGCCACGCACATACTCGGAAAGATTGCCTTGTGAATTTCTTTGGTGGTGTTGATTCAGAGTCTGTGTGGGACCATCATCACTGCTAGGAATGGGAAACAACAGCCACAGGCCTTTCCCCACCAAGAAAATTAAAATCCGGTCCTGATACAACCTAGATACAGAGCAAAAGTGCCTTGAAGGGGTATGTACACTGGAATCAGGGGCTCTCCAGATGTTGCTAGACTACAATTCCCATCATCCCTGACCATTTGCTGTGCTAGCCGGGGCTGATGGGAGTTGGAGTCCAGCAACACCTGGAGGGTCACATGTTCCTTACCCTTGTGTGACTCTGCTGATTTAAACTGCTTTACTTAGTCATTCCCTTTCCTCAGGGAATTCTGGGAGTTGTGGTTTTGTGCATTCAGGTAGGTAGCTGTGTTGGTTTGACGCAGTCAAAATAATAATAAAAAAAATAGTCCAGTAGCACCTTAGAGACCAACTAAGTTTGATCTAGGTATAAGCTTTCGTGTGCATCTGAAGAAGTGTGCATGCCCACGAAAGCTTATACCCAGAACAAACTTAGTTGCTCTCTAAGGTGCTACTGGACTATTTTTTTATTTTTTATTAGTTTTGTGCAGTGAGGCTAAGGAGCTCAGGAACCTCAATTCCAAATATTTACAAGGCGTGCATGTGTGTGTTCAAAGAGTCCATTAATTATCACCCTATGAAGATAAAGGGAAAGGGTGTTTGGGATATTTAGAGGTTCTTGAAGACAGGGTGGAGTATCTAATTCACTCAAAGGTGATGGCTGTTTTAGGTCACCTTTTGATGAGAGGGGCGTGGTCCACCATGCCAGGTTTCACTGCCTGTCTCACCACAAGGTTGTTGATCTGAAATTGCTGAATCTACAATGCAGAGTATTCCAGATCTTCCAGAGCTGGTTTAATGTGTGAATAGAACGAAGGAGCAGATTCATGCAACTTTTGTATCCACTGTTGGATGATTCATTGTATTGTTGTTTTAGGCTATCCATGCATAATAGTATATGCTCTAGAATTCGATATAAATTTGGCAAGCCCCAAAACTCACGTTTCCCAGGGTTGTGTGGGCATGCGATTCTGATAAAGGTTGAATTCTTCTTGTGATGTTGTTCTACCTGAAACTCCACTGTGCTCTGCAAAATCAGCTGGGGATTTTTTGGGGAAAAATCACTTGGGTGGCTCCATCCTAAGCGCATTTGCAGTGCTAGAATCTTGTCTATGGATGGAGTTGTGTAGGGAACCTTTATGCTAACACTGATTGTGGGAACCTGTGTCAGGAGTGTATGCTAGACAAGCGCTTGAGTTGCTGTTTTGTTCTGTAGATCAGGGGTATGCAGTGTGGTGCCTTCCAGATATTGTGGACTACAACTCCCGTCATTGCTGATGGTTGGCTATGTTGGTTGGGGCTGATGGAAGTTGTAGTCCAGTTGCTACACAAATTCTGCAGCAATTGTAGATCTCTTGGCTGTAAGGAAGTGTGTCAAATGATCAGATGCATCATTTTGTGTGAGTTCCTTTTGGAATTAAGGGGTTTATGAGCTTTTCCTGCTTCTTAGGAATACATATTTTTCTTTTTCAGAGGACAGGGCATATATGCCCTAAATACTATAGTGCTAAAGGTTTTGTATTAAAAAGGCCAACTTGGTGAATACACTTGAAGTCAAATATGGTGTCAAGTGTGGGGCAGGTAAAAACTTGGCTCTGCTGGAAGGCGGTTTGCAAGCTGCACCAAGCTGGTGACCAGCAAAGTGTTGCCTAAGATACCGCTTTGAAAGAAACTCATGAAGATCAGCTGACTGTCGGGTCTTCAAAAGCCCCTTTCAGTGCCCTGTCTTGCACAGTGCTTTGGAAGGGCAAAAAAGGACAGCTGATGTCATTGTGATGTCAGGTGATTAGCAGGTGGATGGCTGCTTGCTCATCTGTTAAACCTTGACGGATGGGGGAGATAACAATCTGGCCTGCTGGCCAGATGCTTTTCTCCTTCCATGCTGTGCTAGAGATTTAGTCTGCCAGTGTGAAACTTCGCTTCCGGGACCAGTGATCCAAACTGTAAAAGGAGGAAAATAAATAAAGTGAAACACATGTGAAAAACCCAGGGCTTTCCATCCTTGGAATAGTGGGTGGAAGCAACTACTGGGGATGGGGGTAAAAGGAGGTATCTATTTACTGAATTGGAAAGCATCACTGTGGAAGAATCCCCTGTGCAAGAGCTCGATCTGCTTTCCTATAACATCATGGAAACAATTATATCCTTTTAAAAGAACACTGATAAACCTCACAATACAGCCATTTGAGTGTAGGCAGCAGGAAACCTAGGAGATTTTGGCCCTGGCAATCTAAAAAGAACAATAACATTAAGATGGGGACACTTCTAGCTGTTTCTGGTAAAAGGATGAAAGTATCCTATCTCTTGGTCTGTTTCAAAATAATATAAGATGGATCAAATCACACTTTTCAGCTAGTGAGTGGCTCTCCCTTTCCCCAGTTCATATTGTGGCTGTGGACCAGCATGTTCAGCCCTGCCTCTTCTCCTTTCTTGTAATTTCATACTGGAGGATCGCAATCTGCAGGTGGCCCTGATCCTTTTTGCAAAGTTGCTGCAAGGTCCGCAGCCTCCTGATGTGGTCCTTTAACATAGATCCCGATGGGTGTGTTTTCCACGTACCCTGTTTGAAAACATTTGCCAGAAGGCTTCCACAGCTATGTTCTGAGAAGGATGAAGATAAGGATCTTGGCCAAGGATGATAACTAAGCATGCCACTCCGACGAGGCACGCAGGGCTGCCTGATGGCTGCAGCAGATCAGGTGTCACCCGTCCAACCTTGGGAGGAGTTAATTGATCTCTCTGTGTCACTGTCCGGTTCTTCCTTCTTGTCATATGTAGACACTAGCGGCTTGTGTTCAGCAAGCCAGGTGAGTCAAGAGGCACTTGTCTTCATCTAGAAGAAAGGTAGGCATACTTTTTGCATTGTATTTGAAAGTGATGGGTAGACAGGGTGAAATTTAGACTGCTTTCAAAGGACGGTCCATCTCCAGTCCTGTCTGAGATGGTCTGATCATCTTAAAAGAATGAGAAAATATAGCAAGATCAGGTCAGTGGCCCATTGAGTCCAGCATCCTGTTCTTACAATTGCTACTAAGTGGTCAGAGGAAGCAAGGCTTCTGAATACCATTTGCTGGAAACCGCAGGAGGAGAGAGTTCTCTTGTGTTCATGTTCTGCTCCTTGGTTTCCCACAGGCATCTGGCTGGTCACGGTGAGAACAGGATGCTGGACTAGATGGGTGACTGGGCTGCTCCAGCAGACGCATCTTACATTCTTATGTGGGAATACCTGCGAGCTGGATATGGGTGCAACTGTACTCTGCTCACCTGTGATTTCCAACAGCTGGTATTCAGAGCCACGGTGCATCTTACAGAGGAGGTAGAACATAGTCATTGGGCCCAGGGCTGGGCAATATATTGATATATGGTCCAAAACCGGTTTGAAATCCATATCGTGATATCGGTTTCATCGGTTTCGACTTGGCAATATATCACAAATCACGATGCGTGTTAGGGCTGTGTGATCTATCATCCAGAACTGGTTGAAAGTCCATATCATGATACAGTGGTACCTTGGGTTAAGTACTTAATTCGTTCTGGAGGTCCGTACTTAAACTGAAACTGTTCTTAACCTGAAGCACCACTTTAGCTAATGGGGCCTCCTGCTGCTGCCGCGCCGCCAAAGCACAATTTCTGTTCTCATCCTGAAGCAAAGTTCTTAAGCTGAAGCACTATTTTTGGGTTAGCGGAGTCTGTAACCTGAAGCGTATGTAACCTGAAGGGTATGTAACCCGAGGTACCACTGTATTGGTTTCATAATTTCTGGCTTGGCGGTGCATTGTGAATCATGACACGTGTGTGTGTGTGTGTGTGTGTGTGTGTGTGCGCACGCGCACTATGAAAAAGTCACAATGTGGGAAAAACCGTGAAGCCAGACAATGCCTCTACATAGCTCCATCCTTATGGTGATATATCAGTATATCGTGATGTTTGGCTAGTGATATATCACGAAGTTGCAAATCAGATATCACTCAGCCCTCATCATAGCTAGTAGCTGTTAACAGCCTATTCTTCCACGAAACTTAGCATGTGTCATCTTTCAGACAGGATACACCCCCCACCCTTTTCTCAGGACTTCTCTGTTTCTTCCTATGTGTTCAGGGCCAAATCGTCTCATGAGAACGAGGCTCTTCTCCAGTGGTGTGTGCTGTTCCTTAGAAGTTCTGTGTTGCCTAACAAAAACAAAAGGGATACGTTCATCTTTGCCTCTGTGCAAAAGGTGCTAAAAGGTAGTCTGGCTTGACTTGTGCTTTTTAATAAAACACCGGAGGATAAATATGCTTCTGAAGCCAAAAAATTGCTCAAGTCCCAGTTTCCTTCTTACCAATGTCTATGGCGATATGTTATGTGTTGGGGAATTTCCAGTCACCTGATGGTCTAGAATAATGCAATCCTTGTTTTTCCAGGTTTTTAAGGAGTGTATTGTGAATAGGAAGGTTCCTTCTGATTGTGGACTGGAAAGTGCTTTTAGTTGGCATGTCAGTTTTGGATTCCTGTAAGTTCCCCTCCCCAATCCTCTTACTGAAACTATGTCAAGAATCACGTAGAAAACAAAACAGCAACAAGCTGGAAGCAAAACAATGGGAGGGGTGCCATTTCAACTGATCACACTATAGTTGCAGAATGTTTTTGGTAGCTTCTTGTAATGTGGAGTCTTGCAGGGCTTTTTTTTCTTTTTAATGTTGCACCACATATTACTGGAATGCAAAAAAAATTAGAAAGACAAATTGCATAATGATTATCCTGTTACAACCATTGCAGCACATTCTTTGATTGTCCTGGTGGGGAACGTGACTTTGGTCACAGCTAGGGACACAATCCAGAGTGAGCTGCAGCCTGGGTTTCCTTGTAACGCATAGGAAGGATTGTGATACCTCTCAGATTCCAGATCTTTACTCCAAATGGTAGCACTTCTGCTGATGGGATATTGCATCTTCTCAGCCCAAAGCAGACTCTCTCACTCTGTTTTCTTTTAAACTGGGAAATCATTATGCTTTCACCAGATATCACAGACATAGCCAATATGGCTGTGGTGCATAGATTGCAGCAGCTGGAATGTGATGGCATGGACAGTCATTGGCTAGTTCCTGTGACGTGATGAACCACACCTGCCACACAGCCTATGTAATTCCTATGCATTGCCCACATCAATTTCTTTGCTGGATGAGTGCTCATTTCATCAAATGCATTTTAAAAAACAGATGGGGATCTAGGCAGGTTTCAACCAATGAGTGAAGGAGGTGGCCTGGGGCTGCCCCAGCCTGCAGCATTTCCCTGGTAGATTCCCCACCCCCTGCTGCTACACTTGAGCAGCCACTGTCACAGGCAGCCCACACACACTTCTCCAGTACATATACTGGTGGCCAAAGTCACCTTTTCGAGGCCTGTGGAAGGTGCAGGGGTGGGGAAACGGGCAGGACAGAGTCTCCTCCAGCAGGCAGCTGCAGCAGAAGGTATGGCTTCTCTTTCAGAAGGAGGAGGGCAGCTGAAGGGAAAGCCCCACAGCAGGGGCCATCCGTGCTGTCCAGAATTACACCAGAGATTGGGAACTCCCACCACCTCTGATCATTGGCCAGACTTCCTGAGGCTGATGGGAGTTGAAGTCCAGCAACCTCTGGCAGCTTTTACAGCTCCACCAGCCTTGAAGCACACAGTGATATCCCTCCTCCTCTGTACTTGTAAGCCCAGTCAGCAAAGTGTGCACCTCAACTCCACTGACCTGAGCACACTGCATTCGCTGCTGCAGGCTTGGATCCTTAGCTCTCTTCCAATCTGTTGTGTCGGAGAGCACTGCCTTCCCATCACATTAGTCGAAAAGGGCCCTGTGGCATTCAGATGTTGTTGGAGTCCAAACTCCAGCAGCATAGCCAATGGTCAGGGATGATGGGCATTGGTCAGGCAACCTCTGGAGGGCCACAGATTCCCCATCCTTACAGTAGTATATATAGCTGTATAGCTGGCAGTTAAATCTCCTTTTGACCCTCCTCTGAAAAAGACCATGTTAAGTCCCGTTGATTTCAGCGGTGCTTAAGGCACAGTTAACATGCAAGTCCGGTGGGACTTAAAAACATGTGTAAACTTGGCCCACTGTAAGAATCCCTTATGGCCATCTGCCAATTTGCCCAGTTGCTTTAACTGGGGCTTGCAATCTGATCCTATACATGTTTCTTTGAAAGTAGGCCTTGCTGAGTTCAATGAACTTGCTTCCTAGTAAGGTCACAGCTGCTCCATACACTCTAAGGACATATAAAACATGTGGTTTTCTGCAGAGAATCCTGGGAGCGGTAATTTGCTAAGGCCATTGGGTGCTGTAGCTGTATGAGGAATAAACGACTGTTCCCATGATTCATTGGGAGAAACCATGTGCTTTAAATGTGTGCTACATGTGTAGCATGGATGTGACCTAAGTATATATATATGGATCCCTGCCTTATGGCTGTTTAACTATGCAGGGTTGTGGCCTAAAGTACGCAGACTCCATAGGCTTCTTCTCCCCCTTCAGTGTTAAGATATGCTTGTTCTAACTGCAGATGCCCAATAACTTCCTAAGTTGATATCATTTCGCTTTTGTCTTTAACTAACTGTGAAATCTTATTCTGCTCTGGTTTGCAGGTAGAATAAGGGGAAGAGGGAAAACCGTGATGGAGTATATGAGCACCGACAGTGACCATAAGCAGGAGATTGACTTATTGCTAACAGACTTAAATATGTCTGAAGTGATCGACATCATGGAGAACCTTTACCCAAATGGAGACCTTGCCGTTTACGAAGACAGCCTGCTTGCCCTGTGTCCAGAGACGAACAAGAACGAGGAGCGCGCTGAATCCTTGCTGTTCAGCGGAAGGGAAGTTTCGGTGTTGTCGTCTGTCAAGTATGGGACCGTGGAAGACTTGCTGGCTTTTGCAAACCAAGTGTCCAACACTGCCAAGCAGTTTTGCCGGCCCAGAAGACAAGAGTCTGGAATCATATTAAATATGGTACGTTCTTTTCTTTGAAATGGCCTGCGCTTGATTCAGAGGCAGTAAGCCTCTGGCTAGCAGTTGCTGGGAGTCACAAATGGGGAGGATGCTGTTGCTTATGGGAAGCCCCAGAGAAGAAAATGAGTGTGTCTGATTGGCCACTGTGGGAACAGGATCCTGGACCAGCAGGCTCCTCTTGTCCTCCAGTTGCTGCTGAAGGCCGTGGGATGTGCTGGTAAAAAAGGGGCTTAAAGTTAGGGTCTCCAAGATAGACTCCGGCTTGTGGATTGGATGACCTAGATGCACAAAATGCAACACGCATAGACTAAAATCATAGGAAGCTCCTTGATACAGAGTCAGATCACTAGTCCATCTCACAGCAGGTTTCAGACAGGACTCAGGGCTTTTGTCTGCAAAGCATGTCCAGAAGCTATAGCTCTTCCCCAAACCTTGTCAGTTATTGGATTTTACTGAGGAAATGGACCACACAGTTTTGATTTTTTTTCATGTGTAAGCTGCGTAAAAACATTACAGCCATACCTAGGGATAGAGTCCATGTGCCAAGTGTCTGGTAGGGAGAACAGGTGCGATCGCACTCCCCTGCATGAGATGAACTGGATTGGGGGACCAGTATCCCCCGATCTGTTTCATGCTTCAAGCTGCAATAGAAATTGACAGTATTTTCCAATTGCATACCCAGATCTTAATCCTGTAATAGAGAGGAAGCCTTATTAAACAACTGAAAGAACATTGCTGTGAGCTTGGGCAGTCAGATAGAACTGGATGGGTCTTCCCAGCTGTTTTGGAATATTTTTTTATTGCCTTCTTTGCAATATGGACAGTGTGACTTTATGTCAACAGCTCTGACTCTCGTGAACCAAGCCTGCCCACCCAAGGGGATGGGAGGGTATCCTGACACAATGACAGTTTCATGGCTCTTGAAGTTGCATAGTGCAGAGAAGCTGGGAGACATAAATGTTGTGCAGAAGGCAGCTGCTGCAGCAGAGCTAAGGTGCTAAAGCCCCTGTGTTAGATCCTGCAAACAGCTTGGCTTTAAAATGCATATTGCGGTTTGAATATGATGTCATCAATTGATTAATTAATATGTCTTGGTTGCCTGGATAGAGGATGGTGATGTTTGCATGTGTGCAGAAGCTAGCCCACTGCAAATGGGTAGAATTTTAATAATAATAATAATAATAATAATAATAATAATAATAATAATAATAATAATAATGCCACTCTGGGCAGCTTTCAACAGAACATTCAAAACAGAATAAATCATCAAACATTAAAAACTTCCCTAAATAGGGCTGCCTTCAGATGTCTTCTAAACGTCAGATAGTTGTTTGTTTCTTTGACATCTGATGGGAGGGCGTTCCACAGGGCGGGCGCCACTACTGAGAAGGCCCTCTGCCTGGTTCCCTGTAACCTCACTTCTCGCAGTGAGGGAACTGCCAGAAGGCCCTCGGAGCTGGACCTCAGTGTCTGGGCAGAACAATGGGGGTGGAGACACTCCTTCAGGTATATCCGTTGCTTTGCCCACTTTGACCTCTTGGTCCTGCACCCCCGGCAAGGTCCCCCAAGAAAGGAATGTGGCGCCAGGCTCAAAAAGCTTCCCCACCTCTGATCTAAACAAACAGCTGACAAAATGTTGCAGCCCTACTTTTAATTGTGAGAAGCTCAAACTCTCGCCTTGCGCTGTTTGAGAACCTTGCAAACATAGCACTTTTGCCGGCCAGCTGTGCTTGTGGTTTCAAAGTACCATTCAAACCTGCATGACGCAATGAGGCTTTATATCTCTCTGCTTATCTTCTCTGAATATTTCGGAAAAGTGCTTCTTTCCTCCTCCCCTTTACCGCCTTTGAGGGTAGGAAGTGTCAAAAACTGCTTGCTTACCTTCTCTAACCAAACCCACAGCTTTGTGGAGCAAGAGGCGGGCAGGTTCCAGGAATGAACAAACAAATCAGCAGATGGACTCATTACGCAAATCCCTCAGCCAGGTTGCTGTTGCCAGAGAGTAAGGTGCAACTGAGTCTTTATGGGAGGCTAATCGCTCACTGGAATTATAAATATTTCCAGAGCGAACTGAATACTTCACGTGCCGTTCCCATTTGATTGGTCTGCATAAAGGCTGCTCCTTCCTTTGTGCCACAAGGCTTCTTTGTACTGCGAAGAAGAAATCAGGCAAAGTTAGCTTCCCAGAATGTGAAGGCTTCTCACTTGGGGGGTTGGACTAGATGACCCTTGGGGTCCCTTCCAACTCTTCTATAATTCTATGCTTGGCACACAGAAGGTCCCAAGCTCAACCCCAGGCAACTTCCATTTAAAAGATCTCTTGAAGTGTTGTGTGTGCAGGGACAGCGAGGCTGGAGAACCATGGCAAGAACAGGTAGCGTTGGACAAGGTGGGATCTGTCAGTCTGATTCTGGGAGGGCAATACATATCTCCAAAAACCAGATATATCTTTCTCTGGCGAGTTTCTCATGGGGAAAAAAAATTGCTTCCTTTAATTTCCCCTCATCTTATTATTTTTTCTATAGATCAGTCCAAAAAATGGGCGCTATCAAATTGACTCCGATGTGCTCCTGTTTCCATGGAAGCTAACCTATAGAAATATCGGGACTGACTTTATTCCACGGGGAGCTTTCGGGAAAGTCTACTTGGCACAAGATACAGAAACCAAAAAGCGCATGGCTTGCAAACTGGTACGTTCCTAGGATTCCCTTTCCGAGGGTCTGTTATGTGCTGGGTCCGTACTGCTATTAGATGGACTTTCTGCCTTTCATTTAATGTAGTGATAAGTGGGGGGGGAGGGTATTGTTGCTTTTATGGTGGAGGAAATATCTGTCCAGATGTCATGGGTTGTAGCCTGTGCTGATTCTAGACCCAGTAAAATAAATGAGTGTGGGTAACTTGGTGCCTATTAATTTCAGTGAGTCTTCTCTGAGTAGCTAGCACCCAATATCTCCAGGGTGCGCATGGTGCACTCTGAGATGTGAATGGAGCTCAGTGCAAGCAAGCACTTTGCCCTGTTGTCTGACACTTTGGGATTTGTGCATTAAGGGGAGGCATTAATTGGTGACAAATGGTGAAGATAATTACTGTATTTTTTGCTCTATAAGACACACCAGACCACAAGACGCACCTAGTTTTTGGAAGAGGAAAAAAAGAAAAAAAATATTCTGAATCTCAGAAGCCAGAACAGCAAGACTGTGCAGTGAAAGCAGCAATCCCTCTTGCTGTTCTGGCTTGTGGGATAGCTGCACAGCCTGCATTCGCTCCATAAGATGCACACACATTTCCCCTTACTTTTTAGGAGGGAAAAAGTGAGTCTTATAGAGCAAAAAATACGGTATGTAGATGCATGATGATTATGGGAACCCAATCTGGGTCTGGTCTGTGCCCACGTTCAAAGGCCTTGTATAAATTCCATGTTTTTACAGTAGCCCTATCCCGGTGGATTTCTATTTTGAGTGCTTTCCTCAGGGCTTGCTGGGCTTGCTCATATGTCATCACAAAACAATTGCTCAAACCATCAGTCTCCAGTTCTGCTTGCCACCCTCACCCTCAAGCCAAGCATTCCATCAACCAGTGGGGAGGCTGATGAGCGAAGTCCCATCTGTCTCTTCCAACTCACAGCTGGGACAGGGTGGTGGTAGTGGTCATCGTCCCTGCAGTTGCTTTGAGTTTTGGGGATGCTGTGTGGTAAAATTTTCTGATCCCTCTCCAGCTGAGGAAGGCTGCAGTATTCTTTTGGGTAACAAAGGTACTCAAAGCAGCTGCCCAAGTGTTTCAGCCACACTGAGGTCCAGCGCCGAGGGCCTTCTGGCGGTTCCCTCACTGCGAGAAGCCAGGTTACAGGGAACCTGGCAGAGGGCCTTCTTGTGGCACCTGCCCTGTGGAACATCCTCTCATCAGACGTCAAGGAAATAAACAACTATCTGACTTTTAGAAGACATCTGAAGGCAGCCCTGTTTAGGGAAGCTTTTAATGTTTGATGTTTTATTATGCTTTGAATTCTGTTGGGAGCTGCCCAGAGTGGTTGGGGAAACCCAGCCAGATGGGTGGGATATAAATTGTTGTTGTTGTTTATTTCCAAAGCAAGCCCCATTCTGGCTCCAGGATGTGGGTGCTGGATATTAGGCGTGCTCAACACACCTCATCCACACAGCAGCACAGCAACCCTCCATCCAACCTTGACAACTCCCTTGCCCTTCCTCAATTTGTTCACTGTTTTCTGAGCCTTTTGTATTCCCTACCACCTTCCTCCCCTTTGTAATAGTAAGCTCAGAGCACTGACACAATGATCTCCAGAGCATTATGTGTGTCAGTTCATGAATTGTGGATCTTTGCTCTTCCTGCTTTACTTAATCTGCCTCCATTTTGGCCCCCTAGGTCCCAGTGGAACAGTTCAAGCCATCGGACGTTGAGATCCAGGCCTGCTTCCGCCATGAGAATATTGCCGAACTTTATGGAGCCATCTTGTGGGACGAGACAATCCACCTCTTCATGGAAGCAGGAGAAGGAGGCTCTGTCCTGGAAAAGGTGGAAAGCTGTGGGCCTCTAAGAGAATTCGAGATCATTTGGGTGACAAAGCATATCCTCAAGGGACTTGAGTTTCTTCACTCGAAGGGAGTTATACATCAAGATATAAAACGTAGGTTATAATTCACTTTTAAACAGCTGTGCCCTCCCCTTACACCAGTTGCACTGTGTAGTGTTTGAAACCTTCAGTTTAGAAGCTGTGGCCCTCAGAATGTGGTTGGACTCCAGCTCCCATCAGCCTCTGCGAGTTTGGCCAATGGTCAGGGATGATGGGAGTTGTAGTCTAGCAACAGGATTATAGCTTGTCCTTACGTGCAATACCCATGATTTATAAATTGGGCTCAAGATAATCCTGGAAGTTCCTTGGAAGACCTATCTGGAGGTTGTCAGTGAGATTTGTATGTTTATCTTAAGTAAATGTTTATGCCTATGATTTCTGTTCATTCGAATGTGGGAGAGTCCATTGACAGAATGTTAGAAATATAAAGAAATAAAAGCCGCAGCTGTAAAAAGCATGCCAAAGCCAAACAGGCATAAGGATGACTTCCTACAGTCTGTTCACAAGCCTTCTAAAATAACCACCATAAATGAAGCCCTGTGATCCTTCTGAGGAAGGCAGGTTTTACATCTGTTAATAAGCAGAATAATAAATAGTTCTCCAATGAACCTCAGTAAGAAGGATATACAGAATGAGGCAGATGGTCAGTAATGGCATTTTAGGAGCAATTTCCCCCATGTAAACAGAGTATCTAGAAAATGCCTCATAGGTCACCTACTGTGGTTATTGGAGCACCTTTGGCAGTCAAGCCTAGATTGGAAGTGGTCCTTACTGCACAGCCCTGGGCATGTCTGTTCAGAAATAAGTCCCATGAAATCCATGTACAGGATTGCTGCCTTAATATGTGGAAAACCACTACTTTTCCTTTTTAGAAGATGTGCATCCTTATTACTTACTTCTTAACAGGAAAAACATGTTCCAGATTCCTTGATAGTATTTGCATGCCGCCTGCTAGCAACAACAATTTACAATAACAATTCACATTAAATTCACTTTGAAACTATAAAACCATTGAACACAGCATCAGGCTCCAGCAGCAGAGAAATAAAACCAATCGATCAAGCCCCAGGGTAGTGGAGCCAAAAATTCCGCAGAAGTTTTTGGGATAATTGTTTACCCTTATTTATTTATTTTGCTTGTCATAGCCAAACAGGTTATGCGGGGGGAAGCTCCCTTGAGTTTGTGATTGCTGTGTTACAAAGGCCAGGATGCCCAAGGAGGGGGAAAGCCTTTCTTATTCTTCTCTACATCTATAGCTTTGGGCCAGGATTTGTACAAAGAGTCTCATTAAGAGAGGTGTGTCCAGCTGAAATGCCATGAAGTCTGGTGTCTTTGGGGACTCCTGTCTCCAATCTTGCTCAGTTTATTGCTGTCAAAGGCTTCAGCTTCCAGCCTTTGCCCTGAAGCCTGAAAGCTGCACAGGAGCTCCAGTTTGTTTGCCTTTTTTATAAAAAAAAATGTCCTGCTTCAGGTGTATTTTTTTTTTAAAAAAAACATCTCTTGGTTAGCCAGCCTATGTGGATGCTTGGACCCCATCAGTGTTAGAAGGATATTTACAGCCCCAGGAAAGGGAAACTAAACCAGACTTCCTCAACCTCGGCCCTCCAGACGTTTTGAGACTACAATTCCCATCATCCCTGACCACTGGTCCTGCTACCTAGGGATCATGGGAGTTGTAGGCCAAAAACATCTGGAGGGCCGAGGTTGAGGAAGCCTGAACTAAACCAAAAGGATTTCCCCCTTCCCCCAGCCTCCTGTGCATTTACACATAGGCTGCAAAATTATTATTAATAACAATATAGGTAAAGGGACCCCTGACTATTACATCCAGTCGTGACCGACTCTGGGGTTGCGGTGCTCATCTCACTTTAATGGCCAAGGGAGCCAGCGTACAGCTTCCGGGTCATGTGGCCAGCATGACTAAGCCGCTTCTGGCGAACCAGAGCAGCGCACGGAAACACCGTTTACCTTCCCGCCGGAGCGGTACCTATTTATCTACTTGCACTTTGACATGCTTTCGAACTGCTAGGTTGGCAGGAGCAGGGACCAAACAACGGAAGCTCACTCCGTCGCAGAGATTCGAACCACCAACCTTCTGATCGGCAAGTCCTAGGCTCTGTGGTTTAACCCACAGCGCCACCCACATCCCTAATAATAATAGGTAGTAGTAGTAAAAAGAATAGTAAATAAAAGTATAGCATTCTTAGCTATTAAAGATACCTAGGGGATAATGGTATTTTGCATTTAATTTTAGTATTCAAAGCACCTTGCATACATTTCCTTAGTAAACCTTACAGCCAGCCCTGTAAGGTAGGCCAGTATTTACTATTGCCTCATTGCAGGGGGATGACAGGGGAACCCACCTTCAAGTTGTTTAGTTCTGCTGGGGAGAAAAATACAGCGCATATTGTCCTCCGTTTTGCTCCCCTGCAACTCAAGCAGATGTTCCTCTCCAGGTCCCTAACAATCCCTCGTTTGTTCTCCTTTTGTTTCTAGCCAGCAACATTGTTTTCATGTCAACCAAAGCCGTTCTGGTGGACTTCGGTCTGAGCGTTCAAATGACGGAAGATGTTTTCTATCCCAAAGACCTCCGAGGAACAGAGGTAAGAACCATGTGCAAGAAGGGAGCCTTGCTGCTGTTTCTCTCATGTCATTGTAATGAGAGCTGAATGGGAAAGAGCTGCCACAAGGGCGGCAGCGGGGTGGGGGGTCATAGTCCCATTGGAAGATCTATTGGGAGCTTGTGCAGAACACTCAACCGTATCTCCTTTTTGATGTGCTCATGAAAATGAACAAATACTTGATTTGCACCATCTAAGTTTAAAAATAGACAAAAGTAATGGTAAAAAAAGCTTGGAATGATTTAGTGGTAACTGATAGTTTTTTGGGGGGCAGGGAAACTGGACTTTGGTTTAGTTGCATCCCATCATTCCATGGGAAGGTTTCAATCCTAATCTGCAGGCTGCAACGCTGGCCTGCAAATGTGTGTGTGCTGAAGTTTCAGTTGCCTGGCTTACGGCTTTTCTTCTCTATATGTCTCAGTTCAGATGTAACACCAAACCGTGGTTTGGCGTTACATGAATGAGTTCAGATGTAACACCAAACCGTGGTTTGGCACTACATGAATGAGCCCTCCTCACTTTGCTCTTTCCTGGGCGCCCGCTGTCTTTTTTTGTTAGCAGGCCATAATTTGACAAATGGTTTTGCCTCCAAGGCGAAATGGGAAACCCACTTCAAACCCATCAGCCCTTGCAAGTGTGGCTAGGGATGATGGGAACTGTAGTTCAGCATCATCTGGAGGACCAAAATAATTCCCCCCACCTATGCTAAAAGAGGGGTGGGGGTGGGGAAAATAAAACCACTTCCCTGTTGCCCAATCTTTCTTGCTGTTAAGACTGTCAAGATTCAAGACTGGAGCTAATTTTCCCTCTGGGTTCCGTTGCAGATTTACATGAGCCCAGAAGTGATCCTTTGCCGAGGCCACTCTACAAAAGCCGACATCTATAGCCTGGGAGCAACAATCATCCACATGCAGACTGGCATCCCGCCATGGGTGAATCGCTATCCCCGTGCGGCGTACCCCTCCTACCTCTACATAGTAAGCATGGACTTTGACCGCGTGGGCACACACCCCTTTCTGATAGCACCTGCCTTATTTTTAGGCTTGTTGACTTCCTATAGGCACCTGGTTGGCCACTGCAGGAAACAGGGTACTCCCTTAACTAGCATAGGAAGCTGCCTTAGATCATGTCCGAGTTATTGGTCCATCTAGCTCAGAACTGTCCGTTCAGCCTGGCAGCGGCTTTCCAGGGTGTCGGGCAGGGGAAGGTCTCCCCCATCGCCCACTACCTGGCTCTTTTGACTGGAGATGCGAAGGGTTGATTTTGGGACTTTCTGCATACGCTCCATGCGCCCCACCGCTGAGCCTGATCCAGAAATGCTCGTTTTGCAATGCTCTCGAGGGCAAAACTACAGGCTGAGTCACCCTGAGCAGTTGCCAGGCCCAGAGTGGCAACACAATGAGCACCACAGATAGGTATTTTCCAACCCCGCTCGGAAATGGCACTCGGAATGAATTCTCACTGGGACACAAAGCAGGCATGTGGTGTTTGAGATCTGAAACCAGATTTCCAAGTTTCACTTAAAAGAAGCTACAAGAGACTCGGATTAGAGCAGCAGCCGTTGTGTGTTCACACTATTTCCCCAAGCTATATATTTGCCCATCCCCCTGCTATTAACCTCACCAAGCCATGTGGGTGGAAGGATATAAATCCTTGTTGTCTTCACATACCCAGGAGCAGGCTGAGGGGTGGTTTCATTTGGCAAAGTGGCATGGAAGGAAAGGGTTAGATTCTCACTCAGGTCCACTGCTGTGACCCAAACTGGAGCTACTTAGCTCCATCAGCTACTTATTAATATATTTCTAAGAATACTTGTGTGTCTTCTGTATTGCCCCCGTCCCCAAAGTGTGACAAACCTGCAGGATCTGGACAGCACTTCAGATTGCAGGTGGGGGCTTACATGGTTAAACGCTTGTCAGTCGGCAGGGGATCCTGCACACAGTAAAATCGAAAGTTAGAGGAGCATTTGGGTTATGAGCTCCCCGCCTGTCGTCTGAAGTGGTACAGCCACAGCAGAGGTTTAGTGCCTCAACGAGAACGAAGCCCCAGACGTGCATTTCCACAGTTGCATCGCTCACTCCCAAGTCTATTTTTTTCCTTTTCGTTTTGACCTTCTTGCTGTTTGAACTTGGTAAACTTCCCTGGGATTGTGGAAGTATGAACAACAAGGGGAATGATTCCGTTTGTTTCTCTCTGATCTGAGTGGGAGGGAGGTGGAAACTGCAAGCTGTGAAGTTCACAGGCAGAATGTGAACTTGGCAGAGGAACTCTAGGGCGATGATCTCAGGCCCCCGTGACTGTCCCAAAGTTTTAGGCCTTGCAAACTGGAGCCATTGTTTGCAGACGTGGGTTTTTTTAGCAGGTTTTCTTCAAGCCAGTAGCTGAGTGGTAGATCATCTGCCTTGGATGCAGAAGTTCCCAGGTTCGGTCCCTAACATATCAAGGTGGTGGGGGGGAGGGGAGAAATTTCTTGCTTGGAAACCTGGAGAGCTGCTGGCAGTCACTGTAGGCATTGCTGAGCTGGCAGGTCCCCATGACCCCATTCAGTATAAGGCAGCTCCTTACACTCCTGTGTTTGCATGGTGACCTTGAGGTGCCAAGCCTCCTCACAGTGCCAACCAGTGTGTCATGTTGCCAGCACACAAACTGATGTTTGCTGAAACCGAATCAATGCTCCATTTTGGCCTGCAAGCTGGATCGTCCCCTAGTTGCTCTGTGTTCGTTGGCCCAGATTGCGGAGCGAGGATCTCCGACCTTTGGGTGAACTCTAAGCCGGTTTGTTAGGGTTTGCTGTGAAACTGGCTCCGTTTCCAGCTTTGCCGTGGTTCTCCACGACGGCGGCAGAGTGGCAGTTTTCCAAAGCATGAGTCAGGGTGAGGAAATTCCTAGGGTGGTAACCTTATGATAGAAAGGAGCCTCTCCGAAGCTGTTTATCTCTCTCCCTCTTGGTGAGCATCGTGCTAAAAGCAGTCAGTTTTTCTTCCCTCCCGATAGATCCACAAGCAAGCGCCGCCTCTGGAAGACATTGCTGAGGACTGCAGTGCCGGCATGAGAAGGTTGCTGGAAGCTTCTCTGGAAAGGAACCCAAACCAAAGACCCTCTGCCACAGAGCTGCTTAAGCACGAGGCCTTGCACCCGCCTCCGGAGGAACAGCCTCGGTGTCAGAGCCTGGACTCGGCACTCTTCGAAAGGAAAAGGCTGATGACCAGGGAGGATCTGGAGCTGCCAGAAAACATTGCTGGTACAAAACCAATCCTCCTACATCTGCCCTCTGGGTGTGGCTGGACTCCAGCACCCATCAGCCAGTGGCCAAGGATGATGGGTATCATAGTCCAATAACCTCTGGAGGGCCACAGGCCCCCCACCCCTGCTCTAACAGAAGGGACAGGGTATGGGACTGAGCTTGTACCAGGCAGGAGCGCTTTGTCAGGTCACAGGTCGAGGTGGAAGCGGCAGGTGAAGGGAGTGAGATGAACATGGGAGACTGACATAGTCTCTTGTCAGAGTATTTGTCTGGAGGAGGGAGTGCGCAGCTGCTCCTATCCAAAAGGCTCGACATGGACCTATCCCTGCTCTAGTCTTTTCCAGGTGGAGGCTGTGCTTACGGCAAGGTTGAAGTCTTAGGATAAGGTCAGGCTAAGGTTCCCGTTCATTTCAGAAATCTCATTAGCTTCCCAGTGGAACAAGGCTTTAGCTTCAGTGCAGCAGATTCCTGGAAAATCAGTTCAATGACAAGCTCACACAAGTCACCCAGGAAGCTCTTGGGAAAAGAAAAAAAGTATTTTGGAGCTCCCAGAATTGTGAAATACTTTTCTCCAGTATTTTGAGTACAGTATTAGGTTTGGTTTTTGGTTTTTGTTTTAAGAAACGGGATGTGTTGAGGGAAAACAACAGCAATGCAAATCAGAGTTAAAACAACATACAATTTTTTAAAATGCAATTTCTCAAATTTTGTGTTTTTTTTAAAAAACACAAGTATGGGATTACCTGCATCCGACCTTTTCAAACAGCAATAGGCAAAATTATGTCTGACTGTCCAGAGATGTCCCACCCACAGTAACCTTTTATATGCCAGCTGTCCCATCAGTGGAGCACCACTACCTTTTGAGCTTGCAGCAATAGGTAACTAAGCTGCAGCACAGGCAGAGCAAGGGTTTGTCAGACATTTGCATTAATGATGCCTGATTTTCCTGTGCTGGTTCCCTCTCTGGCATACCGGAGGTAAACTGCACCAAGAAATGGGAGGCACAGATAGATGGAGAGAGAGAGATTAGTGCACACAAGAACGGTACTATTTCATGCTTTGCACTTCACTTGCTAAGAAAGTTGTCCCCTACGAATAGGTTTGTAAAAGGAAACATCCCTTCTACTCATTGTAAACTTTACTGATGCTGCAGAAGAATTAAACTGAGGACTGGATGAATGGCTGTAACCACCTATTACGGTTCATCTCCCTTGAGTCTGTGTTTTTTCTTCTGCAAAGGCTGCTGATTTTAGTTTTCTCGAAAAGAAGCATATTTAGTGAGCTGAAGCAGATTTGAAAAATCACCACCAATTACTCTAAAACGTGTCTTGCAGTATAATATCATATGGTGAT